>NW_017728998.1:23313903-23329237 GCF_001723915.1 Gavialis gangeticus | reverse complement strand
GTTTGTTCACCAGAGTGCCCCAAGGGATGACGAGGTCGAACGATCATAAACTACTACAAGACCGTTTCAGGCTGGACATAAGGAAGAATTTCTTTACTGTCCGGGCCCCCAAGGTCTGGAACAGCCTGCTATCGGAGGTGGTTCAAGCACCTACATTGAACATCTTCAAGAGTAAGTTGGATGCTTATCTTGCTGGGATCCTATGACCCCAGCTGACTTCCTGCCCTTTGGGCAGGGGGCTGGACTCGATGAGCTTCCGAGGTCCCTTCCAGCCCTAAAGTCTATGAAATCTATGAAAACTATGAAATTAATTTGTGGAGTCTCCATACCAGTTCCTCACCACCAGTATCATCATTAACATCAGAGAAGCTACACAAAAAACAAGTCATTTAGCCCCATGAGTGTAAAACAAAAAATCATAAACCCACACTATACGACACAACTATGCATTTCCTTTTAATAAAAGCACCTTCTTTTCCTTCAGCTGGACCTGTATAAATGGTACTGCAGCTTGAAGAGATTAAAAAACTTGCTAAAGAACCAGTGAAATAATTTGATTGTTAGCTCAAGCTTTTTTATGGTTAAGTTTCAGCCATGAGCAAATTATTATAAGCAAGTTATATATCTCTGGAGATAGTGGTCATAGGAAAATCAACAGACCCTTAAACTTTAGCGGAGAGAAAAGCACACTTAAAATACAATGGGCAATAAATACAGATGTAATGTACTCTCACTTAGGCAACAATGCAAATTACCTTTTGTCCAATATTTATCTGTTTCAGTCCTATGGAAAACCGGCAGCACGTCAATGCTTCATGTGCACTGGTGTGAGTGTGGAAACAAAGAAATGTAAAAAATAAAAATATACAATTGTGCAAATATGCTTAAAAGGTATTGGTCTACTGAGAGTGACACAAGTCAAGGACAGATTCTGCTGAGCTTCCACAATAGTGGGAAATTGCTCTGATGCTGCACTAAGGACATTCTGCAGCAAGTGAAAGTAGAGAACCAAAGGTAAGGAATGTGTCCTATGTTACTGATATTATAGTTAGCAAATGCTGTATTTCGGTGAGCAGAATGTCAGAAGGCTGACAATAATGCATATTTACATATGCTACTAAGCAAAGAGCCTCAAAAAAAGTTAAACATTAAATTAGGTCCTATGCACTGATTCTTTCATGCAGCACTACAATTATGTGCATACAAAGTGTCCACACTAGAGTCTTTTTCTAGGTGTCATGTTTGGATAAAAAGGAGAAAAACCTTTGATCTTTTAAGAAAAGTTAAAAAAATGGCCCTACGTTTAGAGATAAGTTATGCTGCATCAAGAGTGTGGAACAATATTCAAGTTGCAGAATATCAGCCTTTTCCCTCCAATACTTATCCTCTCTTCTTGTCATAGAGTTGTTTTATTTTGCCATGGCAATACATTATTGCATCTTAAAATTCATATTCACCTGAAGAAAGCTGTGACATGCGTACCAAAAGAGACATATACTGCTTAACCTAAATTGACCCTTTTTTCCTTCTATTCTAATAGATCTTTTTTCTTTTTGTCACTCAAAATGAGTGTCTGATGTATGAGCATAAATTGTTAAAAGCAGTTTTAGGTAAAGGAAGAGAGAGTGAAGTAGAGTTTTTTCACAAAAGCCAACCTCAATTTATGTCAAAGAGGGTTAAAAGACCTTGGGATTAAAGCAATAAACTTGCTGCTGTCAAAGCTAAAACCCGCTAACAATTTAGTGCCAAACGCATGTTGTTCAATATCATTTCATATTATATTATGTCACAAGTAGGTGACGGTTCCACATCAGACTGACAGGGCTGATTTACTCTGAAGAATTCATCGACATTTTGCAGAGTCAAAGCTGACTTCATTTTGTTTGGATGCAGGGTGGGAAATCGCTTTATATTTGAGTTGAACTATTTGCCTGAACAATACAACCCTTCTAGGATTAAAGATTCAGAGACCACTGATTCACAAACAGAAACATTTCCTATGTAGTCGTGAGGAAAGGTCTTTAGACCTTTTGCTCTCATTGATATTTAGTCCAGAGACTTATGAAAAAACCAAGAGATGTTAAGGCTGATTTCTAAGCTGAATCAACAGTTTAAACATATTTTTGTATAACCTGGTTTTCTAAATGTCATTTATCTCTCATTCTTTAAAAAAAAACTGCTAAAAGGAACTTGTTGTACAAACTAATATATTGATAACAATTTTCTACCTCTAAATATCTAGCTTTGGTTTTCATTCCAAGTATGACGGTGAGTTTTAAAAGAGAATTAGGTATTAGGAAAAACAATTTAAAAACATGGACGATTACTTATATTGTAATAGGTCATAACCATATACTAATTTGTTTTGGGGTATTCATTAGCTCCCAAGGTCAAATGCAATGACAGTTCTTCCTTAGGCCATGGCAAAATACCTCTACTTCAATTCCCAGTTTATTATTTCAGATTTTCTGAGATTATTTTAGGTGGGCTCTAATTTAAGGTTCTCCTAAAAACTTGCGACCACTTCCAATAAATGCAGGGTTTGTTTCAGCAGGAAGGTTCATTGATTTTTACTTGCTCCTCGGTATGTTAAGGATGATTCAAAGAGATGAGTCCCATTACTATTTCCTAGGCCAGGAATATTCAATGTCCAATAGCCATTTTAGCTTTTATATCATCCCTTGTATGTTTATTGCTTTATCCTACCGAGTATTATTAAAGTTTAAGAATGCAAATTGCCCCCTGAAACACCTAAGAAAATTATGCACCAGTGGAGTAGTCTTGTTACATCACAAGAGGAGAATTTTCTCCCTACCTTTTAAAAATTTTGAAAAAGATATTCAGGAATTAGCCCTGGTGTGATGTACCCTGATTTCTAGCAAAGGTAAACTTCAGTGTTGCAAATTATCTGCTACATCACTGGCTAGCCGTCAGCTCTGGTAATCAGGGCAAATTGTCAACATTTTCCTAGGCCTTGTCTAAAGTATAACATTCAAAGATTTGTACTAACAACAGAGACCTGCAATGCTACTCTCTTTTAGTGACTCTTCCCTGAGAGTTTTGTGCAGCGTCAAAGAGAAGACCTAAAGAACAGCAGAACCGTGTGTAAACTGGATGCACGGCCCAACATGTACTTCTTTGATAGTCATATGCTGAATACCCAAAAGGCAGGAAAGGAGTTATCTTCTCTGTTATTTAACATCACTGCTAGGGGGCATAAATTTCTCCTGAATTGGTAGACAGATTAGTGGCTGGTTAATCTTATTTGACATTTAAAACACTTGGAGGTAAATTTAGTGTTCACCTGCACCATGAATATGTCTCTGCTCAAACCAGTAGCTCTAACTACTGGAGGATAGCCAATATCTGCAGCTAACAGTTTCAGTTGGAGAAAAGGGGAGAGCTATGCCACATACACTCCGTGGCTCTCAAAACCTTTGCCAAGGGAATATGAAACCTTCTGTCAGAGTCAGAGAGAGAAGGAAGGGAGGGAGAGAAATGCTCTGTACTCAAGGTCTACTCATCTCCTAAATCCAGGAAAAGTCATGGGAGAAAATAAAGGGAAAAAAAGAAAGCCCTGAAAAGTTCTCCTTACAGAAATTTCTCCAGTCACTCTGGCCATGCACTTTGTCCCAGTTGCCAGGCCTTCCACAGCCACCACCACCACCTCATCTCACACTACTGTTACCTAGAGATCATCACTATGAGAAAATAGTGAGTTGCTGAGATGTAAAACAAGCAAGATCTGTTATGGGCTCCACTGGGGCAGGGAGGAGGTAAGAGACAGACAGTTTGGGAACCCTCTTGTATGAAGCTAATGGGCATGATTTGGCCTTTAGTTATCACCAGAAGTGTGATGGAGATCATAACTGGTTGCACTGTCTTTTCAGTAAGAAATACAGGTGCCTCTCTCTCAATTTGGGCTGTAATCTTTCAAGTTACATTATCAACTTACTCCGTGCTTGCTCTATAGTCCATGATTAACTCAAAAATTTTGAATCATACGTTCTCCAAGTCTTCAGGATGGAGTTTCTATTGACTATTAGAAATTCCTTATGTAGTAAATGTGCACATGGTATGGCTGCATAAGCCATCTCTCAAAGTCACATATATGTGGTAATGAGCTAGTGATACTTATCTAAAAGCTTCTGAAAATAATTCTACTATATTTTTTCTTTAGGATGCTATTTATGGATGTATGGAAAAATCAGCAGAGTAGAATTAATCATATTACTTTATATTTCTAGAAAATACTGCCTCATAATTCTTAAACATTAATCAAGGAACCTTGTAACACAGGTACACACAATATTTGGAGTTAGAGAAAGATTACATCAAAGCTAAGAACAGACATTCAAAAAGCCTGAGCCTGAATTGATTCAATCTTTGCAAGTTAGTCTAACCTGCAAACCTTGAACAGATTTGGAAGTGGATAGACATTCCCTTTTCATTCCAAAAATTCAGGCACATGGAGTGGCTCAGGCTAGAAGCCAGGGGGTGGGGAGGGCGCTACAGCTAGTGCTGAGCTGAGGGGGAGAGGGAGTGGCCAGGCCCAGGCAAAATGATTTGTGTAGGGAGGGGTTTAAACCCCCATGCTGGCCTGTGCCACCTCAGGCTTTTTCCCTGCTTGCTGCTCACAGGGTAGGAGTGTTGCCAGGCCCCAGCCCTGGGCTAGCACTCTAAGGCAAAAGGGGAGGTTTGCAGTGCATGTATCTGTTGATGATACTGAGCTCTTCAATCTCCCTCTCCTTGTCTGCAAACCTGACAGGACTGCAAACCAGCAGGGGAGCTGATAAAACTAATGCTTATCAGCCCATCAGCAAAACAAAAGCCTCTCTCATTAATTCAAGGTCTTCTTAAACATCTTTTTCCACGGAGGGACATTACCAATTGACCTGTTGATTAGCTCCAAAATGCTCTAAGTGGACTCTGTTCTGTCTCCCCTTGTCTTGTCCCAGTGAACACACACACATACACACCTCAGCATTAGCTAGCATACCACATACCTAGGGTCCCTGGGGCTGGGATCCATGCTGTGGGAGATGGGAGGGAGGAAGGGAGTGGACAATCAGTGCTTGAGCAGCAAGGGAAACCAGGCAGACCGTGCTGTGCCTGCAGTCCCCCCAGAGCTCTGGCTAGAGAGGAGAGGAGCAGGGCCATCCTGTTCTTTGGAGCAGAGAGCACTGCCTAGCCCAGCCCAGAGCTGCAAAGCGTGTGGGCTGCTGGGGGACTCTGGTTTAAGTTTCACCAGGAAGAGGTCTGGGACAGACATTGCATAAACCAGTTTGACCTAAATCAGTTACATTCAACCAGGTTTACCTTAAACCAGTTTCAGCCATTTTGAAACTGGTTTATGTGCACTGAACTTATGTTCTGTTACAGGTTTTAACCAGTTTCTGATCACTAAAACCGGTTTATGTGTAGTGTCTGTCTCTAGCCAAAAACATAGGAAATGCCCAATGGTCCATTTACCCCACTATCCTCTCTCCAACAATGACAAGTAGTAAATGCTTTAGAGAGAGAGTACATGAACGGGGCATGCGATCAATCCCTGTCATCCCCTGGCATCTACCGTCACTAGTTTAAAGAAATTTCTTGTAAAGCCAGGGGTAGAGCCAGGAACACCATCAGGGTTTCTGCATCCAATTGTCAGTATACTTGCCACACCCTATTCTAAGTAGTACCAGCCCAAGAACTCTAATCTATAAAACTAACCAAACTCAATTTTTTTTGATCAAATAATTCCCAAAATTCCACGTTCTCTCTCCAAGCAAAAACTGAACAGAAACTTCAATACTCTGAAATAATGGGCTCACTAACAGATGAGAGTAGCTGACTAGCAAACACTGGGCCTGGCTTCAATGGCCAATTGTGTTTTGGCCACATTTCATGGGACTGTATTATTGAAAGCACACAGTCTGCAGATGGTCTTCTACAGACTTATGGGGAACAAGATATAGCTCACAAAATGTCAAATCCCTATCAGAAGAAGGCAAGATCAGAAGGAAATCTCATTAGCATGTGTTTCCGAAATCTCAACTTAAGTGGATTTTGCTTGCTTCCACTTTACCAAAGCACAACCTAGCAAAATGTAATTCCAACACCATTTTTCTTTCCGAGTTTGCTCGCTTTCTTTATCAAACTGACTGCCAGTGAATGAGTACCTGAAAGTACCGGGAAATCTTAATAGTCTGAGAAACAATCCAGTAAGTCCTACCTCTATCATCTTGCCAATCAAAGCAATCATGACTTGTTTGCAAAGAAAAAAACCTGTAAGTAGTTTTAGACTAGATTATTAAATATACATTTCCCTTCTCCCCATCCCTATTTCCCTATCCAGTGTTGTATCTTTTAATAAGTCTGTATTCTCCATAATCCATCAGTTTTGGTACAGATTTATCAACATGACTTGGGGAAAGTGATGTATTTTTTCAGATTTCTTCCATTGCTTTTACTATTATAAACTTCAAATTGAACTGTTTAAGTTCCATGATAGATCTTCAAGCTTGAGTAGAATTGCTGTCTTTATCTGATTTTAAACTTTCAATGATTTGTTTTTTTAAAAAGAAGAGCACAAAAAAAAACACACCTCAGGGAAAAAAATACCCACACTATACTTATCAACTCAGTAGTGCTACACTAACTAGCACTATGACCAAAAGAGACTTGCGGGTCATGCCTGACCACAAGATGAACATGAGCCACCCATTCGATGCCATAGCGAGCAAAGCAAACAACACCCTGGATTGCATCTACTGATGCATCTCAAGCAAGACCCAGGAAGTCATCCTTCCACTGTATTCGGTGTTGGTGAGGCTGCAGCTGGAGTACTGCATCCAATTCTGGGCTCCAAACAGAATGTGGAGAAGCTTGAAAGAGTGCAGAGGAGAGCCATGCACATGATCAGAGGGCAAGAGAGTAGGCCTTATGAGGAGAGGCTGAGAGCCATGGGACGCTTCAGCCTGGAAAAGCACAGGCTCAAGGGGCACTTGGTGGCAGCCTATAAGTACATAAGGGGTGTGCATCAGGAATTGGGAGAATGTCTTTTCACCAGGATACCCCAAGGGAAGACAAGGTCTAATGGTCACAAATTCCTGGAAGACCATTTTAAGCTGGACATAAGTAAAAACTTCTTTACCATCTGAGTCCCCAGAGGCTAGAATAGACTCCCCCCAGAGGTGGTGCAAGCACCTACTCTGGACACCTTTAAGAAACACTAGCATGCCTATGTTGCTGGGATCATATGACCCCAGCTGACTTCCTGCCCCTTGGGCAGGGGGCTGGACCCAATGATCTTGCAAGGTCCCTTCCAGCCCTAATGTCTATGAAATCTGTGAAATCTATGATGGTCTGGGCCAGCACTAATGGCCATGGAAATTCCATACACTTTTAGCTTCATCTCTATTTGGTTCTATTCAGGTGTCATAAAGGAAAAGCCAAAAGAGAAATGAAATACTCCACTTACTAGGTTCACTTAGGCATTAGCACTTCTTTCCTTTACCATTGCTGAGAGATTTTTCCAAAGTTCTGGGTGAATTTCACTGAATTTTAGAAGCTCTGGTAACATTTTATACCTATACAAGAAGCAAAAATCACTACAGATCTCAAAAAATTCCTAAAACAAATTACCATGCTCAAGAGCCATATACTCCAGGCTATCTTCTGACACAATGACTTTAACTTTGGTTCATCTTAACTGAATTAATCAGATATGGTCAATTCAATGTTCCTTCTTAATTCCTTGTCCCCATCATGGGAAACAGTGAAAATATGAGTTCAACTAACTGCATTTTTTTTTAAATATCTAAGGCAACTGGAAAGGTTCTAAGAACACACACATAGATTGCTATAGATAAGTAAAGTAGGTAACCTTATAAAGATGCTTCAGAGGATCTTAACTCTCAAGATGTTACGACTTGCTTAATGATATCACAAGCCTATCTTACAGTTCACCTTACTACGTTAAGATCTTGCATAATTGCTCCTGCTATACTACCTGCTGTTTCTCTTCACTTAATCTGAAGGCCTTTTTAATACACTGCAATGGCTTAGCTATTCCAAAACACTTCAGCTTTAGCCGGCTAACAATTGCTGGTATCACTGAAGAATGCTCTTTTTTTCTTTTCCTTTCTTTTCTCAGGTTATTACTCCAGAAAGAAAGGAGATGGGGAATGGTTTTCAGCTCCACCAGCATCTGCTGCTTCTTTCTACAGGCCCCTTAGGGCTCTTCCCCAGCTCTAAGTCATCTGAGCTTTGAATTTGTTCTTTACTGGGAAGTACATGAATACTAGGGCTATGTGAAACTTTGGTCCCTAATTCAATTCAGCGGAAATTCAGCCCAATTTGGTGGCTGGATCTCTGAATCCAAATCAAATTAGAGGACCCTTTAATCTCTCTGAATCAAATCGGAACCCTCTGAATCGATTTGGAAAGATTCGACGATTCGGACATAGACACAGCTTTAAATGTTTTTTCTACATACCTCTGGGTAGCAGGCGGCTTGTGAACGCTGTGATGCTGGGGCGCATGGAGTGTCCCACAGAAGTGTGGGGACTCCCCAGTGCACTTGGCAGCAGACCCAGAAGTGGACCAGAAGCACTTCTGGTCCACTTCTGGATCCACTGTGGAGTGCACTGGAGGCCCCTCCCACGACCTCCCAGCTTGGCAACTGGTGCCTCCTGGGTCTGGGGATTTCCCCCATGGCCAATCGCGGAGGAGAACTGAGGATAAATAGGACAACTTTGTAATTGGTCAGAAGACACTTTATGTCTCATCTGACAATGTACCTTGGTGTCCAGGTGTTTGACTCTGTGACTTTGACCCCATTATCATTGTCGTCATCATCATCATCATTATTATTCATATTAAAGCATTACAGGTATGGGCAGCAACGTATATAGAATTCTTTTTTTCAGCCTTACAGGAGATTTTTTCATGGGGCATCCTATGTATTTGGGAAAGGAAGGGGCAGATCAGTACCATTACCATCTCAAATTTTGATCTCTTTAGTCCTTTGAATTCCCTTTTAAAATTTCAAGACATCATGACGTTGCTTTATTCATTTTCAATGTCACTATTGTCCTTGCTTTCAAGCTATTCCTTTCCCTTTTTATAATAATACCCATCTAATGGTATTACTGTTGCTACTTGTCCAGATCTCCCTTTGGAGACTTTCTGACTACTTAACACAGTTTTTCAATTTCCCTACTTATGCATATACATCTTCACTCCAGGTATTAGAGTTTGCTAATGGATTGCAAAAGACCCTTTCCTTCTCTAATTCCAGTGTGTGGTATTTTTCATAGATTAATGATCCAAAATCTAAACTCATAGTAGGTATATGGTACCAAATCAAAACTCACAGTAAAGCCTTTACACACTTTGCTGAGATATGAAAACAAGCTAAAACTACTAGACCCTATACTTACCATTACATCTATCTGAATATGCATACAAACTTTTCAGTATATAAAAGTCATAACTACCTACTTCATTTGGCTCAGTACTAGTTTCAGGGTGAAGGACAAATGTGCAGTGCTAGTTTACTTAAATACAAAAGCATATATGTCCACTGTGCCAGAGGTCACAGCTCTTCTAATGTTATCTGCAACAAAACTTTAATTAATCCATTCTGATTTCCTTCATTCATTCAAATAACCCTGTGACACTCTCTAGTGGAAGTCAGTTATATACCACCTTAGCCGCGCTCAGTGTGTACTGAGCAATCATGAGGAGGCAAAACCACAAGGAGTGAAACTGGCTGAAACGGATTTTGAGCACTGTTGCATGTGTTTTGCTGCACTCTTATTTTTTAACACCACAACCAAAACACTTACAGACAGGTCCCTTCTGTTTGAAGCCCAGAGGATAACATGGTACTGAAGCATAAATAAAGAGTGCCACTAGCAAGGAGTAACTGGCAGCAGACAAAGCCCAAGCCAGCAAACTGTCACGATTACTCTGGAGGGTTTATAAGCCTTATCAAATCTGTGCTAGCTAATTCACTTGCAGAGGTGTACTGATAACACTGCTTCTTTTTTCTTCTTGCTTTTATTATGAGCAGAAAGATAGACAGGTCCTAAGGACAGATCCTTTCACAGTTCCCATCTCTTCCGCTAGCATATGCCCTTCTACTTTTCACAGATTACTAGGTTAAACTATGGATGCCTTTGAGCCAGGAGCATTTATTGAAATAAAAACCAATATATTTCCCAATAAAGCTTCCTCCCCTCCCTTCTAACACTTACATTGTGGTTAGAAGCAACACTTAAAAATATATACAGCTTCAATCTGTTGTTTCTAGTCAGACTTTATTTGTAAGTGGCTGTTTTTCCCCCTCCCAATAAACTTCATGCTAAAGTTATCACTTTTGCATGCAGCCACAGGGAATACATATAAGAGAATCGGGTGTGTGTATAGGGGGGAGCTTAGTTTAGATGTAGCTTTTTGCATATAATTATAACCACGATAGTTTATCAACATCTATTGTTGAACAACAACTGCTATTAATCTAAATGACATGAATTAATACCGCCTGCTGTAAATGCATGAAAAGTTTGGTTTGCATTTTTAACCGGAGCTTTTCGACCATCCGCTGCTGGCTGCAGGTAGGTCCACAGATTCCCATACTTTGCCACTTCATAAATCTACTGCTTGTAATTATGCCTCTGGGGTGGCTAGGTTTTCACAAGAAATATCCCAGTTTCCCTTTGGGTTTGTTGCCTTACACTGTCATTTTGGCTGTTATTCCTCCATGTTTGGTTCATCTTTTTTTGAATGCTTCTTCAAAGTCTTCCAGTCGTCCTCCTAATGAACACTATGCCTAGAGAGCCTTTAGAATCTGAGAAGATGTGGGCAAATTCTAAAGCTATTTAAACAATTATGTGGAATATTTAAAACACATTCCCATAAATCGTGTGAAAACCTGTTAATTTGTTTAGCGCCTGGTCTATATTACTGGACTGTTTTTAAGTGAAGTAGATTTACTTCACCTTCTTTTTAAAAGAAACCTCTCTAAATTGAAGTTTCCTTCTCTCTGTCCTGAATTATCATTCTCTCCTTCTGTGTCAGGGAAGAGGACTGAGTAACCCTGTAATGCAGAGACCTAAGTAGGGAAGAGATACTCGGAGAACGGTCATGTAGTTGACCTAGTCGAGTAGACTTCTCCACAGACAGCCAAAATCTATTTAACTCAACAGCCAAAATCTTACTTGCCTGAAAATGGCAGGTGACAACATTAAATGCAGAGCACCTACAGCATAGGCACCGACAGCATAGGTTCAAGCCCATTGTTCTGGTTTTTAGCGGCCCTAATTACCAGTAGGTGGACTGACTAAAATACGAGACTGCTTTCAGAGCATGAAATTCTGCCCACTTTATATCCCATGAAGCTCCAATAATTTCCACAAGGATACATCAGCTGGAATTCAGGACAAAATTGAGCTCAATATTTTTTCCTAAGGAATCGTTTTCAGCCAAACAAAAATGTATAAGTCAATTGTCACAAACATTGTATGAGAGCAATTATGTTTTTAAAAAAGCCACCTAATTGTTACAAACTTATTGTGTAAATATTTTGCCAATTTACCGTATAATTAGATGCACACAAGTCATCAAAATTTAAGACTTTTTTTTACCAGTGAATTAAAGCCCGTGCATATATTACACTGTGCATAAAAAAAAGAACTGTAGGAATCTCCTTTCAGAACAATTCACAATCATTCAGGTGTTATGGAGGGAAATGTATTGTCACTGTACGATTTTATTACTAAGTGAAACTCCTTGAAGGATTCTGGACATGAAACTGAAGTCACCTACTTCAAGTCCATATGTAGAAATAAAACTCCAATAAACACGAAAGTCATAAATACACAGTTGTTAATTTAAACAGTCTTCCTTAATTTGGGGACAGACTTTTAAAGGATCTAAAACATTTAGCATTTACAAAAGTGTACTATCTTTTTATATCATACCATTACTGCAACAAACCATATGTGCTCTGTGATTTTCAGGTTAAAAAAAAGAATGCGCTAACTTACAGTTAAACATATACCATTCTGTATAATCTGTCTTTGTAACCACCAGAAATTGGCAATATAATTAAAAAAAAAAAAAAAAGGCTGATACTTTGTGTGACTGAACACATAAAAATTGCATTCATTTTTGCCCAAACTCATTATTTTACCTGTGTGAAATACCTGTATCATTTTCACTGCTGGGATGTCACAGGTGGTAAGTAATGCTGCTACCTTACAGCCAAGAAGCAAACAGTGCTATAAATATATAAGCAATGCTTTTCACACAGTAATGTTTCATATATGATAAAATTTTATATCATAAAAGTGTTACCTTAAACATTAGTGTAAAAGACACCTTACCCTGTAAGTTTAGTTACAAGGCTAGTTCTGAAGGCTGAAGTTTCAGATGCCTAATAGCAAAGACGACAAATTACACAAATGAGAACTGGAGTAAGAGAAGACCCTAAAATCAGAAGCCATTTAGTTACGTTAAAAGATATATTACGATTTTAGACAAAGCATTTATGAAGTCTGTTTCAGGAACAAATTATACGAAACTGAAACACCCAACATTAATTAGCACTCTTGAAAATCTGGGCCAGTACATATTAGGTTCGGTACAGGGTAAGTGTGCCTTAAGCAGTAGCATGAGTCATAAAAATAATAGGCTAGGGCTTTAGAAATCAAAAGGAAGCTTAATATGGGAAGAGATGTTATCAGAAGATAAAAGACTTCAAGACCAGCATTATCCATGAAGTTGTCCTGGAGCTGGTTGAAGGCTATTTTTTGAATTCCTGGTGAGCTGGGTCTTCCACTTGAATTTAACAGTAAAGCCAAAAATAAATAAATAAATAAATAAATAAAGCCTTCCAGTCAGCCCTGTGGAGAGTCAGAGGCTCACAGCATTTAAAATATGCCCCTGCGTATTAAGGCCTGAACTCAGCTCTATATTCTGACTTGTAGCAGATGGGACTTACAATAATAAAACCAGTAAAATGCAAAAGCATAACTGTCCAACTATTTAGAATTAAAAAAGGCATGTGTTCATAGTTTTAAGAAATTATTTTATTCTTACCAATTTACAGTTGAAAGACATTGGATAACATCTGTAGTCACCAAAGATACATCAGCAGAGAGAAACAAGTGTATGAATGTCACTGTCATTACTAGAGAAAGCAGCATGTAGAAACTGCAAGTCTAACTGAGAGAGAGCATATGGACATGAAATATCATGGCATCCAGAATGGAACTCCAAGGAATACTACTAATATGCTACCAAAAATAGAGGAAACAAATGAAATAGAAGATAAGATTTAAGCTTTTCAAAGACGGAGCCAGGATACACTGTACTGAGACTTTCAAAGCATTTCAACCATGGTGAGAAAGGTTGTGTGTGAGTGTGTTTGTGTGCGTGTGTGTGTGCAGGATCCAATAGAATTCACACGATGGCTTGGCAGAGAAAGCAGAGAGAAGTTCAATACAAGGTTTTCGTTAAAGCAACTAAGTGTGGCACTGATCTTGAAAACTTTTGAGACATAGCAGTTAAAACTTTTCAGACATGGCAATTGAATGAGGATAGAAAATGAGTGTCTGGGCCTTCTCAAGAGATCTGGCAACCAAACCTTATTTAGGGGTGAGTTCAAAATTGGGCAGTTCTCCAAGGAAAAAGGATGCCCCCTTCACCTTCAAAGTGGCCTTTATATGAATGACTGGAAAACACATTCACAAACAAAAAGTAAATGCTTCCCTTTTGCAGTTGTTTCTATCACACTACTAGCTGCACTGTTTGATGCCATACCCTATATTGCTTCTTGAGCAGGGGCGAGCAATTATTTTGGGCAGAGGGCCACTTCCCAAGTTTTGGCAAGCCATCGAGGACCACAAGGGTAGCCCCACTCCTTGACAGATGCCCTGCCCTCTGGTTGCTATCTTGGGGCCAGAAGTCACGTCCCCTAACCCCTTACCTTTGCCACCAGATAGCCCTCCCCTTGCCACCTGGAAGTACTCCTTTCAGCATGGGGGTTTGCCATTTCAGAACCAGAAAAATACCAAATTATATGCTAAAAATCAAACATCTACTACAACGTTTATTAATTTCATTTCAAAAAATATTTTTGTCTTGATTTATATGTGTTTGTGTAGTGTACATAGAGTGTACTCTTGTATATTATGGGTGGGCGGGGTGTCAGGGAGGGTGTAGGTGTGTGGGGGGGTTGTGGGTGTGTGTATATGGGGTGGAGAAGAACATGGGTGTCTGTGTAGATGTGTGGGGTATAGGTGGGTATGGGGTTTGTGGGGACTGTGAGTGTGTAGGGGGAGAGTGGCTGAGGAGGGTTGTGGCAAGTGTGGAGGTTTCCCCACAGCACCCCCCACCTTGTGGCAGGCAGAGCACCTGCCAGCACTTCTCCAAGGTCTGTCCCCTCCCCACCTGCACACCCCGGCAGGCAGAGCACCTGCCAGCACTTCTCCAAGCCTGGGTGCAGGCCCTGTCCTCCTGCTTACCACCACTTCCCCCTCTCATGTGCCACTGCTGCCCTTCTCCTGCCACTTCCCCCTCCACCACCACATCCCAGCTGCACAGTCAAGACTACAAGATACAGCAGGAACTGGACTGGCCTGGCCGGCACTGCATGGAGCCAGCCAAGAATCATGGTGGCCAGGCCGGTTCCTGCTGAGTCCTGCAGCCCAGTGCTGCAGCCATGAACCACGTGGTGCCACAGCGGTGGAAGCTGCAGACAGGAAAGCAGGAAATGGCTGTGGCAGGCAGCAGGGCAGTGGCAGTGAGTGGGTGTGCGGAGTTCAGCAACAGCTGGGCAAGAGTGTGGGGCCCACACTGATGCACCAGGGCCACTGCTGATGGGGGCCAAGGGTAGGGCACAGGCTGGCAGGGGCTTTATGGAGCTGGGCCAGACTGTGCCAGCAGCGAGAGCAGGGAGTTGCTTGGCTCCACAGAGCCCCTGGGTCCTGCCGGTGCTGGCCCTGGGACACACATGCCCGCCCAGCTGTTGCTGCACTCCACACACACGCTCACTGCCCCTTCCCCCCACCTTCTGCACCCATTTCTCCACTCTCCCCCTCCCTCCGCACCGCATGCTGGCTGCTCCAGCACCATGTGGTTCCCTGCATCACTGGGATTGCAGGAGCCATCCCAGCTCAGCCCTGAGAGCTGGAGTGATTGCCTGCAGTCCTTTCCTGCCTCCCTCCCCCACCTCCACCCCACTCTTAACTGAATTTCCCTTTGGCACAGGGAGGCAGGAACAGCCCCAGGGTTGGGGGAAGAAGCTTCCAGCTGGAGGTGGTGGGGGCTGGGGCTGGGG
>NW_017728998.1:23310279-23313806 GCF_001723915.1 Gavialis gangeticus | reverse complement strand
AGATAAATATTAATTTTCTAAATTTTTAGGGGCCCCATGAGCTGGATAGAATGGCCTGGCAGGCTGGATGCAGCTTGTGGGCTGTATTTTCCCACTCCTGTTCTAGAATCACCATATGCTGACAGACCATGGTGGCCACAAACACAGTCAAGTCTGCAGTCATCTGTGAGACCTGTAATTATATCATTTCAAGGCAATTTCTACCCTAGGACATATGCCCATGGACCCTAATGAAATAGGGCTAAGCCAAGGACAGAACTGAGCTCCCACCACTGATTTTTGTTTATTTAAAAATTCTCCTAAACCACATTTCACACCAAGTGCCAGAATGTGAAGAGACCTGTTGAAAGAATATGCATGCACTTTAACATATGGCCCCCTGAAGGTCTAGTTCTGATGCTGAAAGCCGATTCAGCAGAAAGTTGAATAGTACTGTATTTATTCTCATAGCACATGTATCTTTTCCGCAAAAATCAGCCCTCCAAAACTGGGGTGTGTGGTATAAGCAGAGCAGCTGAATTTCTTCACTGGAGTAGAAGCATAAGGATGTTGTGTTGCAGAATGTCTGCCAGCTTCTCTTGCTGGCAGCAAGCAGGAAGGGTGAAGTCCCACTGTTAACCCACAGATGCTCTCAGCTTGCTGACTGAGAGAGACTCTGGAAACCATTTTGCAACACGACCTCTCCAGGAAACAGCCAACTCTAAGCCTTAATTCTAGAAAAGTGCATTTTTCTCCATTCTGCTTTCTAAAAACAAGGTGCATGCCTTATTTGAGGGTGTGCAAGATGGAAGAAAATAAGGAGTTTTGCTATTTTCTGTAAACGATGGGCCAAATTCGATCTTGTTTAATCAAGAAAAAGCACTGAATTCAAATCTTTGCTAGAACTAAAGATTCCCGCTTTATAAGCCTCCTGAGAATACTTCCCAATCCCAAGTGTACACCTTTCTGGACCACTTGTTAGCTAATCTTACAAGCAAATATATTTTTCTGCATTGAGTTTCATCAAACTGAAGTCCATGGGTCACTCAGGCAGGATCACTAGACAATGCAAAATAAATTTGTGGTTTCAAAGTGCTCTTGATAAGCATCTACCACCTACCATTGACAACCACCCACTTGTTGCTGGCAACTTTTGCCCCTATTTTGGCTATTTGCCAGTTCTAAATTATTTTTCGTTGAAAGCTCTTTTCAGAACAGCATCACAAATAAAGTTTAAAAAGTGAAAGGTCTTTGTATAGTATGTAAATGTATATTAAAGAATAAAATATTAACAATAATGAAATAGCTATTAAAAACTAGGAATATTCCATTGTATTACTTTAAATACCTCTGTTGCATCAATCACTAATCAACATTACAAACAGAAATTGGAAGTTATTAGACTCTGTATTGTTTTCAGAATCAAATGCTTTTTGAATTGATGACCAAAATCTGGGAAAATCACTGAAGCAATGAAAAACCAAAAAATTCAAGTATAGTATAGTACATATGGAAACTCCCTGCAAGGAAGGCAAAAATTAAGGCTTAAAATAATTGAGATGTACACACTTAACAGGGTGTGTTTTTTTCCTTTTCCCAAAGAGGAAAGATGTTTTGAATTGTGTATGTATAAAGTTGTTTCTCTCTTCAGTGCAAGCCCCAAGTGTGTTTAATGGTTTTTGCTAAATATGATTGAAAGAAAACCATGCCTGAGGGAAATGATCCTTTGTTGGATATGTACAAGGGTTGAAAAAGCTTGGTCAATGAATGACCACAGCATATGAATCTAAAACTAATCTCAAAGAGCCTGAGGGTACCTAAAGCTAACATAGTCAAGTAGTCATTTTTCCATGTGCTTTGAGCTAAATACACTGTCTATAAAAGACTCCCTGTACACCTTAGAAAGGGTATTTTAGTTTTTTTTGTATTAAAAAGGAAAAGAAATATGTTTTTAACCAAATAAATATTTGCTATATTTTTCACAGAACAGCAAACTAAAAAGTGATAGGACAGACACTCCTGTATTCACCATAACTTGATTAGGTTACTGAAACACGGCTCACTCCTCCAAGATGTTGAGCATCTTAAGCAAATCACTAAAGCATTTGCTATACTGTGAACTTGTAAGCAACCACACTGAAGTGAACTGGATTTCTTTGGGATCATTTGTATACTTAAAGGTAAGCATATGATTACTTGTTTCAAGTGGATCAGGGCCAAAGCATTCATCACATTACCAGATCACATCCAGTGCTAACCAGTATTTTCCACAGATATGATGAGAAGAAAATGAGGCTTTCAAATGCGAGATAAAGTCTCTCTCAACCATGCAGTTGGGATATCACCCACAACAGTCCTTGCCTCTTAGAATAGTTAAGTAGTTTAGTTTTATTTATAAAAATGAAATTGATTTATTTCCAAAGGTGATGACTGAGCCACTTTCATCTAACCCGGGAGGGGCTAAGCGCTTTTGCTTTTTATATAAAATAAGCACTTTTGAAAAAAAATTTTAACACTATTTTTAAAAAAACAGGCACTTCTGAAAATTTTCATTGACCTGCATTCTTGCATACTGGCTTCTGTCCCATCCAGGAGAGCACAAACCAGCTGTAGACTCTCCCCCTGCCTGAAGAAAGGAGTTTGTACCCACAAGTTTGCAAAGAACAATTTTTCCAACTATTTAAGTTGGCCTAATAACATGTCACATTTACCCAAAGAACCTTGTCTGTTTGAAATCAGAACATTTAAGCCCTGCTATTGAGAATCTGGCTAAGAATGTATATAGACCCACTCTTGCATTTCTTGAACAACTGAAACTCCCACTGAAGCTAGTGGGCATAATTCTGATTTTGTTCACACTAACGTAAATCTAAGGTAAGCCTACTTACTTCAAAAGACTTACTAAACTTCTGCAAGTACCAATACCATTTGGCTCAGAACCTGGCCAAATTCAAACTTTATATATAATTTTACACTAATGCTATATATTTCTATGAGTCAAACCTATTTTCTTAGACTTTGTTGAGTTTTAAAGAGTTTGTTTTAATTAATTTTGTTTCTGCTGCATCCTCACATTCCTCTTTTCTCCAGCTTCTTTAGATAAGGTTTTTTTCTTAACTTTTCTTCTAATTCTTGTCCATCGTACTGATTCAGTACCAGAAACCTGAGACAAGAAAGGTTGGATGGGTCTCCCCAGTTTCTTGCCAGGCTTTAGCTAGAATCCAGAGACTGGTCAAAAATATATGAGTTCTCTGGTCAGAAAAGTGGATGCCCTCAGCCTTCAATAAATCAGGTGCCAAATATAACATATATCATTCAATGCAACATGTTTTGTAGGTTATTAAAAATCTTCCCTGTTCCCAACGGTCCACAGATACCCCGATGGTATCAAGCTGTAGGAACCTGATAGCTTCCTGCTATTTCCCATGCTAAAACTTTTCAGACCAGGAAAAAAGGTCTAAATCGGCCCTAAATGTCAACCTGCTGAGAAAACCCCAAATTGTTTTCATACATAGATTCATAGATTCATAGATTAAGGGTCGGAAGGG
>NW_017728998.1:23308368-23310268 GCF_001723915.1 Gavialis gangeticus | reverse complement strand
CCCTCTGCAATCTCTCGCTCCCTGCTAGCGTGCTCACCTACATGTATGGCAACTGCTTCAGACAGTGGCCTTCTGGCTGTCAGAGTGCACAAGGGGCATCAGCTGGTACTAGTTTATGCCCCACTTACCGACTAGCTCAGATTTTCCTTGCCTCTAAGGCTGAGCTGTGACCTTCCAAGGGAAGTTGCTGTCTCCTGCAGTCTCTAAACACTACACTTTGCATACAGATCCAAACACTGTTCTCAAGAGCCATTTCTCCAGGAGCCTGCCTACAAGCTCGAGCTATATTTCCCATCCTCCTGCTCATTCCCATCCCAGCTCCAATGGAAGGGGACCCTCAGAAGGAGCCACTAATCTTTTTTCTCCCCAGGTCCAGACAAAACTGCCATTTTTGAAGCTGCAGGGCTCACATTCAATAGCTACAAAATAATTTTAGATGAGTCTGTAGCAAGAAACCACTTGTCTTGTAAAGTAAATCTTCCCTGGCTATAGCAAGCCTTTGTAAAAATAAATCTTTTTTTTTTTTTTGCACTAACAGGAATTTCAGCTAATATAGTAGACTGAATTTCTTGAATGACTAACTCTAACAACAGACTAAGTTCCATTACCATATTTTGCAAGAAGACTACACCACAGGGAAGACCTACTGTGCAAACAAAGGCTAGATGTGGTGTAAGAGAATCTGTATGAAAAATATTAAGTCCCCTGTGTACCAGGGGATGTGCAATTTTCATTGCGCTCTGAGAGATACTTGTATGGCCCTGTTGGTTGTATTGATCACAATGGGTCTTTCCTAATAGAGTTACAAGACATTTTAAGTTGCAGACTTGGAAGCCTATGGGAAATAGGATCCAATCATCTGCTGCTCTGTTTCTGTAAGGCCAGCTCAGCCTTGCTCTTACTACTCTGTTGGGTTTTAAACATAATACCAGCACATCTACGTCTAAGCAGCTGCAAACAAAAATGGCAGTGGCACAGCTTATGGATTTCAATGAAACAAGAATAAAACATTTTTTTATAGTTCACAAATATTCATTTAATTTTTTTCTTATTATTTTTTTATTCCTGTGGGATCACGCATATGAATTCCAGCAATGCTGGAAGTGAGAAATACAGGTAGAAACATTTAGCAGTATTTACATTACTCTACAATTTTGATAATTAACTTTAATTAATATATAAACAATAGACAAAAAGGATTTTTATGCCAAATAGAGACACAGTATTGGAGTCTGCATAGAAAAATTGTTACTTCAGCTAAGAATCCAAGTGGATAGATGGTTTATCTAAACATCCATAATTTGGTACTCATCTGACTTAATCCAAACCTATGAAACTTTTGAGATTTGCTCACCACCTGTCCTCTATTAGTCTAATGTTAAGGAGGGAAAGCTTAAAAGTCAAAGCAATGCACACATTCTGTTTGCTTGCTTTTAAACATTTTCCCCAAAAGCAGAACAATATATGTAAGCAAAAGTGACCTTACACAATCCACCATCACAATCTGCTTCAACGTGAAAAATATAAACCCCTTTTTTCATAAAGGATTGAAAACTGCAGGATAAAACCAGATGACTAGCAAAATTACTATAGAAAAAGAAAGAGAAGGGATGCAGTTTGTGATAAGTAAAGAGAGTATCAGTGAACTTTTGACTAATCTGAATGAAGTTGAGTCAGCAGCACCTGATGAAATTCCCTGAGGGTGCTGATGAAATTAGCTGAAGAAATCTCAGAGCCACTGGCAATAATATTTGTAGACTCCTTGGATGGTGTGTGAAGTCTCATAGGACTGAAGCAAAGCTAACATAAGCCAATCTTTCAAAAAGTTGGGGGAAAGGAGAACTTTTTATGCTCAGGGAAGTATAGACTGGTCAGCTTGACTTCAATACCTAAGAACCAA
>NW_017728998.1:23302099-23303368 GCF_001723915.1 Gavialis gangeticus | reverse complement strand
ATTCCCTGAGGGTGCTGATGAAATTAGCTGAAGAAATCTCAGAGCCACTGGCAATAATATTTGTAGACTCCTTGGATGGTGTGTGAAGTCTCATAGGACTGAAGCAAAGCTAACATAAGCCAATCTTTCAAAAAGTTGGGGGAAAGGAGAACTTTTTATGCTCAGGGAAGTATAGACTGGTCAGCTTGACTTCAATACCTAAGAACCAACCACAGCAAATTAAAAAAGATTCAGTTTGAACTATCCAAACACTTTGGAACACTGAGCAAAAGGGACAAGTTCTGCTTTTTTCTTTCCAAAAGCTGAGTTTCAGCAGCTTGTATGATGCACATATTTTGGGGGCTCTGTTTACCATCCTGCTGCCATCAACACCATTGCTCGTTGGTGCTCCTCATCCAGAGACCATCACAAATGGAATAAGACTGAGACCCAGAGAGGCAGTCTGACTTGCCTACCGCTATACACTGTGGATGTGTTAGAAAGAACCTGGGCCTCTTGACTGCTAGACTAGTATCCCACCCAGCAGCCAAACTTCTTGCCTGCCTATAAATTCTGTTATATGCAAACACTGAGAATAATAACATCATTCCAGAATTAACAAGACACTTAAGTGCTTGATTTTACCTTTGAAATCCCTTTGCCATAAGTTAGATCCAAGTATTGTATTGTATTTTATACTGGTCTTCTGTAGAATTAACATGCCTTAATTTAAAAGCCTATAGGCCAAAATGTGCTCTCAGTTACATCAGTGCAATTCTATGAAGCCAGTGAGGTTTACCAGTGTGCTAGAAAACAGAATTTCCCTGGCATATATTCTGCTCAACAATATATCATGTAAAAAGACCATACAGAAAAGGGGGAAAATGTGCATCATTCCAAACTGAACGAGAATGAAATGCAGCACAGAAGAATGCAGAAACATTTAACAGCCCAAAGAGGATGATATGGTCCATGAAGACCTGCCCTCATAACCTCAGGAAATACAAATCAATCTGTGTTTCATCATCTGAAACTTGAACTTCTAGCTAGTAGCTCTATCCTATTCTCCCTTCCTTCTTCAAAAAGTCCTTCTTGAACTGATTTACACTATTTGCTTCTGCTGCTGACTTCGGCAGTTTGTTCCAGACCATATTTCAACTACCCTTTGTGTAAAGCTGTTCTGTCTGAATATATCGGAGTCCCTAAATTCTAGTACACATATTGGAGTGGTTACAAAAGTAATTTTAGTGAGGTTGGCTGCTAGCCTAGCCCAACCCCCCCTCCCCCCCC
>NW_017728998.1:23292187-23302072 GCF_001723915.1 Gavialis gangeticus | reverse complement strand
CGGCGCGGCGCGGCGGAGGGAGCCGGCCTCAGCACAGCCGCCCGCGCCGTCTTGGCCCCGGCGGTGGCTCCCGCTCCTTCTCCTTCGGGGACCCCGTAGGACGCACACGCAGTTTAGTGGGACGAGGAGGCCGCGGCTCGTAAAACCCGCTCGCTGGGGCCTCCTCAGGTGTCTTGGCTAAGGAAAGCCGCCCCCGGCCTGCAGGGGAGCGGCCACAGCGGGGCTCCATGCCTGACCCCGCCGTGTGTCTGCTTCTCTTCAAGATCATCCTGAACTCCATGCACAAATACCAGCCCCCCCTCCCCCCCCAATCTCTAATAGTTAATTCTTTGGCGTCTCAGACAAGGATGCCATAAAGAGAGGCTGTTCTATCCAAATACCAAGACAGACAACCGACTTGAACTTGCTTCAGACTTCATGGAAAATATATGTCCAAGGCATTTGTGGTCACTTTAGTCAGTGTATCAAAGGCAAGAGAAATCCTGAAAGAGGCCACTTTTTCACCCAGGGAAGGGGGCCAAAATGAGGGCATGAAAAAGATGGGCAAATACCACCAAAAAGTATTTAGAAATGAATGTTAAATAAAAACTGTAAAAAAAACTTCCCTGGTATTCAAAGACCCAACTTTTTTGCTTTCCACAAACATTTTTATGAGTAATTCTTAGAAAAACTATTCATGAAAAGAAAAAATTGCTACAAATAATCTTGCACCAGAAGGTTTCATGTGGTCATCTTGAAAGCAGAAGCAATACCATATAATTTAGAGTTCCAATCATACAGCATGAATAATGAATATTGGAAACAGTACTCACAGCAAACAGTTGGCAAGCAATCCATAAGGCTGAAATATGTTGGTATAAACCCTTCGTTAAATAATTTTGAATAGGCAGATTAGTGAAAACTGAACTTTACTCACAAGTTAAATTTTGAACAGCAAAGAGGACTAAATTAATCGAAGAAATTGTTCACCACAGAGTTCACCTTGTTCTCAGAGCCAGGCAGACGCAATGTAAGGTGAATGGAAAAATGCCTGTAAGTGAAGATGGGCTTTCAATTTTCTGAATAAAACAACTCTGGTGCCTCTGGTTGGTCTGAAAAGACAAATATACCTTTTGGGATTTTGACCCCCGCATTTGCTCACTTGTGTCATTTGTAAAGAACTGTGTAAAATCCAGTACTGTGTTTGGGCAAAGGTCAGGAAACACACAGACAATGTATCCAGCATGTTTTAACTTTCAACTAAGGTGACAATTATCCAGGCATCTCCATTAGGAAAATTTTTGAACATTTAGAAAGTTGCTCATGTCTGGACAACTATTTCTCACATATTTTAAGGGGGAAGGGCAAGTGAGGCAGGGAGGGCAAGAGGACAACATTGCTTGCAATATTTTTAAATCATATACATTATTTTAAAGAAAAATTAAGGGAAAATAAATGATACGTGGCATTCATTCCTTGGCTATCCAGGGTTAGGTGATGCTTTATACACAGAAAGTTAAAAGACTAGGAATGCCTTGCAAAACACTGAATTTAATGAATGTCTTCTGTTTTGTTACCAATTTACCTATATCATCTTTTCTTACTAATTTATGGAGAGAAGTCTATTAATCATCACATACTGAGAAAGAAAATTGCATGTTCAGCACAAACATAAATTATCAGCTTAAACTCAAATTCTCTCACAGGATCTGTAAAGCTAAAAGTTTTGAATAGCTCTGATAGAACAAATGGACAAGGAAAGACAATGCATCTTTTGAAATACAAACCTGAAAAGATGTTATGCTCAATTACCCTGACAAAAGATTTGGAACCCAACAATATCCCCTGTGGAATACCACTGCTAAACAAGAATGCTAAATCAAAAGCTCAAAGTTAAGCAAGAATAATATAGTATAAGCTACATTAAACGTTTGTCAGCCATAGAGCTAGAATCCACTTGGATGTTTACTAAATACCGATTCTTGTCTTCACTGAAATACATCCTCCTGAGGTTTCTTATGAAAGGAAATTTCAAATAGGCACCACGAGAAAGTACACTCAATAGTAAACTCCTAATGGCACGGTTTGTTCTGTATACAACTGAGTCACCTGGTTGGCATGGAGGACTGGAATGGGAGATGCTAAAGACTACCAATAAAGAAAAATGTGATAGTCATATTCAGGCGACACATTAACCAGTGAATGACATGGTGGGAGGACACTGGAATAAGATACTAACCACAGTAGGAGTAGATTTAAATGGATTTGAGGTTTAACTGCTATTCCTTCACCTCAGTGAGGCCTTCCACCAGGCTACTGGGATGATTGCTGTGAGATTGATAATCTTAGTTTATATTCCAGCCTTGAAGAGAACACTTAAGACTTTTATTTCTTAGCCTCTAGGTACATCAGGGATGGGTTTCCAGCCAGACTTGCAGGTGTTCAGAGGACAACATGTGAGTCGATGTTTCCAATTGCAAGGGAGCAGAGAAAAGTTGGACAGTCCCAGCCTTCTGATGCAGGAGCAACGGAAAAGCTGGGAGAGAAGCAGTACTTCCAGCCTGCTACTTACAACAGAGCCCACTCTTCCACTGTGGTATACATTTTTGGGAGGGGGGTACTGCAACCTGTATCATTTGGGAGGCTTCTGCACAGTCATCAATGCTGAGTAACTCCATATGGAATGCAGATTGCTTCAGAGGGAAGGGGATGATGTTGCCAAAAAAGCACTAAGAACAGAACTCCAATTTAGACCAGTCAGCTCATATTATCCTCATGATGGCAAGTTCTTGACTAGGTACCAATTTTTGACTGTACAAAAGGGTCATCTTTCTGAATTTCAGGCCTCAGGCTCAGAGCTGCCATGCAAGCAGCCATGGCAGGCACAGGCCCCAAAGTATCAGTCTATAGCTGTTGGATGCTAGAAAGGTTCAGATGCTGTGAAAGTATAAAACTAGATGGCTTAAAGGCAGAATGAAAGGACTAAGGGGAAGTCAGGGAAACCGTAGCATTATTTTAGATTTAGTTTCCTAAATTCTAGGGTCTCCTGAGCCTACATGAGATTTGTGTCCACAGAAGAGGGACCAGGATGCAGGATTTGGTAGTGCCCTCTCAGAGCTGCAAGCAAGGTAGCTTTACCTCTGAGAAAGACGGTGCTCTGCTATATTCTTGTCCCTGTCAGCCACCAGCTGAAATGTAGTGGCAAACACCCAGATTAATCCGCTGACTGATGCTAAAAATTGATATGCAATTCAAGAGAACAATAAAGAAAGAGAAACATAGGGCATTATCCCAGATAGTAATGCTGAATATATCAATAACAAAACAAAAATAATAATGGTACAAAATATGAGTTGAGTTTCTACTCAAAGGTCTTTATCTGTCCTGGGTCTTGATGGAAACTTGCTCTCAATATCAGTATGATATCTGCTGTGAATAGAAGATAGTCCAGTAAATTCTGGTTAATTCATCACTCCAAATCATGGCTAATCATCAAGTTTTGACCAATTATCAAGAGTTGATAAGGGAGGCAGGAGATATTGGCAGGCAAATAGAACAAGAAATAATTAAACCATAGTGACAAATGATCTTATAGGCAAACTAAGCAGAGATTGAAGTACATAGTCTTAGTGTCCTGAACTCTGCACCATAATTCTAATCGTGCAATTGGTCTAGTAAAAGTTATCACTCAGAAAGATCCTTGCCTGTACTGTAATTATGAAACCCAGTTCTCTCCCAAAAAAAATTCTGAGACCCCTACCATAGAGCATATAATTCTAGTTACCAATTTTAATGAATGTGTTTTTTTCTTTGTTTACAAATTTTCAGGCTCCTTCCCTTTGGGTCCTTGATTGCTTATTACATGATGGCAGGACTGAAGATTTGAATAAGAAACTCTTTCCTGCCTGCCACAGCAGAAGAAGAATGCTTGAGTTTAGTGTGAAATGCAAAACTATAGGCATAAGCCCATCAAATTAAGAGCATCAAACGTCAAATGTTAAATAGCAGTTGTATTGCCTCCCCCTCAAAAATAAACATGCCTTCAACATTAGCAAAGGTTAATAGACAAATAAACAGCAATGATTGACAAATACATCCTTAAAATCAGTGCTACAGTAAAATATCATTGACATAACATCAACTGGTGATATTATAAAGGTTGAAAGTACATCATGGAAGATGAACATAAATTCTGTGAGAAAAAACAGCAGAATTTGTAGTCTGACGGCATTTGCACACAATATTTTGTCCAACAGTAAGGTAATTGTACAGGGCTTAAACTGAACCAAATTCCTACAAACACCTTGGACTGCCCACAGGGAGAAAGCACACTCGTGTATCCTAGAACTTTTTCTAAAAGTTCTCAAAGGAAATAAATACAGTATTATAATCAGATCGAAGGTATTACAGACAATTACTCAAAGCAATATTTTTTTCTAAAGAGCTTTGTTTACATAGCGACATTGGAAAGGTCTCAAATTTACACACACATTTTAGCGAGATGAATTTTGCAGGAATGAACCCTTTCATGCAATCACCTAGTTTGAGAAGTGTCTTTATTTCAGCTTTTATAGTGTAGTCGCTGTCTCCTTGATGGTTGCAGTGCTATGAGCCACTTTCTCCTTCTCTGCCTACAAAACAATCGTTCGAAAGAACTTTTTCTTTTCCCCAGCTTCTTCCCCCCGGTTGCTTCTAAGACCCTGGCTCCACATTCTGACGAGCACGTATAGTTACCAAGAAACTTCCACAGGATACTCTGCCAAGATGAGTTAGAAGGTTTCCACTGAACTACACTGGGCACTGAGGACTAAAGGAGAACTAGCTGGAAGAGATTTAGAAGAAGGTACTGATAGAGGTCATTAGGGGATCTGAAACAATCTTTTACCAGAGGGACACCAAGCACAAGGACTTTGCATATGTGTTTTGAAGATTTTGACTCTGAAGAGGACCCAGTATTACTATACCAGCTACAGCAGCTCCCCAGCTAGAGGCCCTCCCCCTCAAAAAACACCATCTCAATGTATATGCATGGTATGTGCAAGGAAGAAGAAATAGGAGAGGAGATGGAGAGAAGAATGTCTCTCTCTCCCTCATTCTTACACACAGATGCACACACACTTTTTGCTGATTGCTGTCATGACACTTTTTCTCCTGGATTTAACTATTATCCCTCTGAGCTCTTATTGAATCCCACTAAATTCCTTTTTCATCTCAGTTAGCCAAACATTTTTAAGCTTTAATAATTTCAGAACCATCAATATCCCATTCTAAATAGCTTTAAACTCCTGCATGCTTACCGTTTTTTATTCAGTACACCTCATTTTTCCATAACAGCCCCCTCCCTCCCAGAATATGCCTCCAGGGTGCCCTTAAAGCAGTGGTTTCCAACCCATACCTCTGGGGGAACATATTGCCCATGAGACCTTCCAGCATTGCTCATGACCACAAGGAGTTAAAAAGTTAAAACCCTGAATGACAGAGAGCAAAGTACATGTTAGCTTCAGCACCTCACTTTGCCCACGCTACTGCCCACAGTTTAGGAACCACTGTCTTGGGACCGCTGTGCTTCTTTTCAGTTCTGAACAGCTTTGCCTTTCAATCTCACATAGCCTGTCCCTCAATCTCTTTTTGTTCAATCAGAAACTAAGCGGGCTGTCAATCAGATATAATGGGCATTTATACACATGCTCTGGAAGTGGGGGGAGCTTTAATTAGAGCAGCTCCAAGACCCACTTGAATGAAAGCTTCCAGAGCATCTTGTGTATCAGTGTCCCTGCACTTAAAAATGGCAGTGGGGGCACTTTAACTAAAACTCAATGAACAAGCTTTAGTTAAAGCACCCCGCTGCCATTTTTAACCACAGGGACGCCGACGCACACAATGCTGAAGTCTGCTGGAGCATGGTAATTATACCATGTCAGAGCAGTCTCACTGCTCGTATATAAGAACCCACTGGGTACATCTACATGTGCACTTTACTGCAGAGTTGACTAATTAGTTCCGCAGTAAAGTATCACAGTCTACACGTACACCAGCATTAGCGTGCAGTAAAATAACTTTGCCATAGGAGTCCCCAACAGTACTATCCTATGGTGGAGAAATTTAGTGCACTGAAACGCATGTGTAGACTGTGACAGGGGCTGGCTAGGGCACAAGGATCCTGAAGTGTGGGGGTTGCCTGCCGCCTAGTTCTGCACTGTAGCACCCTCATGCCCTAGCCAGCCCTTCCACCTCCCAATGCCACCATACAGAGCCCAGGGCTGACCCTCCATTCCCCTGCTGGCCTGGGGCCACTTCACGCCAGCTCAGACTGTTGCAGTGCTGGGCTCACATATAAACTCTGCACCCAGAAGCAAATGACTCTGGTGTGAACCGCGCCAGAGTTTATCACATTGCACTAATAGCACATGTAAATGCACCCAACAAGGAAGGAATTAATGGCTCTGGGGCATATTGCTCTGGGGTTTTATTTTTTAATATAACTTTCACAGTCACATCTCTCAAAATGGGCATTCTGAAATAAATCAAATGTACAAAAGTACCTGATCCAAATCCTGTTCTCTATGGGGACCCAAAGTCCCCAAATCACAGGAATGCTACATTACTTCTATTTAAAGGCAGAGTAATGTCCAAAACTCTTGTGTACTATGGAGAAGAGTTCAGTACATCTCCCCATCTGAAAATACAGAAGGAGGAATTATGAGTAAGTTGGCTCATGTGCAGTAGGTCAACAAATGGCAGATTTATTCTGTTAGGTTAAAGCTTTAGGAGCTGGACCCTAAACTATACAGCTCAATTGTATGCAACAACCTTCCTTACTGCAGCCAAATGTCCTGGGGCAAATCTCATGTCCTTTTATTTTGCCTTGCAGGATTTGATCAGGTTCAAATCTGATTGCCCAAATCATACATTTCATCAACCAGATTTTAGGCTTCTGAAGACTGGACTTGGCATCCAAATGGGTACATGATAGAGGAAGGTAAGTTTGACAATTCAGTTTAGTGACTGCAATCATCATGGCTGCTGTAAAGAAATGGCAGTGAGTGAAAGGAATAGAAGGAGAAGGGGATATTTGGATATATCTATGGCCAAATTGCAACAATGGATAAAAGCATCTGTTCTGCAATGCCTTGTCACGATCCATTGCTAGGGCTCGTAAGGTTGCAGAACTGGTAGTCTGGCCTGCTAGGCAAAACAACTGAAGGCTCTAACCAGCACAGCTATAGTAGCTGCATGAAGGAGGTCCCATGACTGTGAACTATTTTTGATCTTTAATAAATTTAGGACCCATGAAGGAAAAAAAAAACTGAGTGCTTTCCTCCTTCAGTTTAACCCTTTTTACTCTTTAGATTTCAGTCCTCCAGCTAATTAAAAGGAAACCCAACAGTCAAAATGTGAAAGTTCATTGTGAACCAATAAAAACGGATATTGTAGCCCAGTATATGAATGGTCCAAACCACTTCACTTTACAATACTGTGAAACAGGGCCAGCTCTACAGAATGTAACAGTCTTGCCATACTCAGCAATGACTCAGGTAATTTTTCAACAATATTGTTTCTATTTGTTATCCATCATGCACCAGCCACTGGGCTCCATTTTGCTATTTCCTACAAGAGAAACCACCACACTTTGAAAGAATCCCAGTGCTCCAAATATTTGTATGCTAAACATCATATTTTTTCAACATTGGCTTTTAAGTTATACTACGGAAAGTAGAGAATGGGTTCAGACCTTCGCAAATTATTCTAGGATCAGTGCAACATCTTTTGCCAGCCACAACATAAGAACAAGGCAAGATAAACATGATTGACATGCTATAATATGAAAAACTGCCATTACATTTAATGTCTTTCTAACAAAGAATATTGCCTTTATTATGATGAATAAATTTGCAAATTTAACATCCAACAGACATTAGACTTTATTTTTCTGTATAAAATAAATATGGCTGAAGTATAAGATTATGACTCCACCATTATTGTGTAATACCATTTAATGTACACTGATCCCTTCTATCCTGATATCATAAAACTGGAGGGAAGAATTGTCACATTACTGCAAAACAGTTGTGCATTGTATGTGAAGACGACATAGGTGGACTTGTGAAACTGCTGGGTTTTATCACTGTTTAATGATTTGTTGCACTATTTATAGGATAAACAATAAATCTAACATGATTCATCATCTTACCCAATAAATCATGTGACAAATCATTAAGCAGAGTGATAAAATCAAGTGTTTTAGAAATAAGTTAATCTATGATGCCAATGTATAAACTAAACAGTTGCTTAAAAACCCTATTTACTAATCATTTTTACATAAAGATTGATGATTATGTAGATTAAATGTGTACATATTCCTAATAACACAAGATAATCACATGTTCTGTGTTGGTCTGCTTATAAAGAAAAAGATAACAAAAAATCCACTATGAAAATAGCATCATTTTGGTTATGTCTGTACATTCCTCAATGTTTCCCTGCACTACTTTCATTTTTAAATCTGCATTTGATTTGGGTGAAGAAATAGTTAATTAAATGTGTGCCACAAGGTTGTTGAACAGAGATTATATTTTAGCTATAAATTCTGTAATATCCTAATTAACACTTTGATTAACACTTGATAGCTGGTTCTAATGTTTCTTCATTCTTCAGTCTGAATATAACCCTGTACTCTTTCTCATTTGTGACAACTGTGTTTATAGCTTCTCTACCCATAGAGCTGCATGGCACTTTGAATTATACTCAAGAGTATATGGGCATCACGTCACATTTGTGTGCCTGATATCATACATGACTAGCTGCGCTCCAGCCAGGGTCCTTAATGTACATTCCACAGATGGACTACCCTCTGAATGCTTAGCCAGATATTAAGTTAAATCTTTTTGGAGTCAAGCTTGTTTCACATCAGTTATACAAACATATTGGTTCCTTTAAAAGGACAAAATGCATTGAGAGCAAGAAAGGAATCTAGGTCGGAAATCTAGGAAAATCATTTTAAATTTCTGCTTAGCCTTTAAATCTGAAAATCTCTACTTTAGGAACTATTGTGATATTAGGCTTTTTTGTTTTGTTTTTTTATTACTCTAAGGATAGATAACTGAGCAATAAGGAGAAATACATAAGCTGCATAGCTGGCTTACCCATGAAAGAAATGTAAACAACGGGGAAAGCGTTTCCTTTTCACTTTCTGCTTTGTATTAAAATGTAACAAAGGTAATGAGATAGTGGCACACCAGCATGATATTTTCTAGGCCAGGATTTTTTCTCAAAATGAAAAAAAAAGGTTAATATTTGTATACTGCTGTCTGTCTGTCATGATGAGACTGTGCCATACAAACTGTACCCTCTTGATAAGGTGTTTTCCTCTTTCTAGAGCAGTAATAAAAGCTTCTATAATTAGGGCTGTGGCCAACTATTAACATATCAAGTAGAGTCTGGTGAACAACACCCTCCAAGGTTGCAGAGTAGGCTGGGTAGAGGGCAAGGGTAAGACTAGGCTGGTGACTGTGGCAGAAACTGCAGGGAGCACAGACAAGGGATGGCGGGGGTGGGATTATTTTCCTTTTTCAAATCTCAATCTACAATAGACATTTTATAACTATCAAAGATTAAATGGCTAGAAGTGGGGAGCAATTCATGTCCTCTGTGTGTGCCAGGTACGAAATAAAAGCACACTGGAATCATATATCTGCAGTTCCATGTTGCTGCCTTTAAAAAAAAAACAAAACTTTATTTTCCTCTCCTTTTTGGTAAGGACACTCAGACCCCCTTCTATGCGTTACAGCCTCCAAATTGATTTGGAGATTCAGGAGGTCCCCACTCACTGCCACAGTTAGCTGGACCTGGACTCCGTGCTGGTAAGTAGGGGGCGGAGGGGCTGGAGGTGGGGGGAGGGGACCATGG
>NW_017728998.1:23288820-23292168 GCF_001723915.1 Gavialis gangeticus | reverse complement strand
CACCACTTCCCTTGGAAGTTGGTTCCAGCTCCTAGCCCCCCCAAGCACCATCCCATCCAGCCCCCCCACCCACTCTCCCAGAATCCCCCATGGCTGCTCCGCCCAGCCCCAGTGTCCAGGCACTTACAAAAAAAAAGCCCCGCATTTGATATAGATATAGATATAGATATAGATATAGATATAGATATAGATATAGATATAGATATGCTGGTTAGTCTTTAAGATGCAAATCCACTCTGCCGTCTACTTGATTTTAGACTAACATGGCTGTCTATATTTCCTGATTCTCTGACAGATGGACAGAGTTGTGTCTGGGCTCCCTTCTGCACTTTCCTTGCTGCAGAGGTCCTCGAGGCATTGTTCCAAGTCCTGTGTTCCTGGTGTTTCATTTCCCAAATTTTGGCATGCAGCTTTTAAAAAAAGACTGACCATGTCCTCCCACTCCACCCAGCCGGCTTAACACTCATATGTTCTCGTCTAATACAGAGGCCCCTGCACGTTGTGTACCAACCCAGAGGTACTCACTCTCTCAAGAGAAAGATCTATTGATGCCTTTAAAGTGATCTATATCTACCTTTTGCTTCTATAATTCTCTCGCCTCCTTGCTGTCTCTCTATTTTACCCTTTCCCCTCTCTGAACATTTTTCTCTCTGGCTTCCCTCCTTCTCTCTATATTTCTCTCTCTTCCCTCCATTTCTCTCCAGCTCCTCTCCCCGCACCCCTTCCCTTTGTTTCTCTTTCATCCTCTTTCATTTCTATTACCCTCCACTCTAAAACTGGCCTGTTAACCAAGTAAAGCAGGTAAAATGCTGATCACCACAGGCAAGTAAAATGATTATCTCCTTGTCTACACTACAATTCTCAAGCAAGTTAGTTGCAGTGTTAAAACCCAGTCACATTTGTGAGTGCTGAAAAGCCCTAAGGGTTTTCTGGTGTCTCTTTAACAGCTCTTTCTGCTCTCCTCCAATATCTCTACTGTCCCCATCAGTTGTGTATCTTTTACTGCAGCATCTGACACAGCAAACTGCCACAGGAAACAGGGATTAGGCCACCAACAGCACCAGCTGCCCATTGCAAGGGTAAGTCTGGCCCGAGCCTTTGTACTAGGTTCAACAATGAGGGTTGACCCTCCACGACTTCCCACAAATGTACTCTCACATGTCACTTCTTCCTAAGAAACTCCCCCTCCGCTCCCTGCTCCCCACCCACTCGAAGAGCTTCTTTGTTATCCTGCAAGGATCTCTCTCTTCCTGCTCTGACAGATCTCCACAGGATACAAATAACTACCACTGACTTCAATGAAAGTTAGGAACTCATGCCACACAGGGAGTGTAGCTACAACAGTATCAGGTATCAAGGCAGTAAAGTAGAGGTAGGGGGTCCAGGAGGTCTCATTCATTACAAAAGGTCCTCTGAAGCACTAACAGTTATTGCCTCCTATCTACATGCTAAAATCCTCTAATGCAGCACTTTTTTTCTCTCCTCTTATTAGCCTAATTTTCTTTCATCTCTGTAAAGATCTGATGACTTGACAAAGTCTCTCTGGGTCTTGAACTCATGAAACTTGGGGAAATGTTCCAAATACACAGACCTGTCTGATAGAGGATGTGTGTTCATGCTCCATTTTGGCAAAAGCAGGTAACTCTTGGACACATCTGCTCAAAGCAGGTGTTCCTAAAGTCTGCTAACTCAGTTTTTAACTCTCATCCGTGTAGCAACAGAACAGGCACGCTCAGAATCATGTGGTGCGAGTACAATTAGAGCTACACACCCTACAATATACCCAGGGTAAGGATGCTTTGAAGGAAGCCACTAATTATGCTGATAAACTCAGGATTTCAAGATTCACTGGACAATGAACAGGCTTCACTTCAAAATGAACTTTTAAAAGTATTCGCATCTGGAAAGCTATGCAGGCATCCACATTTAAAAATGTAACATCCCAACTCCCTGCCACATGCAGAGTATCCATTGGCTTCAACAGAAGCTCTGTCTCTGATTATATTCAGGAACAGGCATATTTTATACATCAGCATTGATATGTTTTTCCTGCCAGTATGTAATCCAGATATTTTCAAGGCAATAATCAGGTCATGGGAGAACTACATGGCTAAAATCCTGATCAACAGTTTGAAAATCTGTGCCTCAGTGTTGTGCAGCTAGTTTCAACGTCTGGAATGAAGGGTTCTTGTCTAAAATAACCTTGTAAATTATTTTTAAAATAGGGTAGTTAAATAAATTCAAAGTAAATGACTAGGGTTTTTTTTTCTTTTTTTTAACATATTTTAAACAGAAACAAGCTGCCATATTTTCTGTGGGCTTGAAAGCTTATGTTAAGTTTCCAAATAAGTCAATTCTATAAAGATAACATCTTTTAAAAAAAAAATGTGTTGCTAGCTAATATTGTACAAAGCAAATTATTCTTAATAAAAATGTAAATTATGTCCTTTGTTTGGCTGAAAAAATAGATATGGAAGTATTTATAAGGGCAGGGTTTTCAAAGGCCTTCAGGGTTAGATGTTCAAGTGGTACCCACAGTTAAGGGCAAATATTCAGTACCCAAAATTAAAGCCAGAACATCTACAATCTTAAATTAAGGGTCCTAAATAAGGACAAGATTTGTAAAAGTCCCCCAGTGGCCAGGTGTTCCCACTGCTAATGGGTGGCTAATGTTTAAAAAGAGCTCAGCACTCAAAATGCTGATCCCTTTTGAAAAAGTTGGTCCTTTTTTTTTTTTTTTGGTTCCTCAATAGGAACTGACCTCTTTGGAAAATCTAATCCCAACTGTAGGTGCTGAGTTGTTCTGAAAATCTGGACTCTAACTATTAGTGTTATAATCATGCCAGATGTATTGACTTTCATTCAGCAGTTTCATGAGGGACAGTCCCACTGCAGCACACACAGTACTTGCATTTAATATGAAACTGTTATTTTGTTTTGGTTCACATGCAACTTTATTTTTGTAACTACCTTGTTACACATCTGACAGGTATTGTATGCACAGGGGGACCCGACTCATTTTCGCACACATAGAAAAAGCTAGTTTCAGACAAACATTGAATGGAAATTGAATTGAGGGATAAGCATAGTCTCAGGTTTACTGACCCGTTAGTCTGTTCATTACTGGTAGAGGTAAATAGCTGTAAGAATATTAACAATTAGACCTCTGGCAGTCATAAAGACCTACCTAAGGTGGTTTGAGATGGCATCCTATACTTTTAACCCATTATAAAAAATCAATAGAAGTCAAAGTCAGCATGTGAACGCATATCATATTTAAACCTAATTAACGGTTGTCTCCGGACAGTTTTCTAGTACCCTTCCATGAGGATAATTTCATCTTCCCAT
>NW_017728998.1:23266798-23276320 GCF_001723915.1 Gavialis gangeticus | reverse complement strand
TGCTCCGAAACAAGTCAATAAGTAGAGAAAAGCTTTGACTGAGTTAATTGGGGCAGGATCAAGATCTGAAGCCTGACAGATTAAAGTTCTTGGCCACTTAGCTCGCAGATATTATCAAACTCATTTGACAAGCATAAACTGAACACACACACACACACACACACACACACACACCAGGTCTCAATGTGTGTCAAATGTTCTTCTACATTAAACTACAACTCACAGAAAACTCAGAAAACTGTGGACCCTTAGTATTTGTAGCACATCCAGTAACTCAAATAAAGACCAGTTTCAACCCTAACTTACATATATACAACTACTCCAATTTCATTTATTTCACAGCTAGCAAGTCACAGCAAGTAAGACCAGCATTTTATAAACGTATTGGACTGCCCACGTATATGATACATATCACATTTGCAAAAATGAATCAGAATATTTCACACTTTATAAAAAAAAAAGAAAAAAGGACGTTAGTTCCATTTGGCCCCACTTCTGCAACAAAAAACCCCTTTTTGGAATTTCAGGCCACATGGAAACCTCATGCAGTCATTTTTCAGTGAACTGTAGAAATAATCTAGCAGTATAACTGCTGTACATGATACACTGAAAATGAAACAGTGGGTGCATCCACACATTCATTAATGTGCCATATTTATTGCCCATCAAGTTTAGTATTTGAATAACCAAGCACTAAATCAATGTGCAGTAACTGGTGCTACTACGCAGTAGCATCAGCACATGGGTTTTTACAGATGCTAACCACACAGTAGCAAACTATACAGTAGTGTATTAGCAAAGGTTTTGCCCACCATTTCACTGAGCAGTATTATTAGGCTACTGCACAGTTCACTTCTCATGTAGATGCACCCAGTGAGATGGATGTGTATCTGATATAAACTGCAGATGTAGTTTAAGAAGGAAGAATATGCTATCCTGTTGAAATGTGATTTGGTTTATGCCCTGTACTCTTGCAATAAGTAGATAAGATCTTTAATGACCACAGATGGTCAGAAACTCAGTGTTGTCTTACCCAGCTAAATGTTGACAGCTTCAGCAAAGTGTTGTCGATTAGCTCCACGTTGCTGAAATCAATATTTACTGAGAAGGAAGAGCATCACCTACCAAACAAACAAGCAGGCTTTCTGCATCCTTCTCCTGTCCTATCCAAATACTGACCTGGCTTATTCCTTTTTCCTACAGTCCCGACCTTGAGATCACAACCCAAAGAGACAGGGCAAATGCACTGAACCAGCAAAGAACTAAAGCACGTCTCACTGAAGTTAGCTGACCTAGTTGTGTGCTTAAAATGAGGTGCCTGCTAAAGCATGTTGCTGGAAGAGAGCTGAAGATACTAAAATGAAGGGCCCTAATGAATTAAATGCATGGAGGAGGCAGCCACAATATATAAATATTTTTTCATCGGGATCATTCCACTCGGTCCAATCAGCACCTTAACAAATCGCAGACGTAAACTTTTCTTATTTGTCCAGGTTGTCTGTCTAGAAATTGTCAGCTAGATTCTTTATTGCCATTTATGTGCGCAGACTTATACACAGCAGTAAAGGGGGAGTAAAACACTACCATTTCAGAATGGTACTAGACACCCGCATAAAAGATCATGCAAGGTGTAGGGAAGCAGCAGCAGCAAATCAGACCCCATATGCCTCCTTCCTTCATCAGAATCTTTTATTTGTCCACAAATGAGCTGCAAACTATTTCTCTCTGAAGTTCCTGCAGCTGATACATCACAGCCCAATCATCTTTGTCCCTGCCAATAAAGCTGGAGGCAAGAGCCAGGGATGCTACTAGCTGTAGCATTACTGTCTCAAATCATTGCTAAAGGCACTTATTGCTCCAATGATTGACAAGTACAAAGCCCTTTGGGACACACATATCAGCAGCAGAATGTGGAACTAAGGGTAGAAACTGAAAGCTCTTCTAGGGATTCCCCCTTTGAGCAGAAGACCAAGGGAGCAGAGAAGATAAAGATGGGGAGAGAAAGCAGAGGTGTGAATAATAAAAGGCACTAAAGAATAAGCAAAAAGAGAGTGTGGAAGGAGAGGGGAGAAGCATATATAAACAAACAGGTTTCTAAGTACAATCTAGCCAGACAGAGGTGTGACTGGCTATTGTAACACCCTGGACAGAGATGCCAGCAGTTAGAGGTTAGCCAAGCAGCTGCTACCACAGCGGCATCCCAAGGAGCCTCCATTCTGGTGCACCCTTTAAATCAGCACCCAGAGCTAACGCCCTGCTCACCTTGCCATAGTTACCCTATCAAATCTCTTCCATGATTAAATGGTAAGCCTATGATTTCTGACTGGGTAGACTGAGAGAGTGTAGAGATAGCATATAGATAAGTTTCTTCTATCAAATCTATTTGGAAACAGAAATTCTATTGCCTATACTTTACCGCAAAATACTGGCCACACTGGTTCGGTACTAAAAGTTTGAATTTATAAAAATATAATTAGGGGATTCAATATTCACCTTATCTCACTAAGTTTCATTTTCAGCATGCAAGCAAAGAGATTTTTTCTCTCACTGGGAGCAGCCCTGCACATTCACCCTAAACCAGGAACCTCACAACCTATGTTCTCGAGGTGCCTAGAGACTCTACAGACCAAAAAAATGACGGCTATATTTGTCCAATCCTAACAATTTTAATTAATGCCCCAGAAATAACACTACAAAGAAGGTGGCATAGGTGCTGCTGAGAACATAACCTGATGACCATGGGGCTGCTTATGCACATACATGATGGCCCAAAGTGGCCTGCAGGATCTTCATAGAGGGCAGGGGTGTTTGACAAGGACAGAAGACTCCAGCTTGACTTTCACATTTCAAGTTAAATTTCAGGTGCTGATTAACATACCCAGGTGGGTTTTCATATTAAAGTCACTTTTCAGGCTAGAACCCTATTTTCAAATATCCAAGCTCCATCCAGGAAAAACCTATGCCAAAGAAAAGTAAAGAATTGCAACTACCATTAAAACTTAGAAAATCATGAAGAACATAGTAAACACTGTGTGAATAATTCATAATAAATAATTTATTCAATGATTTATGACTTTTTCATTTCCAGTTTCTTCAAATTTATTTGCTATTCAAAATTATTCTCTTGTCAACAGCGATATGCAAAGGCTTGACAGAGCTATGAGGAGCAGCAGTGATACAGGAGGGTTCTGGAGACTCAGGAAGATAAAACTGTATTGGTTCAGAGTGGGTCTCTATTTGGAAGCTATTTACAAGTATACAGGCTAGAAACTATTTTGTTTTTAAATGAAAGCTCAGATTCTGTCGGAATGAATGGTTTAATCTTGTGCACTTGCCAGGGAACAGTTCCCACTCACCATTAGTGACCAGATTTGTCAAGTTCTGGCAGTATCTGTAGTTACATATTGACATTTTAATGGTAGCTGCTCTAACACCATCACTAGGAAATAAAGCCAAACAATGCAACTGATAAGCCAACAGAACAATTCTGTTAAAAACTAACAACAAAATCAAAAACTAAGACATGCTGTAAAAAATTACAGGTCTCTGAAAGTGCTCTGTGAAATATGAAAACAAATACACAAAACCTAGTTTTAAACAACAAGAGAAAGAAAAATTATGAACTAAAAGACGAATTCCACTTTAAATGAAATATGCAACGAAAATGCAGACACCATACAGCCTTTATAATTCAGTGACATGCCAGGAGATGACGTAAATACTAAAGTTTTTCCATAGACTGCCCGTAGCTGTTGCTGGAGTCTCCAGACACTGATTATTTAAAACCTCAGTGAGAGGTGCTATATTATTTTGTTCACGCTATACAATAAGGGTGGGATCTCCAAAAGTGCACCACTTGGAGCTAACTGTATTCTCAGAGCCAAATTTCTAAGTATTGGAAATAGGTGTTCTCCATTGGTCCTAGGCCAACACAGAACACTTATGAAAAATCCCATTCATGAAATACAAATATAGCTCAAAGCATTTCCTGCATTATACAGTGGGTGCAAAACGGCAGAAATGGCAGCCACAATAAACTGAGACCAAGTCACAAACAGTGGAAAGGTTAGAATACACAGTTAGCATTTACTATCTCATAATGTAAAAGAGACCAGGCAGAATTTTGGCCTGATATGTACTGTGCATGCAAACAGTAGGCTTTTTTAGTCTGTACTTTGCTGCCCTTCTAAATGCATCCTCCACAGTAAGTTGACCATCTGGTTGGCAGTTTGTCTGTGCGTCTTGCCTACTTTCTCAAAAACAAAGTGCTGATGTGCTCGTTTTTTTCTTTCCTTGTCTTTAAAAAAAGAAAATGATGCTATTGCAAAAGGGTGCCTGCACCATTCTAATTCATATCTTGCTGTTGGCCTCTCCCCGTCTCTTCCTGAATGATGCAGTGGTTCTTATTCTGTAAATCCATTTGCTAAATACTGTACAATGCTCTCTTGCAGTAGTGGTGATCATCAATAGTTAGATTTCAAGAGGCTTCTCCAAACAAATGTTCCCATGTGTTCCCTTTCTTGATTTCTTTCTGCATAAACAACAGCTTGCATTAGAGAAAAAAAATTCTTGTGAAAATAATGTTGGATTTCTACTGATGCTTCCTACCAATACTGTACTTTTGCAAATGGGCCCATCAGGATACCTTTTGCATTGTTTGACCCGGTTTATTTTTCAGGGCTGTTTTTTTCATACTCTTTCCTTCTACTTCTGTGTCTCTGTTTTCACCTTGTGAAGTAGTCAGTTGGAGGAACAAAGCACTCACCTTCCACATCAGTATGGACTGGCAGAAGATAGGAAAGGATAGCACCTTAGAGACTAACTAGTTGACTGTATTAACTATTGTTCTGTTTTCATGCAGTTATGAAAAGAATCCATACCATGAATCCATTCTGTGAAGAACATGCAGTCCAGTTCCACACACAACAGCACTGATATGCCAGTGTATTGTGGGAGGTTAGATAGCAGTTCTACAGTTCAGCGCCTGCCACAGCAGAATCTATCTGAACATGTGAACTTAAAACCTCATTGCTAGAGACAGACATTACACATGAACTGGTTTAAGTGATCCGAAACTGGTTTAAACCTGTAACAGAACAGAAGCTCGGTGCAAATAAACCAGTTTAAAAATGGCTGAAACCAGTTTGAGATAAATCTGGTTGAATGTAATATTAGACTCTACTGATCTGGGTCAAACCGGTTTATGCAATGTCTGTCCCACACCCCTTCCTTTTTTAAGTTAAATCAGAATCCTCCAGTATCCCAGTTGCTTTGCAACTCTAGGTGGGGCTCTGCTCCAAGCCAGCAAGGCTGGCTCTGCCCCTCTGCTCCCTAGCTGCAGCTCCAGCAGAGACTGCAAGTACAGGGCATCTGCTTGGCTTCCTCCTGCTCCCCCCCCACTCCCTGATGAAGCAAGGATTCCTCCCTCCCCTCTGCCTCACAGAGACACCTCTCAACATTAGGTAGCAGACCACATGCTGGTTACGGTCTGTGCTGTGGAAGATGAGACAAAGGGAGACAGGACAGGCTTAGGGCTCTTTGGAGCTAATCAGCAGGTAGCTCGTAATGTCCCTCCATTCCTTCTTTGGAACAAGTTGTTGAAGAAGAGCTTTTGTTTTGCTATTGGGGTGATAAATGCTCCCTGATGTGTAAATAAATCCCTGATGGCTCCCTCACTGACCAGCGGGTGGCAACACCCCTCCCTAATCCAACCATCCTGCCGGGGCCTGACCCCATCTCCTTTAGTTCAGCAATGTTGAAGGGAGGGCTGCTCTAGCACCCCCCACCTTCTAGCCTGAGCCACTGCAGGCATGTGCCTGCATTTTTTCAGTCCAGAGGGGATTTCTGTGCAGTTACAAACTGATTCAGCCTAGACAAGTTAGACTAACCTGCAAAGATTGAATCAATTCAGGCTCAGGCTTTTTGAATGTCTGTCCCTCACCCATGTCATGCCCACCAAAACCTACCCTTCACAAATCTAATTCATATTTCATAACACTCTCCCAACAGAGTTGCAACTAACCTATAAATGTTTCCCCTGCTCTCAGGCTTGCTGGATAAGGGCAAAAAGGTGTTACAAGGAGAGCCAAGATTAATTGATGAAACCCCTATGTTTCACTGTTTAAAAAGGAAAAATATCTGGGAAACCTGACCTGCACAAGTTACATCCATGTTTACAAAAACATTTTGGAAGGAAATAAACACTTCTGCAATGGCAGTGGCTACAGAACACTGGTGGACTTTGCACAGAGCAATCACTGACAAGTAAGGAACAGCACTGTGGGAAAAATCTAAGATGATCTGCTGTAATTTCCAGGTGGCTGCAATATCTGTGGTTTCTGCCCTACTTCAGCAGAGCAGTAGGACAGACTGCCTCGGTACAGCTGGGAGCAGTGTAATGACATGGCATGAGATTAACAAAAGTCAACCATCAAGTCCCATCTCTGAAGTGTCAAAAGCCCCAATTTGCTACCTGTCGCTGGAAGTACTCACAGTGCATAGGTACCTAAATTTCTAAGAATAATATGCCCAGAAGTGCCTCAGCTGGTACCAATATCAGGCATAATTCTATCAAGATTCATGACGTAGGAATTCCTCTACTCACTACTGACAGAGCTTGCTTAGACTGGGTGCCTGTAAAATACAAGGGGGGTGAGGTACAGCAGTGATGTCCTTTCCTCCCAGAGATGAAGATAGGGGCAACCACCCAACATGTAGAATAAGTGGGAGTAATCCCCTTCTCTGTGACTTTCCAACCCACATCTCTCATATACCAGGAGAATAGCATAACCCCAAAAATGGGAGAGAATGAGGGGATGGAATACCCTAAATCCTTCCTGTTAAAAGTCATTCCAATTTGTGGGGCATAATTAAACATTCATTAGTGAAAGAGAGAAAATGAGCATGGCTTCATTCATCAATAGTAAAAACACTTGCCCTAGAGAGGACACCTGGATTCTATTTCCTTCCACTGACTTGAACACTATCTGAAAACTCAGAATAGCCTGACCTGGCAGTTTAGAGGTGGAAGATGTGGGTTCCAATCCCTTCAGCAGAGAAGGGAATTGAACGTGACTATCTCACACCCTGGGTGAGTGCTATAACCACTACGCAACTGGATAATAGCTACAACCACCGCCATCAGACAAGGAAGGGCCAGATCCAGAATCTTACTCCAAGATAGGATTCGAGTCATCCTATGAAGAAGGAGGCCAAGAGTTAGGCTTATAAGTGCCAGAAAGGCACAAGGTTTAAAGATACACCTCCATCTTTCATATTTTCTATTGGCTATCTTAGGCAGTTCCCCATTCACCAGACTAGCTTTTGAGGATCCATTTGTTACTGCCTTGTTCTTCCCCACTGGCCAGATTCTGCTAGGTAGTTTGGCTCTGGCACACTCAGGACTGTAACATGCAATTCATCTTTGTGATTTTAGCCCTTGCTACCGGTGCTATCTCACGATGGTATCAACATCTGTACAATGCAAATGTGAACATGAGTCACTATACTGATACCAACATTTCTTGTGGTGCACAGATGTGAACCAGCAGTCCTATTTTTTTTTAACTTCACGTCTCCTCTTCAATTAATACTGGTGCACCCTATGCTTTATAACCAAAGCTGTCAACAAGAATGTCAGAAACAGATCATTTCAGGCCTAGACTACACAAACAAATGCAGAAAACAAGGTCATGTGTATATCCTGTAAGAAAAACATTCAGAACTAACAGAAATTATGGAGCCCTTACAAAGCACCACTGAAAACAAAAACTCGGCATTCTAGAATTAGCAGCAAAAACAATGGACACTGGCCTGAATTTACAGTGTCCAGAATAATGAGGTTTGACGCTACTGTAATGTGCTGTGTTGTAAACACAGTGAATCAGAGGCTATTCCCCTTGTTTTATGCACTAAATGCAAGGCGGCAAATGTTACTCAGTTACACATACACACAATTCAGCTAACTGCAACCAAGTCGCCTGATGGTTGAACTATGTTTTGCACACTTATCTCATCTCTACGAGAACCCATGTAATACAGAAAGACATCATTGTTTCCAGGAGCATGTATACATTACTGTTGCAGGTACTGTAGGCTACTGTAAATGAAGCAATTTTAAAGCGTTTGGAGTACATCACAGTTTTCAGCACGAAAGAGTCAAGAATTAACACTAGGTACCATGCCCCTTGTATCTGAAATATGGCGGTTCTTCTGTATTCCAAGCACTGAAACACACTGCAGCATCTGATATGCCAGAGCATGGTAACTGTTAGTAAATGATTACTTTTTAATAGGAAACCCTGTACATGTTAAAATATGATATTCTCCCTTAATCCTATGCAACTAGAGAGATCTTATGCAGCTTGTGAAGGTACTAGTACCTCTGGAAAACAGATGTGCTAAGCAATCCGCTAAAAGCAAAGATATATTGGAATTTATCTGTTTATATATAAAGGACCCATCCCATGATAGTGTCTGGGATTCTGTAGAACAAATAAAAATTAAGCTGGGCTCAAAACTCAGAGAAGTAAACCATAACTATAAAACCAGGGGAAAGGAAAACTACTCCAAAGAGACATTCGCTTGTCTTCAGATGCTGGACCATGTTAGTGGTCAATCATGATGTCATCCCTAGAAGTAATACCTTTCAGTTAAAATATAGAGCTAGGCTAAAAATATGTGAGCAAAAAGGGGAAATTCTAACAGAACTAATTTACTGCAATAAAAGCCAAGGTACAGGGCAAGTACAGCTGAAAAAATGTAAAGTGTATGAATACTGAATGAAACAGGAGTGGATATGCTATAGTACTCTGCCTACAATATTTCAGCTGAGCTACAGATCATATTCTATTTTTTGTTAATAACATGTAAGCAATAAGAAAACAAGAGAGGGAATGCAGCCCAAATGCCTTGTGAAGGGGACAACTAGTGGAATATAAGTCCATCAAACACAGCGTACTTGTATTCTATCACTGTCCTCTATTCCATATTTTATTTATAACACATCAGGGTTTTAGTCCTTTTTAAAATTTTGATGACTTAAATGAATAATGATAAGTAGGCTGTCTAAATATGGAGCTACAACTAAGAAATGCCTCTGAGAGGACAATACAGAGAAATACATTTTATTTTTAAAAGGCTCAAAGACCAGGACACACAGTCTAACACCATTTTAATTGTGTATCACCTCCTGTTTTGCTCTCTTTCTCTTGATAATTAAGCTATTTTATCTGAATCACCCAGTGTGAGCTTGTCATCTCTATCTGCCTCTGCTTTTATCCCTCCAAGTTAAGCCCAGTATCAGCTGCAAGCGCAACACATGGAATTTTTCATGTTTGCTCACTGTGGACAACTTTTACCACTCCCTGCACTGTGACTTCTTGTCTATACATATTTCCAAGGTCTCCACTGAAGCAACCCACCCCCTGAATCCAATCACTTTTGTAGCATGTTCAGATTTGTTAGACCCAAGGAACAAGATTCCCCAGTTAGATTTCAAGCCCAGAATATACAGCTATGGCT
>NW_017728998.1:23265407-23266787 GCF_001723915.1 Gavialis gangeticus | reverse complement strand
GAACAAGATTCCCCAGTTAGATTTCAAGCCCAGAATATACAGCTATGGCTGTTTCATTTTGAGTTGTAATGTTGATCCATTTAATAGCAGTGGAAAACTTGTAATGAATATTAGTAGAAAAATGCAATCAGATCCTCCACTACACTAGTGATCTCAAAAAAATATAAATACAACTGAATAAATGGGGGGGGGCAATACAAAGAGTTGCAAACTGGCAATGGATGGCTAATAAATAATCAGTAAGATCTGGGCTCATTCAGTTCATACACTAAGAACGATCAGTCCCTACTTGGAACTCTGGTATCAAATTTGGAAAATAGGTTAATACATGTAGTTAAGAATAATGTGTTCAAAGTCTTTCTTGCTCATTTAGAATTTTGAAAAGTTTGGGCTAAATCATGTAACAATCATTGAATTAACATGGAAGCACTATATAAAAACATATTATCCCAGTCATCACTGTTGTCTCCTCCTTAACAGATGCTTCAAATTGGTATGTTGAAAATTAAGTCAAAATCCTGCCATTTTGTATAACACCTTCACACCTTCACGATTAATATTATGCCTTTTTTCAAATATCAATAACTATCCAAATATGTAGTTCAAATTTTGATCACTGGGTTTGCCTAACAAAATAGATGATGCACTTCAGAAAAGCAGGGGTCCTCATGTCCTATAAGAATGGGACTGGGTGAAACGGGACTGGGAGACAGGTTCTTTTGCAGGGAGAAGGGGACAGGGAGAAGGGAGGGAAAAGAGAAAGTTGAACAAATGGAGATAAAGGAACTGGGATAAGGAGCCAGCCAGAAAGGAGACTGAGACCACAACAAGTTGGGAGGGACAGAGAGGAATTGGTGAAGCTTGAGGAAGAGAAGCAGAAGAGTCTTTATGCCCAATGATGCTCTTCAGAGCCAAGATTCCTGAATCTCAGCATTGTTCAGATGTCAGCAGTTACCTATGAAATCTACTGGCAAAATCTGTGCATCATTCCCCTGCTCCACAGAGAATGCAATTCTCTCCTGCAACTTGCAACTCCCCTTAGATCAAGTGACAGAAGGTTGCATGGTGGATCTGACCCTACTAATAAACCACCCACAAGACAGCAGATCTTCTGGGCTTTGGCGTGATTTTCCAAAATTACACACACACAAAAAAGTCATTAAAGGAACAGAATTTAAGTTGCAAAATCAAGTATGCAACTGTTAGGAGAAGTGAGAATTAAGTTTAGCTTATGCAACTTTAGCTTACCCACTTAAGTTACATGTATGCCTTATTTTACCATCTTTACTTACATGATCACATACATTTCCCACCCCACTCCCAGAACCCCTTCACCATTCAGGGCACAGAGTGGACCAGATATGTTTTGTGAAAAAGACT
>NW_017728998.1:23208127-23265396 GCF_001723915.1 Gavialis gangeticus | reverse complement strand
TCAGCAGTTACCTATGAAATCTACTGGCAAAATCTGTGCATCATTCCCCTGCTCCACAGAGAATGCAATTCTCTCCTGCAACTTGCAACTCCCCTTAGATCAAGTGACAGAAGGTTGCATGGTGGATCTGACCCTACTAATAAACCACCCACAAGACAGCAGATCTTCTGGGCTTTGGCGTGATTTTCCAAAATTACACACACACAAAAAAGTCATTAAAGGAACAGAATTTAAGTTGCAAAATCAAGTATGCAACTGTTAGGAGAAGTGAGAATTAAGTTTAGCTTATGCAACTTTAGCTTACCCACTTAAGTTACATGTATGCCTTATTTTACCATCTTTACTTACATGATCACATACATTTCCCACCCCACTCCCAGAACCCCTTCACCATTCAGGGCACAGAGTGGACCAGATATGTTTTGTGAAAAAGACTGCTGGCTATAGCAACCCTACCTGATCTGTAGCAGAAGTTGTTAAGTCAGAAGTGAATGAGGGAGGCAAGTGCATTAAGGCAAAAGGATGATTTCATTGTTAAGATAGTTGAAGGCTACCCTGGCCTCCTAGATTCTTTTGCTGCCTTGCCTATAGAAATCCTACTTGATGCTAGGCAAGTGACTTAAAATTTCTCACAGATCACTCACAGGTGCCTCCTAATAATGTCTTCAGAGCAAGGTGTAAATACACTGAAGTAAAGGCCTACAATCAGGCTTCAAATAATGACGAAAAAGCAAAATATTTAATATTTTGTATATGTGAGCTGAACACTGCACAGCCTGTGCACTGAATGAGGCATGGTCTTACAGGAAAAAAAATGTGATCATGTAGCCAAAAATGCTATCATATAAAGGAGATAAATCAAGATTGCAACTTTCATTTTGGTATTTTCTAACTTTTGAGTTTGCAACTTAGCAACTTTAATAATGTTCTTTTAATGTAGCTTTCTGGGCTTAATAATACAAAATATGCCTACTTAATTGGTTTGCTTGCCAGAGAACAATTGATGGATTAATGGCACACGCAGTTGTGGAAAGCCCATGGCACACCATCTATGCTGACTGCTACTCTATTTACAATAGTTAACAGGTGTGAATTGCTGTTTATTAGCATTAATTTCCCATTGTGCAACCATTTGTTCAGGCTCTTTTCATTTACTACTGTTACACTAAGCAATCAAACCTTTTTTCAGTGGGCTTGACCAAAAGTCCATTGAAGACAATGGGAGTTTTACACTGATTTCAATGGACTTTGCAATCAGTAATGGCTATATTTCGTTACACTTTAGACCACAATTCAGCAAGATAATTTGGCACATGCATAACTTTGGAAACTAATGGTATTATTATTATTCCTGAAGCTAAGCCTCTGCTTAAATATATTGGTGAATCAGTTTACCTTCACTAACAACAAAGTAAGGAGACATCAGTGGCAATAGCCAAAGATAGAAGTTGCATATATCACTGGGTACTAGTGCTGGTTAGACAGAGAAACAAGTAGGAAGGAGGTGGGAGGATGTTAATGTGTCAATTTGCTAGGTTAAGATCACAACTTCTAGCCATTCCAAGAGAAAGAGGTTCTACTTTCAGCCTGTAAAAAGTTCTTATTATTCTCTCCCCCTCCCGCCCCCATGTCCATCAGTGCTCCAGAGGACAATAATGCTTGTTCACAAGGTTTCTAGCAAGCAATATGTCAAGGCTAACTCACAGGGGAGAGGTTACACAGCTCAATACTAGAAGTATCTTGCAAATGACCTCTGATATACCAATTGTATCTTGTGTATTGTACGGAAGTACAGGATAGCATTTAACTCAAGCTCATTACCACCAACCTCTTTGCCAATAGTAAATGCACTCTAGTTTACATAGCAGGACACAGTGTACACTACAAAAGTAAATTCTCTTTTTTCAGTGATTCTGGTCCAGTGTTCAATATAGAATCAATCCTGCAAAGCTTAACCTGCATGAATAATCCCATGTTGTTTTCAGTTGTGTTCTCATTTATAGACTATTCACGGCATAAGGGCCTCCAAATTTTTATTCCTATTCTTATATTCAGAAAAGCACACAACCTTATGGGTGCCCCTTAATATCAAAGCTCACAAGCTCTTATACAGAGATTCTGTTACCATAAAATGCTAAATTTTTTTCTGGAGTGGTTTGACCTATCTCTGTGTAACCTCTACTTCTTCAAATTTGCAAAAGTTAGCTATTTTTTTGATTTACCACCTTTCTGGTGTTATCAACTGCCTTTTGTTATTTGGCATACTTCCAAACTCATCTGGATAGTAGCACGGACCAAGTGATCTTGGCATCTGGAAGCATGTCTCAAAAAAGCTAAATCCTTTTTTTTTACTGAGATTATCAGTTCAAGCTTCCAATACTCCAAATCATTTCCTCCTGCACAAAGACACCCAGATGACCTGATGTGTTTTGTTCATTGTGTTATGTTTGACCTCATTGTTTTACAACCAGCGTTTTCTATCTACAGCGGTGATTGGAAATGGCTTTGATGGCATGATATCTGAGAATTAGCAAGTTACAGGATAGGACAAATGAGACAATCTGATCCTCACTAATGCCTCTTGGACAGCCAAATTAGAAATAAAATATCCCAATTTCCTCTGAGCAATACTAAAATACCGGATTATTCACAAAACCTTCCTGTCCAATTAAAAAATGAAGTTCATCTGCCATCTCTTGATAGGATTCTACTGTTAGCATATCTGTGGCCACACAGTGACTGCAGTTCATAGTATCAAATGAAGCAGTGTGTTGCCCCTGTGAATAAGTTAGTCTCTAAGGTGTCACCCCACCTACCTGACTTCAGGTCAACACAGCTAACCACTTCTCTGACTACAACATTGATTTTGTAGACAAATATGTTCATATTAGGATTTACATATTGTTGCCATCTTAAGAAAAATAATTGATATTTTGTTATAGTAATCACCCTTTGACATACTGGGCATGTCTACATGTGCATATTAATGCAATGCAATAAACCCCAGCGCATATCCTGCCAGAGTTTATTGCTCCGGACCATGTGCACTCGAAATTGCAACACATTGAGCTGGGTCAGAGCAGCAGCCCTGGCTGGAAGGAGGTCGGGGGGCGGAGGGGGTTAGTCGGCCAGCCCGGGGCTGTTTCCATCTGACTCAATGTGCTGCAGAGGGGCTGGCTGTGGCCCCAGGTTGTTCCAGTGTGGATCTAGCTCATAGGCAGCCCTTGCACTGAAGCACCCTTGTGCCCCAGCCAGCAGCATCAGCATCTACACATGTAGTGCTGCAGAGTAAAAAGTACTGTATTTATAAGAACTACCCTGCTGCAGAGGTTATTAGTTTACTCCAGCCTAATTTAAGCCCTGCATGTGTAGATGCTGAGATGTTTACTGCAGAGCTAATTAGTCTGCTCTTCAGTAAACATCTCATGTAGCTGGACCCATTGATAGAACACTGCCCTCCTCATCAAACCCTAGAGAATCTGCAAGCATTTCATCTTACATCGAATCATAGGAAAGTAGGACTGGAAGGGCAAGGTCATCTAGTCCAGCCCTTGCTCAAGCAGAAGCATTCCTGACTAAATCATCTGTCCAACCTACTCCTGAAAACTTCCAAGGATGGAAATATCACAGCTTCTCTAGGTGGCCTGTTCCAATGTTTGACAACTCTCATAGAAAGTTCCTCCTAATTTCCAACCCAAATTTCCTCTGCTACAGCTTGAGGCCATTGCTCCTAATCGTGTCCCCTATGGCCACAGAGAAAAGCCCATATCCATTCTTTCTGTAATTGCCTGTGAGGTATTTGACAACTGTCATTAAATCTCTCCTCAGTCTTTTCTTTGCCAAACTAAATAATTCTGATTCTTTCAGCATTTCTTCATAAGTCTTGTTTCCCAATCCTCTAAACATTTTTGTCTGCTTCTTTCCAAACTGTCCATATACTTCTTAAAATATGGGGCTCATAACTGGACACAGGACTGCAGGTAAGACCTCACAAGTGCTGAATAGTAAAAGAACTGCTTCTCTTGATTTGCAAGTTCCACTCCGATTAATATAACTCAGTATGCTGTTGGGTTTATTTGAAACAAAGTATGTTGCTCATATGCACTAGGGCTGTGCAAAGCTTTGGTCGCCAATTCAATTCAGCAGAGATTCGGCCCAATTCAGCAGCCAAATTTCTGAATCCAAATCAAAACAGGAGACCCTTCAATCTCTCCGAATCATGTCGGAACCCTCCAAATTGATTCAGAGAGATTCAACGATTTGGACATAGGCACAGCTTTATATGTTTTTCTACATACCTCAAGGTACCAGGAAGCTCATTAACACTGAGATGCTGGGGGAGATGGAGCTTCACATGGGAGTGGGGGGGGAGGGGTCCCAGTGCACTGAGTGGTGGACCTGGAAGTGGACCAGAAGCATTTCTGGTCCACTTCTGGGTCCACCGTGGAGCACACAGAGGACTCCTCCATCCCCCAGCTCTGCAACTGGTGCCTCCTGGGTCTAGGGGGCACCCGGGGTCCCCCTGTAGCCAATTGCCAAGCTGGGGGGGCACAGGGGGTTGTCCCTTATACACTCATCAGCAGACCCAGAAGTGGACCAGAAGTACTTTTTAGAACCACTTCCAAGTCCACTGCCAAGCACGCGGGGGTGGGGGAGAGAGACTCACTCCTGTGGGACATGCCATCCGCCCCACCATCGCAGCGTTCATGAGCCACATGGTATCTCGAGGTATGTAGAAAAACATTTAAAGATGTGTCTATGGCTGAATCTCTGATTCTCCAAATCAGAATCAAATCTTCAGATTCTGCCAAAGCAAACCGGGACAGTGATCTGAATCAACAAATTGAATCACTGTCCCCCAAATTGGGCAGCAGCCAAATTAAATACAGCCCACTTTGCACACCACCAATATGCACCTTATTATTTACTGTAACTTCCAGGTCCTTCACTGTAGTAGTGCAACCTAGCCAGTCATTCCCCAGTCTGTAGCTGTTCATGGAATTAGTCTAAGTGCAGAACTTTGCACTTACCCCTACTGAATCTCATCTTATTGATGATGGATCATTTTTCCACTCTATCCAGGTCATTCTGGATCTTAGCCCTGCCCCTCTAACTCCTCCCAACTTTGTGTCATCCACAAATATGCGTAAGTTCTCTTATTCAAGCATTCTCTTACCACCTATCTTATGATTCTTCAAAGGTATCATACACATTCCTTAGAACAACATGCATCTTCACTTCTATAATGGTCTCCATTAAGCTTTAATCAGGGACCAAGAGAAATCGCACATTTCTTGCCCCAAAATAGGAACTGCTGCTGGTAGACAGGGACTCTGTCATTCAAAAGAGATCATCAATCTTGGCGTATTAACTGACCTGCTGAGAGAAAATGAGCTTCTTTCTTGAGATTTCCCAATTCTGATGTGATCACCAACACTGATTTTTAGGTCACCAAACAAGCTTACCAAAAAACATGATTTCCACTAGTAATGTGCGCTCCAGGTAGTCAGAAGTTTCATCAAGGTTGTTCACACTAATAACTCTATTATGCCAGTCGTCCTGCTCTTTAACCTGTTTTTCTTCTTGCAAGTGAAAAGTCTGCTATTCTTCTATGCCTTAAGCACACTTGGAACTACAGCTCTCTTGCATAATGAACATGCCTTCCGTTGCCAAGGTTCTAAAAACATTTGGGCACAGGTGTTGGTTCCTTGTCAGCCTCCAGGGCCAATAAATGGAATCTCTGCAATGTAAAATGAGACAATACATCCACAATGTCATTATGTTTTCCCAGAACATGCTTAGCTCTAAACTAAATGTGTTTCAAGCCTTATAACACCCTATATTCATAAGGCTCATTACTGTTTTTAATTTTGCTTGCTGCTTATTTACTGTCTCCTCTCCTGCTTTACTGCCATAGTGAAACTGTTGTTAATTGATACCCCCAAATGGAAAGAGACAAAAAAGAGAGCAATTCCAGAAATGTTTGGTCTCTAACTAATCCCACCATGAGGTTTGCTGCTGCCAAGATGGCACCACATTAAAAGGTTAAAAGAACTTCTTCCAAATTTCTGTATCCTCTTTAATCTCTCTTGTCAATCTTGCAAAGTGGCTTTTTGGCAGCGGAAGTGGCCATCTCTATCCTGTGACAAAATACTTTTGACAGAAGATAAGAACTTACAAGCAAAATTATGATGTCTCTCTAATGACTGCAGCTGCCTTAGCATTATTTTCATAGAAACAAAGACCTTTTGATGGATGATAAGTAGTGAAACTTTTCCCTTATATCAGAATCCCATATTCCCCCAAACAACAAGATTTTCAACAGACACTCAGACTTTAAATTTACAGAGGAGACTCTCCCTGTGACTCTCTTCTAATTTCTGAATAATACTTCCCTAAAGACTCAGTGTCCCAGTGCCTGTGTGTAGCTCAGTGGCTTGACTCAGTTTTGTTATTGTTAATGAATCATCTTCTACTAATATTGAAGAATCGTTGCTGTTCCTTGAAAATCCTGCTGAATGTCCCTCAAGCTGCTTGCCTATTGCAATGCAACCTGTATCTGTCTTCATTGATAGTGCTGCTAGCCTACATCTGTCAAGCTACACAGATGCTCAGTTGCCTATGTCTCAGAGCACTTAAAGAAACCTGGTCTGTTCTCATACAGGGTCTAATCTCCTGAAACTATAAAGCCTCCTAATGATCTAGGTGAAATGTGACCTAGGCATAAGGTTTTCTTTATCTTGTATTGTAAATACATGTTTCTAATATTGGTATTAATTTTAGTTTGCTATGAGTACAAAAAATAGAATAAAGCAGCAGAGATTGTCAAGCTGTATTGCATGACAGCAGACATCAAATTAGGAAGGAAACTTTGTGGGCAAAGAAGAAAAAGTACAAAGAGAATAAACTAGCATACAAATATTTCACATTCTAATAAAAACAAGACATTTTAAAACTGACCATTTTAGGCTGGAAGACAAAGAACAAAAGATCTATTTTCATGGTATATATGAAAATATATATACACACATATATTGATTGTATAAAAATACCATGTTGTTTGCAGCATGCTGTTTGTTAGTCTTACTTTTACATGTATAGCAGTTTGCTTATATAGCTATTCTCGGTATAGTTTGCACAACTAATCATCTGATAGATATTAACTCAGATGTGTGGAAGTCAAGTTCATTCTGCAGTTAAAACATAGTGATTGTCAGAGCATATAGTCAGACTGTGATATGAAAGCTGGAACTGGGACTCAGTGAACATATCTCCACTCTTAGAAGGGAGCACATTTCAATTCATGAGGAACCAAGTAGGATTTAAACTGATGGTTTGCAAGTGAAGGGCTCTATAGCATATTAACAGTGACCCAGGGCATGTACCTTCCTCTCATAAGCATTCATGATTTTTTGTTAAATCTTCACAAACTGGGCCTTTCTTGCAAAATCTTCCATATGTTGCTATCCATTTAAAACACTCTGTCCTGACACCTCACCCTTCAGAACAACTATGGGACTGGGGAGCGGAAATGCTGTTATGGTTTATTCTATACAGGGAGTCATCCCATGTGCTTGGGAGACAGCTCTTACAGTACTAGTCTTGCTAGACACTGGCTGGCTCTGTTAAATGCATTAAACCCCTCATATGCCACGTTCCTGTTAAGAAACCATGCAACAATATGGGTACGATTTGCTTCTTATGTTAGAAACCTGGACTCTGTTTCAGTTCTATCTGATATGATTTGGGCAAGCACTCAGTTACCTTAACTTTGAAACAGGTGATCAACAGCAATCTCCCCTCTCCTAACATATACAACATTATGATAATAACCTATGATAATAAAGATTATGAATAGCCCAGAAACATTAATCTCAGATAGTGGAAGAGATGGATGAGAATTCAGTCTCAGGCTTGCAGGTAAGTACAGTTTTCTCTAGGACATAGGGTGCAGTTTATGAAATAATCACTTTGTTTCCTAAAACTGACTTGAAACTCACTAGTATTTTCATGTCCCTATGAGATGACCTGCAGGAAGGGCCAAAATTGCATCACTGTGATAAATACTGTAAACTGGGGTTGTCATTAAGCTGCTCTGATACAATGCAAAGGAATCTGCGCTGCACTGAGGTTATTCCAGAACTGAGATAGTCTAAGCCATTTTTTGCATAAGCACAGCTTGACCTGTACTATGTGCAGATAACCGCTACTTAGGATTGAAAAGTTCCATGCCAACAAAAACTTAGCCAGCAAAATGACACAGTAAAACAAATACAATCAACTAATAACAACAAAAAATGCTATATGGTTACCCCATTTCCTTTACAAGAAAACAATCAATTTAACAAAGAAACAAAATCAATGAAATATCATCCATTCCCCAGCCACCACTTGCTTTCTTCCCTGAACTCTGGATCTTTTCATTCTGTCATGTAACACATAAATGACAACCAAAAGGTCAGGAACAATGGTCACACCTCTCTTCTTCTCCCCTCCCTCAGGAGTGAAACCAATGAAAAAGATTTCTAAGGGTAAATGCATACAAATCACATGTACTTGGCTGTCTCAGGGAATTTTCAATTTGAATCTTATTGATAAAATGAACAAATGCTGAAAATGTCCTATAAACAGAATGCACAATGAACTGTTGATACGGTGTTTATCCTTAACCCGCAAGACAGACTGATTTCACTTTAGGCTTCACCACTCGGCAATCATTGAGCTCTTTTCATACAGCCAAGATAACTAGTGTATCTCACAATAGCATGTATTGTATGCAGACAGAATAAATGACAGTTTAGGGCTGATATAATTTTTATCTTCATGAGTGAGGAAGTTAACTTGTAAGCAGCACAGTTGTGATTTCTGCTTCCTAGCAAAGATAAACGTCATATCAGACCCACAACATCATGTATTTTCTACACATACGTAAGCACATGCACAGATACTTTCTTTATACATGTGTGCACAGAAATCCAATTGGTTGCTCTTTATTTGAGCTCTATTTCTCTTACCTAAAGCATATTTTTAGTATAATAATTTGAAATGCTTGCTACTGAATTTCTCTATCTACAGTTACCTTGCAACACTGAGATGCCTGAGAATTTTCCTCTACCTAAACCCCTGTTGTTTCTCAGTTTTTAATGCCATTATATAGCAACTAAGACTAAACAGTGACTTTTTTTTTTGGTAGCCACTGTATTTGACATAATTCAATATTGCAACAACTGTATCAGCTCCAGGTAGCAGGAGACCAATAGAATTTAAATCATTTGGAAATCCTCTCTTCCAAGTGAAATGAGGTTTAGGATTTTAATTTTTTTTAAAGAAGAAAATGTAGGACTGCAATGGTATAAACAGTAAACTTGCTTTTTTTGCAGAATGAGCAAAAAAAAAACCCCAAACCTCAAAATCAATATCTTCATCAGACATTTTTCACTATAAAGAAAATAAATTTGAGTAGTACCTTATTTCTGAAAAATCAGTATTGCATTGTTTTTCCTTTTAATTATGTAGCTTCAAGAAAATATTGTTAAAATTAACTGATAAGAACAGCAATCTTTTTAAAAAGTGATACAATGTTATAAAGCCTTCCTAAAGGAATACAGTGCATGGTGCCTTTTATACAAGATCAGCTGTACGTACTGATTGTTCACAGGTTTTAATTCCGATTCTATTAACATGAATGGAAGTTTATTCATCAGCTTCAGTGGGAGTAAGATCTGTCCCTTTAAGATATCTTTACAAAAATTATGGAAAATAATAAACTTAGGAAGGATGTGAAAAACAGTTCTAGTAGCAAGGTTAATGTTTTTAAAGAAATCTCCACTGTAATGCCAGTATATTGACAAAATCACAGACCACACTACTAACAATAGTCAAATAGCAAGAAGCAAGGCATGCAAGGATTTTAATACCACATTTTCAGTTATTACTATAAAATTGTAATTAGGTAGTAAATTACAATGTTAATATTCACTTTGAACAAATAAGTGTTTGTAGTAGTAGAATTGGGCATTATTATGGTAGCATAGGGACCTATTCACCAAGCGAGGCATAGACTTTCTTCATAAAAGTTACTCTCCCCATTTTGTAGAGTTTGTTCTTATAAACTTTACTTGCATGAAAGATTATCTTTTTACATGTAGTATTTGCTGAAGCCATCTTTGCCCATATAGACATCTCTATTTCCCTGGTATCACAATCTGGTATCAGAAACTATTATTTTCAAAAAAAGTGGAAAGATATTTTTTTAATTATACTAAAAACCCAAACTGGTAATTCACATAGGAACTCCAGCCTTAAAAGAAGAATTTACAACACTATAGTAATTGTGGGAAACAATGTACACATCAACGATGCCTCAGTCACTGCGTATATGCAACTAGTGCCTGAAGAAGAGGCTCCTGCATCCACTGGGAATTGCCCTACTCCCATGTTGGAAAGTCCCCATTTCTAGTAGTGCACAAATAAGAGGCAGCAGATGAATATCACACCTAAATATAGAAATCTCTTTTTTGTCAATGGCACAGGACTGAAGCTTGTTTTTTTGGACCTTCACCCAGTAATCCTACATTTGGCAGCAAGAGGAGGAAACATCTCTGGGACAGGCTGATTTTAAAACTTTGGTGATTGATTAAATCTGCTCAAGAGTTTGGAACATTAAAATAAGTCCCAGGAGAGATGGATTAGTGGGCAGAGGGCAGGTAAAGCTGACAAAGGTTCATGATAAGTTCATTTATCACATGGGTCTGCAATTTATCACATGCCTCTCCAATTTTTCATATAGCCACCATTTATAGGAAGATGAAAGCCATGTGAAAAATTAGAGAGCCATGTGATAAATTAATTTGTGACTTGTGATTTTTAATGAATTAATCACATATCCATGCAATTTAATACATGCTTATAATCACATCTACACCTCTCAGGTTGTCCCATATTTGTTCCTTGACAACACATGACAAAGACTCAAGGAAAACCAAGAATCTATTCAGACAGGACACTTAAAACGTGGATTTGATTAAATAGCGTAAACAACTCTTTCATCTCAGTTTCACAATTCTTTATTTCTGATTAAATAATTGTAACCCTAGGAGTGAAGAGAAGCCCAATTTGTGTGGCAAGTGGGTAATTTTGTGAAAAAGTGATGTCCTTCAAAGCAATACAATCATCTCACCTATCCATCTCCCTAGGACTTAATATTCCAAACACCTGAATCCTTTATAATTTAAAACACTTTGTCAGAGATCTATTCCTCATCTTCCCTTTTTAACCCACTCTCAGCCTGGATTTCTTCTTCCAGAAAGGCAAGTGTGATTCAGTCCCTTCCTAGTAACAGTTTCTCTGTTTGAAGTCTGAAATTTTTCATGCAGCACTGCAATTATAGTTTGGTAAGGAAAATGTCTCCTCTATAGACCTGTTCTTTTTGTTGTTGTTGTTGTTTTTAAAATGGTAACACTGTGCAATGACTGGTACTAATTGCACTATAACAACCACAGTATGTAACTAAGACTACTACACATCACCAGTTGGAAACAAAATCATATAAGCTAAGTGTTTAACTAGTTTGGATAAGATCCATTATTTTCATTAATGGATCTCATTTTTATTTTATTGGGTTTTTTTACTATCAGATTAAAAGCACATTTTTTATGGTTTTTCCTAATGCAATCTTGTGTGATATGTTCAGAATGAATGGAATAGTTATTGTTTTAATTATTTTTTCATTTTGTTTTTTATCTTGTTTCTGTTTCTGTTATTTACAACATTTAAGTTTACTATCATACCATTTATTTCGTAGTATGCGTGCATCTCTGTCTGCATATACAGTAAACATATATTTTATTTATATATGTACATAAATATATACCCCCACATATACATATGCAATTATACAATATATTATAAAAAGTATTCTTTCGGAAGATAATAGGTCTACATAATAAAAAGTGACTGCACTGTTATATAAGCTTTATCTGTATTTACATAGTTTGAATCATACTTCCTTCCACTTCAGGTGCACACAGAGAAATTAAACTCACATTACGAAGTGGGATAAAAAGTTGAGCTACTTCTAACTTACTGTGCTTTAAAAATAGTAAAAATCCATCTTTAAATGTTTGGATCAAATTCCCGTAGACCTCAATGTACAATATCAAAAAGACATGGAGGTCACTTCTGGGAGGTAAAAGTAACTTGCAAAATTAGATACGGAAAATCTTGAAATCCAGGCCCTATTGTGAAATCTTGTTTCCAGTGAAACTCATTGTAGCATTGTGATTAATATCAAATGGAACAGATCTTCACCATCATTTCATAATATAGAACATAGCCAATATTAAACTCATGCCACACTTGACCGTAATCCAGAGCCGTCCCTTGTGGGGGGGCAAATCGGGGCGACCGCCCCAGGCCCCGTGTTTTGGGGGAGCCCCGCAGACAGTGCTGTACAGGCCCCATAGACAGCATCATTGGCACATACCAAGGGTGCCACCACTCCTTGCAGCTGCCGCACACCAGCAGCTTCGCACTCCAGCTGGTCGCCTCCTGCCCCCCCTGTCCCTGCTCCATGCTGCAGCCACTTGCTACCCCCCCCGCACAGGCCCTACACAGGCTGATATGCCCCGGGCCCTGCAAACCCCTAGGGTCAGCTCTGCTATAGTCAGCCACATTTTTGTTTATGTAACTATAAATTATTCTATAGTGTTTTTCACACCAAATTCTGAAAAGATGTTCTACAGAGTAGCCCTGAAAAACGGGAACATGCAAGCCTGCTACATAGGGTACAAATCCTGCAGGCATATAGTTAATAGCAAGAAAAAACTTTTGTGTAGCTAATATTGGAAATTCCTGACCAACAGGGAGGAAAAAAACATGCTCCAACACTGAAGGTAGAACAGATACAATTAACAAACTAAAAATGGAGCAAACCTAATTTTCATCATCTGAGGACCTGGCCCAAACTGCATAGGCTGCTATATCACATTTTCAATTTATCTTTTTATTTATTCCTTACCCCAGTGAACTGAGAAAAATACTGCATATTTTGTAGAAGTACCTGTATGATAAAAATGTTAAAAACTATTATCCGCAGATCTCTGAATGCCTGCATCATTCAGCATTATTCTGAAAAACCAAAAAACGACAAGCACCAAGGGATACAAGAAAATAATTAACAATTGCATTAATTAAAATCAGCACAATTGAATATATTATGAGTATGTGTCAGACAGAAAACAACAGCGATTATCAAGCATACTCTCAGATCGACACTTCCCTGGGTTTGACTTTCATAATAACCTGCCAGAGATAACAAGCAGCAAAGTCAGGAATATTAGTTAGACCAATATATTTATATTGCTGACCATTTTGATGGCCATCCACCATGATTCTTAAATAACACATCATGGTACAGTAGAACCTGGACTATTTACACCCAAGTGTTTCTTAACCAATTCATTCATTCATTGTAGGTAACTGAGTGAAGGGCAAGCCACACAGCTATTTGCTAAAGCTGTTACTTCAACAGGCACAGCTTCCCCACTCAGCTGGAGCACATCAGCTATCCCACACAGCGGAGCAGAGAAAAGGGGATCTTTGAAATACAAGCCACAGCTATCAACTCAGCAAGCCAGTGCAGCTGTTGCCCATAACTTTCTATAACCCCCAGCTGGTTCCCAAACTCTCATGAACTATCCAGGCCTTAGTATACTTCTAATTGTGTAATTGTTATGCTTGTTACCCTAAATCAGCATACATGTGTCTAACTTCACGAGGCTTGTTTAAACTTCCAAGATCTCTGCTATAAAGATATCAATAAGGCCTAGTCTTCATGTTCTCTTACCCACCTTTATCACTCTTATTACAGCATGGCTAGAGTCCTTATATGGAAACCACTCCAGAAACCAATCCTATCCAGCCATTTGTTTTCCATAAATATCATTCAGACATTCTTTGATAGACTTTCTTATGAGGGAGTGGCTCCAGTTTCATGGGCAAAGTGGTCTATATAGACTACTGGCTTCACAATATTATAAGCCTGATTTATTTTTAACTGGTGACTTCATCCCAATAAAATTTCCATCTATTACCTCCAAAATGTTACCAGTGAATGTTTAAAGTTGCAGATAATTCTGTCTCAAAAAGACTACTGTTTGGAAGAATACCAAGCTGTATGGTGCTAGCTTACTAAGGAACTAGGGGCTAAGGTATCATAAGCAAGATGGCATTTCATGGAGGCTTTGTGATAAATAATAAAAGAGATAAGTACAGTTCATGAAGGTGGGATTTTCAATCCCATCAGAGTTGACCGAGAGAACGTTACTCAGTTAGGGTAATAATGACTGCTTTAGGATCTCCCACCCAAAGCATCTACTGCACCTATAGCTTAGCGGGAGCTAATAAAATTTTGTGAAAGTCCTTGTGGCCTCAACTTGGAGGCTATAAATCAGCCTAAAAGCATAGTACTTGTTGCAATGTGGTAGTAATAAACAATGAGAAGATCTCATCCCACTAAAAAGTAGGAAAGAGATTGAAATAATAGGGGTGGAAGAATAATACTTATCATTATCTCGATGCTAGATAAAATCCCTGGGGTGTGTACAGTCATTGCTGTAACTGGTGAATGCAGACCAGGAGTGGTGTGTGCAGCAGTTAATCACCACCAGGAGCACTAGGTGCAGCCATCTGTTGTGCCTGGGAGCTGCACCGATCAGAGGGAACTAGGAGGTCTGAAGGGGCGTTGGCAGGTCTGCGGAGGGCAGGGGATGCCCAGTCAAGGGGCAGGTGGAAATAGCATAGTCCCAGAGCTAGGGAAAGTGGCTGGGCTTTCCTAGTCCCAGGACTGGGTAGCAAAGACGTACAGGTGTTTGCAAGATCAGGTAAACCCCTTCGTAGACCTCAGGCTAAGTTAGTGCACCAACTCAGGTGAACTAACTTAGATTGAGCATGCCATTTTTGGTCAATTTAGGCTCTCAACTCACCTATACAATCAGGCATTTAGAGCAACTTAACCCTAGTTAGGTCAATCTAAATGTAATTCCCGTACATCCCCTCAGACTAGGGGTAATGCCCCATTCCTCTCTAATTCTGGATGTATAATAAAACACACATTTACTGTACTTAGGGTAAGAAACACAAATAGCAAACATTCTCTGTAGCTTTAAGCATTATTTATATCCCAGGGGAGATCATTTGCAGACTGTCTGGGAACTATTTTTTCCAATATAGCCATAATTGCATAGACAGAAAATAAACACAAATTTACGTAGTTTCATCTACCAAAATCTCTGCCTCTCAGGAGGGTAAACACAATTCAATGCACCTTTAGCAAAAATCATCCTCATAGGGATGAAAAGGAGGAGCTTTGCATACACAGGGTTATATAAACATTTATAAATATGTGTCTCTGTGTAAGAGGCAGTCATTTTTGCTCCATCTTTTTCTGAGAAATGATGCAGTGAAACAAAGTGATCATCTTTTTGCATCCATTCAGACCTACAAGGAAAGCCCTCCCGCCACCTTCTCGCTCTTGTAATGGAGTCAGGTGCAGAAAACCCTTTTTAATTGCCCCCCAGAGTAAGGCACCCATATAGGACAGACAAGCTGGCCAATGCTATGGATTTCAGAGTTGTGGGGGGAGATTTGGGGGCACTTTGGTGAGAACACAAGTACAGTTTCAGGAATCTGGAAATTTTAATCTGGGCGAACTTTCTAAATAGGATGAGGACATGAGAGCTGCTGAATGCATTTGTATGAAGTGAAATGTAAGCTATACTTCTGAGTGAAGTATAAGCTATTTTACTACACAAAAAAATAAAGGTAAAACATACAGGAGTATGGAAAGCAAGTTGGGTGCACCACAATTCAGAGGATGTGACCTGTAATCATTTCAGAAGAAATGTACCTAAACAATTCAGCTTAAGGCAGGTATGCCAAATGGGGAACCTGTCTGAGTGGTTAATGTTTGACAAAAAACTGAAGTCAGGCACCTAGGCTTTGTCTGCCCTGCTTGGTACCCCAGTGATGGGGCCCAAACACACCATACCCACCTGAGTCCACAGGCACACTACAGAATTGAAAGTTCACCAGTGAGTTTGTCCCAAGCTCCTTCTCAGCAGCTGAAGACCCGAGAGTACTCACTGATGTACCGCCAGGCATGAAACACGCCTGCAAGCTTGGGTGAGTTGCATATAAGCGAGACACACTTGGGGACCCACCAATAAAGTGGTGTAGGCAGGCAAATCCTTAAAAGTTAGGAAATGCTAAAATTAAAGATACCAAAGCAATTTTAATTCAGCTGCATTATGCACATGTGTTATAGCTCAGTCTTTAATTAGATGACCACATATTTTTTCCACATTGGAGCATTTCCTCCAGGGTTTGTTTTATACAAAGAGCTTGTTGTGTATACTGTACACACATTGTAACTTCATGTACTACATATTTAATAGCAATTCTCATCTTCTAAGACATACCCATGGTTCGGTTGTTCATTAAGCAATTTTTAAAGAGTTTTATGACCCCATGAACAATAATTTTTTGTGGAAGCAGACTGAATTGTATGCTGTGATAATTACACCAAACTAATTGTAGGTAAAATTAGCAAAGGGTCAGACCAATTTGGTTTCACAAGGAAATATATGCCTTGCTTACACCTTAAACGATCTCTAGCAAATTAATCAAGTAAAACTGAATCTCTTTAAATCAACATATATAATTTACTGTACACTTGCTGTGAAACAGAAAGTTTTTACATTGCTTTGAAAAATGGAAACTTACTAAATGTTTTCTGATTATCATTTTGGTATAAATTACCATTTAACCTAACCCCAGAGAATCAAGCAATATGAGTCTTTTTCACTTTACTAGTATATTAAAATGGTATTCAAAAAGAGCAAATACAGAGAAATACTGACAGTGTTAATACCCAAAGCACTATAGCAGTTTTTATTTCATTCTTTTCAACCAATTGTAGCCCCATCTCTGCATTTTTCTGTAATATTACAGCAGTTAGAGGTACTTTAAACTCCTCATTCCTAGAAAGTAAAATTCATCTCATGGTGATAAAGGTCCTGCACACAACATGGGCTCCATAGTGGAGCTTTTGTGGGTAAAGGAGTTTCCTGTGGAGGGGACACAGGACAGAAAGGAATTCGGTTCTTCAGGCGTGCAGTGTGGGAAAAGACTGTTTGCTAGCACTACACAGAAAAGCCTAAATGTAAGCTAAAGAAGAGGCCATGGATCATTACATGATATGCATCTCATGATGCCTCTGGTGCTCAAAAAATAGTCATCAATGGCTCAGTGTATAATTAGGAGGAGATATCAAGTGGGGTTCTCCAGTGGGCTGCTCTGGATCCAATACCGTTTAACATTCTCATTAATGATCTAGTTCTGGGCTGCTCATCCTTCATCCTGAAGGCCAATTCTGGCCCACAGAGGTCCCCAGTGGGTCAGAAAACTTGGGAGTGGGGACCAATGGAAGCTCCAGCTTTGTCCAGCCATTGCAGTCAAGAGGGAATCAGGACCACACTTGCCACCCAAACATCTAGATGAGACTAGGCTACTTCCCCTACCCCTCTCATTGCCCACACAGCCAGATCAGGGCTACTCTACAATGCCCTCCCATGCATGTGGATTGGGGCTGCTCCACCCTGCCCCTAGGCAGATGGATCAAAGTCAGGCTGCACAACTCCACATGGTTGGATTAGTACCAGCAGCCAGATCCAGCTCACAGAGGGACCTTGTACCACTCCTGAAGCCCATATGGTGAAAAGGTTGGGCACCACTGATCTAGTTGATGGGATCAAGTGCATGCTTAGCAAATTTGTAGATAATATGAAGTTGGGTGGAGTTGCAGATATTTGGAAGGGCTAGGCTAGGATCCAGAATGACCTAGATAAATAAAAAAATGGTTCAAAATCAGTAGAAGAGACTCGACCAGAAGAAGCAAAAAGTTGGGACAGAATAGTTGGATGCACAAAATTGGACTTGGGAGTGACTGGCTAAGCTACTGTACTGCAGAAAAGGACCTGGGTGTTGCAATGAACCATAAGCTGAATATGAGCTAATAATGTGCTCTTGCTGCAAAAAAAAACAACAGTATTCTGAGTTGTATTAACAGAAATATTGCTTGCAAATCACGGAAACCTGGAGTATTATGTCCAGTTTTGGAACTCTCACTTCAAGAAAGATGTGGATAGAGTAGAAAGAATCCAGAAGAGAGAGACAAAATGATTAGAGGTTTGAGATGTATGATTTATGAGGCAAGGCTGAAGGAATTAGGACTATTTAGTCTGGAGAAGAGAAGACTAAGGGGGGATTTGACAGCACTTGTCTGAAGGAGTGTTTATAAAGAGGCTGTAGGGGAGACAGGATGAAAAGCAACAGCCTCAAACTGCAGCGGGGGCATTTAGAATGGAGATTAGGAGGAACGTTCTGCCTATGAGGGTGGTCAAGCATTGGACAGGCTATCTAGAGAAGTTGTGGAATCTCCATCCCTGGAAATTCTCAAGAGAAGATTAGACAGGCTCTTGACTGGGATGGTTTAGTCAAGAATGATCCTGCCTTGAGCAGGGAGCTGGGCCCAATGACCTCATGAGGTCCCTTCCAACCCTACTTTTTTATCATCTTATGACTTCCATGAAAAACGAATTTAATAGATCAACATCTACTAGAGTGTTCTCCCAACCTAAAAGTTGTTCTTTGGAAGATCAGCAAGAGAGGTTAGGGAATTTCCTTGCATTTTGCCCTTTGAACATGGACTTCATTTTACAGCAGTTAACATTTCACATACTCACTGGGCACAGCTACACAAGATGCTGCTCTACTCAGGACTTAATTTTCTACCTGTAAATACAAGTAGCAGATTAACTCCTGAGTAGTTACTGCACAGTAACACATGTGTAGATGCTGACCATGCGCAGATTTGCTCTTGGTCAGGCCCAGCCCCAGCCCCAGCCCCAGCCCCAGGGGGCTACCTGAAGCCTATCCCCAGGACCACGGGGCTGGGAGCTTCTCCTGCGCCAAGGCTAGTACAGCTCTTTGCCTGCCTCAGCCCCAGACCCTTAAAGGCCGGCAGGGACGCTGGGGCCCTGGGCCACCTGCAGCCAGCCTCTGGCCACTGCATGTTGCAGCAGAGGCCACAGGCCAGCAGCAGTAGCCTGCTCACACCACGGTGCTGGGCCCAGGTACACCGTCACCAAGCACCTACCTGTCCTGTGCCATCGTGCTGCATTGGGTGCTGCAGGAAGCTGCCAGGCCTGGCACCAGGTCCCACTCCAGCTGTTCCCAGACCACCTGCAGCAGCCTGCCTGGACCCAACCGCTGGTGCCCCAGACAGTATTGCTGCATGCCTGCCTGTCCCATGCTATGGCCCTGAGCTGGGCACTGCATGCATCTACTCAAGCCAAGCAACACTGGGACTGTCATGCGCAGGCCCAGAAAGCTGTTGAGGGAGCCACATTGGCATCCTTTCCAATGCCACACAATGCCTCCCAGAGCTACAACTAGTCCCAGGAGGATACCGTGGACCTCATGGCACTATGGGACGAGGCTGAGGTCCTCAGCCAGTTGGCACAAAGTGGGAGCTCCACTGTACATATCTACGAGGGCCTGTCAGGCCACATGCGGGAGCATGGGGCCAACTGTCCAGGTAGCCTATGTGTAGCCTCCAATCCTGGATGGTCAGGTGGGCCCAGAGCCAGTGGGGCTGGAGCCCCAGGAGCAAATGGATGGCACCAGTGGTGGTGTCCAGATGCATGACATCAGCATCCCTGCTAGGGTCTGGGCAACAGCATGGGGTCTGGGCCACAGCAGTGTGGTGGCAGGGAGCCTGGGAAGGCACAGTGAGCATGGCCAGGGGGTTGTGCCACATGGGGAAGGGGGGAGGGGGCGGCCAGGCACAAGACTGACCTGGGCCAGGCAGTGGTTGCCGCAGCAGCACAGTAAGGCAATCAGAGTGGTCAGCAGTAACCCAGGGCACTAGACATTACTCTCAGGATCTGTGGGTGGAGCAGCCATAGCGCAGTGGGCACAGGCTCTGATGACAGAGTTGCAGCATGCTCACACAGCGCTCTGCATGCTGCTCTGGACCAGGAAAGCAGGTGGCCAGGGAGCAGTATGCAGAGCTAGCTTTCAAACATGGCCACTGACCACAAGCGGCTGCAGATGAAGCCTCAAGCTCCCTCTGGCTGCTGCAGGGACGAAGGGGGCAGAAGCAGACTGCTGTCATGATCAGCAAATCTGTTTCCAAATCTCTGTTTGTGTAGATGCCTGCTCAGGGTGGGCTTACTCCAGAGTAAACTACCCAGCAGCATTTGCATATGTAGATGTACCCACTATATCTACAAAAATAGTAAAATAACCTCATGCCTAGGGAAAAGATGTATGTGCTAATTAGACCCTAGGCATTCCCAGAGGCAGACATCTTGCATGATATTTCCAAGTAGCTTCAGTTCTGGCCAAGTATTCATAGGGCTATTTTAAGTGCAAAAGCCACAAGAGATGCAATGAATCAGTTCAACTTGGGCCAAAAACAAGTGAGAGAAGTGAAGAATAGTTAAGCAGAATGCACTAGATTTCTTGAAGAAAGGTTATTTTCCTCATTTTATTATACTAATTACTTCAGTTTCCCCATCTGTGAAAGGGGGACAATGATATTTAACCCATGTACTGTATAGGCAAGACAGTCTACAAATAAAAGTGCTTTGTGATGTTGTTATATGTAATAGATGGATCTAAATAATGCTGTATCCAATTACTATTGCATGTTTCTTTGCAAATGTTGTTAAAGAATTGTGGGATTAAATGGCCAACTGTGTGCAACAGATATAATAACAGGATGAAAAAGTAGACAAACTTACAAATATGCATGCAGATTCACTTATTTGGTCCTTTGCCTAACAGTTGCAAGTACACATCAGGAGTCAGGGCAGCAAGCAGGCTAAATTGCCCCAGCAAGCACTGATTGCCTGCATGGGCATAGCTACCTACTGTTCAACAGAACAGATGCCCGTTTGTCTAGCTCTGGGCTTCTGAGTCTTTGTTTCTAGTTTCCTGGATCCTGCTTGTTGGGTCTTAATTTCCCAGATCCTGGTTCCTGCCAGCCTGCTGACTCCTTGTTCCAGACTCCAGCTGTTATCCAATGCTGCTGTTATCAGCCATGCAACTCAGTACACTTGCTATCCATCCCTATAACAATCAACTGGTGTGATGGGTAACAAACGGGGTTAGCTGGAGTTGAGGCCATAGTATCTGCAAGTATGTGGCCCTAACACTGTAGACCTGATCCCTGGTATCGGCTTCCGTTGTACTATGCAGAAGTTGGCCAGTACCTTTCAAGACAAGGCTTATTTTTGCAAGGTGCTTGAAGGACTGGACCCATAGATTGGATGTCATGAGGCTAAAGGCAGTGCCTGAAGAGCAACATACATAGGTGCAGCAAAAGCCTGCACTAAAGTCCTATGCCCTAGCCATTACAATGATGGGGGCTATATCATTGGCTTTGTGATAAAGGGTAGATTTTGCCTTCCCATTCCCTTCATTCCTCACTGAACAGAAACCTGACTGTGCAGGCTCCTTGTTCCAGACCTCTTTGGCCCCACAACTGCCAGCCCCTTCCCCCTTGCTTTGGACCTGCTGGCTCCTGACCCCACTCTGCTCCTGTCTCCAGTCTAGACTTGTCTTCTGAGAGTTGGTTTCTGCCTTGTGATTTGTAGTTTGCTGATTGGTTCTTCATAGCTACAGCTGCTGATTCCTAACTCTTAACTCAGTCTGGATCTTGTCTGTTCCTAACCTTGTCCGCATCTGACTCCCTGGGTTATGACTTTCTAGGACCAAGCCCTGACTATCCATATCCTGGTCATACCCTTGACAATAGGGCAAACTTACTTGCACAAGAAAATTAGAAAAGTGGAGTGCCAATGTGTTCTCAGAAATAGTGGGCACATCTACATGAGACGCTATTGTGCAGTCATTACTGTGCATTTATTTCGTACTTGCACTAGCAAGTACATAATAAATGTGCAGTAACCAGAGTCACTGGGCAGTAGCACCAGCAAACATCTTTTAGGTGATGCTACTAGGCAGTAACCTAATAATACTGCACAGTAACATATTAACACTGTCTGTGCTGTGATGATCTACTGTGCAGTATTTATCAGCTCCTGAGCAGTCAGTGCCTCATGTAGATGTGCCCAATAAGGATAAGGGACTACGTGGGTATCCTGTGCTCTCTGGAAGGAGCCTCAGTCCTATTCAACAGCTGGGCAGGATCCGTATCTATCGAGAGAACACTAAGTTAGAGAACTAGCTGCCACACCAAGAGAGCACCACAACCTTCAATGCAACCATGGTAGAATCAGGACATGACAGGAGATATGACGACTGCTGAGTATCCAGAATATTCATCTGCATCAAAGTGGAAGGAAACCTTCTGAAACAGGGCCTGGTCTGACAAATATTTGAAAGATGTCTGATACAAAGGAAAGTGCAAAGATAAATCCATGGTATCATTGTGCTCAGTGTGAGCAGGAAACATGCTGATACTGCCTACTTGGGTACATGCAGTTTTGCTCTGAATGAAAGGCTTATTTTTTCCCTTTACCACTTGAAATACTTTTTCTGGAATGTTCCCAATTTGATATGAATTCACATAATATTAAGTCCTTTATTTTCAGGTTCTTCTAATGGCAATTAAAGTCCCCATAAATTAGCACTTTGGCTAGTCAATGATTACCCATGGCCAAAACCAAATTCAGGTTGCAAGGGACAATGCATGTATGAAGTTTGCAGTAGAGAAAAAAAAACATGGAAAATGCATGGGGAGCTAAACAAACTGACCAACTGATGTGCATTTTTCAATGGGAGGATTCAATACCCCAAGGAGAACACCAGGTCAGGTTTCTATTCAGTGGGAAAAAAATATTTAAAGGAACAAATCTTTAAAAAATTAGATCCAGATTGGAACTAAGTGTCAATATATTGAAACTATAATGACAAATCTGGGAAAAAAATAAGAACTAACAAAATATGTTTTTCAATGGTGTTCATTCCCTTTCATCTTGTATATAAAATACTGAATCAATTTATAGATAAGTAAATATAATATATGCAAATTAATATTATAACAAATAGATTGAAAATAAGTTACTTGAGAGTATACTGTCAAAACGAAATGTTCTCATATAGCTGAATCTAAATATTTTGACTTTTTCATCCATCAAAAAATTTCATCCAAATTGACATGTTCCCACAAAATATTTGGATATTGAGAAGACAGATTTGCTTGGTTTTCTTCCCCCAAGAGAAAATCATTCTGTTGAAATTTTTTTCAACCAGCTACAATGTATCCAAGGATTCTCTCAGAGCCCTTGAAGGACACATCCATTACACTTGGACTGCTTAAAGCCAAATAGCTCATATTTCACATTTTCCTTTAGGATAAAATATTCATTGCATTTACAAAGTGTCCTAGTACAATCTTCTCTATTGCCTTTATCAATAAAAGTATCAATAATGTCACATGCATGGTTACCATTCCGTTGAAGAACAATTGTTCATTTTTATTATCAGTAATATTTAAAGAAATTAGGAGTTGAAGCCTTTGTCAGTTAAGAAGGACCTAATCCTACAGCTCTGTCACAAATTATTGCAACCGAGTAGGAGCTCTGCCTCAGTGGGGACGACACTTGATTCAATCCTAAATTGTTGTTTCCTGTATTAGTAATGTCTAGGGGCCTCTTCTGCAATAGATTGCTTAATGAGTCAGCAAGTCCTAGCAGACAGTATGCTGGACTGGGACCTGGGAGATCAGCTCTACCACTGACCTTCTGTATATGACATTTGGCAGGTTACTTCATCACGCTTTGCCCAGGTTTCCCCTCTGATTCTTTGTCTATTTAGATTATAAGCTTTCTAAAACAGAGATTGTTCATAATACCTAGGACAATGGGCATCTGATCACAGCTGGACCCTCTAGACAATAGAATAACCAATTAATTATTGATAACATTAATACAGTGAAACCAGCTAAAGTACTTCCTCAACGGGTAACTCTGGGAGCAACTGTACCTTAAAATTTGTAACCGGCAATGAGTTCTGGCAAGGATTCTGTCTTAAAATAGATTTGTGTAGATTGAATTCAGTGAAATAAGGCTGTATCCATGATGAAATACATACTGGACCAATCAACTTCTTCAGTTTTTGTTTTTCAAAAACGTAGAGGGGAAAAGGAATGATAATATTTGCCCTTTCACCATAAGACTGGGAAAGCAGGTGACTCCCCATCACTTTGATTGAAAAGGTTTAGCAACATGTGTTAAAACACCTCACACGTTTGCTGATTAATGTCTACACATTTCTAGGATGGAAATAACAACATATCATGCAGTGCTGAATAGCAGATTTTCAAGGAACAAAGGAATACAGATACATAACTTCTGCATATCAGAAGAGGGCACTTTAAGGAGAAAAGATGATGCTACAAAGACACACACCATTTATAAAATCTTTAAACATTGGCTTCAGCAAAGTAGCTACAAGAAATGCCCTCAGAGATACAAAATCTAAGAAAAATAGTACTGGCATCTAATTACACTAGTGCAGTTTGCTGCTTTTATCTGTAATTGGACTGTATAGTCTTTCATTCTAATTTACTTTACATCTAAACTGTGATAATCAAGACAAGCAGAACAGAATGGCCTGTAACTGGCTATACCACTGACACCAGTTAATGCCTAATTATAACAACTAAATTAAAGATGTGACTGTAAAGAGGTTGAGTATCAGTTTGAAGCATTTAATTCTGTAGAAAGAAGTAGAGATTTTAAATCCTAAGTTAAAAAAAATCAATATTATGGCTCATTATATTGGTATTGCTAAAAAGATTAATGAAATTAAGTATTTTTTTAAGTTTTATCATGATGTAAAGATGCCTTTTAATGAAGAACCACTACAAAGAAGGAAATTCACATTCCAAACCAATTTATAAAACAATCTAATCTGGACAAAACAGTACGGGGAATTGACTTTCTTATAATATCTCTGCAGGTTGCATGATGCGCAACATGACTGCAGATTTACCACTTCATTCTGAAAAAAACATGCAAGCAGTGTAAAAACAGAGTGTAAAATGGAGGGGAAATCCAGGACCCCAGGAATCTTCTTGGCATAAATCGAGTTTTTAATTACAATCTTTTGCAAAACTCTGAATACAAATTCATTCCCTTAGAAAGGCAGGTTAGCCAAAAGAATAATGTTTCCTGCCAGAATGCACACAAGGGAAGAAAAGGAGTTTAGGAGCCCTCAGCGCTGTTGAACTGTAGCTAGTATAAATTTTAAACACTCTGTCTCAGGGAATACAATGTAAATTGGTCATCTACACGTTCATTGACTAGTTAAGAATTCATTTGCTGGGAGCTGAAATAGAAGAAACAATAAAAATGTTCATTGTTAGTACCTTTGCTAAAATACTCTGTAGTACTCTACCAGTAAGCAAGGGACTTAAATGACAAGCCAGTTTGTTGATCCTGGTGCAGAAAGGGCAAGAAGGGGTAAAAAAATATTTGATATAGAGAGTAGTAACAGAACATCAGCCAAACAAAGTGTTAAACTGCTGAACTTACCAGCAGCACCATGGACCCTATATGGCCTGGGCCCTACATACCTAAGGGACCACCTCTTCCATTGTGTGTGTATGATACTTTAATATTTCATCTGTTCTTATGACTTTTGGGAGGAGAGCAGTTCAGAAATAAAAAAAATCAAATAAAAATAAAAGTAAATTATAGCTTGCTAGAGGCAAGGATTTTAAGGGTGATATCTCTTATTGGACCAACTGTATAAAACTCTTGCATTTTTCCTGAACTATCACAACTATAACATCACCCCAATATTACCACAATATTTTTCAGCTTTCACCGTGTGTGGAAGAGTTTAAGGCAGAGGGTTCATCTTTAAGTTAAAGAACGAGACTTGCCCATCGGGATTCAGCTCCTAATTCTACTACTTCCATCCTTTATGATCAGGAAGTCACTTAACCTTTCTGCGCTCCATTGTAAAATGGGGACAATGATACCACTTTTCTCATATCCTTGGTTTATTTTTTAGACTGTACTCTTGCAGGGGCAGGGCCCATCCTGTGTGTCTGTACAGTGCCTCACTGTCAATTATTGTTCAGGTGATACTAGAGTATAAAATTCTATATTGCTGACATGACATTTATTGTAATGAAAATGACAGTCATTTTGGGGACTAGAAAATTCAGTGAATGCAGGTCCAAATCCTGTTTCATTTCTGTGGCACACATGTGCTACTGATGGGTCTCAGGGCCCCTCTACACATGCAAGTAAAGGTGCGATGGGATCTAATGCACAATCCACAAAATCAGGCCTCCTGCCATGACACACACGCATGGCAGGAAGTGTGACTGTGGGATCGAGTGTTAAATTCCATTGTGCCTAATCATCTGTCCAGGGGAAGCTTGGGATCATGATCCCAAGCTGCCCCTGCACCAGCTCCCAGGGGTATGAGCCCTGCAGCTGACAGAGCTCACAGCTAGGGCAGTGTTTCCCATGGTACCCCCAGCGCAAGCCCCACAGCTGATGAGGCTCACAGAGGAGGCAGGATGGAGAATGCTACCACTACTCTACTTGTCAGCTGCTGGAGCCCTTGGCCACACATTCAACTAATGGTGTGATAAGAAACAAGCTACAAAGTTGTTACACATTTTTTGTAGAATGATTTTGCAGTTTATTACTTGTTTTATCGTGCCATTAATTGGCTGAACACATAGCTGGGTCTCAACTTAAAGGGTGCCATGATGCTCAAGCCCCTGAAAAAAACCTCATGGATTAACTCCTTTGACACCTTCCTTTTAGCATTAAGACTAAGTCATATGATACAGCAAAGAGAAAGAGGAGGATGCACCCACTATTTGCATTAACACTTCTTCAGGGACTAGAATATGATGGAAAAGGATTATATTTAGATATTTTAGCAGTAAAATAGGATTTACGCCTTAATGTTCTTGCCTCTGCTAATTAGGAGACTGATCAAACAGAGCATCTGCAGTCTTCTGCAGTAGCCCCAGTTTACCAAGTCCTGCTTCAAAAAAACAGCAAGCAGACATAGCATCTCAGATTTGTTTGTATTATTATTCTTATTACAAGCAGATAGATGTGACCTTTCCACTTTGTTTATTGTATGGTAAAGAGTAGCAGAAGGATAAATCCCAGGAAGAATGACTTCTATTTAGATCACAAAAATTTAGTTCCATTTAGATGCTTCCATTTAGATAAAAAAAAATTAAAACACAATCTAAAGATCATCAATGGCTTTTTCTCCCCTTCCACCTATTATTTAGTAGCAATGAACTAGTGTTTTAATTTAATGTTGTGGATTAAAATTAAGTGCCAATTCACAGCAAAATGAACAAAGAAAGTATGACCGCCTTTTGACTGAAAATGAAACTGAAGTGGTTTTATGTGCAATGTCATGGCCACGCTTATTTATAAAGAATAATTTGTAAAATTGTAGAATATATACATATTATAGCTCTTTTCAATGGTAGTTGCAAATAAGCAAGGTTCAAGCAACCTTATGAGCCTAATATGTTCTCCAAAATTTCCTTCAGTTTCATAAACTTAATATGCACAATTAGTGTGGTTTGGCCTTCAAAAATACTGGATAAGAAAATAACTTAAGTAGAAATACATGCAGAGTTCCTAGCTCTGTTATAACCAGGACTTCTTTCAGGTTCACTACATTTCTGCTGCCACTGAAAATAAATATCAAATCACAACATGACTATTTCTTATTTGAATTTGATAGTATGAATGATAAAAGATCAGTGACATAGATTGTCACTTGTAAAAATGTGCCTTGTTTATTTTTAATAAGTCAGAAACAGAAATCTCAATTACTTAGAAAGAATGTGGTTCATAGCAAACTGATCAAATAAAAATGATATAGGTTTGCATCTTGGCTTTAAGAGATGTTTAAAATTTCTAGTATTCTACACTTCAGACACTGATCTTCTAAGGGTCTTCTATTTCCATCTGTTTCATTCTGCAATTCTCAAGAAGTGTTTTTTTGGAAAAGTGTAGGAGTCTGGCATTAAAAATGACTACGAAACAGACCTTACTAAATCATATTGGTATATTTCTACTGTAACTAGTGACTTCCCATTAGTCTGCATCTTATTAAGCATTCATTTTTACTATACCAAAAACATTACTAATACAACACAACAAAAATCAAGATGTAATAATATTTCAATGTTTTTTCCTTTTGTGACAATACAGAAGTCGTATCTTACCTTGTAAGATAGATGTGATAAACAGGCAATGGTTCTGAATTACAGACATAATGAAATAAGGCACTAACCACAGTTTCAAGTGTTCTGGAATAAAAAATGAACAGAAAGGGAGAAGTGAACAGGTACTCTATTTCACCTACTACCAAATTTTTGTTAATTATCTACTGTGCTGGACTTGTGCCATTACCAACTTTCTAACAGCTCATGTTCAAGAAATTAAAGGAAGGGCACATTCAACTGAGGTCAAAAAATATTTCAAAAGCCTTTTTGCATAAGTGGTGTGCAGTTTTAACCTTTTATCCATGCATGTAGAAGTAGCAGTTTATTACAGACCTCCAAACCAAGAGGAAGAGCTTGACCAGGAACTCTCTAGAGAGCTAGCTTCATTGCAGGTAGGTCATGCCTGAGCAACCTCATTCCCCTCTATAATCAGGTAACACACCACCTGGATAAGGGAGATGAGGTTGATATCATATACTTGGATTTCAAAAAGGCCTTTGACTTGGTCTCCCATGACATACTCCTGGAAAAATTGGGGAACTGTGGCCTCGACAACGGTCAGGTGGCTAGATAACTGGCTCTGAGAAAGGACCCAGAGAGTATTAATAGATGGAACTGAGTCAACATGGTGCATAGTGACCAGTGGCATCCCTCAGGGTTCAATACTTGGGCCAGTGCTTTTAACATGTTCATTAATGATTCAGGTATTGAATGCATACTAGCATTCACAGATGACATCAAATTATGGGGGAGTGCAATCACGCTGGAAGTTAGGCTGAGGATTCGGGCCAACCTGGACAGGCTTGCAAGGCGGGCAGATCAAAATCTGATGGCATTTAACACCAAGAAATGTAAAGTGCTCCATCTGGGGAGAAATAACCCACAATATGCTTGCAGGCTCAGCGGTGCTACACTTGCTAGCACCACAACCGAAAGAGACTTGGGGGTCATGATAAACCTTAAAATGAACATGAGCCACCAATGTGATGTCGTAGCTGGCAAAGCAAATAAGACACTGGCATGCATCTACAGATGCATCTCAAGCAAGACTAAGGATGTCATCCTCCCACTCTACTCAGCTTTGGTGAGGCCACAGCTGGAGTACTGCCTCCAGTTCTGGGTACTGCAGTTCAGGAAGGATGTGAAGAAGCTTGAGAGAGTCCAAAGGAGGACCATACATATGATTAGAGGTCTGGAGAGTAGGCCATATGAGGAGAGGCTGAGAGACATGGAACTGTTCAGCCTAGAGCAGAGAAGACATAGAAGGGAATTGGTGGCAGCCTATAAGTATATAAGGGGCGCACTTCAGGGCCTCGGGGAACATCTGTTCACCAAGGCACCCCAGGTGAACAGATGACAAGAAACAACAGTTACAAATTGCTAGAGGATAGCTTTAGATTGGACATAAGGAAAAGCTTCTTTATGGTTCAAGTGTCCAGGGTCTGGAACAGACTTCCCCCAGACATGGTACAAGCACCTACTCTGGAAATCTTTAAAAAAGTCTGGACATTCACCTTGCTGGGGTCATCTGACCCCAGCAGTATTTTCTGTCCAAGTGCAGTGGGGCTGGACCTGCTGATCTCATGAGGTCCCTTCCAGCCCTTAACATCTATGAATCTATGAAAGTATCAAGCCACAATAATGAACAATATTTTAAACAGACATTGGCTGAAGAGTTCTCTCTGAGTATTTGTCAGGGATATTTGAGTAGTCATATATAACTGTGAATACCAGGTAGGCCTGTAACAGAGGTCAGGATAGGGATGTGGCTCAACACCTAGGGCAACACAGAAGCAACAACTTCCAGTTGCTGCTGCAATCACAAATACAAACATGTAGCTCCTGGCAGCTGCTAATTTTTCCACCTGACCCTGCAAATCAGCACCTGGAGTGGTTGCCCCTATTGTCACTCCCCACTCTCACCTCCACCCCACAGTTACTCCATGTCTGCATACAACTCCTTCAAACTTTGCATAGGTTTTGTTCTGGACATGACCTTATGCTTTGCAGCTCAGCCTTATTTCTACTGTTTTCATCACTATCAGCCCAGGGAAAAAAAGAATATTCTCACTTGATGTTAACATAATGCAATTGATGTGTGTATCATACTAATACTGCAGTAGTAAAAAAGAACAATATTACAAAATAATACATCAAAATGGTAAATTGGAAAAGTAATAAAAAGGAAAATTCAATTCCAATAGAATCAGATGTTCCTTTCCCCACCCAATTCTACTTTTGACTGAACCTTCAGTATGCCACACAGAGCACAGAGGAGAAAAGTGAATGGTATCTTGTCCAAATGTATTAATGAAGATAGTCCCCAGGTGAATGGTAATACTATCCATCTTTTATGGGCAGGCAGATACAAGAGTTTAAACTGCTCTTTCTGAGTAGTTTAAAGACCTCTCTGAATTAAAGGTTTATTAAATTACGATATAGTCCCAGCAGTAAGTGCCAGTCCCTTCATACACCTGAAATAGCAAATGCTAAAAACTCTTCCATAAATCTGGCACACAACATTCCTCCTTCTCATGCCAAATGGAAAACCCCAGTAAGGAGTATGATATTCAACACACCTGAAACATCTATGCCCATACCCTCACAGTTTTCAAATCACACAAGCAGCCCCTAATTTGAGATACATATCTTTGTGAATGATAGCAAAGGTGGACAGAAACGGGACAGAAATTTCACTTGCAAGTAAACGAACCTAAAAACAAACTTCCCTAAAATCAGGCAAAGGGTGAGAGCTGTTGGAAACCCTGAACTGAATACTCGATTCCTAATTATCCAAACTGCATATATCCTAAGCAGCCTGTTTAAATCTGAATTTCTAATGGATGTATAGACCTATAGACCCAGGAAGCTCCTGCATGAGAAAACCTCTAAGAAAAGAATACAGTTGATTCTGCAGATGTGTTTATACATTGCAAGGTTCATGCCTTTGCAATGGGACTTGAGCAATTGCTTCAAAGTCCAAAAGAATAGCAATATCTAGTTAATATGACAAACTCCAGCCTCCGCTGAGCACCTGAAGAGGTGTAAGATATAACACTATTCAAGCAAAAGCAATGGTGGCTGCAGCCACGATACAAATACGTAAGAGTGGAAAAAGAAGAGGCATGTTTTTGCCTGGTGATGCCTTTCACAAATGGCATATGGCCAAACCCAGCACCTCTTAAAAACATCAGGACTGATTGATATCTACCCTCTTAGTGCCACTGGCTGATGTGAGCTATAACACCAACCTAGTATTGTGATCTATCCTTCATTCAAACCTCATAACAGGCCATTTTCATGACTAGTATTCCTTCTTTCACAGCAAGCAAAGAGCACCACAGACCTATAAAGACAAAAAAGGGGTCTGAAAACATTTGCTCTCCTAAGCTAATTAATCATGAAAATGACGGAGCAAGTCAATTTTTAAATTGTTAAAGCAGAAAATATATCAATAAAGTCCTATATTTACTTGGTTTCCACTTAAAATTTAAACAGTCTGAAGAAGGGGGAGAGGAAAGGCCATACCCAGAAGAACATACGGTAGTTTTACATATGTGCTGCTTATATACCTAAGCAGGTAGAGCCCACAGTTTTAGGACCCCCAAACTCCAGTGTTAGCTGAATGAAAATTATTACCTTAATAGAATTAGTAATCAGAACCACTAGAGAAAGGAAGTGCTATAAAAAAAATCATTTGTTTTTGGTTAACCCTTCTGCACGCTAGGAATTGATAGTTGTCTCCAGGGACTTTGTTTTCAAGTAACATTAACCATCTTCAATACATGCCACCTTGAGAATGAATTAGGATATATGCATCCTGCCAATTAAATAGGCCAGTCTGTACTTGTGGGGGATGTTCTTCCATCCAGATCTCTGATGACAGGAAATTGTGATGGAAGTGTGTTCCAGATGCCTTACATCGGTCATACTGACTCATTCAGCAGCAATGGCAATAATTTGAGTATTATTAAGGGAATATATTATTCACAGATAAGTACTGAAATCTGTAGAACGAAACAAATACTCAGTTTTTGCTACTCTCTGAATGGCCTTCAGATATCGCTAAGCTTTGTCCCAAGGGCTGCTTGGTTATTACATTTGTATAATTTCAGTTTCATTTACTGTTCTTTAGCTCCTTCTCCATAATCCCCAGTAGGCTTATTGTTACTGTTTGGGTTACTAAAAGTGGGTGTGAATACACCTCTTTAGAACCCCATTTCTTGGAAGGCAGGATTTCTTTCACTTCTTAATTGCTTGCCTCTCTTTAGTCATAAATAAGGTAGAACTGGAAAGGGTTATATAAGCACTATATAAAGTAGAACATACCGTTTTTCATTTAGATATCTGACCTAAATCCAACCCGTTTCACAATGCAATGCAATGACACTGCTCTGTCCAAGAAAGTTCAATACAGCAACGGAGAGGCATAACAAATATTTTTTACCCCCTGGGTGGCAGCAGTAGCCAGGCCATTCATGGTGGCGCCCTGCTCACTCACCCCTACTTATGCTACTACAGCAATGAAATTCTCACTCATTATGACAGTCTGACTGAGCTTGATGACTCAACAGGTTAGCTGGTTAAAGCAGGTGTCTTATAAGAGGTATTATTCTGAAATTATACTTAAAACTGAATTCAGCAACAAAAACATATAGACATGTATTTGTACAGAGACAAAGTTAGCCATGTTAGTCTGATGTCGAGTAGAAGGCAGAGTAGATTCACACCTTACAGGGTGCAAAAAGATATATTATACAAAAATAGATAGAGAGAGGGAAAGAGAGAGAGAGAGCGTGAGAGAGATAGATAAGACCTCTTTGTGCAATTGGTATAGTTAAATTACAGTATATTAACGTCTTCTCAGTTACCTGGTTGCTCTGTAAAATGAAAATCTACTTTGTCATATATAATAGTATTAGTTACATTATTAATTAGTGGTAATTACCGCACTCCAGCAGACTCCACCATCATGTGTATCAGTGTCCCCACACTGAAAAATGGTGGTCAGGTGCTTTAACTAAAGCTCATTCAATGAGCTTTAGTTAAAGTGCCCCACCTCCATTTTTTTACGTGGGGATGCTGATACATGTGACACTCTGGGTGCTTTAATTAGAGTGGTACTCAGAGCTCCTCTAATTAAAGCCCTCACACACACACACACATACTGCTGGAGCGCATCTATAATCACCCCCTATTTAGGCCTCAGTTAATTACTCCTTTAAACTGAAGACTCCAAAAGTTTGCATGGCCACAGGGGTCTCTGTCATGAAGTTAAGAAATCTTCCGATTCGGCAACTTCACAGCGGTTTCCAGAAGTGCTGCTAATGGCTATAGGGAAAGACAGACAAAAAAGTAATGCTGCTTGGGGAGTTTTTAATGAATCTTTAAGCTAATTGGATTTAAAAATAAATTTAAAAGATTGACATGGAAATTAAATATTTTGAAAGTGTCAAAATGATAAACCTTCAATTAAACAAAACATGTTTTCGTATTTTGGATTGTTAGTTCATGAAAATTTTCCAGATTTCAATACTGATCCTCATATAAGATAGGGAAAAAATTCAATAGGTATAATATTGTGCAATTAATTAAGTTCTGTAATATTACACCCATTGCAAGAGATTGGTAAGCCATATATAACTGAGGCAAGTATGTAGATTAATAGCTGCACTATTTGGTGTCATGCCTTAATTATATGCCATTCATGGTGAATAGGCAGGATACTACAGAGTACAAAAGAAGGGTGTAAATTACAGTACTGTTCAGAAGTTATAAAATACAATGTCATAATTCAATCAACTGAAGCGTTAGTAATGAGTTGGACATAACTGCTACAATATTATCAGAGTAAGAGACTTGCTTTCAGTAGTAATTAATATCTCTCTTTCAATCTTCAAGTATTGCTTTGCCCATTTTTGTTTTTTTTCTTTTAAAGCAATCTCAAATGGATCTCTCTACTTCTTCCAGTCCTTGGAGATGGCCCTTCAGAAATGATATCTACTGACAGTGCAACTGGTTTAGTTAAATTGCAGTATATTAGGGTCAGCTGGTGAGCATCCTTTACTCAAAATACATGTTAATGTCCACCTTCCCAGTACCAGGTAATGTCATTCAACAATTTCCACAAGAGATTTCTAATAGAAATGGTTTAGGAAAAAAAATGTCAAAATAGATATTAATCACTATAACCGTATATCTGCTTTATATGTTGGAGAGTAATTACACCCATTGCTTTTATTTAATCTGTCTCATTAATTAAGCCAATTTACATCCAATAAAGGGCCATATAGCACATTACACTTTGGAATGCTATCTGCACATAAAACACAAGAGTCCAGTGTTCAAGCAGTAAAATACATGCTAAATGTGATCATACTGTGGCAGTTTTGTGGGAAGAATGTGTCCAGATCATATTAAGTAACACACATTTGGCTATTTTGGAACTGCTCCATAGAGACAGTATGAGTTCGAGATTCTGGTGAAGTGTGAGGGGTGGGACCAGCAATCAGCTGATTGTTGGTTCCAGTCCCAGCACCATTGAGGGGTCTTGAACCAGCTCCAGTGGTTTACAAAGGCTATGACCAACAATCAGTTGATTGTCAGACCCAATTCAACACTACACAAGAGTTGTTGGCTCAAGACTGCCAGTGGAAAAGACCCAGCTCACCCCATGAATCCAATGGCGTGTCGATCCAATGCTAGGAGCAGCACCCTCTCCCAGACATTGCTGCCTGTGCCTCCCTCCTCCCAAAGCCAATGAAAGAGTCCAAGCATGCCCTGGTGTGCCGGAGACAAGTGCTCATGGGCTGGGCAATGCTGGGAATGCAGCAAGGAGAGCACAGGTTCAAGGTATGCGCATGGACATGCAAGCTGCCGTGTCAGATGCCAGGGCCAGTGCTGCAGGGGTGGGGCAGGAGCTGGACCCAGCACTGTCCAGAATGGGCTGAGAAAATAGTAAGCATTACTGTGCAACCACTCAGAACATGTTCTAACTTTTAATACAGTATGGTAATGCTTACTACTATAAAACACAGAGAGCAACAAGGCCCTAAGAAACTGGTTTCAGCCTACCTGTTACATTTAAGTGTTTCCCTTTGCCTAAGCCTTTTGTTGTGTTCTCTGAGTTTTTGAACTCATGCAAATCTCATAATCTGTGCAGTGACTTTTTGAAATACCACAGTAGTGGAACTAATACCAAAAGGCATTCACTTAAATTTATAATGTCCAAATGGTATATTAAAAGTCATTAGCTTAGAACCTGACTCATCTAACTTTACAAAGCCAACAGACATGTCCTAGATCTGCTACTAAAACTATTTGCGCTCCTTAGACTTTAGCTGTCAAACCTTTGATTGTTTTCATTAAATGACATAAATACTTTAAAATTATATGGATCAATCCATATCTGTACTCTATTTTCATTTTTAATTTTTAAAAACATATAAAAACTACGGATTGGATTAATTGTATCTTTTTAATAACTCAGTTTTCCACATTACCAATCTGAGTTTTTTTCCTCGTCTTTCAAGGCAAAGGATGGAGATCAGTGGCATTACTTATTTGAAATGCATCGTTCTCAGTCCTCCTCCTACCTAAGAAAATATTATTAAATAATTCTTCTCTTCTCTGTGATTCAGTGGCATCTGCAAAGTCCAGGTGGCAGCACATATATAGCTACATTTATTTCTTGGAAAGTTATTAATTTAGGGAGCTCTTTTTAGGAAAAATGTGTAAGTTGGTAGTCACATACACATATCCCACAACTTTCTTATGAAGCAAAAATTGTTTTAGATATTTGTATTTAGATATTAGATATTTGGGTAATTTTGTAATTTTGTAATTCATGTCTTAGAGACAAAGTACAGTATTTACCAAAACTCAATGATTTGAGCTTTAAACCAATGTTGTATACATCAACTGGTTTATAAGCATTCTTACAAATAAAAATAAAAATTGCTTCCCAAAAGTGAATGTTTTCTGGGGATACAGAACTTTTCAAATTGAACCAAAATCTGTCAGATGCTCTGTCTTCCTCTCTCTTCCCTTCACATTTGAACAAATATTAATAGAGCTTCCACTTAGAGAAACTTCTTTGCTTACGCTTTCTCTTCCATGAAAACAATGTTAAATTGCTACTTAGAGTGATGACATTTTCTGTAACATGTCTTCACAAATCTAGTTGTTCTTGAGAGAAAAAAAGTTCTCTTTTTTTTAATTCATTGTAACTTTCCAAACTATTCAATATTTACTAAAAAACTCAGCAGGTGAGTTTATGGAGAAACATACTTTCTTTAGACAAATACTTTTATATTAAATACTAGGACACTCAGCTCAGTTTGAGCCTGTTCAGGTTCCTGCAAAAACATTTGGTTGATCATGAATATATTCTGACATTGAAACATAAAAATTTACATAGTCACTCCCATGTTCTACAACATTTGTACCTCTACTTAAAGAGCACAACTCAAATTAACTGAACCTTTTGGCAAGGCTGGCTAAACTAACAATGGTTCAAACAATCATTCATACTTAGATGGCATATTTCAAAGATTCATAGGTTTAACAGGAAAGTAGGGCTAGAAGGGACCATATGAGGTCATCTGTTCAATCCCTGATGAAGGCAGGAGCATGCCAGCCAAGTGTCTGTCCATCCTGCTCTTGAAAATTTCCTAGGATAGAGATTCCACAACTTCTCAAGGTTCCCTGTTTCAATGTTTGACTGTCCTCATAGTAAGAAAGTTCCTCCTGATGTCTAACCTAAATTTCTTCTGCTACATCTTGAGCCCACTGCTCCTATGGGCGCAAAGAAAAGCCCATCTCCATCCTGTCTGTAATCACCCTTCATATATTTGAAGAGTTATCAAACCCCTCTTCAGTCTTCTCTTCTCCAGACTAAATAACCCTAGTTCATCCAGCATTTCCTCACATGTCCTGCTTCTCAGACCTCTAATCATTTTTGTTGCCCTGTACTGGACTCTTTCCAAACTGTCCATCTCCTTCATGAAGCATGGGTCCCAAAATTGGACACAGTACTCCAGGTGAGGCCTCAACAATGCTGAACAGAGTAAAAAAAATAACTTCCCTCGATTTGCAAGTGTTAATACAATCTAGTGGGCACATCTACATGTGCCCCCAACTGTGCAGTTGTTACTATGCAGTCATTTAGTACTTGCTGAAGCCAATACAGAGGGACACAGCAGGAAGATGCAAGGGAGCACATGCCCCCACAGATTTCTGCACTCACAGACCAGCTCCAGGCAGAAGCCACCACCATGGCCCAGCAGGTGAGAACTAGCATGGGAGGAAGCTCAGCACTGCAAAGCAGCGGGAGACAGAGCTACAGCTGGACCCACGTCTTGGTGAGTAAGGGGGCAGAGGGTGCTCTAATTTTCCATGATTAAAAAAAATTAAATGCTAAAATGTATAGGTATTTAGAACTTACTTTATTATAATTGTTGAGGTAGTGGTAGGCTTCCAAATTGCTTTCAAATTGTAAATATATCAATAAAACCATGTGTTCAACTCATATAGATATAGATATAGATATAGATATAGATATAGATATAGATATAGATATAGATATAGTGGTGTTTCATTTCAATCATGGAAAAACACGGATTTTGGGATTTTTAATCAGAGAATTTCAGGGGGGTGGTATCAGAGAATTTGGGATATTTAAACAGAGAAAATCAGGACCCCTGCTGATCACCTTGTTCTTCTCCTGGTGCTTCATAATAGATTGCTGGCCAACATAACCAAAGCTCAGCAGCTCTGTGCCACAGCATAGTAGATATTATCATACTAGATTGGAAAGCTACAAAGATCTTTCGAGTAAGGCTCTTCCTTTATTATCTGTATGATTTATGTATTTGTACAACAGATATCAAAATGGAGCCATGCCCTAGTTGAGGTCTATGGTGAATACTATAATATAGGGGTTAAATACATTAGTAATAATGACAGGCCAGGACCCTGAATATTCCTAGCTTAGAGCACAGGGAAGATGTTCTCTATGTCATCGGCCAGGGAGCTAACTGGAGAGTTGAAAGGACAAACTCAAACTTCAGTTAACTAGAGTTAGTAAACCGGGAACACAAAGCTGATCAAGTAATAGCACTTTAGTGTGTGTATTTTACACACAAACAAACACACACACACTCTCACACACTATCTCGCTCGCTCTCTCTCACAATAGTATGCGTATATTATAAGTAGATGAATGAGTGACCAGTATTTCTACTTGTAAAAGAGAATATTTTAGTTTGACCAATGGAGGTCAGACAGTAAAACCTCTGGGATAAAAAACAAATTACATTTTACTTTTCTCTATAATTAAAAGATACATATGAAAGTCACGTAATTCCTTTGGATATGTCTGATGGGCACAAATTTTTTTTAAATAAAATGTAAAATATAGTAACACAATCTTTTTGACTGAAAATTCACAACAAAAATACATTCTAAAAAGGCAGTATGTATGATTTGTATAAAAGAAATAACAAGGTATAGCCTATTCTTAGCTGTATTTTAAATTTCCATTTATTAAATCTGATGAGAAAATATCAGTAAAAATTAACCTAAAGCTTAACGGCTTATGTAAAAATGTTGTAATAAAAAAAATGTTGCTGAGGTTATTGAACTGTACAATTAAACCCCTCCCACTAAATACTTTTCAGTCTAATTTCTATCTAAAGCTTATTCAGCAAACTCAAATGCCAATGCATTTCTTCAATTTCCACTTCTTTGAACCTGCTAATGTATGAATAAAAAAGGATTTATTTGTGTTATTAGCTACATATAACCCTCTTGTCTAAAAAGTAGCTTTAAATACAAAATTTCTGAGATACACATGAACCTACAAAATATCAGAAAGATCATTTTGATTTTCTTCTGCAAGCTATGTTTGATTTACATCAATTAGGTCTTTCACATAAGGTATCATATAACAGGAAGGCTAATAACCCAGAAATAACCTCATTAAAAAAGACAGCATATCGGTCTAAGCAGAATGAACTCTAAGCAGAAAAATTAGTGACCTGGAAAGTAGCAGGAAGAGGTAATAGCAATGCAGAGAAAAAATACATTCCCATTAGCTAGTCAAAAGTAGAAATCACCAGCAATAAAGTAAAAATACAATAGAAGCATAAGGGGAACATTTAAAAAATATTTTTATCTTTTCAAATTCTGTAACACATAATGTATATTTTGCAACTAAGATACTGTCTGAAATTATGTAAGTACTATTAGTTAGGCCCTGGTTTCTTTCAGATGCATCAAACAGTCTTTGGCAGAGTATTATTAGCAAGCCTAATACATTTATATTAAATTATCAGTGCATGATTCCAACATCTATGAATTCATCTATTTTAAGATTAATGGTTAATAATGGGTACGTAAGTTAATTTTACATAGATTCCCTTAATTTAATGTTACCAGCTTGGATTCCAATTCTAGCAACTCTTTTTAAATATTTCTTGTTAATATGCTGAGTATATTTTTATAAAGCACAAGTATTTCTTGGTTACAAGAAACTATTTCAGAGGGAAAATGCTTTCCAATTTCTCCTGATAAGATCCATCAAGTGACATAATTGAATCCCCATAGCCAATCCAGGGCACATGAGAGTAGAACCTGGCCAAACCAAAAAAGCATGGGATTTGATTACATTTGATTGACAGTTCTGTTTTGCATCGTAAATGTAGCAGCATACATACAAAGTTTGTTTTCTCCAAAAAAACAATGGGAACCAGAAACAAAGGAATTCAAACTACTGAGATTTATGCCCATGTTAGAATTCAGGTGACTCTATCATCTACTTATCTCTTTTATTTTAAACAGGTAAAAAAAGATGGAAAGAGGGAAAAAACAGAACAAGTTGAGATATTTGCCTTTATAACAATCTCATCTACATGTGTGCATTTTTACTTTACCATTCAAAGATTTAAATCATCTGCTTCCATCAAATCCAAAACCAAACTATCCCCTTGTTACTCAATGTTTTAACTGGAAAGAGAAGTTCCATTCAGCCATCCATGCAGCTCAGAAGTGATTTAAGCCCCAAGCTCTATGGATCTTGGTTGATCATGGTGGCACTATATCCCTTCATTGCCTCCAGGACTATGTCATTCCTATTTCTATTGTAACTGAGGTTCCACTGGCCACTGACCTTTTTCAGGACAACAGATTTGTTCAGTACAGAGAAACCTAATATAAGAATACTGAAGATTCCTGTGAGCTTGTGTACAGCTATGGATCTATATCTGTACATTCCTGCTGTCCCAGGACAGATATTCAAAAAGCCTGAGCCTGGATTGATTCAATCTTTGCAGGTTAGTTTAACCTGCATAGATTGAACCACCTTGCAAGTGAATAGACATTCACTTTTGATTCCAGAAATATAGGCATATGCCTGCAGTGGCTCAGGCTAGAAGCCAGGGGGAGCCCTCCTTTCCCTTCCTCAGCCGCTGCAAGACTGGACAGAACATGACCTGGGGGCATGACCAGGCCCCAGCAGGTGGCTAAGTATGATTGGGGAGGAGTTTAAACCACTGCCCTCCCCTGTAGGGACCCCATCTGGAGTGTGCCTGGAGAGGGAAGGGGGAAGCAGCCCTTGCCAGGCCAGACACCTCAGCACCTCAAGTGAAGAGGGATGGGGGAATTAAACTCCCATCTCCCATCTCAGGCATGAGAACCCCAGCCGGGGTCTGCCCAGCTTTTCCCCTCGCTTGCTGCTCCTGCAGCAGGGAGCCTAGCCAGAGCTGGCTGGCATAGCCCTGCCATCTCTCCGGGGCTGTGGCTGCAGCTGGGTCTGGGGGGCTGAGCCAAGCCGGTCTGCAGACACTGCTGAGGGCAGGCACAGAGGGACCAGCTTGGGCTGGGCCACAGGGGCCAGGCCTTTCCCAGCAGGCTTTGGCTCAGGCTGGGGCCATGGGAGCTGCATGGCCAGATTGCTCCCAGCTTCCCATGCCCAGAGCTGTCATGGAGCTGCACCTGGCTAGGAAGGGCCCAGCAGGGCCAGCCCAAGCCAGGCCTTGGGGACAGAGCTCTTCCCAGCCAGCTGTGGCTCCATGACAGTCAGGCCTGGTGGCACAGGTGGAGCTGACTGGGTAGTGGACTGCCCAGGCCAACTTGGTGGGACCAGCAACCCAGAGCCCAGCAGCTGCCACCATACCCCTTGTCCTGTGCAGCACTCAGCTGCTGCAGCTGCACCACAAGCTGTATGCTGGCAGCAGCTGGTGAGGATGTTCTGCCTCTCTCACCTCCACCTATCCCTGTCCCTGCCATGCCACTGTGGGTGGGCAGGTGGGAAGCTTGAGCCCAGCTGCTTCTGCCCAGTGCATGAAGCTCTGGTTCTAGTTCCTAGACACCTTCCATCTCCTCTGCCTGCCTGGTGCAATGAGCAGCACCTGCAGGTGGGCACAGTGGATGGAAGCTGGAGCCAGAGCTCCACATGTGGGGCAGAAGCCACTGGAGTGGCACAGCTCAGTGTGGCAGGAGCAGGATCCACAGCTAGAGATGAAAGGAGCAGAACAGCCCTGCTGGGCCCAGCCAATGTGTAGCTTCTTCTTGCCTCTGGTGGCTCTCCCTCCTCCCACTCCTGCCTCTGATGCATCATTCCAGGTGGTGGTGGGGCAGGACAGGGGAAAGCTTCAGCCCAGTGCATGCAGACCTGTCTCTGGCTGCTCATCATGCTGGGCAGACAGAGCAGATGGAAGGCATCTGGCAACTGGAGACAGAGCTCTATGTGCTGAGCAGAAGCCATCAGGCTCAAACTTCCCACCCGCCCAGAGCAGTGAGTCAGGGACAGGGACAGGGACAGGGACAGGGACAGGGGTGGCAGTGGCAATGGCAGCTGGAGGTGACGGAGACAGAATAGCCCCACTCCACTCAAGCAGTGAGGGGGGAATGCCTGACAGGGGCTGCTACAGGCAGACCCTGGCTGCAGCCCCTCAAAAAAACCCCTCCCTGCTCCCTTTGCCTCAGGGGGCCATGCCAGGCCTGCATCTAGCCACGCCCACATCCCTGCTCCAGCTATAGAGCAGAGGGGCAGGGCTAACCCTGCTCTCTGGAGCAAACAGCCCAGCCCAACCCAGAGCTGCAGAGCATGCTGGGATGCCCAGGGACTCTGGTTTAACTTAACCAGGACAGAGTCTGGGACTGAAGTTGTATAAACCAGCTTGACCCAAATCTTATTGACTAAAGAATGGGGAGAGTGAGGAGGGAAGGCACTATGTACAGGTCATGTCAATTCCCAGTCTTCAAGGCTTGCTTCTTTCCCCCAAACAAACTGCAAACCCAGAACAAATCAATCCAACCTCCTCAATTTTAACCAGCTACATTTTTCCTAGCTTCAGCCAGCAGGGAAGAGACATCCTTTCTGTCTTTGAAACAGTTTCCCCTTTTCTCCCAGCTAGGAAACTAGCAACGGTGCAGACATGGGAGTATCTTTCCTTACCATGGTTTCCCCTTTTGTGCCTCCTCTTTCCCTAGGATGCATTGATTTCTGGAGCTCTTTGGAGAGGAAGGGAACATATGCAGGAGGAGAGTATCACGGGGTTTTCAGATAACATATGTTAAATGACATTATGAAAACAATCTTCTCGCAAAACCAAACAAGACTATTTGCAGGCTAGTCTGGGCCAATATATCAAACAAACAAAATAAAATAGTTGGTTTTTGGCTAGCTGGCACTTTCCTTTCAGTCTCTTCCTCATCCTTCTGCTGGAGATGATATAATATAATCTCATGTTAACATGGGAGAAAAAAAACACTTTAAAAGCTTTATTTTCCTTATGGGTAAAAAAAAAAAAAAGCCTTCTGGCTATGTGTTTACCATAGGTTTAACCTACTTATAATGGATGTAGCTTTATTTAGCTCTGGGCTGCACCTGAGGCCAAAACCACATCGGTGGTCAGAGACAGATTTTTCTTAAACTTCATAATGTCTTATTTCATTTTCTTCTGTGCAAAAGTATTCATATATAAACATGACACAGCAACTGCAAACACAGTGCAGTGTATTAAACCACAAAAATGACACTTCTTAGAATAAGCCTCTGGTATTAAACAACAGAAACAAGACAATTCAGACCAAAGACATCCTTAATTTAGTCTTCTGCAGCAAGCAACATCAGTACTTTTGGGATTATGTACTTTTTTCAATACTTGTTTTACCAGGGAAAACCCCTTTCTAACATTATTACAGGTATATGTAGAATAGTAGCTCCTGAGGCTTCACTCAAGTTGTGCTAGGTACTACAGAAGTTCATATTATTATAGACTTCTCTTACAATCTGGGGATATGAGAGAGAAAACTTGTGAGAAGCTACAGAAAAGTGGAGTTAACTAAGGGTCATACAGCTGGTCAGTGGACTACAAACCAGGTACCGCAAATCTAAGATCAATTGACCACCCACCTCCACAATGGTTCCACCCTGATTTCCTGCCCTCACACACTACAGAGAACATTATTATCATTGCTATGTAGGGCATAAATACAAACCTTGATATCATTATGTTCTTTAATTGTGGACATAAAGGATAACTGAGATACCTTCAATTTGGGAATGCAAAACAATGCTGAAAATATTAGTAAAATCCAAGGTATTGACAGCTAATGTTCTTTTACTGGGAGAACCATTCTTACAAAAAGAAAATCACTTTTATCTTGCAAAGGAATAACACTGCTCCCTGTTGGCCACCCATATCCCAAGGTCATTACTTATTATTCATACTGTTCCAAAAGATTGCTAGAAGTTTGACAGATCAGAAGGAAGCAAGGTTCATACACCCAAATTCTTACGCTTCAGCCTAAGCAAAGCCATATTTGGTGAAGTATTTATGAGCTATCTTGCAGGAGATTTTCAGACACATCATTGAAAGTCAATGAGAGATGGGCACTTAACTCTCCTTTCTGCTTTGAAAAACACACCCCCTAATAAATTAAAAATTGCTGGCCACAGTTTTAACAGGGCTCTTTGTGACAGTGACAATAGTATAGGCCACTTTAATATCAAAAAGATATAAAATATATGTAAATACAATGATGTGTGGTAAGATGGAAATGAGGGTCAAGCTTCTTCACAGCTTTCAATTCATAAACGATTGGCAAAAATATTACTTCAAGGATTTTTATTTTTCCCATCAGGTTCCAGTAGGAGATATCTCTGGGGTACTTGGAGAGGCTATTTTCAAAATGTTGTTTCTATTCTACACACCTTAAGTGCAAGTACTTTACTGAAAGCAATTGCTATGAAGCTGCTAAAGGAAATAAAGCTGAAACACATGCTGCTAAGCAATTAGTAGTCAGGGCTGGCAGTTTTTTATGGTAAGAATTTCAGTAAAACTCCACTGCCACTAGAAGAGGTAAGATTTGGAAATCTGAAAAGTGAAGCTGTACCAGAAGCAACTCACCACATGATGACTCTTCAAAAAACATTTTGGTCAAGGAAAATGCTTCTTCAGAATTATGTTATGGGGATAAATGAAATTTTGATCCCACTAGAGGCCAGGTCCTACATGAAGTTGACTGGAAACTATCCTTTTTTCAGTTCAGAATTTTAGAACAGCCTTCTATTTTCTGTGCTGGCCGTTAAAGAGCCATACTTTTTTAGGAAAATATATAATTGAATTACAGCTATTACAAGTGCTTATAGGGGTATGAAGTCAGCAAAGAAGAAAAACTTCTCCAGAGCAAATGTGTCAAATCATGTTACAACTTTGTGATTTAGTTGTGCTCAAGGACACAGACAGAACTTCAGCTCCCTGCTGTAACTCATGGCGCTTCCGCGGAAGCGCCATGAGTTACAGCAATCCTCCAGACCCAACAGACATTCACTGTTGGGGGATTAAGCTACAGTATGGAGCAGCTGCAAGCCTGCAGTTGTTCTTCCCTAGAGTCTACTCTACAGTGGTAATCTGGAAGACATGAGTTTTTAAATATGTAAACACAAAGCCATACCACATGAAATACTGAAAGGAAAAAAAATGAGACAAAGGCAAACAAATGAAACATGTTTCTAGACCTTCTTAGTCTCTTGGAATTCCATAGTTGAAACCAAAGAGCATCTGCTGGACTTGAAAGGACCAGAAAGGCCATAAATATCCAGACAGATGGCATGAAAGGAATGCTGCAATTAAAAAACAAGGTGTAAGAAAGTCATCTTCAAGATTTCAAACGTCTGGTAAAAAGGGGGCTGAAATTATTAGTTGTGGTAACCTTGCAAAAAGGAGGTAGAAAAAAATAATTAAAAGGCGCTCTATTAACACATTACAGTCTCTGCCCTACTGAAGGTTCTAATGAAAAAAATGAACAATAAAACAATATTCATATACAATTGAAAAACAATGGTTTGCATGAATTTCTAGTGGTCTACTTGAGCAGTCTGCCAATATCTCCCCTCACCCCCTATAAAAAATCCCTTTGGTATTATGAACACTGCTTTTCATTACCATACAAATGTTGATCTATACGTTGTAGCCTGCAACTGAATCTCCAAGTATTAATGCACCAAAAAGCAAAGGCAACAACAACAACAAAAGGAAGAAGAACTACAGACTACTGGATCTTTTCTTGGGTTCCAATTTCTAGGGAAACTAATAGTTTGGCAGATTTCTAATGCATGTGGTTGATTTGCTTTTCTTTTAGTTCTTAGCCCGTGAAAATTGCAGTGAGGTAAGACAAGGAAAAGAACTTCATAAAATTATCTGGTCTTGTGAAATAAATTGAACTCCTATATGTATTTGGATAATTCATGATTTTGGGGCTATGAGTTTTTAAAGATTCTTTGGCCTCTTAGTGCAAGCGACTGAAAGAAGACACCCCTCTAGTGTTCTATCCACAACCTGAATGAACATGTATTCAAAACCCTACAAAGCTTTTAACAAAACTTAATTTATGTCTCAGAGTTCCCTATGACTTCTTCCTTCAGAAATGAGCTTGTGGCTACTGTAAAAATACAGAAGAAACAGAGGATGTGATAAGGGAACCTAATCCATAATTCTGCTAAAATTGTTAAGAGTTTGCTAAACAAGTGCTTGATCACAACGACAAAGAATAATGTCATCCATCTAAAGAGATACATATTTTATTTTGACTTTCAAAAAGTCCCTCACAAAACACTATTATGACACTAAGTAGTTGATTGAGCAAAATGATTGTGGTGAACGGTGTAAATGATGAAATTCATTTTAGATAAGTGTACGATAAGGAACAGTTTGAATTTTTCAAACACAATAGTTGATTTTAAAGTTAGCTATAAACAAGCACAAAAAGAAAACCTAAAAGAAATTGTGAACAGCCCAACAGAGGTTTTGTCTCAATATGCAACTGACATTAAGAAAAGCACAGAAACGATAGCAAAAATATTACAATGCCACTACAAAATGAATCACACACTCTCAGGATATCCTCAGTTCTTGTACTTCTGCATCTCTCCACCGAGGTTAAATGAACCTACAGTCATTTTCACCAGCTGAGGATGTGGCCAACTATTTTCAGGTTTGGTTACCAACTCTCACAAAAAGGATATGGCAGAAATAGGAAAGGTCCAGAGAAGGACAAAAACTTGTTAGAGTTATTAGAACACTTCCACATGAGGAAATATTAAAAAGGTTAGAAGTATTTAGTTTGGATAGTAGACAAATAAAAGTGTGTGTTAAAGAAGTACATAAAATAATTAGTTTTATATAGGAAAGGTCATCTGAGCGCTCATACTCATCATCATCTCGCATCTTACCAAAAGGGGGCAACCAATTACATTTAAAATAATGAATCTAACTAACTGAAAGAAAATATTGGCTGAAAGAAAATAATGCTCCACTGTGTAATAAAGTAATCTGAGGAATCCATTGTCGTAAAATAACACAGAAACCAAGAATTTACTAGGATTCCTAAAATTAGCCATTAGGATTAGGCAGTTGTACAATTAAAACATATCTATCACATTTACAGCAGCAGGAATTAAACTAAAAGAAGAAACTTGAAGAAATAAACCATTCACTTTTTGAAGCAAAACTATATTGCCCTCATAGACATGGTATATTGCCTGATTGTCACTTACCGGGGCTTAACACCTTCCCCTGAAGCATCCAGTACTGGCCACTGCCAGAGACAAGATAATGGACAGAATGAATCATTAGTCTGATCCAAATTCTCACATTCTTAAGTGTTATCTACAGTGTCACATATAGTCATGATGTCATGTCCTAATATACATTGAAGGTTTATTTGACATAACAAGTGAAGCAATCCTGGCTATTTGTAGAAAATGATAGTACTGTAGGCGTTCCATGCTCTTATCTATCAGCTCAAAGAGAGTTTTCACTAGCAGAATACTGTACATGTTTTGTATCTAAGTGCAAAGGGGGAATTTTTTTTTTTCAGTTCCTTCAGGAAAATATCCGTAATCAGTTTAAAGAGCTAAGAGGATTCTGCTTAGGCTACATTAGCTGAGTCTGGATACCAATATTTTTCATAAACAGAAGTGAATTGGTAAACTAAACATGAATAAATACTGGCAAATTTGGCAATAATGGCCTATCAGCATTTTATATCTAACATAAAAATCCCGTTTCTGATAACCACTTATCAGTAGATGGAAAATCTTGGCTCTAAAACACAACACTCAAACCTTACCTAGGCAGCAGAATAAGTGAAATGTAAAACACAGAAAGAGAAACTGTTGGCATCTTTGCTACATAAATATTTTAGATGGTGAAGTCATGCATCTCACTGACTTCCCCATTGACTGGATACAGAATCAAGGTAAGCAATTTAATAGCAATGTCAAAAATGGGAAGGTGGTAAGTCAATACTTAGACTCAGAGTCTGAATCAGAGTCCCTGGTCCAGCCAAGCAATATATGATGCCAGACCATTGAGGGCTGCCTCAATCCAAAGGTCATCTGGCTTCCAGCCTGAACTTCAGCAAAAATTGGAGAAGTCTCTACTTCTCCATCAGCCGCCAATGGCTCCAAAGGGAAAATCTAGCACCTGAAGATCACTGACACATGGCAACAGCTCAGATACACACCTTTACCCCCAAAGCCACTATGCTGGCCCTACCTCACTGGAAGATTTCTCTGTAAGTGGAGTCCAACAGGGCTTTGCAACATCAGAATAGCACAAGGCAACTTTAAAAATTGGTACTGTTTGGCATTTTCATATTTGGGGGATCTGTTTAATTATAAGGTTTTAAAGGCATATTGAAAAGCACATCAAAACTGAGAATGACAATGGGTAGGGAGTGAAGGGAGAGGAAACAAAGAGTTGCAATATGGAAACAGTCTAGGCTTCCAGCACGTTGTATCATAAGGCCATTTGTACACATGATGGGGGTTTAGTCCCTCAAATTGAAATGTTGGATTTTTAATTGCGATGACTAAAAATCCACCATTGCAATTTAGGGGCTTTCATCACTGTTACAGTGACAGGCCTGATCTTTTTTTTTCCCATGGAGTCTGCCCATATTTTCTGTCGCTGGAAGGCAAACTGCAGCACCTGCCCACTAGCAGACCACCCAGGTGGCCCCAGGGAGCACTACCACCATAGGGGAGAAGGACCCCCGCTGCCCAGGGAGCACTGTTGCCACTGTAGAGGAAAGGTCCAGGGCCCCCTGGCAACTTACCACCAGGCTGTGGGAGAAGGGGGCAGGCTCCACAGAAAAAAAATAAATCAGGCCCCTCACAGCTTTTTTTTTTCTCAGTAAAGCCTGCCCACATGAGCTGCCACCCCACCAGGCCATGGAGCCCCTGAGCTGCAGGGGGACCTGGTCCTTCCCTCCACAATGGTGGTGCCCCCCAGGGCCACCTGGGTGTGGAAAGAAGGACCAGGGCCCTCTGCAGCTCAGGGGCTGCTTGACCCACTGGCAACTTGCTTCCCAACCATGGGAGATGTGGGCAGGATAAAAAAAAGGGGGGGGGGGGAATCAGGCCCCTCACCGCTTATACCTTCAGCCCGCTTCTCTTGCCGCAGGGGGGTCAGCTATCAAAGGTTGCAACATTACAAATAGCTAAGTTGCAAACTAAACTACATGCTGATGCTGTTTAGTTTGCAACATAGCAAACTCATTTAAAATGTAAGAAACCCTAACATGTGTACAGCATGATGCAATTAAACCACAAAAATGAACATTTTTGTCACGTGTACAAGCACCGTAAGAGAATCCACCTCAATAGCTGGTGCAAGGTAATGGTGCAAGAGGAGGGCAGCATAGCATCACAAACAAAACCAGAAGGAGCATTCAGAGCAAAGGTACAGATCAAAGAATTGCACTGACCAGGAGGGGAACCCACTGACTACAACACTGCACACTGAAGAAGAGAGAGAGATGCAGTCAGTCAATACAGACAGATATATGGAGCCTACAGCCAACCTGGCAGTATCACAGAAGCAAAGTAAATGAGTAGAATATTACAAATGATTTTTTTTTGGTCTTCTCTTGTGGTGACTGTGTAGTGCAGCCATAAGTGTCTGTGTAAAACTGCAAAAATAAACTAAGTATCAAGTTAACACTGACACCTAAAAGAGACAGTGCTGTGGAAATCCAGGTACTGGGCAAGCATGAAAAGGTCCAACCAGGAATGTTGATGCAATGTCACAATTAGATCTTGGCAGATGTCACAAACTAACTTCTGAGAAGACCATTGTTGGCTTCAGCCATCTCCAATCTCATGCTGATTTTAGAAAACTATTTAAAAATTCACATGCATGAAGGAAATTTTAAACTGCCAAATAAATAAGCTATGCCAACATTTGACTCTACCACTTCCAGGTTACACCATGTATTTCTCAGGTATTTAACTTGTCTCATGGAAAACATGGTAAATAATAGAAAATACCAACATATGATGTAACCAGTATATTTTTACATGGGATAAGATGTGCACTTTCTAAAAATACAGTACATGCTGTAACTTCATTAACTTTCCTTATGTTTCATATAGATACACAGGGGGCGCAAACAGATGTGCAAGCCCCTGCTCTAACTTACGGTGCTTTGCATAAAATGCCATGAATTAGAGCATTCCCCAACCCAACAGACAGGTGGAGACACTTCCCAACAGCCTGTTGGGTTGGTGGGGGAGGGTATGGGGCTGAGCGTGCCTGCAGGTGAGCAGCCAGCCAAGGAGGAATCCCTTTCCCCAGCCCCACCCCTTCCTCCTCCCAGCTCTGGGGTTGTCAGCAGGAAAGGAGGGGAGAGGGGGGAAAGGGGAAGCCAGCAGCAGCAAGCTGCCAGCTGGAGTTTGCCTGGCCTGAGCTGGAGGAGGCTGGGGGGAGCACAAAACAGATGGGGTCTGATCCACCTACCCCCGCTCCAGCTCAGGCCAGGCAAACCCCTCAGGCCAGCTCAGGCCAGGCTTCCCCCTCCTTTCCTGCTGATGCCCATGGAAGTGGTGCTGCACTGCATCAGCACAGCCTTGATCATGAGAAAAATTAACCCTAGGGAACACAGGACATTTTTACATGTGTTCCAGAGGTGGAGACACTTCCAAAAGCTCCTCTAATTTAAGCACCTGCAGCATCTCATATATCAGCATCCCTGTGCTTCAAAATGGTGGCAGGAACACTTTAACTAAAGCTCATCAAATGAGTTTTAGTTAAAGTACCCCTGCCACCACTTTGAAGTGCAGGGACACTGATACATGAGACACAGAGGCTGCTGGAGGTGCACTAACTAGCACACTCCAGCAGACTCAACTGAGTCTCCTCTGATGTGCTGTGATTACATCTATAGGCACCCACAAATTCCCTAATGTGTCTAAAGTGAAGCATTTTCATCTGATACCTTATTTGAGAAGGGTTAATTTTTCACACATTCAGTCACTTTAAAAGTGCTCTGCAACCATGCAAATGTCACAGCACGGCTATAGAGCACTTTCAGGGGGCCAATCATGCTAAAAATGTAACTTCTGTCTATGCCCTTGTAATCCTGAACCAAATCTCTCTGAGCACAACAGGAATCCTTCTACTGACTTCACTGCCCTACCTCGGATAGCATGACATTTCCCAGGAATACCAGTCCCCATTCCATCTACTCCTTGGTAGTGGGAGTCACTATTGGCCTGCTATTCATGTGAGTGTATAGGGTTTGGCAGATGGAATGGGAAAGGGAATAGGAAGGGCTGTTTTCTCTACAACTTCTGTGCATCCATAAGGTTTAAGCCTCCAGTTTTACAACCTGAATAATTTTTTTCTTTGTGTAGCTTTATTCTGCAAAGGGGGTTTTGCCATTACCTTGGATATTAGTAGGTTTTTCTGTTGATACCATTAAGCATTTATATTGACAAAATAGTTCCTTTGTACAAACAGGGTAAGTATTGTAATAAAAAAAATGTTCTGACTGGTGACAATAAATGATGAAGCACTTCTAAGTATGACCTGGTATGTTTAAGGAAGATTTAAGAATTTATCTCCCCATTGGTCAATGAGAGCTGGAATGGAGGGGGTGAGGGGGGCAGAAGAGGTGAAATGGCAACCAACTAGTATGTCAGACATGACAGTCAAATGTTACCAGAACTCAATCACTGAGAAATATGGACTTCTGAGTAAAGGTTGCTTAAAACAAAGGCCCATTTGTCTGAATACTGAAGACATTTAATCAATTTACATGAGGGATTTCAAAATTAGTCAGACTGTAATGAACTATGAAATACTGATTAATGAATTTTCACAATGTTTGATTAGAAATTTAACATGTATGCTAGCACATTTGTGCCATTGCAGCATTTGTACGATAATAATTTGCCATAAGGTAAATAGTCTCTAACCTATAGAATTCAGTTTTGTTAGCTTCTCAACTATGCTTTTTCTTGAAAAGTTTGTTATGAAAGTATTTTAATCTATATATAATATGTAATGTATAACAACTAAAAAATAGAAGCTTGTCAAAATCAATATATACAGCAAAATTCTTTTGAATTAATTGTATGTTTTGCTCTGTACAGGTTCTTGACCATCCTTGTCACCAGAGGATGTGAAAGTGTTTTGGTAGTCCATTAAGCAATATAAATAATATCTGCCAGTTCTGGCTCATTTTCCATTCTTTTCCCATGGGGAAAATATATGTATAGCCAAAATCATGTATGTCACAGGACACTAAGGTGCCTGCTCCTAGAAAAGCAGAAACTGCCTGGGGAGAGCCCAAAGAGCCAGACAGGAGCCCAGGTGCAGGATGCCATGGCAGCTAGGTAATGAGGAAATTAGCTTGCACTTGCACCTGGTCAGCTGGCCAGAAGGGGCAGGGCCCTGGGCCCATATAAATCCCAGGACGGGGACTAGGGAGTTCAGTTCTCTGCCAAGGGAGAAGGAGCCCTTCTAGAGTGAGTGAAGGGAAGAGGCCTGACTGTTCTGCTCCTAGTAATGTAAAGGGGCAGAGCACACCTTCTGTAGTTTGTGTTATGTGTTATTGTTACAGCCCAGGGGCTTATGTTTTGTTGCTGTTTCATAACTACTGGTGATTTGGGTTATGCTATAAGGAGGAGGCCTCATTGGGGGCCCACTGCAGCGTGGGGATACCAGCGCCAGAGAGGGTGCGGCATTTGGTGTGCAAAGAGCCCAGTGCCAGAGAGGGCGCAGCGACAAGGGCTGCGGAGAACCCAGTGAGGACAAGGGGCCAAATTATAATGAGGCCTAGGTGAGACAATGCCAGTACCATCTGCAAGGTTTGGGGCATGATAAAGGGGTGGTTGGAGCTACACATGTAGCCCATAAGGCTGGGGAACCCACAGGGTCCAGAGAAGTCCATCAGGACCGTGTCCGACTGGTCATGAAGGCAGCCTCCCTACATTACATTTTACATCAAGACGTGGTGTGCGAGAATAGAGGGTGCCCATCGAGCTGAACTGGCACGGTTGAGGGGCCTTAGGAGATCATGGCCATCCTTAGGGACCCCATCCCGTGACAATGTATAATAACCAAAATTATGTTAAGAGATAGTTTCCTGACCAAAATGGTTACAGCTTAAAAAAATAATGTGTAGGCCAAGCAGCCTGAATGTTTACTTGGTAGTCAACGGGCATGTCTATACATCATCCTACTGCAATGTAGTGCATCGCTACATCACCGTATGGCATGCTACGGCAATGTAGTGATCACATAAGTCTGCACGTGATTGGCAGCTACATCACCATAGTGGTGCACTCCCCCATTTTAGCATGCTGCTATGGCAACATTTAACTATGCACCACATATATGGCACAGTATGGGCAGTTACTGCACCATGCTTTAGTATTTCCAAAAAGAAGTACTAAAGCACAGCAACATGTAGACACACCCAATGGGAACTTGGCTACTGGTTTAACAGTGAGCCAAAGATATACCAAAGTGGCAAAATGGATGCAACTCAAGCCCATTTGTTTTTAATGGTAAGGCCCCAACTTTCAAATTGACACAGCAGATCTGTGAGTATGCAGTACCAGCCACACACAAAAGTCTAATGTGACCATTTAGGGACATGCACACAAATTCTGATATTGAATTAGGAGTTGTCCATGAGAAAATCAGTATGCAAGACAGCTCACCCCCTTTACGTATAGTCTTTTTAAAAAACAGATCCTAATAAATTTAAAGTAGTGTATTGTTATATTTTCTAAGTCAATAGTCTAGGTGGTAGTCACTCAATTTGCCCAAGTGTTATTATGTAAATTCACAACAAAAATACTTCTATTTAGGAAAGCAAACAGATTCTCCTTCCCTTCGATGGAAATTCTTTATATTTGGCCAACTAGTTTGAACAGTTTTAGGAGATACATGCCAAAAAACAATGAGCCTCCAATAAGGGTTCCACCTGATGTGGGACATTATTAAGGTCTAGAGATGAAGGAACATTAAACATTCTTCAAATTGTATTACTACACAGTTTTAGACATATTCATGGGTATCTGTCTATTTCTTTTACCTGAATCACGGGTATCAGCAACTAACCAGCATGTAGATTCTAAGTCTCTGCTAGTTTTATTTTTCCTGTATTTTCAGAAGCCACTAATTATTTTGAATGACTAATAAGGAATCCTTATTAAACCTCAAAATAACTGGAAACACAAAAACATAAAAGTGTTTTTCTTGGGGTTTGTGAGGGCTAAGTAACAACCACACTCTAAACATAAATTAAAATGGGAAACCAAGTCACTGTACTTAGAAATAGAGGAGATACTTATGGGAACATCACAAAGTGTAGCACAGCATCATTGAAAGATTATTCCAAAATAATCAATAAAACAATCTTGGTTTGTAATTGGTTATTAGTTATATCTTCTTTTTTATTGCATGGAATATGAAGAAATCCTCTCATCCACAATGAAAAATGGAAAATCATTCAGGTTTGGGTTGGTGGTTGCCAATAGCAACAAATACTGGAATATTGCCATCTGGCCTCTTGTTTTAAATGAGATTTGAATAATCAATTTAATAATGGATAGAGTACATGCTTACAGAAATAATCACTTGTCAGTTTAAAAAAAAACTTTGGTATAAAACAAAGATACACTATATAAATATAAAGCAAAACAAATAAGCATCTGCACAGATACAACTATTTTTATTTCCATCACTAACTCCAAATAAACTGAAGTATCTCTCTTCTCTCCATTTCCTTAGTTGATGTTCACACTCATTGTTTAACAATCAGGATAAAATCTACAAGACTGGCTGGCTTGCTACATGCATTTAAATCTACTAAACATATTGTGAAGAATGAACTGTAAAAACGTTCAGTTTTGAACACTTTTAGTCCTCCTGCATATCATAGGATGTGCAATGTAGAAGGTCACTTCGTAAAACAGAACAAAAAACAACAAAATTAAAGTAAAATATCTACAATACTACTAGTTTAATTGCACAGGATGAAATTGTACTCAGAAAATCAGAACTCCAAACTTCCAAATAGTTCCCTCATTTACAGGATATATATAGCACATACAATATTCCCACACTGTGCTGAGACCAGCAATATGATGGAAATGATGATAGCGTTCTGGAAATGCTTGAGTTATATAAAGATGCTTAGAAAAGATAAAGCTTATGGATTAACCCTGTAATTTCATATACTAAATTGGTGAATCTGCAGAAATGAGCAAGAACTCAAACTATCATCCATGGCAATTAAAAAAAAATACACAAAAATCTTAAAACAAGATACTAGCTAATTCCTATGCTGACATGTTTCAACATTTACTCTTTGGTAGTGTCAGTTTACATTGGGATTTTCAGAAGTGTTCAACATTGGCCTAATTCTGCACCTACTGAACTCCAATTCTATTGAACTCTTTTGAAAAATCCCACCTTGACATTATGAGTAACAATGTGGGCCTTTATGCTTGTCTGTGAAATAAAAAATAATAATGCAGTAGTATTTTCACAGGTGTTTGGTGAATTGCCTATTGTAATAAATTCTGCTCCACCACACATACACATGTGTATATACATAAGCTGTTTGGAGAAAAGACTGCCTTTTTGTTCTATGTGGGCTCTTCTACACATGCATTTACTCTGGCCTGAGTTTATACTGGTGTAAATTAATCTGTGTAACCACTCTCAGGCAGGCATTTACACATGCTGGGATTAGGGAGATTTGCTCCCAGTTTACTGCAGCCCTGCGATTGGCCTCTGCAGCCACTCCCCCCGGGAGCTAACCCAGGAGCAGGCAGGGAGCTCCAGTCAGGGAAACAGCTGTCCCCAGGGAGCCACCTGCAGCAGGGACCTCCCAACCCTGGCTCCCCAAACAGAGGCAGAGAGCTTGGAAAGAGCTGCAGGGAAGGGGCAGGTCTCAGCCCCCTGCCCCAATTTGCTGGTGGGATAGCTAGCAGCTAGCTGCCACACCAGCAGATTGGGGCACGAGGCTGGGACCTACTCCACCCCTGTGTTGACACTGGCATTTAGGAACCCAGCCCTTATTCCTTTGTTCTGGGTGGGTACAACCCTCAGACCGACCACAACACCTGCCGTTTGATAATAGGCAAATTTATTGATACAGAATGATAACAAAAAAGTAACAATACAAACAATTAAGCAATTGTATATCTACCAATCCTAGGGCTGTCATCAGAGTCAAAGTATGTTTAGTCAGGATTCAGGCTTCGTTCTGAGGCTCTCTCTCTTAGGTATCAGCAGTCTGGAGGTAGGATACTGAGGCCCAGAGCTCCCCTTCAGTGGGGTGTATAAGATGGGTTTGCCCTTAGTCCATGGTGGCCTCAAGGACCCTTCCTGGGGAACAGGGATGGGGATGGGGACCCCTCTCAGGGAGCAAAACAGGGAGGGAAAGGGAGAGATGGGACAAAGAGAGGGATCCTTTGTTAATCTCAGGTCTCTGCTTTTGTATTCTCCTTCCCTCTTGATGACTGCTGATGACTCTTCATCCATGGCTATCTCTGGTTGGCTGTCTCTATGTGGTCACACATCCACAAAGCCTTCCAGGCCTTTTCCTAATTTGGTCTGTTCCCCCAAAACTGGGACTCAGGCCCCTCTGCTCTTTAAGGCCTTGTTGCTGGTGTCACTTATCTTGTGTTATGAGAGATTATAGTACATACTTCTTTGGTTCCCAGGCTGTGTGTCCATTCATTGGCCTATTTGTGCTAAACAGCCTGTCTGCTTTTAGGGCTATGAGAAGCTGTGTGTGTATGTCTCCCAAGCTCTTTAGAAATCCATTAACCCCCTGCTGCCCATCTTGACCCCTTATAATGCATATATCTATAAGCCAATTCTCAAAAAACAGGCCTTTAAATACTGTTTTTAAGCCAACACCCTGCAGCTCTTTCCAAGCCCCACGTCTCAATCACCCAAACAGGGCACACAGCTGGGACCTGCCCCTGACTGGGACAGTTCCCAGCCAGCCCCAGGGTGTGCAGCAAAGTCTGCATGTGCAGCCAGGAGCTGGCTGGGGACTGCCTGAAACAGAACAGTTCCCAGCCACCTCCAGGCTGCATGTGCTTCCCCACATAGCTCAGGGCTGG
>NW_017728998.1:23185725-23203127 GCF_001723915.1 Gavialis gangeticus | reverse complement strand
TCTGCATGTGCAGCCAGGAGCTGGCTGGGGACTGCCTGAAACAGAACAGTTCCCAGCCACCTCCAGGCTGCATGTGCTTCCCCACATAGCTCAGGGCTGGCTGGGACCTGTCCCTGTGAGGGACAGGTCCCAGCCAGTTCCAGGCTGGGCAAGGAACTGTCCCCATGCAGGGAGCTTCCAGACCCTGCTTTGTGATTGTGATTTCAATTGCAATCAAGGAGTGGGGGCTGGGGAGCTTGTTCCCAACCCCTGCCCCACAAGCTCCCAGACTGTTCCCAACCCCAGCTCCACAACCAGCCCCATCACAATAGGGGAGTGGGGGCTAGAAGCTCCCTGCTCCCATGGCAGGGGGATATTGTCCCCACCAGGGCATGCAGGGAGGGGCTGGGTACCTTGTTCCCTGCCCAGCTCTGTGAGCAGAGAGCTTTAGGGGAAACAGGCTGGAGAGCTTCCCCCCACCACCCGATGCCAAGTAAATCTGGTACTTGCCTTTGCAGGTAGAAAATTTACTTGGGATTAGAGAGGTTTACTGTGAAGTAAGCAGCACGTGCACATATAGATGCACATGCTTACTTCGTAGTAAACTACACTAATGCAAAGTTAAGCATCTCATGTAGACGCACCTGTCTGTAGAAGTAGCTGGCACAGTGGGGTGCACTACTGTAACTAATACAAATAGTAAGAATAGTGTTACTCGAGAGAAGTCAAAGGAATGACACAAATCTAGCTCAGGATAGAATTTCAGGTCTTACAAATATGCAGCCCACCCCCATCACTGCAAGTTTGGATCTGCCCACATACACATCTCTTCTATTCTATAAGATTTACTGGTCCTTTACAGGAATTAAGAGAAGCTGTGTCCACCTTCACCTTTAAAATAGCAATCAAGTGGAACAAGAAAATATTTTGCAGAGAGAAGATGGCAGGAAGATAGCCATTGTTTTCAGGGAATATTTGGACTTGTAAGAGCCCTCTAACACATTATGTAAATGGACTGATACTACATTCCCAGAACAATATTTTTTAATATGTGGCATTATTTTTCCAGTTTTATTGCTTATTTATTTTCAGTAGATTCAACTCAGACATAAGCTGAAAGAGAATTCAACAACAATGAGGATTTCAGAGAGAATCAGTTCAGACTGATTGACTCATTGCTAATGGGTTGGTATAATGTGTTTCCTTTTTCCTGGCTCTCCAAACCTCAAGGTACAAACATAACAAACATTTGCTGACCCAGCTTGGCTCTTCTCTAAGTGTGAGCAGTATGTTTCTGTTCATTTTCAGAGTGTGATGTGGCTTATAAGTGAAATGGACTTCAGTCTGCTAGACAGGTGCCAGCAACATCATTATTCCATCTTTATATGATTTATTTTTATTGGGACTCTGCCAGATGGCAAAAAGAGTGCATTTTGCACTGCCAATCGAGTGACCTGCATAAGGACACAGATTTAGGATCCCAGGCGTGAATGAACATGCAGGCAGGTGTCCAATGAATGGCAGGTGTCATTTTTAATTTCCATAACTTGGGCAGTAACCTTTTTTTTTTTTTTTACTCAAATGTTAAGAAAAAATACTCCACATGGTAAGGTATATTTGTATAATGAATGTTGCCATTATTATACTGAAATTATCTATGTTATTTAAGTCATCAAATGATGATAAACATTTTCAAAAAAGGAAAAAAATATATAAGTGCCAGATGACTAGAAGGTCACATGCCTGAAGCTTCTTCATACATGAAGTAGCCTACAGCTTTCAAGCAGGGTCAGCCAGGCCTACGAGCTAAGACTCTGAAAAGAACAAATCAAGCCTAAGAGCTGTTGAGGACTGAGTGCTTGTTCTATAAACCCCAAAGCTTTAACTCCAACACTGCTATTTGTAGCAGTCCCGTATGACTGCCTGTCTCCAGTCTCAGTGTTTGCTAATCAACCTTTAAATGTATAGTATAGGATTGAGCAAAATGAAAGAGTCACTGGCTCCCAATTCTTCTCACAAATAAAACCTTTCCATGTAACATTTCTTTAACTTCAATATAGTCTTTCCATAAGTAGAAAGATTTAACAATCTCCAAAACCAGGAAGGGAGAGGGAACCCAGAAAAGGCTTTTACACAATGGCAGTGAAAGAGAAGCTTATAAAAGAACTTTTAATGTCAGAAAGGAGAGAGGCATCATGGGACAGACTCTGGGTTTTATTGTGATATTCTGTGTTAACTATTTAGGTTGTTATAATATTGTGCGACTCAGTTTACCACATCAGCCTATGCACAGAGAATGAAGGATTAAGTGCCAGGTCTGTCTACCAGCACGACAAGATAAGATGAACCTTTAGCATCAGCAGTCTTGAATGGCTTTATTGATCTATCACCAAAGGTGAGATGCCCAACACTGAGAAAGCATTGGGCATGACAATGGGAGAGCAAACTGGAAAAAAAGCAGTTGGCAGCTCCTGGCCAAAAGAGTCTAGGGACAGAGACAAGTAGAGGAGCTCTCGGGAGTTGGAAAGACTGGAAAGGGAACGGCTGAGTATTTTTGGGGGTGCTCGGGGGACAGACTGGGGACAGAGAGACGGAGTAACACCATTGGAGGGGACAAAGAACCTCTGGTTGACTGGCCTTTCCTCCAATAAACTTTTGTTACAAAAGGCTCTGTTGTGCTGCTTGGAACTGGGGCTTGTACTTGGTCTCCCTAACAGGAGGCAAAAAAATTAAACAATTTCAGGTGCAGTTTTTATGAGGTTCCTCTAGAAAGCAGGCACGGTTCTGATGGAGACTTAAGCTGGTTTTCTGCCAGTTCATTCGCCAAGCTTCCCAGCAACCTGGGCTTTCAAATTCCCAGCTACTCAAAAGCCTATATGGTAGCCCAATGGGGAGCCAGGTACCTGGAAGCACAGGGAATTCTGTCTCAAGCTCTTCGCTCCTTGGCAGGCTGGGCCCTCCCAGATCATGTCAAGGCTTCAGAGCCTGCTGGGGTCAGTCCCACTATGTGAACGATCCTGGGGCTACTTTCAAGAGTTTCCAAGAGGCCAGTCCTGAAGCCAAGGCTTAATTATTTTTAAAAAGAAAATCAGAATTAAACCAAATGGTAAAATACTGAAATCTTTCACAAAATGGAATTAAGTTTCTGTGCATACTTCCAATATTTTCCCTCTTTTCTGAGCATTCTGAGTTCTCCTTGCTGTAAGACCTGGGTGTAGTTGTTATGGGGCAGCAAAGGTATTTTCTATGAGACATGGAAGTCCAGAGTCCAGATGCCTAGCTAAGCTTGAGAATTAAGTGTATTGGAAAATTTAGGGAATGTTATCACTGACTTCAGTGGGAGCAAAGTCAGGCCAATCCTTTGACAATCCCACCTTTAATCTTTTATCTAACCAAAGCCTTGAAAGAGCCTGAATAAATATACTAACTACTTGTTAATAAAGCCTTTCTGTATATTTTTACTTTATGTTTCCTATGCTGGTGTTCCTAGCCTAGTTATTAATGTTATTAAAATCCTCTTTTACTGCATACTTAAGGGTGTATCCTTGCAGAACATCTCTTGTGACACATGAAAGACAATCCGTCAATACCTTCATCCTAGGAAGACAGGAGCATGAAATTACATGGGGGATTTGGATTTGGGCCTTACTCCTTGACAACCATAAAGTTGGGGAAGGCAGATGTTGTCTTCAGCTGCAATCACTGTAATCTATTTGTAGCTCAATTAATGTACCCATTTTTGGAAATCATTCCTTAAAATTTAGTAGGAAAATGGGAGCAGAAATGCACACTGCCATTCAGCAGGTGTTCATTCAATAACTTCATGTGGGAGAATACAGAGTGAACATGAAAGAAGAGTAAACATTTATGTTTAAACAATATTAGAAAACCTAACTTCAGATTTCTTCCAAAGGATTATCTGCTGCTCATGCTGTTTCAAACCACATACCACCATCTCAGTAATCATTTGTTCCTACTCTTACATACTAATTACTATAAAGTGTTCAGGTATATTTTACCAAACAGAGCAGCATCTAAAACCTTGGGAAGTTTGAGCCAATATACCAATATAACAAAAATGTTAGTCCATCTCATCTCAGCATTCAAGTATTGAGATGAGATGGACTATCCAAGTAAAATCTATTCATCTTTATGTTGCTAGCATCATATTTCCTTAAAGACAGGTAGGGAAGCATAAGTAAAGACCTCTGGGTATATTAGGAACCATGGGCTAAATCCACTTAGGAAATTTAGATTCAGCATTGGAATATCTAACTCTTAGACATGCTGCTACCAACCTAAATCCACTGCCCTGACTTAGGTACCCAAAATTCCTATACAATGCATGTGAAAAGTTAGACACCTACAAAAAAAATCCACAAAAGTCAGACCAACAAAACTAGCAAGCATGCAGTGTTGGGGAGAGGTGAGGACAGAAAGAGGTGGTAGTAGTGGTGCTTCCCTTTGCCTAATACATAGGCCTTTTTCATATAATGAAAAATCTCACCTGGTGGGCAAGTTCTGAATCACAGGCCCATTGGTGAGACAGATATCTAATTTGTGAATCCCATTAGTGCCATCCAAGCTGACCAGCTTGGCACCATCAGGACTTGAAATGTGGGGAATACTCAGCAACAGAAATTTAGCTGAGCAGGGGTTCTGAGAATCTCACTTTGGATTTAAGAGCTTACCACACTTTGACTATGTCTGTACTACAGCAGCTGTGTGCCCTCACCAGGACACTCTAAAGTATGCTCCACCCATCCCATTTGCACCCATTTCTATGCTCCAAATTAAAAAATACATCAATGAGGCCAATTCAGGGTCAGGCCCAGTGGCTACTCTCCAGGATGCCAAGACCAAGACACTAAGGGCAGCCATAGAAAACCTCACCAGTGCATTTCTGCTTTTGAACCATGCCTGCAGCAGCAGGCATACTCAGGAATTGCCTGACTTTAGACATGCCCTTTGTAGATTCACTAAAACATGCTGTTCTTCACAGTACTTTGCCTAGTTCATATTCAGGCAGACTGGTGCCATCTTAGAGAACGAAGGACTCTGCGTGGCCAGCACAAGTGACTCAGATTTTTAAAGACAAATCTGGAGAGTATCCCAGATTATGCATCTGCTCATGTAACATAAAACTCAGAGGCTAAGGTTTCCTAGGGAGGAGGTAAGGATGATTATGTACTTGGCAACAGTGGTGAACTACACAACACTCGTTCTTTCTGTGAAAGACCAGAGGGAGATCTGACCCATCTGATTCTCCCACATAATCCTGCTTGACTGTGTAATTTATGGCTTGCTCTCACAGGAACAGATATGCACAACTCCTTATGTGAGCTGCTGCTGACCCAGGCACAGAACAGGCTTTATGCTTCTCAAAAGGATGGATTAAGTACACATGCTAGAGTGGGCCTGAGTAAATAACATGTGACTGGAGGTACAAAGGGGGGGGGGGGCAGAGGAAAAGAAAAATCCTCCATAAAGTATAAAATGGAGGTGGCAAGAAAGTCTGAATGGAAGCTGGGTGGCCCTCAGAAAAGAGGGGAAATGGACTCACTACAAAGGAACAGGAAAGTTTGAACTGATGCATTTATCACCTAAGCCCAGGAAGGTTTGAAGCGTTTTCAAAGGATCTTTTTGTCTTGTAGCCTTCATTAATAGGATGACTGGTTTCTTCTCTTGATGCACTGCTAGCGTGTGGTTCAACCCTACAGGAGACTGATAATAGATTCTTACTGACCTACTGCAGCAAGTGCAGTTCATTAATTGCTTCTTGGATAAAAGGGATGTGCCAATGAACACCAAGCATTTAATCTGAACAGCCCTCAGATAGGAACTCTGGGAGCACCCAAAAGAAAGCTTGGGTCCAAACTATGGGAAGGTCTGATCCCAGACAGATTGGATGGACTGTTTTTTGGAACAAGAAAGAAAGCCTTCCATTGCTACCCAGACGATACTCCAAAAGCAGTGGTTTTCGACCTGTGAATACCCACTTTTACAATTCAAAGGCATCCACACCTCCACTGAAAATTTCCAAAGGGGACCTCTGTTTGAATTTTTTTCAGGGGTTCACAAATGAAAAAAAGTTGAAAACCACTGTCCAACAGCATCTTTCACATAATAAAAATAACTACAGGTTTGATCATACCCACACTCTGGCATGTCTTCTTTATTGATGCATGCCAACTGCCCTGCAGTAGACCCTAAGGCGTTCCACGTTCTACCATGAGTCAACTCATATAGAGTCCCTGTGTTAACAAGCAAGGTGATGAAGTGAGAGAGCTGGCTTCTTGGTACATCCAGCTATGGTAAAATATTAAGAATTGATTTTTTACTGAAATAAGAAGCACTAAACAGGTGGGTACTGGTATGGAATTCTAGACTTCTGGATTCAAAACTTCATGCTTTAGGTTTGTCCTGGATTGAAGTCCGCATTGTTTTCCATGACTGGACTTTTCTCCCCAAGGTTGGCCCAGCACAGGAAAACCAGTTCTGCATCTCAAAATGGAGATTCATTGACAAACCTACATAAAGGTGACAACATAACACACAGCCAATCATACCTCACTCTAAAAAAAATATGATTACTCTAACCTCCTCTCTAGCTCTTAATGAGAAATGCACAACAGATTTGTGATATATTAGACAGTTGCTAATGAAGTGCTTCCCCTTTCTTCTCCTGTTCCTTTCTTCTCCTCTCTTAATTTTAATGTAACAGTATGGTATTGAAGGCTGATGATACAAAATATAGTAGAACCCTAGACTCTTTTTTTGAGGTATCAGCAGTCCCAGAAATCTTTGAGAACTCAAATATGTTTCCACCTAGCTCCAAAATGATGGATGATAATTTGGACATTGTGAGCTGAATTTTCAATGCCCTTGAAGTATCAGATTCAGCGCCAAACTAGAAGGCTTGAGGAGGCCTATATAGTTTATTAATACATTAATGCAGTTAACAGAGGCCTGAACTGTACAGGTCTTTGTATGGGTATATGTACATGTTTTCTATTTTTTTTCAATCTGCTGATAAGAGAGAGTCTAACAAAATCTTACATAGCAAGATCAATACGCTAACATGAGACACGATGGGCAAGTGTGAAATATACTGTAAGCAGAATTAATACCCATTGGTATCCTAAATGCAATATGCAGAATACTTTTATAAGAAAAGTATTATGACACAGTAATTTGGCCATGAGAGGGTAATTGACTTAAGATATGCTGATAAAGATCGATTGCAAAGGTTTGGAGTTATGACACCAACAAAGTTACAATGACATTAGCACAAAGAGAGAGACACAAATCCATTACAAAGATACAATCAAATATTCAAAAAAGCCTGGCATGCTCATTACTTATTCATGCTAATACAAGTATATTAAGAAATCTAAACAGTGTTAGTGCTCAATCACTCACAAACCAAATGAGGTTTTGCATTTATCAGCCACCAGTCATCAAGACCTAACATTAGCTGTACAAAGGTGGTAATATGACATAACTGGAGATATTTATATCAGCCTACACAGACTGAGAGATACAGTAGGATTTATTAAACTGAGTAATGCCTTTACATTCAGCACAGCAATAAAAGAAATAACTGTGCAGAAGTCATTTTCCCAGACAATAAGATTTACCTTTGAAATCGCTTAAAGATGTTGTATCTGTTTTCAAAGGGTGTCTGGCAGTTTTCCAGCCCTTAATAAACAATTTGCAGTTTAATTTTGTAACTTAGGAATTGGGTGCCAAAAATAAACAGGGTCCTACAATTTAGGTTAGTTGGTAGAATGTCTGTCTTACTGGGGTTTTTAGTACTTCTCCTGTTAGACTAGTTAAAGAACAACCAAGGTTAATTTAGACTCAAATGGATTTTTATAAGTTTAATAAAACTTCCTCTGCATTGCACTTGAATCTCAAATGGTTTCATCATCCAAAAAGTCAAACCCAAGACACTGAGGTTGAAGTACCCAGTAGGTTTATTTCTGAGATCCAGTGAAGTATAGTTTAATATCCAATATGACTGCATCTTGCCCTTATACAGGGGGATGAACTCAATGATCTCTTAAGTCATTTCCTTCTCTATGTACCAGTTCTTCTGCAGTATATTTTTGTAAGTACCAGTCAGTTTGCCTTTAACTTTGGCTCTGTCTAAGACTGTCTTAAGTTATAATAAATGGAAATGGGTTGAAAATATTCTCTTCAAAATTCTGTCAATTTTAGAAAAAAAGAAAGTTTAGAATTTCAATGTTTTATTCCATTTCATTCCGTAAAGTTTCTTATCCTGAACTCAACACCACAGAGTCAAAGCACCTTGAGTGATACACTAAGCAGAGAGACTAACAGCTGTCACATGTTGTTTGTTAATGTGTTTCACATTCAATACTTTTTAAAAAAACCCTCCCTTCTGCCTTCTTCCTTCCTCCCACCAGGACAGCAAATAACTATTCCTAAGCAAATGGTAAAATCATACCACTATTTTATTCATAGTTGCATCCTACTTTGCTGCAACACACCAGCTCAAACCATGCCATTTATACAACACTTTGCACTGATGTAGGGAGCGGCCAAAAGTAATATTTATACCAGTATTAAATTACACTGGTATAAGCTATTCTAATTTAACTGTTACCTCTGATCAAAACCTCTACTGGTATAACTGGAAATAAACTGCTATAATTTTAAACCTGTTTCACGTTTAAAGTTACAGCAATTTGGCTTCACTTATACCAATATAGGAGTGGACAAAATCAGTAACAGATCAGAATAGTTAATATGTACTCAAAAGCAACAATATGCCCTTCTCACCAATACAGTTTAATATTGTATCTGTCCACAGCCAGAACATAGTTGGTCTTTACATACTAATATTTGTATGTTTTAAGCTTTCTTGGTTATTAAGGTGAGAAATCACAAATACTTTCCCACCTAAAAATATCTAAAACTTAAAAATGTTAAAAATAGTTTTACTTCTACAGAACATGAAATACTGTCTTGTACAAGGACATATGTACATCTGCAGTGAATGTTTGCAGTTGCTTTACAGCAGCACTTGAGTAAGGTATCGTTTTGGTTTGATCCTGATGACATGCCATTTATAAACTGTGACTGATAAATCCAATGCCTCTGAAATCAGATAAAACTTTGATAAATGACTTCTTAGTGAGCAGGTTGCAATAGCTACTCCTGTCTGCATTTAGCCACCCTGCTGCAATCAGCACCATTTTGTTTAATCAACACTTCAGACAACAATACATTTGAAAGCTATCACACCATTAAGAGATGTGAAGATATTCTTTTCCTGAAGGATACCGGAAGACAGAAAACTACAAAAACTAGACTCTGCCTTTCTGCAACAGCTTTTATAGCCTTAGTTCAAGCTTGGAAAACATCAAACGGTTGTAAAATAGGGCCTTATTCCAAGGCTTCTTCTGTACTTTTTGCAGAGATGAGAAGGCATGACAAAAAGGCTCAGTTGCTCCAAAGAATCTGCACAACAACGTAAGCTTTTCCCCTATCAAGGACATGTTTGAGAATCATCCATGCCTTTTAAGACAAGGAGAACAGTATATAGAGATGACTTAAACTACAAAATGGCAAAGGATTCTACGATGACTCACAATACCACAGGAGTAAGAAGCAGAGGAGGGAGCTGGGATTTGTCAAAGCACAAGAGGATTTGCCTACTGGAAAGGTTATTACTAGTCCATTTTTCTTCATAAGGAGAAGAGTTAGCTCAGAAAAGGAAATTTCAGCTCATGATGATGTCCAAGAGCATGTATTGCTGACCCTTTCCTGATGAAATATGACCCCATATATTCATAATTAGATTGCACATCAAAGCTTGCAGTAGGATCCCAGTGGATTATGACTATGGTGACCATAGGTCCTGGTTCAACTGGGACAGTCCCAGATTTTGTAGGCCATCCTGGCATCCCAGCTGGTTGGTGAAAAATGTAGCAGAAGTCATACATTGGTACCACCCTACCCGCACATGCCTGGCCCCACTTCTCCTGAGCAGCGGCTAAAGGCTGGGGTGAGTAGACTGGACTAGGCTAAGCACCGATCCTCCTGCCTGGGGTGGGGATCAGCCAGGGTGGGGCGGGCTGGGGGAGGGGGCTAAGACAGTGGCTCTGACACCTGCATGAGGCATGCCAAGATGGTCCCCTTCCACTAGCAGCTGTCAAGGCCTGAGCTGCATGGCAGGCCCAGGCAGCTGCTGGCAGTGGTAGCAGGCACCACGTAGCTATGTAGCAGGCTGGTGGCACCCGGGGGGCGCTGCATAAGGGCCCTTCCCAGATGGGTCCAGCCTCTACATGGGGGGGATAAAGCCTGCCTGCGGGCCTCTTTGCTGTCCTGCCCTGACTTGCGCCTCCATTAGGGCTCTTGGGACCCACAGGGTTGGAGCTGGGCAAGTTTAGCAACCTCGTGCGCAAATAAGCTGAATGGGGCCCTAGCTGCTGTCTTCTGTGGGTGTGTGCACACATGTGCGCATCCACGAGGGAACCCAGGTGCACAGGCATTGGGAGGGGGGTGCATGTGCATGTGTACAGCTACCCCCTCCTACCCAGCTTGGTGCCAACTCCCTTTCAAACTCTGGCAGGAGCTGGCGGACAGAGTGAGCCACTGGCTGCAAGGGGCAAATACCACTGCATCAGCTGGAGGTTTCCTTGCCAGGGAGCAAGGGGGGTGGGACATGGGACGTGGGGCAGCAACCACCGTTGAACAAAGGAAAATGGGCCCTGATGTACAATATCATTCCAAGTACTGTGTCCCTGCACAATGGCTATTAATCTTTCTCTGTCCACAATTTCCACTTCATCTTGGAATGAAGAAAAAATGATAAAGAAGTAAGCCAACTATCACAAAAATTGTACATTGTGCATTATCAGACTTAAAACCTCCACTGATGGGCCTGGGCTTTTTTAACGTTTTCATAACTACTTATGTATAAATGTATAAGAATCCAGAAACAGAATGTCTAAGTATTTGACTGGTTAAGACTGATATTTTAAAAAGATATTTCATTCTGTTGACTTTTTTCCACCTCAAAATGCCATTAAAAATAGCCCTTAGAAATACATCACCAGCCCCATGTAGATCCAGTAGATAAACACCTGTCTTTGGAGCTGTATTAATTTCTGAGAGCAAACTTTGGATTAGTGCACTTACTCAGTACCAGTCTCTAGGAAATCTGTGCCTTATGCAAGTCAGAATTTGGTGTGGTCCCACCTCTTGTCACAGGAAGAAAATGAGTCTAATTGTTCAGGCTGAACTCCAGTTGCAACCTCTGTTTGAGGGATACACCTGTAAAGCCAGCTGTAAGCATATTACAGACCCACACTGCAAATAGTATGAGGGAACATGTGGGGAAAACACTGGATCATATCTATGGGAATAAAGATAGACAGGCATGCCAAACCCAAGAATTAATCAATCTAAAATTATTATACAACATAGGTGCAAGTAGTTGTTCAAAGATGAAGGAAACCCATGCTTATTTATATAAGTATCACATTAAAATCCAGTGAATTATCTGAACCATTAACATGTTGAAATATTATATTTATGATATGCAAAAATAGTTAATAGGCTGTACGGTGTCTACAACACAAACTAAAAAGTGTCAATGACATTTTAAGATTAAATGGTCCATTTTTACCTCATGCTGTTGTGCCACATAAAGTCATACTACATTTAAAGAACAAGGAAAAAAGCATCCACCTGCACTTATCAAAACTAGAAACCAAAGAACTACATAGAAAAACACATCAACAGCTTTACTTGCAGTCTTTGCAATTGTGGATGAAAACTGTATTAACACTAATGAAGAATTCTAGTTCAGCATCACTGCACATCTGATTTCCAGTGGAACTTTTGGTGAGTTTTGTGTACCAAGAACAAAGGGTTCGTGATTGTTAAAAAATTGTCTACAAATTGTTCCAAGGTTATACTGTCAACCAGCAAAAAAGGCATGAGCCTAACATTTAAAAAAAACAACTAAAGCATATGAACTGACACATCAGAGTCACTGGGACAGATGAGTTTGGTGGAACTCTTATCTATGCAGGTCCTGAACAAGAGGAAATAGTGGCTTAAAGCTTTTCTCCCCCACTGCCCCTATCAGCACCACCCCTTGATTTGTGCTGGAGTACTGAAGTCAGTTCAGGCCCAGCATAACTTGGAGCCCCTTCAAGGCTACTCCAGGTTACGGCGCCATCCCAGCATGCTTCCTACACTGCAATAAGAAAGGAACAAGGAATACAGACCACTTTTGAACAGAAAAGCAAAAGACAAGGGAGATAGAAAAAAGAGGTCAAAGAAGAAAAGAAATGGTTGAGGGAAGGAAATACGTAGAAAGAGAAAGCATAAGACAATGGAAAGAGGCCACTGCATTTACCTGTTTAAGGATAATACCTAACCCCATTGCCTTGAACCTCCTAGTGAAAGCAACAAAATCAGGAAATACAGCATAACTGGAAATCTAGGCCATCAGGGAACATGATGGCTATGCTGTGAACTAAGGGCAATTTATTCTATTGGTTTTTGGACAGAGTTCTACTAATACTTGGTCTAAAGTATGATAATGTCCTTAATAGCTTATAGCAGGGCCTTTGTGCTATAATGGACTGTCATGCACTGACACCTTTAGACTTCTTCCTTGACAACTTTTAGTCTGTGAATCATTGCTTTTTAAATTGTGAAATATTTACTCCATAGTCAATAACAAACTACTTTGAAATCATGATAAGCTAATGGGTAAATAGCTAATTGTATCTATTATAGACTTTTTAGAAAGGTTTTGTTAACAGCTCATCATACACAATTAGAAATGGCTTGTACTAATTGAATTTAGGTAAGGAATAATACTATGTACATGTACCCAGTGAGAGATGAGAAAAGAAAGTAGGTTCCCAAATAAGTGAGCTAACAATGCCTGATATTTTCCCTAAAAAAAACCAGCTTTATTTTACATTTAAAATAACAGAATCAATTAGGTAAATCTCATATTTAATACCAGCAACATATTTTAAAGAAAATATAGCAAGATTTCGGGGGGGGGGGTTCTCCATAAAAGCTCCTGAGCTGAGACTTTGAAAGCCTACATTTCAACCTCCATTGAATGCCTTTGCACCAACTCCCACTGGTGTAAACAGAGTTGGAGGTTTTTTGCACATAGTCAAATCCATGAATCTGCTCACGCTCAACAGAGTGGAAGTTCTTCTAGAGAAGTAGTTCATCTTTTACATCTTGGAAAGTGATGACCTGGTATAAACAATATATATTGGCATTATAATCTAGAATTGCCCAGACACTGCCAATGTGGGAGATGTAAGGTGCGTCTACACATCACTGTATGGTAATGTTGCTACAGCACTGTGCTTGAGTACTTTCCTTTGGAAGTACTAAAGCACAGCACAGCCCAGTATGGGTGCTTACTGTGCCATGCATATGGTGCACAGGTAGATTTCACTGTAAAGTCATCATAGTGGCATGCTATACCTGAGAAGCAGATATGCACGATTGCTACGTCACTGTAGCACACAACATAACATGTTGCTCCGTCACTGTAGGGCGACATGTAGACATGCTGATAAAGATGCTTTTCTCATGAGGTTTTTAGAGTGTTGGTTCCTGTGTATTTGTACAGTCTTGTACAAGGGACCCCTGGCATGGCTTTATGAGCACTCCTGGTGGTCTGGTGTGGTGCCAGAGGACTGGAAGAGGGCCAACATGGTTCCCATTTTCAAAAAAGGGAGGCAGGAGGACCCAGGAAACTATAAGCCAGTTAGTCTTACCTCGATCCTGGGTAAGCTTTTTGAGAGAATTATCATGACGCATGTCCATGAGGGGCCAGCAAGGGAGATTATGCTTAGGGGCAACCAACATGGGTTCATTAGAGACAGGTCCTGTCAGACCAACCTGGTGGCCTACTATGACCAGGTCACAAAATCCTCAGACGCAGGGGTAGCTGTGGACGTAGTCTTTCTGGACTTTAAGAAGGCCTTCGACACTGTCTCTCACCCCATTCTCATTAAAAAACTAGGGGACTGTGGCATTGACACCTACACAGTCAAATGGGTCACTAAGTGGCTGGAGGGCTGCACCCAGAGAGTTGTGGTGGGCTATAAATCCTGTCTGGAGCAGCCAGCAGGGGTTTGGGCTCGGCTTCGCTCTCACTCTGGTTGGACAGTTCTGGCTCCGGGCTCGTAGGGTGTGGGAGTTCATCAAGTGCAGGTCCTGGTCATTGGGAAGCTACAGTTGGGTAAAGTATCACCCTTTCCCTATTTGAGGTGCTGAGTACCTGAGCAGGAAAAAGCTAGAAATCCTCAGGGACTGTCAGAGGATTTCCCCTGCTGACTAGGCCCAGGGTGTTCTTGCTGCCATCTGTGGTTTCTGAGTTGTCTCTGAAGTTGCATAGCAGTTAACTGTGTAGTGACCAAAGCTCATTGTAAGGTGTAGTTGATTGGTTGTGTGACCAGGAACATTGGGTTTGGGATGTGCGTCAGGTTATTGTCCCATTGGGTGTATTTTATTGTGGTGCAGCTCAGGTGTTACGGGAATATTGCGCAGGTTTTGTTGTGTAATACAGCTAATATTGCTCAACCTACCTGTGTTGTAGTGTGTAGCTACTCTTTCTAACTCTGAGTGGGGTTGGGCAGTAGATCAATACTCAGGGAAATTAATTTACTTTAATGCCCTAAACCATCAAGGATTAATGACTGTCTGGATTAATTAGTTACTTGGCATCCCCACAGGTGGTCCTTCAAGAATGATGACCTGCTCCTCATAGGCAGGGACTTTAACTGTACCATTGATGCCTCGCTCAACTGCATGGGGCCTGAGCCGCACCTGCCCTCAGCCTGCAGGCTGGAGTCTGCCCTGGAGACTGCAGACTTCATCAATGTCTGGTGAGCCCTGCATCCTGATGTGCACCCGTACACCGTTGCCTGCCTTAACATCACCAAGCACCATCTGCCACTCCTGCGCAGTGACCACATCGTTCCCTCGGGCCTGTCATATGGCCTGACCTGCTGCAAACTGAGCCTGCCTGGCACAGCCTGTGCACAAGCACCTTATTGGTGTTTCAACATCAGCCTGCTCCAAGACTCCTACTACTGGGACTGCTTTGCCCACTTTTTGGTGGGGCTGGGAGGCCACAAGAATGAGCTACTCCTCCTGGAAGCTATGGTGGGACGTGGGCAAGGTACAGATCTGGGCTTTTTGCCAGCAGTACACCCAGCTGGCCACAAATGAACTGTGTCACCATATCTGAGAGCTGGAGGAAGATGTGGCAGACCTCAAGGCTGCCCTTCTGGCCACTGGCAGCAATATGGCATTGCGCAAGAGCCCCCAGTTCTTCAGGAAATGCCTGCACAACTTGGCAGAGAATATGGCCCGCAGAGCAAAGATCCATGCCTGCTGCCGAAAACTGGCAGAAACTGACGCCCCAACTTACTTCTTCTTCAACTTGGGTGGCAGTGGGAAGCAAGCAAAGTCTTAGATCACCTCAAGACCCCCAAGGGCAGGGTAATCACAGACTTAGGTGAAGTGCCTGCAACCTGTTTGCGGCCAAGCCGTCCTGCCCATAGTCCACGCGGGAACTTCACAAGGGTCTGCCGCGTCTGCACTCTGAAAGCCAGCGAGCTCGAGCAGGAACTGTCTCTGGAAGACATGGCAGCCAGCGCAGCTGGGCTCACCTCTGGCAAAGCCCCAGGCCTCAATGAGTTACCCACCAAATTCTACAAGACCTTCTGGCCTCTCCTCAGCCCCTGCCTCCTATGCGTTTTCTGGGAGAGCCTCGTCAACAAGGTCCTACTGGTCAGCTGCCACCGAGCAGTGCTCATGCTGCTGACCAAAAAGGGAGACATTGGCTGCATTAAGAAGTGGTGGCTGGTCTCCCTTCTGTGTGTGGACTACAAGATTCTGGCCAAGGCACTGGTGACCTGCCTCTGCACCATCATGGCCTCTGTCACTGGGCGTGAGCAAAGTTACTGCATTCCAGGCAGGACCATCCAAGACTACCTGTTCCTGCTGTATGACCTACTCACAGCCAGCGAACTCTTTGGCCTGGACATTGGCCTTATCTCTCTGGACCAGAAGAAGGCTTTTGACAGGGTGGGCCATGCCTACCTCTTCCAGACCCTGGAGGCCTTTGGCTTCGGACCTCTCTTCACCAGGACCCTCTGGATCTTGTACCAAGACACTTCCAGCCTGCTCAAGGTGAATGGCATGCTCTGCACCCCGTTCCTCATGTGCAGAGGCATCCTTCAGAGCTGCCCCCTGTTGGGCATGCTCTACGCCCTGGCCAGTGATCCACTGCTGCATGTGCTGTGGCACCGCCTGAGAGACATGGCCCAGCCAAGGGCCATGGGCCCATCCATTAGCCCTCTGCTCCAGCTGTCATCATATGCAGATGATGCGACCATCTTCCTCAACACCCAGGAAGATGTGTGGGCGCTTACAGACTGCCAGCAAGCCTATGAGTGCGTCTCCTCGGCCCGTATCAATTGGGCCAAGAGTGATACCTTGCTGCTTGGTGAATTGACCAGCGTGACCCCCCCCGGATTTGCCAGGGGGCCTCACCTGGTGCCACAAGGGCCTCAAGGTTCTGGGTGTGTTCCTGGGGCCACCCACCTTCATGGCACATAACTGGGATGGCCTTGAGGAGGGGGTGGAGGCCCACCTGCAGTGGTAGTGCTGATGCCTACCCATCCTCTCCTACTGTGGATGGGTCCTAGAGTCTGGTCAACCTGGAAAGCAAGGTGGCCGCCTTCTGCCTGCAAGCCCTTCAGCAACTCCTCTACGGTGAAGAATGCCTGCCCTGGCAACAACTGGTATGCCGAGTCCTGCAGAGGATGTGGGCCCTTGGCTTCGACAAGGAGCTCTTCCTGCTGGACTTCACGCTGCTGAACTGGGAGGTGCTTCCAGCCTCCTACAATAGTGTGGTATGAGCCTGGCAGGCCACCTTCTGCCTCCAGCCCCAGGCCCAGTGCCTGCAGTTCCTGCAGCTCCTGAGGGAGCCCCTGGTGCACAACCCAGCCCTGCAGCACCCCATACCAAGCCTGACCTCTGCCAGCCTCATAGACACCCTCATCCAGGTGCGTGTCCTCCACCTGGACCATCTCTTTGAAACTCTTTGAGAAGATCATCAAGGAGCACATTTGTGATGGGCCGGCATCAGAAATGATGCTCGGGGCAATCAGCATGGATTCATTAGGGGGAGATCATGTCAGACCAACCTGATTGCCTTCTACGATCAGGTCACAAAGGCCATGGATGCAGGTGTCGCGGTGGATGTAGTCTTTCTGGACTTCAGCAAGGCCTTTGACACCATCTCTCACCCCATCCTAGTTAAAAAACTAGGTGACTGTGGCATCGATGCCTACACAGTCAGATGGATTGCAGATTGGCTGAGGGGT
>NW_017728998.1:23180922-23185175 GCF_001723915.1 Gavialis gangeticus | reverse complement strand
ACAAGCTAGCAGAGGGTAGATTTAGGTTAGACATCAGGAGGCGCTATTTCACGGTCAGGGCGGCTAGGGTCTGGAACCAACTTCCAAGGGAGGTCGTGCAGGCTCCTACCCTGGGAGTTTTTAAGAAGAGGTTAGATGAACACCTTGCTGGGGTTGTTTGACCCATGGCAGGGGGTCAGACTAGATGATCTTCTCAGGTCCCTTCCAACCCTAGAAACTATGAAACTATGAAACAACTTACATGCCCAGCACCTGTGCCCATGCCAGTTTGTGGTGAAATAAAGGCTGGTTTAAAGATTATCCAGAAGGTAAAAGAATGTGACTGAGGTCATTAAAGTGATACTTTCATAGCAAACAACATTAAATGCTAGAACCTAATTTTATCAACTTTTGCTGTCAAATTCTTTATATATTTCAAGCCTCTGCAATCCCATTGTCTGTGGCAACTGCAAAACAGTTCAGCAGCTTTGGACAACGGCATGCAGTTACAGTGAAAGAAAATATGTAATGGAAGGGTTAAATGGGGAATATGACATTTATCATTCAAGTCAGAAAAGATCTGATGCTTCTCAAATAACATAGCTAAAAGCAAATCATATGATCTTTTTTTCTCTCACAAGTAGGATAAATGCTACATCTCTCCATAGCCAATCACGTGTTCTGTTTCGGCTGTTTAAAGACAGACAGAGGTTCCAGCAGAAATGTGGAAAGTGGCAAACCTGCTGACCTCTTGAAATTTTCATAATTGGCATTTGCTGCTAGTAGGTTTGTGAAACAAAACACATTCATATATTGCAATTATCTGTGTATTTTGCACAATAGAACCTTGGTAACTCAGCCCTGGCTAATTCAGACACCTTATGATATGAACAAAAAAAGGTGATTCGCTCACTCCTCAGTCAGCACTCTCAAGCTAAGTGCTACAATGAGGTTTCATTTTACTTAGGATGCAGTATTTTTATAAATATATTACCCTAAATGTGCTAGTTCAAAATCAAGAATTACCCATTAAACCTAAACTACGATTATCAAAATAAATAAGCAAAATATATTTTGTGATGCATTGGTCCTGCTTTTCTCCTCTTTATTTTAAATGTGCTTTTTCAATTGATAAATTGATAAACATCAATAATTTATAATCGGTTTACTAGTCATTAATGCAATATAATAGTTTTATTTTAGTATATTTATAATACATTCATTTACACTCTTTTGTACCCATATTTAACTCAGTGTTGAACACAAAAACCAGAGCACAGGCATCGTTACTTCTTGGAAAATTATGATGTCATTCCTACACATCATTGCTTAAAGTTACAGCATTGCTAAAAAAGCACAAGCCTGTCTTACCTCATATCATGTTCTTATATTGAAACTAGTCCGAGTTTTCCTCCATGGTTTTGCACTCATCCAATATAGAGCTGAACATGTCATGTCAATATGCATGAACACCGGGTCTCCATAATTTTAAAAAAATCACCTGCTAGGATAAATATCTCTCTAAAAATCAGGGATAGCCCTAATTTCAGGATCCACCCTTTTCAGATTCATAAAAAAACAGCTTTTGTGCTGATTTCAGCAACCCCATGCAGCAGAGGTGTAACTGGACAGTTCTGTGCCCTGGGTGGTGATGGCACAAAGCACAGCATTTGCAACTGGGCTGTTGATGGAGGCACTGGCAGGGCCAACAGTATGGCACCTGCCATTTTTGTTCCTCTCCCCACAAGTTGGTGCCCAGGGTCTTAGTTTGGCTTCACAGACCAAACATCTAATTCGATTTAAGTGCGTTTCCAAGACCTCAGTTGAACTGGGACCTAAGCCAACCATATGGTTAGACGGCAGCTCAAGGCTTGATGCTGTTTGCTCAGTACACTTATTCTTCATCTTGGGTTTTAAAGCGCCTATGAGGGTCACAATGAATAGCAAGCATTGCAAAAACTGAAAATCATACCACTGAGCTGGCAGGAAATTCAAGTGTGGGAGTCAATAGAGCTGTTCAACTAAAAGGTCATTTTCAGAAGATCTCCACATCATGATACGCAAGAAAAGAGTATGTGTTATTTATTTCAGTGGGTATGCTAGAGCAACATGAAAGAAATAATCTGTGCCACAGGCAAAGGCAGCCAAAAAAGCCACATTTTCATAATAAATTCATGAAAAAAAAATACATACTTTTCACTTCACATTAAATTTATGGTTCTGCAGGAAGCTTCTAAAGAAAGTGTAGCATCTTGGAACTAAGACTGCTAGAGATGATCCACTGCAGCTCCCTGCTGGTGCAGTATTTTTCCACTTAGGACATTTCCAAGAGAACCAAATGAGCTCTTGACCAGCAGAACCATTCTGAACAAATGCTCAGGCTACTGGAAGTCAAAAGATTTTAAAAGGGCAGAGTGGAAGCTAGAGAGTAATACAGTAGGTCTTCAGATTAAGAGATCCTGGGGTCAAAATTTAGGAACTGGTGGAAAATCTGAAATGCCTAAAAAATTGTAAAGAAGCTTCAAAGAATTTTACATTGATTAAATCTATTCTGTGTGTATGCTTGTATGTAATGTAGGTGAGGATCACAAGATTTCCAATAAAAGATAATGCATATAGCCTCTATGTAGCATCAGCACACATTAAAATAATTTCCTTTGTATTCTAAAAGCAACCACCAAACCAAAAATTGGGTTATATTTTATTCTTTTACTTATTCATGTTTTAAAACCCTTTAAATATACATTGTTAGCACTTACATCCTATGGAATTCCAAGGTTTTGTCTCTTATTTTTCTTCTCCCTGTTGGACTTTTAGAACTGGCCACAGAAAATGTCTAACTGTAAAAATACAAATCAACTAAATCTAATTTCCATTAAGAAGATACTGTTCTAATACATGAACAGAAAAAAAAGAAAAAAAGGCTTTTAATAAATAATGGACATTGGAAACCTCAAGCAGTATATTAATTTGCATTGCTTTTCTTGCAATCTGCTACTCAATTGAATTTGTATGATTTTGGTCTTAAAACCAACAAATAAAAAAGAGACTTATTTAGCAGGAAAAAAATCAAATTAAAAACAAAAGCAAACCTTTTCCCATATAGAAAATATAGGAAGTAAACTTTTAATGGGTTTGCTTCCGAAACAATTTAATAGCTAAGTGATCTATGATTTACCTTAACATGCATTCTCATTAAAACCCAAGTAAATATCTTTGAATACAGACATACTCCATGCCATTTTCTTTATTACTTAATTTCCCAGGTATCTCAGCATGATATGAATAAATTATGCTGACAATACAACAATATAAATGATAAATCAACAACACAATTTTAGTGATATATAGCATGAAATGTAAATAATAACCAGCACTGCTAATTGGCTCGCTACCTGGCAACAAATCAGTAAGTGAGCTATTTCACTAGTAATGCTTCAGTTGTGTACCACCCTAATCATTAAGCATTTCTGGCTGGTAAGCTCTTCTTACTATTTTATGTAGGAAATTGTACTGTAGCATAAACACTGACTGGGAAATTGAATGACATATTTGTGTTGCAAAGTACTGCTCTTTGAGAGTGGAAGGATTTTTCTGAACCAAATTCTGCCACATCACATGCCACAAGTACTTGTCAAGCCATTTCCAGAAATACCAGACCAGAACTTGCTTTACTTGGGAAAGTGAAATTGGACTTTTTAAGCAAGTGGGCTCGACAGCCTGAGGAATGATCAATGCTGCCCAAATCAATCCTTAGCCCCTTCCACATGGCTGCTTATTTTCCAAATGCAAGGAATGGAAATGGCAACATAAAACAGTGACCCTGTTTCCCACTATACTCTGCAGTTTCCCTGGCCTCAGAGAATCAAAATCCTCAAGCCGCAAGATCGACAAAGAACCTCTGAACCTAGCAGGACCTTTAAGTGGAATTTTTGCTCCTGGTCACCAGGCCCAGTCACTCAGTACTACTGAATATTTGCTCCTGATGACTCCCCAACACTTGCCTGCAAAGTCTCTTCCTAGAGTTGATTGTCACCTGACCCCTCTTGCTCCTGAAGGAGTATGCAGCCTTACAGATATCCCTCAGAAATAAGTCATGACATTCTGTAGTTAAATTACTATTTGATTTCACAAATCTCCAGCCAGTCCAGCCCCCTGCTCAAAGCAAGGTCACTCCTGAATACAAGATCCCAGCTAAGTGTCTGTCCAACCAGCCCTTGATTTGCAAGTAACATTACTGTTAATATAGCCCAGTACGCTGCTGGCTATTTTTT
>NW_017728998.1:23149802-23180803 GCF_001723915.1 Gavialis gangeticus | reverse complement strand
CCCCCTTTTTTTTAAAAAAAAATTTTTTTTATATAACCCCGTACCCCGCTGGGTGTTTTTTTTTTTTTTTTTTTTTTTTTGCAAAAAGAGCACATTATTTGCTCATATAAAGCATGTGGCTTATATTCAGCAGATGGTCTACTGCACCGCCCAGGTCATACTCTGAAGTACTGCAGCCTACCCAGTCATCCCCCAGTCTGTATTTATACATGCAATTATTCCATCTCAAATGCAAGACTTTGTATTTGCCCTGGTTGAACCACAACCAATTGATTGCAAACCATCTCTCCAGTCTTTCTGGGTCATTCTAGATCCTAGCCCTGTCCTCCTTCAATTCCACAAACTTGGTGTCATCTGCAAAGTGTGCACTCAGTCCCATCATCCAAATCATTAATGAAGATATTAAATGGTACTGGAGCCAGGACATACCCCTGAGGACCCCCATTTGATGCCTCCTCCTAACTACCCATTGAGCCATTGTTGACTATTCATTGAGCATGGTGAGGTGTCTCTGACTTACTTTAATTCATATGAATCGTACTCTGTGTTCTATGAAACTTAAAAGAGCGATCACGCACACATGTAGAGGGGGAAGGAAGTCAGTATCAATCTTTGGTCAAGAGGGCATTGCTATACAGTCTAAGATCTTAAAGGATACATACAATTCCCTTTGCTGCTTGCAATACTAAAATTACAAATTATCTTCATGAACACGTACTCTTAAATGACCTGAGAAAAATGTATGTGATCATTTTATAAATCAGAAGACAGGAATGAGACTTTCTAAATGTCTTAAGATACTTTATCACTAGTAAGCACCAGGCTACCACAAAGTTACAAGAATTTTCCATATGGCATCTCACTCACTAAAGGGCTACATCAAACGCACATTTTTTTAAGAAGGCATGTATCATGATCTCCTTGTCTTTTAATAGGACTTTATTCTTGCTTGAAGTTAAGAACATATTTATGGGCTTTGACATAAATATGACACCAAAGAATTTCTATATTAGTAGTTCCTTATGAGATGAGGTAAAGAAACATGTTTACAGGATCAGAACTCCACACACATTTGTTAGTTATGTATTTTAGACATTTTACAATAAAGACTAAGAAAATTTATCTGAAAAAGTAGCTTGGTATTGTGAAACTGGTCATGCATACTCTGTTTTGTAACCAAATACACATTTTTTAAGAGAGTAGGCTATCTTGAAATATGGCAAGCTAAGTATTAGCTAATTTTCAAGCAAGAGTAAAATATCTGATCAGTTGAATATTTTAAAGTAAGAATCTGATTAGTAAGGTACCTTCATAATGTAAGATAATTGAAATAATTTAACAAAGTGGAGCAAAAATAATATAAATTGCCAATTTAGGGTCTCTAGGCAGAAAAGCATCTAAATATAAAGACACGTTTAATTCCAATACCGTCAAGCTAGGTGAGCACGTAAGTGCTTTACTGAACCAAAGTCTTAAAAGAGATAGAGGAGGACACCAAAACTAAACAGGAGCATCCATATTAGTACTTTAGTAGTTTATCTAGTCTATTATCACATCTCCTCCTGTGAATTAGGACTATAGAAGAAGATTAAAAGCAACTCCAGATGAACAAACCTTAAGTAACCTGTCATAAGGGAGTTTTCAGCCTTGATATTTTTTATCCTGGTGTATAACTGTGGGTATAAACAGATTTCACCAAATTAAGCAGATCAGCCATGCCAGCATGTGCCCACTTCATTGGGCGAAATGCACATTGCCTGTTGTCCCACAGAGTCTGGCCCCTGCCACTCCTGGGAGTTTCCTAGAGAGAAAAGGAGTCCCTGGAGAATTCCCAGGCACTCCTCAGATTTTCCACATTTGCAGAGGCATGTCCCAAGTTCAATTCTCTGGGCACATGTCTCTGCAAACAGGCAAACCTGAGGCTCCCTCAAGGTTCCCCATTTGCAGAAATGTGTCCCAGGTCCAGGTGTATGTCTCTACATATAGAAATACCCCAGGTTTCCCCATATGCAAAGATGTACGACCAGGGAATCCCTTGGCACTCCCCTGATAGCTTCAGGCTGCCCAAACTATCCTGCCTTAAAGCAAACAGACATCTGCCACAAAATAGCAATACAAGGTCATACCACTTATGTTATGGCCACAAATTTTGGGCATCTGTGACACAACAAGGTGCATGCATGTCTGTGTTTGGCCTCTGTACTGCCATAAAAAAATGTTACGGTGGTACAGAGGCAACATCTGTTAACAGCCTGTCTGTGTGAACTTTTTTTATTATTACTATTTTAGCTATGCCCTGGGCCCCAGTGATCTCTTTGGCAATGAGGTCTTCTGTGCAATAAGTTATATTAAAAAAATGTTTTTGGCTGACCCCTATATTTCATAGTTTCATAGTTTCTAGGGTCGGAAGGGACCTGAGCAGATCATCTAGTCCGACCCCCTGCCATGGCAGGAAGAGCACTGGGGTCAAATGACCCCAATAAGGTGGTCATCCAACCTCCTCTTAAAAACCCCCAGGGTGGGAGCCTGCACCACCTCACTTGGAAGCTGGTTCCAGACCCTAGCCGCCCTGACCGTGAAGTAGCGCCTCCTGATGTCCAACTTAAACCTTCCCTCCGCCAGCTTGTGACCATTGTTCCTGGTCACTCCTTGCGGCGCTCGGGGGAACAGGGACTCCCCCAGCGCCTGCTGATCCCCCCTAACCAGTTTATAACAGGCCACAAGATCCCCCCTCAGCCTTCTCTTTTGAAGGCTGAACAGGTTCAGGTCCCGCAACCTTTCCTCATAGGACCTACCCTGCTGTCCCTTGATCATACGAGTGGCCCTCCTCTGGACCCTCTCCATGCTGTCCACATCCCTCTTAAAGTGCGGCGCCCAGAACTGGACGCAGTACTCCAGCTGCGGCCTGACCAGTGCCGCATAGAGGGGGAGGATCACCTCCTTGGACCTGCTCGAGATGCATCTGTGGATGCACGACAAGGTGCAGTTGGCCTTCCTAGCCGCCTCCCCACATTGCCGACTCATGTTCATCTTGGAGTCAATAATGACTCCCAGATCCTTTTCCACCTCCGTGCTGACAAGAGGGGAGTTCCCCAGCCTGTATGTATGGTGCCGATTGTTCCTCCCCAGGTGCATCACCTTACACTTGTCTGTGTTAAACCCCATCCTGTTCTCCTCCGCCCATCCTTGTAACCTGTCTAGGTCCAACTGTAGCCTGTTGCTCCCCTCTAATGTGCCCACATCCCCCCACATCTTAGTGTCATCAGCAAACTTGAACAGGGTGCTTTGCACCCCCTCATCCAAATCACTGATGAAGATATTGAACAGGAAGATATTTGTATTAGGACAAGTAGTAAATAGAAGCACTGAATTTACCTTCTGTAAATCATTTACTTATTTTGTATACCACTATCATATCCCTTCTTGCTGACATTCTCTCTTGACTGAATGATGCTTTCTTTGCTTTTTCTTCTCCTATTGAAATCTACGTCCTTCTCCTTGTGTTTGTTCCCTTTCTGTTTTTCCTCTATATTTTTTCCAGTAAAACACACAATACTACACTCAAGATGATCACTGATTGGCATCAAAATAATTTCAAAATTATTTTCTATCCCATTCTTATTCATCCTATGGTTTTGTTTGCACCTTGGAACACTGCTGTCAACTGAGCAGAGTTTTTCATTGAGCTGTCCACAGTGATGACGATCAGGAGCAAAAACCCTGTCCCTATTGAAATAAAGGGTAGAACTCCCACTGATTCCAGTGAAGCTAGGATTTCTCCCCAGGTCCTCTTCCTGAGTGGCTATAGTTAATTTACAGCTCAATCAATGTTTACGAATAGTACAAATAATTCTATCCAACGTGCATTACCATGAATTTGTCACAGCCAAATTTTATTAGCTATTGTGATTCCTAATTGCCTAACTTTGTTAGGCCCTTGTGGAATTCCTCAGACTTCTGTCGACATGACTAAACTAAATAACTTTGTATCATTTATAATGTTTTTTTCCACTTTACTGCTCATCCCTTCATTAAATTAAATAAATATATTAAATGCATCATTGCTAATATAGATTCCTCGGGAACCTATTGCTAAACCTTTTGCCAGGTTGAAAAGTGACCCTTTATTTCTTGTATCAAGGTTCTGCACCATAATAGAACTTTAGCACTCACTGCTTAGCTTCTTTAATGACACCTTATGAGGTGCTTTGTAAAAAGCTTTACAAATGGCCAAATGCATTATAGTAGCAGGCTTTCTTTATATATTCTCTTTGTTAGTAAACTTAAAGAATTTTAGTAGAGGTGAGAGACTTGATTTACCTTTATGAAGTTTATGTTGGTTTGCTCCCATCATATCAGGTCTATTAAAAATATTATATATAATAAATCATTTTTTCAATCAATTTACCGGTCCTGAAGTAAAACTTCCTCATCTCTCACTCCAAGGAACAAATGGATAAAGTCATGAAAATCTGCTATTACAGAAACAAGCTAGAGAACAAAAGCAGAATTTACAGCTTGAGAATTCAGAGTTAAGGCCTTATAGTTTTAAGGGAAGTTTATGGTACACTTGTAATATATAGTCCTGTTTCAAGCATATTCACATAGTACTGTACATAACTTGCCTCTATAACATACAGTTAGTAAAAGTCTACCATCTGTTGCTTATCAGATCATTAATGTTAGAATTAATCATTATAGGCAAAGGAGATGAAGTGGATTTCTTGTCCAAAGACTTATTAGTATTCCAAAACTTGATAGCATTTTCCTTAACATTTAATAATGAAAAAGCTGATTAATCCTACCATAACGTACAATTTGTATCCTTCTACTCCACAAATATTCCTCATCTGCATGAAAAAAAAAATCAACCAGCACTTGGATTGCCCTCATTCAAGCCAAATATATATTCCATGTGGGAATACATAACAAGTGTATTGCACAACAAGATCATGCATGGGCTATATGCTTTGATAACAGCAAAGTATTCCACCAGCATGAGCTCCCCTTAAAGGCATTATTTTATACACCTAGCCTGCATCCACACATGCAGGCACATGTAGTTTCTGGTGCAGGAGCAACATTTGCTACCAAAACTTCTCAATAGCAAAAAAAAAAAAAACCAGAAAAAAAAGTGGTGCAAAGCATGCCAAAATAGCATGCATTGGGACAAATGGGGAGATGGGGGCCTGCTCCCCTGTCTCCACAAGCTGCAGAGCCCCCATGCTGAAACACAGCACCCCAGCAGGCTGCAGATGGCTGGGGTGCAATTTGCCTCAGGATGGGGAAGCAGGCAATCCTAGGATGGCTGCTCCCCCATACCCACACAGTGTGGAGCCCCCATACTGAGACACACTGCGCTGAGGCACTGAGGCCATGCTGGCTGGGGTGCAGTGTGACTCGGTGCAGGGGCACCCTGTGTCCAGGCCAGCCCCCTCCCCCCACACAGTACATGAAGCTGGGCATGGGAATTTGCCCACAGCAGGCAATGTGTCCTGCCACAAAGCAAAAAAGTACACATGCAGGAGCGTGCACTGTGGCACAAAGTAGCAACACAAATGTGTGTCACTACTATTTGTGCTGCTGCAAGTGCATGCCCCTGCTCATCTGGACATGGCCCTAAAGTGTTTATCTAACAAGTCAAGCAGGAGCTTTGTCTCCTAAAGTGAGCTACCGCTGTGATTCATTGGGCACATCTACATGAGTCTGTAACAGTGCAGTAGCTTAATAACACTGTGCAGTAGCATGCCAGGCAAAAACAGTGCTAATATGCTACCGTACAGTAGTATTAGGCTACTGCACAGTAAGTGTCACTGAATAGCTGTGCACTGGTACTACTGCACAGTAGTGTGCATTACTGCACATTGATTTAGTACTTGGTTAAGCAAGTACTAAACTTAATGTGCAGTAACTACAGTGCATTAATGAGCAAGTAGAAATGCCCAATATGGCTTTTTTCTCTTCCCTATTGAACTTAGGATCCCTACATTTTTCAAACCACTCAGACCATGTACAGATGTTCATTTTCTCCCAAGAGAATCAGCATTCTCCTGGTAGAAACCAAAGTGTACAAACATTCACAATCTCTCCTGAAGCAAAAATAGGGGTTATAGGAGATAAATAAGTCAACTCCAACCAAGGAAAAGTCAGCCCTCGGAGAGTTTTACCTGGGAGAATGAATGTTTGTGCACTTTCTGGCAACTAAGAGATGTGCAACCTGGGAAAAAGCTCCAAGACTGGGCCCAGGCCTGGGGAGGCTCCTCCCAGACAGCAGGGCAAAGCAGCTACCTGTTCCTCACACTGAAGTGCCAAGTGCATGGAGCAAGTTGGGGTTGTGTCATGGGGCTAAGTCCACTTGGCTCCCAGTGTCCAGGAGCCAAGAAGAGGTGGCAGTGCAACCCCCTGCCTCAGTCTCACACCAGAGTCCCTGAAATGAGAAGCACATGTGGGTTAAGGGGAGAGCAGGTTGCTCCACTTCTCCCTTGTACCACTTCCCAGACCAAGGTCTTTAGTTTGGGAAACAAGCAGGAGACTTCTTCCCTGCCCTTCCTGACTGGTCCAGGAGGGGAAGAGAGCAACAAGGCAAAGCCCCCAGTCACTTCCCCAAACTGGACACTGCCTGGTTTAGGGAAAGGGCTGGGGGCTTTTGTCCAGTGCTCTCCTAGAGACTGGGAGTGGAGTGGCAGAGGCTGCTCCTCACCTGTTCCCTATAACTTAGCCTAGGGAAAAGAGAGGAGTCTTTCCCTGCTGCTCCTCCCTTTCCCACCCCTTTAAAGGGACAGAGAGGAGTGAAACAGGGGAGAGGGGGCAGCTGCAGGTTGAACATCTGTATGCTCCCTCTCTCTGAAATATTTCTACCAGCAGAAATTTCTCCAAAATTTTTGCTCCCATCCCCTCCTGGACCAGTGTCTATATGGCCTTAATTTAGTATAACCATTATTGGGATTCAATGGGACTCAGATAGATGTTTAAAGTTAAGTCTGTGTTTAGCTGCTCTGCTGAAAAGCCCTAAGAGGGAAAAATATTATTTTTGCATCACTTTGTTGAATTGTTTCAAACTGCTGAGATAGCTCACTAATCAGTTTTTAATATAATTTAATTTTGATATAGTTGGTAGCCAAACCCAATGGGCAGCATTCCACTCAGCACAGAACCAAGCATGTCTCTGTATGTTTAAATCCATGCTGTGCCAATAATTTAACATTGCAGTAGCCTCCGCCTGAGGCAATGCCAACTACACAGACAGCAAAAGAAAAAATATATACACATCATGAAATATAGATACAATTAATTTAAAAAGCTTTGGCCATTAAATACATTGGAATTGAATAATAAAATGGGTGAAAAAAATCATATGAACAGGCAGACAAACTGAAGTATTGGAATCTCAGTGCTTACAATTTTAAAATTTCTGTTGTGTGCAATGCAAACAGATAAGTTGTGATATGCCTCTAAATCCTTCATTAAGAGAGAATAATATACTACTCATAGCATGTCTACCTAATACATACACACAATATGTAGTAGTATATATGCTCTATACTTGAAATGTTTAAGTGGGGTCAAGGGGTGTAGGTTGTAGCCATGTTGGTCTAAGTGGAGTCAAGACATTTTTGCATTTGGCAGATGTTGTATATAAATAAAATGATCCTGGTGAATGGCATAAACCTGTTACTTACGTTTTGTTTGCTCTATTGTTAGTGTCTGTATTGTTAGTGTTTGTATGGTTAATTTTTAACTTTATAATTTTATTTAAAACAATACATGTGACATTTTAGACATTCGTAAAAAGGATGCTTAGTAACAAATAGGTGCACTTGTCAAAAGAAATTTGCTAACATCAACTCAAGCATTCTAAATATATAAAAGAGAACAACTGTAAAATACAACAGGATAAAATCTTGTTTTATGTGTTAAAGATGTCTCCCTTTTGTGTCTCTTCATTGATTAATTCTAGATACAAAAGATAAAGAAAAAGTTTGATAATTACATGTGCATCCCAGACAACTTCAGGTATTTCAAAGACTGGAAAATATCAGGCTTCAAATATGACACCTTCAAATTATAAATACTAAAAATATTAAGTGTAATATGAATGATTTTCTAAGAGATACTTTCAAGATTCGAGGAGAAATAATTCAGTTTTCTCTCTCCTGTCTCCTCATCATCTATTTCCAGCGATGCTAATGCTACTGAAAATCAGCTTCTCAATAAAACCTGTAGCTATCCTCAGTTTGGCTTCTAATACTGGCCATAAAATTTTAGATAATAAATGGTTTTTACAAATACCTTAGCAGAAAGTATAGCTATCCATAATTTTCCTACACAAATGTGAACTTTCATGCAGGTTACTGGTTTTGGATATGCAAAATTTGCCTGCACAATTGTAAAGACTTGATCTGAAAATCTGTTCAGACAAGATCAACCACCTTAGCATAACTTAAAACCCCACCATATATAACCCCACGCAATTAAATAAACTGAGGGTGCATCTACACGAGACACTTTACTGCATAGCAGACAAATTTGCTGTGCAGTAAAGCATCACCATCTGTACATGCATGGCAACTGGGGTGTAGGGTGTAGCAGACTACTTTACTGTGCTGCTGGATAGTCCTGTCAGATACAAGTAGTATCTGGTGATGCAGTAAATTACTGCACTTAAATGCACATGTAGACAGTAACATGAGGATTAGTTTACTCTGGCTCAAATTGAAACAGAGTATATATTTAGTTGAATTAATTGCACATGTAGATGCATCCAGAGTAAAGCAAGGCTGGGATTAGAGTTTGGGTGTCTAATAGTGACTCGTTCAAATAAGAATCAAGGCCCTACCCAGCTAAAAGGGCCCAATTATGCTGGAAAGGCCAACACCACTGGCCATGAGCAGATCCACTAGGACAAAATTGCATTGATCCAGTCAAATAGACTGGACTATAACAGGGGACTATAACATGATTTTTTTCTAAATTTAAGCAATCAATTGCACAGCCCCATAGCAAACACACTCACAGGGACAATATATGGGGTGGCAAATACAGGCCTCTGAATACATAACGGGTGCCTAGGCCATGCTTCAAAAATGCTGTCAGAGATTTTTGTTTGGAACCAGAATGAGGATATACAATTTCTGACCCAAGAATTTTGTTAAGTATGATACTAAATTAAAATTTTGACACAGATTTAACTGAATTTTCCTTAGCAAGTTATAATAACTAAAAGATAATTTTGACCCTGAATTTCTTAACACTGTCCTTTGCAACTAATTGTATTCTTATCCCAAATTGTTGCCAATTATACATGCCATATGTTTAAACTCATGCTTTTCCAAAAACTCAATGCATCTATTTTTATAGACACCAGAAAAGTCATGGATTTATCTATGGGTTAACATCCCTCCTGTATTTTAAAGAAAGTTTCTGCCTATCTCATTTTTCAGGCACCAAGTCATATATTTACTGTTGAAACAAGAGCAGCGGAAAACCTAAAACCTAGATAATACAAATTATTAGCTCCTTTAAAGATACTGGAATTGTTGCAAATAACTGGTAACACAGCAATGTTTTATGAGGGAATTCAGTAGGGAATTTATTTATATAATATTAGGGAATTTAAATAGAAAATTGAAAGCCAGACAACAAATATTGCATTGAAAAAGAAATACTTTATCATCTGACTGAATGGCTAGCATCCTGCTTTGTTCCAGGATTCAAAAATCCATGTTTCCAATACTGAATATTTCTGAAATGGATTGTGGAACTGGAAGCTCTTGCTTGAGGAAGTTCCTCTACATTTTGACAATGCATAGATCAAGCAGTGTAGCATGCACTTTTTAGACCATCCAAAACAGCCAAAGTCTGGAGAGGGCAAGCTTGCAAAATGGAGCAGCATTGCATTACGTATCTGAAGTAATGGATGCTATTTTCTGGGTTCAGCTCTACTAATGCCTGCAGCAACAGCAAAATCTTCCCTTTACCAAATCAGTATCAATAAAGGCATGTGCATGAAGAAAACAGAAAAGAAATTTTAAAAATGTTCTTTCAGAGTATAAAGGAATGAATGGCAAAATTAAATGTGCCAACTGCACTGAGCTTAAAAAATGTACATATGATATAGTAAAAAAGACAACTTGTTGTGGAGAGAGTAACCAGATCATTTTTATTATGACTTTGTAATGTCCATAAGTGTTCTATGCACTTCACAAAAAGCAAAGAAAGGGCATGTGTAGATGAAACGGGGGCCCTAAATTAAAGCAGTGAGTTTTAAAAAACATGGCTTCAATTCTGGGCTGATTAAACCCCTGTGTCATGCACACACCCCGCTGACTTACCTGCCTCTCTGGTGGGGAGGGGAGGGCGAGCTAGCAGCGGGTGAAATGGTCCCTGCACTGCAGGGGGGGCTGGTGCTTCCCTCTGCAGCAGCTGCGGTCCGCACCCCCCGCGAGGCAGCACCTGCCCGCAGGCACCTGGCAGTCCTGGAGGGCACCACAGCTGCAGAGGGAAGCACGGGGCCCCTGCACAGCTCAACAGCTCAGGCAGTCTTATGGGGGGAATCAGGCTCATCGCTTTTCTTGGGTGGAGCTGCTTTCCCAGGCTGCCTGCAGTGCTATGGAGCTGCACAGAGCCTGGTGCTTCATTCCACAGCTGTAGGAGTTTTAGTTTGCTGCACCCAAAGTCACTTAAGATGCATTACACCGCCAAATTTCCTACAGTGGCTGGAATTAATGCACAATATGCTGCCAATGTATGCAAACACTGACACCATTAAAGAGGTGCAAAAGCATTTAGCCTACCTTAAAGTGTCATGCGCACATGCCTCTCATTTCATCTGCACATGGCCAAAGATATGATTACTGCTGAAAAACCTTTATGGTCATAAAAGCACCAGAAACAAAGCCCTACACTTTGATCTACATAGGGCGTGTCTACATCACCATAGCAATGCACTACAGTGACATAGCATTGACAGGCAAAAACTATGACACGCTACCTCATGGTAATGCTTCACTACGGCGACATAGTAGTTAAAAATAACTGTGCGACGGAAGTACTAAATAATGGCTCAGTAACAACAGATCCATAGGAGCACATGTAGATACACCCATGAACAGTTCCCAGCGTCAGTATAGGGAACTGTCCTACTGACAGTGTCAGTATAGGGAACTGTCTACTGACTCGACAAGAGCATAAGGGCCCAATTGCAGGATCAGGCCCAGAATTTCAGATATGGCATAGCAAGTGAGAGTGAGAAACAATAGTGGGTGAAGAGTGCAGAAAATCATGCTTATGATAAGCAAGGGCATACTCCTAGCACAGCATGAATTCATAGGTGTTCTTTGAATCCAAACCAGATCCCCAGAGAATCATCTGCAGTACTCTGCCTGTTACATGCCTAGTACTGGTATGTATAAAAGCATACATACATTTCTTTATAAGTTCATATGGAAAGCTTGCAAATTTGTCAGTGTAACTTCTCTCATCCCCTTTTTTGTAAATCCTTAGTGGGACATTACCATACTGTTTACATATGAAGATGGCTTAGTAGCAAAACTTTTTATTGAACATTTTTAAAAATGCCTTAAGAATTCTCTTAAGACTTATAACAGAAATTAAGCACCTTTATTTATTTTAGCTTTCCACTTCACCTATTTTGCTTATTGAAATGTCTGTACTAGAAAACATAACTGTTTTCTACTGTTGAACTATTCCTACAATTTTTTTCTCCATATATGGACATGGGTATGTTGGGGAAATTTTTTTTTTTAATCTTTTAGTCAAATAATAATCTTTAACCAGCTAATAAATTAAATATTTTGTATGCCCTGGAAACTGAGATTTGGAAAGTGGAGTTGTATTTAAGAATTTCTAATCTGCCCAATGATTCCTTGAAGTATAAACATGTCATCTTAAATATCTAGAAATTAAACTTGTGAAGTACTAATCAGCAAATGTGAAGTGAAGGCATGGAAGGGATGGTGGCTTACCCCAGAAACTCCCTACATAAAAAACTCAAGCTCTTTAAACTTATAACACTTTTAGGGTGGATTTAGTTTAGCATTCTCTGCAATAACAAAATTTGCAACATAATTTCAAAAGACTTAAAATTTAATTCAAAATTAATTGTAGATGCCAAGTGCAGATATTACATATATTGTGTTACGCAGACATAAAGTGCTCTAAAGGCATAACTGAATGGCTCCTACAGCTTTTTAAAATGGTGGATCACACTCTAAGTTAACCCTAGAGGGATGTGTACTAACCTAGAGCACTTTATCGAATGTCTGTGACAGATCCCAATGCAGGTTAACTTCGAGCAAGATCACCGTCATCCCAGGTGGCATTACACAGGGCTCTGCTCTAGCTGCAAAAGGGGACCAGTGTCTCTCTCTCCTTGCAGCAGCCCTTGCCAGACAGCAGCTTGGGGTGACTGCAGGAGAAGGGCTCCAGGATCTCTACTCCCCTGCAGCAGCCCTAGCTAAGCAGCAGTGAGCCACTGCCTGGCCAGTGGGAGGCTGCAGGAGGAAGGCTCTGGGATCTCTTTTCCCCATGGCTGCCCCTGCTGGGCTGCACTGCAACACAGTCTGGTGGGAAAAGTGGTCCGAGGTCTTCCCCTGCCTCCCCCAGCCACTGCTGACAGTTGCCAGCTGGTGGGGGAACAGAGCTGGGGAAAGGGACCACTCCAGTCATAGGTGACACATAGGAGGGGCACCGGGGGGTACATGCACCCCCTGAGACTGGTTGCCACCAAAGCCACCGCTGGTTTCTGTGGGCAGTCGCTGCTCATCACCCTCCCCCCCCCACCACCGACACTGCCACCGGCATCTGCTGGTGGCCTCTGTTCGCCACCATGGTGGCCCCCAATCTTGGGAGGCACCAGTCATTCACAACTCCAGCAGCCTCCTGGGAGACGTGTTGGAGCACCCCCAGTTGCCAGTGCAGGCAGGCTCCAGGCTCCCCTCCACCAAACAGTAATGATGTCCGTTCAGTTTGCTCATGCTCTAATTTATAGTGCTTTTAAGGAAAGCGCAATAGTTAGAGTGCTTCCACCAGGAGCTTTTTGAATGTCTGTATTTAGCCAAAACCAAGGTGAACTGCAAAGTCATTGAATGTTCTACAGTTTCTTAGTGTCCTTTACTACAACACTTTATTCAAAACAAAAAATACAAAATCCCATATACAAAAGTATTGCTAATACAACATTCAGAATGCTTCCTTTAAGCTTTACACACACACACTCATTACCAAGATTGTATGCAAGTTTTCATTCACATTTTACAAACATATTATTTGGAAAAGAAAGCCCCAGAAAACGGAAATAACTCTTACTCAAGATGAACCAGCATGTCATGACAGACTGCAAAACAAAGCATAGGGTCCTGACTCATGTCAGCTGTTCTAACATCTTGGATAAGTTCCTCCAAAACAGAATAACACACTACTTTTTATATAAGGCTTCATGAAATTCTGTGCACTCAAATGTATATTGTATACTGAAATATATATACTCCTGGACAAATAACTAGTTACTCAGCATTACTAGCCATGTACATAAACAATTACTGTGACTAAACCTCAAATTGTACTACTCACAAAATTATGCACATGCTTCCTTCACATCACCTGAGTACATAACTGATCTAGCAAGAGTTTTCCTCTTGCTTGGAAATTAAAACTGTGATCATTTTATTCTCCCTTTTTGTGGACATAAGAGAACTTTGTTCTCAGGCCTAAAGATATGCTTATAGTTGCTTTTGTATTCAGGCATATGCCTGAAGAACTGGATTAAGTGGCTGGCTTTTTCAGTCTGGATTGCAAATGCCATTATATTATCACAATCATATTATCTGGATATTCAGATGAGTCTGGTCTAGATTCTAACTACTGCTAGGGCATGGATATGTATCAGTTAAAAGATGTGATTTTCCCCTAGCAAAAATTAATTTATTAATGGCATGAATAATTAAATCTGATGAAAAATATGCAGATTTGCAGGAAATTGAACTAAGGTGTTCTGAATAAGAATGGGAATTTATTTCTTATATCCATAAGTACAATAGACTTGCATAAGTAAATAACCCTCTGAGTTACTTACCTCATATTGTATTTAATTCTAATATTAAATACACAAAGTGCTTGATCATCTCCCAAGATAATAAAGCTAGTGGTATGGAGAAAAATCTCCATGGGATTAAGAGAGAGTTAAAACATTTCAAATATGCAATTAAAGGCATTCTAGCATGCTTGTGATCTCTGCTCTGGTTTCCTATTTACAGAGAAGGAAAACTGGCTCAGACCTCCTAGACTAAGACAAGGAAGTATGCAAAATCGAGCAGTCTCTGTGCCAGCTCTTGCTAATCCTCTTCAGTATGGTTTGCTGCTAATTTGTCATGGCACATATTTGCCTTATGTCTAATTAGCATCAAATTGCAAACTGCTATTTGCTAACAATTTGTTGCATCAATCTGCTTGAAAATCTATAGTTTAGAACTGGATTGCAGCTTCTTCTGTCTATCAAAATTCCAACTCATACCATACACAAAATAGTATACTATTCCCTCCAAAAATGTTGCAATGCTTCTATTACACAAAAGGATCTAATTTTTAAAAGAAAAAATGTATTAACAAATCATACAACCATGTGCTCCTTTGTTTAACATAACTTATTTACATGGCAACGTTAGCATATAAAGATATGCTTCTCCTTTAGATGTAGTCAAATCCAGCTAAAATGTTATAACCACCCCACTTGCCTTGGTTCATAATATTTTGTGAGGACAAAAGACAAGAGCCTTGCAATAATAATTTGCGTGCATTAGAATGGTTATTTTTAAGGACAAAAAGATTTCAGATGAGGAATGGACTAAACTTTGAGAAATAAAGTGTTCTTTTCAACATATATAGAAATATTAATACAAATTCATTACAACCTTCTGACATTGTTAAAAATGACGAGCATTGCAGAAAGTACAAAATGGCATAGGAGATGTGAGTGTATAAGATTTCTGTCCCAACTACACCTAACCATAAACAGACAGGAATATTCCTACAGCACTCTCTCAGAGATATTCAAGGGACTAGATAGACAGTAGGGGTGTGCAAAGTGGGCCCTATTCAATTTGGATTTGGCCCAAATCAGGGACAGCAATTCGATTCATTGATTCTGATCACTGTCCTTTATTCGATTTGGCCAAATCTGAATCTGAAGATTCGATGCCGATTCAGAGAATCAGCAATTCGGACATAGACACAGCTTTAAAAGTTTTTTCTACATACGTTGAGGTAGCAGGCGCAGCTCATAAATCCTGCAATGCTGGGGCTCATGAAGCAACCCACAGAAGTGCGCAGGAGCCCTCCATTTGCTCAGCAGCAAACCTGGAAGTGGACCAGAAGTACTCCAGTCCACTTCTGGGTCTGCTGGGGAGTGCAGGAGGGGCACCCCCGTGCTCCCCAGATCAGCGATCAGCCACAGGGAGCCCCAGGTGCCACCCCAGACCCAGGAGGCACCAGTCACTGAACTGGGAGGGTGCAGGGGGGGTCTCCCATGTGCTCTCCGGCTGACCCGTAAGTGGACTGGAAGTGTTTCTGGTCCATTTCTGGGTCAACTGCCAAGCATGCTTGGGAGCCTTCCTGCACTTCTGTGGGATACTGCATGTGCCCCAGTGTAGTCTCCCGTGCCATTGATCTGTGCATTGAGTCCACAGGGTCTTTTCTGGTTTCACCATTGCTTAGGGAAGAAACAGGTTTGTTTATGGTCTGGCTCTTGGTCGGTCTCCCGGGGCATCTCACTTGCCATGTCTTTGCTGGAAATTATCTTAATTGGGAGGAAGATGGTCTATCCCACCCCTCCCAGTGCCTTCATTCAGTTGTCCCAATTGTCCTTCCTGCCTGGGACTCCACCTCCCCTACACCCTACTTAACACCAACCAAAGATGTCGTTTCATGGACCACTAGAGTTGGTACCACATGCACTTTGGTGTTTTGGCCATCTAAACTTATGATGGTGGGATTGGGATGTTGTTTTGCCCGAGTGTCCTCTACCACACTTTGTCTAGTCTATGCACCTTCCAGGCCTCAGGCTGTCTTGTCCCCCAGTGTCCCTCTCTCTCTTTTGGTTTTATACTTGCCATGGGTCAGACATACATCGGTCCATGCCCTTTCTGGGTCTGCCAGGATCTAACCCAATTTGTAGATGTCTGACATTCCTGGTGTCTCTTCAGGTAAGTTGAGTATTATCTGGCTCTGGTCATTTGAGAAAGCCCCTTCCTGGGGCAGCCACCACATCCCTGCAGTGGGACTCTGCTCTGGTTCTGGCCCTCTGGGCTGGTCGGGAACCTCGTTTCCAGTTCCCCCTGCTGTTTTCCTGCCGGTCTTTTTATTCCGGCCTTAGGGGACTGGGCAGCAAATCAGCCCCAGCACGCTGCTGTAAAGTATGCCCATGCTGATGTGGGAGCTGGTCCCAGCTCCTCTTGGCTCTGCCTTTTTTTTTTTCCTTTTCTTTTACTGTGTTGTCCCCACCAGCCACAGTTTTGTTTTTACCAGATTCCAGTTCCAGCGTGGCATCCCGCTGGCTCTGCTCCTCACCTAGCTGAGGTAAGTCTTTCTTTTCGTACCCAGCATCACAGCACTAATGAGCCCCTGTTACCTAGAGGTATGTAGAAAAAACATTTAAAGCTGTGTTTACATCCAAATCTCTGAATCTTTCTGAATCTCTCCAAATAGATTCAGAGGGTTCCAATTTGATTTGGAGAGATTAAAGGGTCCTTTGATTCAGTTCAAAGATTCAGCCACCGAATTGTGTCTAATCTCCACTGAATCAAATCAGGGACTGAAGTTTTGCATATCCCTAATAGACAGGTGTTCAAGTTTAGTGACTTATCTCAAACTCACTCAAAAGCCAGAGTGTCTTCTGAGCCCACTGACTTGCTACCCTATATTTGATGCAAGAAGATCATATCCTTCTGCTGAAGTAGGACTTTAATCTGCTTTCAGTGATATCTCCATCTCAGGTTTTGATCTGAAGAGACTTGGGCTGGACAGAAAACAGTTTTCCCATTTCAGGAAATTGTTCAATATTTCAAAAATATTCCTATTTTACCTCAGCACATAACACACATAGCTTTTCAATGGTTTTTTTTGTGGGGAGGAGAGACGTGGAAAAAAGAGAGAAACACACTGTCCGGGGAAGCAAAGCAGTAAACAGGACTCACCTGCGCACGAGGCGGAGGGAGGAGCCCGCGCGGCTCGTGAGCTGCCTTTTTATTCAATTACAATGCACAGGTAATGTCACGGACGGATGCCAGCTGGCAGTGATAAAAACGGCGGCTGCATCTGCGGAGGGGGAGGATAGCCCAGCCAAGGAGCAGCAACCGTCACCAACAGTGAGAGGAGCGGTGGCTGCAAACAACGCGGAGCCAGGAGAGCCAGAGGAGGTGCGGACGGAGCGGAACCAGACCTCCCAGCTGGAGACTGCCCCGGACAATGCAGAAGCTAGAGGCACTGCACCTGAGGACGCGGCGGGAAGGATACCAGGGAGTGAAGCGACCCACAGGGAGGGGAGCGGATGAGGAGGGCTGTGGGGCCAAGCTGACCGGTGATCACCACGACCAGGAGTCGCAGTTGCTTAAGGGCAGGCCAGGCAGTGTCACCCCACAGCTGGGGAACAAGGCCCGCAGATAAGGGATGCACCGAAGGTGGCGTGAGGCCAGAGTGTAGGGGTGGCGGAGCCCCGTGAAGTGACCGCCAAAGGATCCTGGGCCACGGAGTATCCCGCGAACCAACCCCTTACACTGAGGAACATCAAGTCGTGGCGGGTGAAAATGGGGTTGGGGACACAGAGAGAAGAGAGCTACTCCGACAAGATCCCAACAGGTGTTTGACATCTACCTGCAAGGCAAAAACCGCTCGAGAACGGTTAATTGAAGCCCGGCAGCCACACACTCACTTCAAAATAACCAGTGGTTACAGTTCTTAAGTTCCTGGTCCAAATCAGGCATATCAGGAACTTGCGTCTGGGTCTCCATTAGTCCATGTGAATGCCATATCTATCAACTTACTGGCTAGTTTATCTTTTTATTTTGACAAGAAATTCCATCCTGAAGCTGAGAAATTTTTCCCAATTACCAAAATTGATGTTTCCACGAAAAGGCTCAATGAATCAGTATTTCCTAATGGAAATCTGCTTTGCTGAAGAACTCCTGACCATTTCTACTGGTAATTCTGTGTACTTTATCCAGGTGAGAGAAAGATAAATTTGGCATCAAAACACTGCTAAATATAACTAAGCTTTCATAGCTAATGGAGTTGTCTGCTTTATCTACATCCAAAAAGCAAGTCTTCCCAGGCTGTGGTTTAGTGAAACAGCCTGAGTGAAACTTTCAAGCATGGGATATTCAAAAGTGCTCAGCATTGACCTGCCTCAGCTCCCACAGAAGTCAGTAGTAAAATTCTCACGAATTTCAATAGGAACAGCATTAGGCCAAAGCTTAGCTGAAGATCATATATAGATCTGACAGTTGACAGACAGTACTTGGAGTCTCAAGCCATGAACCGATGTTCATTTTTACCAGTGGAAATTTCTAAGACATTTTGAATGGTAGACATATTTCCAGGAGAGGGAGTATATAGGGCCAGGTAGAGACATTACACTTTTAACAGTATAAGTGATCAGAAACTGGTCTATAACCATAACAGAACAGAATTTCAGGGCACACAGACTGGTTTTAAAGTGGCTGAACCCAATCGAAGGTTTTCCCCTCGCACCTCTCCCCCTCAAAAGGCAAATACATGCTCTGTTTGCCACTGATCTAAATCATGCCACTTACAGAAAATCACGAAACTTAAATTGATTCCACTTCAGGCTTTTGAATGTCTGTACCTAGCCTAGATATTCAACCTGCAACTGCCACCTTCTCCCCTGCTCTCCCCACCTTCCCCAGACTGAGGTGATCCTGATATGATGGGGAGAGTGAAGAGTGGGGAAAGGCTCCCCTCACCTGCCCCAAACTGAGTTTTGGAGAATGAGTCAAGGTGACTAGGAGCTGAGCAGATGGAGCAGTACTGCAAGCCCCCTTCCTACTTCTCACAGCCACAAACAGACTGAACATCAGCACACTCCCTCTCCTGGAAAGATGTCTACCATTCAAAATTTCTCAGATCTTTTATCATTTTAGGGTTTTTTTTAACAATCTGCAGGAAATCTTCCTCTTACAGGTTTTTCCTTCATTTTAAAGTTATGGACCAAAATCTGATTCCCTGGAAAACAATGGCAAAAGTGCCAGCTGATCTCAATAGAACTAAAATTTCATCCTGTGAGAGTATGTAATTCCTGACAAAGTTGGGGAATTAAGACCTTTGTTTGCTCATAGATCAGGAGATGGGCACTGGCTATATAAACTTTCCCATTTCAACCCTCAAATCTGTCCCAATACTGAGCCTTTAGGTACGAGATTGTAACCCATCTCCCAGGCCTAATCAATCCTTGATTCTTCTTAAATGAAGCTGACAATTTGTGCTGAGTGTGATGGTGCCTTTGTCAATCTTCACGTGTTCTCTTCATCCATGTTCCCACTATGCTAGCCCAGGTACACAAACAATAATCTCAAATAAACTTCCACATACACGTCTTTATCTTCATCACTTTATCTCCATAAATGAAATGAAGCATCTCCAGAACTGCTACATCACCTCTTTGTTTTTCAGTTCTGGAGAATTAAATGGACTTTTTTCACCCTGATTCAGTGCATTAATTCACTCCAGATTGCATAGGGACAGTATCAGCAGCAGACCCACTGGCAGTCACCAAAACAGCCATAAATGCAGCAAAATAAGCCTTACTGAAAAGTCTGAGAATGCTTTTCTTCTTGGTAGAATCATAAACAGAGCAGCTTTAGGTCAGCAGAGCTCATGTATTATATCAATATGCAAAAAGGAAGGTACTGTGTTATTTTCCTTCTATCCATGGTGACCTTCTGATTCTTCGTAGCTCAAGTTATATTTTTGCACTGTTTTCTCACTGTTCCTATAGTAAAAGAAAAATCCAGCATTTCTGTGGGCATTTTATGCCATATAGCTGGATAAGAAGGCCTGGCAAATTTCATATCCATACCACCCAAGGAAGATTGGAAAGGGGAAAAAAAAAGTCACACCTTTTTAGTCAATTAAAAAAAGAACAAAATAGATTCCTAAATGCAGAAGCTCAAAGAAAAATATTCGTGTAAAGATACTCAGCAGTGACATAATTAAATCCACCACATTTAGGTCAGCCAAGGATGCTGGATTTATACCCCAATGATTTATTCAAAACTTTTTAGCAATGCTGTTTTGATTGAGAGCTCCCTAACCCTTATATTTCTTGCACACATTTTATGAAAAAATAGTCTTTACATCCTCTGAAAGCCTTCACTATTACTGTTACTCAGGGGGAGGACAGTGGGCCAAGTTAGGCTGTGCCAAATGCACCATCATGCATTTATCAATTGCATGTAGGCTGGGTCTGCATTTGAGAACAATGCTGAGAACTCAGGTTACACGCATTATTGCATTCACTGTGGATTGTGAGACTGGAGGCTGGGAATGACTGTTTCAAAAGATTTCCAAAAACCATATAGGGTTAAGTGTAACTTATTACTAAGAAGGCAGCAGTATTTTTTTCCTGGAGTTTCTTAGGTCTTTCCCATTATAGAGCTCAGGAAGCAATGCTTTTATACATGCCTTGGGACTAGGGGAGAGTAGTACAAGTTTCTGAGCTTCCAAAATTGTAGTCCTAAAAATGAGAATTCTGAAACACATTGAAGTAATAAACCTAGACAAACTTAAGTACAGATGTACTGTCATCACTTATGCTTTAAATATATGAAAGTCAGGCAAAGTATTCCATAAAAATATGGTATTAATAATTTGGTGTTGAAAGTGGTTCCACTGAGACTATCTCTTTTCTGGTCATGTCCCAGAGGAAAGCCTCACATGTTGACATCACATGATTTCCAGTAATGAACTTTTACCAGAAAAAGGAAACCTCAGGAAGAGAATTTGAAAATGGTTTAGGATGGCATATCTATGTGTCGGTAATCTAGTGACAGAATTGTACTTTACTGACTGGAGTGGAGGGACTAGGGCAGGTACAGTGTGACATGCATGTCTGTTGACATCCTTCATAATGTCTGGCATATACCTGTCTAAAAAAACAACTTATTTGTAGTTTAAACTTCAGTGATGTACTTGTAAATTATGTGTTGTGCCCCTGCTGTAATGGCTAGTCTGTTTGAAAGATAACAGCTATCTACAGCTGCCAGCTAATGGAGTTGCTCCTTTAAGTCAAGTAGTATTGGTCTACAAAATGGTTCTTAAGTTCCTGGATTCAAACTAGGTTGATGACCTATGTTGGGGGTTGCTACAGCTCATATCTGTTGCTTAAAAGAAAAAGTACAGTCACATTTTAGCTTGGCTAAATTGTAGAAGCTAGGGAAAAGTAATGTTTTAAGCTACAATTGCTTTGGGTTTTGTGTTGGTTTGGTTTGGTTTTCTGACTTATAAATGAGGACAAGTTTGCTAAAAAAGAAAGGAAGGGAAAAAAAGAAAGGCAATAGTTGAGTTAGTGTGAGATAGACAAGGATGGAAGCATGTTGGGTAAGAGGAGATTATTATTGTTCAGGAGAATATATGTTCTTCTCTCCTAACCTAATACAAGACTACAGTAACCATACACAAAAATGTATCTGTATCTCAAATACTTTCCTTGGTCTAATTCAAGAAACAAGTACATGCTTCTTATCTGGTCTAATTCAGATTCTAATGAATGTTCTTCTGTTGATTTCAGCACATGACTATCAATGCTTTTATCCTGGTCAAAGTTCAGACCCCCTAAAATGATATTATAATAATCCCAGCTTGATCCATATGCATGTGTATACAAAAGCAGCAGCAGCATAGCTTAGCAAGTGTATTATATTTGTGTGGAAATTTTCTCCCATGGTTATCAGAGGAGACAAATGAAATTTTCAAACACAACCATATCAAACTCCACAACACATTGACATGTCTGGGATTCACATGCAGTAAAAGGAGAAACTGGAAATGAAAGTTATTTCTGCAATTCAAGTAATGAGAGAGTGTCTTGAAACACTGATAGAGAAGGAAGATTTTTCATTAGGTACGTTTCACTTTCTTCTTCGCTACAGTGATCCACTTACAGTAGCCGAGTGTTCTTACATGACACATTTCCACTTTCCCACAGAAGTGACTGTGATTTTTGAATGCTGTTTGTTGTTCCTGCTTTTCTTCCCCGACACAACACACCAATTTTTAACCTTTTCAGTAACCTAGTGACACCTCTGGGACATTACAGTATTCTTGTCAAAATGTCTGGTCTGCAACAATAAATTTTACATTGATGTCTTGCTTTTCGGGGATAATTACACTGTACCTTAAATGTTAGCCTATTTACTATTTGTGCAAAAAGATGACAATAAAATCAATGGAACACAATTCCCAAATGCACATCAAAGTCTTTTGCAATGTTAATGGATTAGCATGTCTGTAGAGGTGCAAGATCATTTGGTCTCAATGCTTGGACTTGCACACAATACGTACTTCCTCAAAGCTAAACTTATTAACCCTTATCTTCTGATCTCATCTGTTCTAAAAGTTAATTTAATCTCCCTGTGTTTGTCAGGATACCGTTTCTTTTTAAGCTAAGTCTTGGGATCCTGCACATTGATCAATAGGTGCATGATGAAGGAACTTCGTCCTGCTACCTATGACCAGCAGCTATGTTTTTTCAATGATTCCACAGGAGTCAAAAACTCAACAAAGCGAATCGCGGATGCTGTAAAGGGAGCATGCTGCTCATGTCTGTGACCACTGTATGCAAAGCTTGGCATTAGTCACCGCCAGGCCGCCTCTGACAGCCCTGAAGTGAGGGAGATTAATGTGAGGCAGGGGCACTTTATTATTGTCATTCTGTTCTTTCACACTCTGCCTCTGACTTTCAATTTTGCTCCAGAATTAATTGTCTGCTCCCTACAGTATGACTGATGTAGAAGGATACAAGTAACATAGGCACCTGGTTCTGGCCTTGACAATCTGACTCGTTGTTGCAGGATGTATTGTGCACGGTCAAATTCAGGGACAGACGGGCATCTTTCAAAGAAATCAGCCGATGTTTCTTTTGACTTCAATCAGATTTGACTGTAGATTATCCTTTTCTAAGAACAATTTTTTCTTGTAAAGATGCTAACAAAATGCCAGTGCCATTATTAAGTACTACTACATGATACTGTTGCTCTGTTTTATGCAGCCTCATATGAGGCCTTTCACTTCCAGGCTTTTCTTTTTTTATGTTTGAAGGTAGTAAATTAGTAATGTAGCCATGTTAAATCCCTACCCTCTCAGATTTAAGCATTGTTGTGAGAACATTATGTATAGTATCACTGACAATAAAAAATACATGACTATGTAAGTCTGTACCATTTGCTATTTATTGCACTAACAGTTCCAAAGCAAATTACACAAAAACTAAAACAAATATTTAAAGATCCCATATCTAAACTGGAATGTCTGACTGTGCATCAGACTTCAAATGAACTGCTGGATAGGAAGATCAAAGAACATCTTTACTAAAGAATTGAGGTTTGGGGTTTTGGAGGCAAAAATTAATGTAGATTTAGCCTTTCCACGAGTCACAAATCTGCCAGTCTACTTTTTCCAGATTAATCTCTGATGGTAGCAAATGCAAGCATAGTTTCACTCAACAGCAAACACACACCTTCCCATTTATTTTCTACCATATAGAGATTGCCACTAGATAGCTGGAATTTACCAGGGAGCAACAGACAATGGTACTGGAAATACTACAGTTAACTCTCTTCTAAGAATAAGAAAGAGCTGTAATAGCAATGTGGCATGTGTTTGTAAAGGTTTACTTTTCTTTGGCAACCAGTGTACCTCAAAGTACCCTATAGTAATCCGTTTGAGTTTTATCAAATGATGGCCCTAATGGTGACAAACCTGCAGTAGCTTCACAGCTGAAAAACCTGTACACAATTAAAGCACATATGACAGAATGTTATTAAATGTTCCATTGTTTAATGTTACGCCATTAAAGTATTTTTTTCATGAGGATTTCAGGAAATCCCTCACAAATACTCTGCTTTAATAGAACCTGCAATAAATTATTGCAGCTCTAACTCATCTACTCCTTCAATATGACCATGGTATTATGTTAAAGGGTACAGAGATATATAATATGCTGAACTGTCTCTATAGTTGATACCAGTGGGAAAATTACCACTATTCACAGAAGGAGTTCCAACTTCGTTTCATTAATGATTTATCACAATGGGCAAAATGTGAAAAATAACTAGTTGCTTTTTTGAAAGGAGGAAGCTTTGTCCACTTGGTACCTGTTACAAACACCCGTCCAAAGTAGAATCAAGGCACTGAAAGTAATCAGAAACTCTGTCTCTTTAAAAAGGTGTGCAAGTAAATGTTGTAATATCCTTCAAAGCTGACATTAAGTATTCAAATGTTACTTAAGCAAAGTGTGAGCAATTAAATTAATCAATCTTCCCAGCCATGTACTGAACAGATGTTCAATAAATCCTCTCTGCTTACAGTTGTTGGGGGAAGAAAGTCCACTTTTAGCTGTCCTTCAGTGATGACATCCCTCAGCCCGTCCTTTCACTAGGCCTCATGGGCCACTGTCAGGCAGTTCTGCTGTGTTGTTTCTTTATTATAAATAACAACAGGCCACCTGGACTACCTGCAGTACCTGGAAGCTGAGGTTTAATGATCCTTCAGGCTACATCCTCAGCTCTCTCCTGATCCCAGATAATGGGACTGATGGGAATGGCAGAGGAGTGACGGATGGCAGTGACGGATGACTCCAGACAAACATGTGCTGACAACTAGTGAATATGGGGCAGTGTTGCAGAAAGGTCAAGATAAAAGTACTTGCATGACTTTCAAAGTTTCTCCATGAAAGAAAAAAAAAACCCTGCCAGATTGCCCAGTTCCTCATACATAGTTCTTTTCTTTTTCCTTGTCTCTGTTTTTTTTTTAATCACTAAATAACTTTGCCAGGCAGAACAGTACAACATATTATCCAGCTATCTTAACTCTGGTAAAAAAACAAAAACCGAAGGAGGCTTTCTAATATTTTTAAGAAAATAAAATGACCCATTTTTACAGTCAGGATTATATGCATGCACATGCACATTTGCAATCTTTGGTGGTAACTGACTGGTAGCTACAAAGACACGCTGTCTCTCTTTAAAACCATTTACTTTATTCTTTCCTAATCAGATTCTTCTCTTTGGCTATCACCATAGTTTCTGATCATCACCAGTTTTGTCTCCCCTTCCCTACCCTTTCTGCCCAGTTAAGCAACGGAGCCTCTCAGAAAGGATGCGAAAGCAGTGCCCTAAAAGTTCTGTGATGTAATGTATTGCCTACTAAAAGTAGCACACGCCACCATATCTAGTTCAGGATCACAGATCTCACAAGCTAAAGGCCAAGTTTATCTTTAAGCTACCCAGCTCTCACACAACAAATGCTATTGAGCAAGAAGATATATATGAAGCGTCTCATCATCTTAACTTTTTCCAAGTTAATATCAACTATGATCGAATGAGTCGACTGACATTCAAATGTAATGGTTAAAATTTCTGCACCACAGATATACAGCTTCAACCTTTTGAATGCTACCATTCCATATATGGACTTTATCCACATTTTAATGAGGCTTTAAAATCTCCAAGATTAAGCTGGTATTTTATGTAGAACTGCCTGCTTTTTATGATATCCTGACATGTTGTACAACATTTGTGACTATATTGATCCTTATAAATTCAGCATCTATATATATTCATGAAAAGTATCTTCCCCCCTCTTCTTCATTCAGTATATGGTATAATCCAGGGGTATTTTTTTGCAAAGTAAATAGGGAAGTGAGTTATAGTTAAATAACAACACTGCATGATTTAGCAGCAATTTTAAGAATTAAAATGTGTTTAGAATCTGTAGTAAAGAAATGTCAGGGTTTCTTCATGGATTTTATTCTTCCTGATTCTCCTTCAGGTAAACCTGTTATAAATCCTAGGGGGGTAAAATGTGCTCTCCTCACACCTGGGACAGTTATACATCTTCATGCCCTCATCTTTGCCTGACTGCAGAGACAAGCCTTCCCTATGTTTCTTCATGCTGTTTCATGCTTTTAATCTGAAACAAATGATTGCAGGAAAAAAAGCATTATCACCTTGGCGAGGCATCAGGAGTATAAAAAAAAAGAGAAGAAAGGGTCTATGGGCAAATTCATCTTCCACTGCTACAATCAATCTCTCACCTAAAGAAATACACAATAACTAGGCAGGAAAGGGCCAAGATTTATGGCCTAGAAACATCTACACTGACCAGCATACACCTAGCCTTCTTGGCTCCCTCCTTGCCAGAATGGCTCTTTCTAACAGTTACAATGATATACTGTCTCTCCCTACTGTTTTACAAGTACATTAGCTTTATTTAATGAGATCTCTGAGTAATTTAACAGATGTATATAGGACATAAGACTAGGAAAACTCTTGCTACTTGAATACTTTTGCCAAGGTATTCTAGGGGCAGCTAATCTCCATTGTCACCTTATATTCTTTGAAATAGTATTATTGGAATTCTGGGAAGGGTTTAAAAAATCATTTAAATAAAAATGTTATATTAGAATCAGCTAGAATATTGCTGTATTCAAATTTGCTTGTATCCAGCCCATAAAAATCAGGATAAATTGAGTTATTTTAGATCTTCAAAAATACTTCTACATTAAAGGAGCTGAGAGGAATTCAAAAACAGAAATTAATATATTTGCTAAATATCCCATCCTGTTCTCCCCCCACACCTTTAGCACCATGTCCCAAAAGGAAAAACATATTTTCCCTTTTGAAAACATATATATTCTGCTTTAAAGTATATGCTGACTGGCTAGGGCTATAAGAAAGCAAAGAACAGCATTCAGGAACTCTGTTTAAAGCATGATCCACAGTTAATAATTACTGTAATACTGCACAACAGTTCTACTTACCAGGATTGGGATTCTTGCATTTCTGGGCAAGAGGCAAGTGCTTAAAATGGCTGTTCCCATGCTTTCAAACTGATTTTAAATATTTCCATATTATGGTAAGGTATTACGGGATACAACAATGATATTAGCTAGAAAAAATAACTTTAATAAACTACAGATTAATACTACTGAGGTGGCAGCAGTGGGAAGCTACCTGTCTAAAGTATCATTAAAATGAAAATGGCTTTATTCCTCCATATGGACCAGGATGGGCATATGCATTTCAAGCACATGAACATATATCTTTAAAACAAAGCATCTAAAAAAATCTTTACAACATGTTGCTGCTTCCTAATACATTATACTTTTCAACTCGATTAAAAATGGAGCATTGCCCCAGACTCAGTAAATGACTTCAATGAACCACATTAAAAAAAATTCAACAACTCCAAATTCCACTCAGTGGTGAGACCAGTTCTAATTGAGTTTAGTGGCATTTTTCTGTAAATAATATATAGTCTCATTACATGGAGGGTTTATTTTAGTTTTAAAATATATTTCTTCTTTAAATTCTTTTAAGCTAAAGGGGAAAAAAGGATGAGAGTGATATTTACTATTCTGGCAAAGTGTTTAGTGTCCTTCTGGCTTGCTGGATATTGTGTTAACCTTGAATTAGACAATAAAACACAGTTCTAGCACATTTATACATTGTTACCTATGGAAGTTCAGCACATTTATAACATGTATGTGACAGCAGATGTGCCTCCTATTTCAAAGAGAACTACATGTGTAGCTGATCATGGTAAACATACTTAGCAGCGTTCTAAACAATGCATCTTATTTTATACAGTGCTAATGGCTCCTTACTTAACGAACCTGAGGCAGTGTGTTTAAAACATAAAAGTTTAATAAAGTCCATAAAAACTCTTAATAAATGAAAGGTTATGAAATAATTAGTCTTGAGTATATAAAACTATTATGAAAAAAAAATCAAGAACGTACAAATTAACACCAGAGTAAAAAAGAAAGAGAGAGAGAGAGAGAAATGGAACAAGCTGGAATAGAACAAATTCATTGCATGAAATTTCATTTCTTGAGAGCTATACATCAAGTTGTATTTGTTTAATGAGGTTGACACTAGAAAGATGTATAGAACATGTCAGACACCCAGTACCAGTGCGTTCTGGGAAAAAGATAACATCTGAGAATCTGACCACTCACTTCGTCTTCTAGCCAGACTTCTCTATCTACTGGTTCTTCGGGGGATTATAAATGAGAGGGCAGAAGGAACAAGGAGCAAAATAATGAAAAACACACAAAAAAAGAAAAATTATAACATTGTAGAGCAAAGTAAAGCCAGATTTATTGACCTCGCAACTACATAATCAAGAGAAAGTTATCACTGTAGAAACTTTTACTAAGCCGAATGATCTTAAATAACAAGGGAGTGCTATGAAATTTACAGCACTTTTAAGATATGCAAATTGAATGCAAGGTATAGACATAAGGGTAATTAATTGTAAATCTAAGAATAATGTTTCTTTGTCAGGGCTGTCTCCATGTTGTGGAATACATTCTAATGCGCCTTAACTGAATATTTCTTAAAGGCTGCTCTAATTATAAGATGTTCAGAATTTCAAAATAGTAGTTATTCTTATCATTTAATATAGCTGCTGTAAAGTTTCATAACAGAATTTACTGATTACATGAAAATATTTTATTTTAATTTCAAGGATAAAGCACTCGTTTAAAAGTCCAGGCACTCAGAGTTTGCCTTTAGAAATAATAATAATATGATAGAAAAAATCTTTTGCTAAAACACTGGGATTTTTTTCACCTTCCCTTCTTTTTATTTTTTGAAAGTGGAGGAGGATCAAAAAAACTATACATATCTACATATGTTAATACTTGTAAAATTTTAATGTTTTCTGGAGACTTAATAATACAAAATACAAGTATTTGTTTAAATAATTTACTTCACTTTCCATATATTATTTTTAAGCCATTCATGTATGCTACAATAATTAAGGTCAACATTTCCATTATAGCAGGACTATAAAAATTCAAGCTTTTGTTTTAAATCTTGGCATAACAACAAGCTCCTAGACTGAAAGGAAATTTATACAAACTTATACAATGTATAAAGAAACTTTTACACAAACACACAGAAATTGGCATAATTCAGGTCCCTGCCAGTTTAAACACAAGTCAGCCTAGGTCATCCTAGGCCGGTGTGCTTATTCCCAGAAGACATGCTATAGGTGAGGTTATTAGTCTCTAATTCATTCTAACAAAATAAAACAATGCTTCACGTTGAGTCAGTGTAGAGACCAGGCTGTAGAGAGAACTGCCAGGACAAAAATCTTAGCACTTGGTGTAACTGATAAATTTTCCCTTACCGGAACTGGTCCACAGACCTCTAAAGGTAAGCATGTATTATTAGAGAGATGAGGGATTTTCCCATGGGTAGGGACTAAGGGCTTCTATGCACGGGCATGGAGCCTGCTCCAACATGCTGGAAACCCGATTAATCGAGTCTGCTGGAGCATGGAAATATTCTCACTCCAGCAGCCTTGCATGTCACACATATCAGCGTCCCCACATGTCTCTGTCGTGAAAAAAAATGGTGGCGGGGCAAGTTGAAATAAAACATGTTCGATGAGCTTTAGTTCAAAGCACTTCACCATTTTTTCAGCACAGGAATGCGCAGGGACACAGATACTTTCATTAGCTTGCTAATTAAAGCACCCAGGGCCAGGTCCCACAGCACATGTAAAAATGCCCTAAGATGCAACTTTGCCACTGAGTCACTGGTGAGTCATTTAAGTCATCTGTACCTCAGTTTACTGGTCATTAAATTGGGAAGTATAACAGTAACTAGCAACCTCACAAATGTCTTGCAAATGTATTTAATTCATTTGTATCTCTAAAATGCTATTTACAACCTTAAATCTAGCCTTGTATTTCTATATCATCCTGTCAAGCAAGAAATCCATCATACAAATCATATGATATTTTATGAAGAAAACAATATTAAAATTCACAACATGGCTTCATGAGGGTTAGCTGGACTGTCAGTATAGACAATAACTGTTTCAGCTCCTCTACAAGTGTTGTTATGAAACTCCAACCTCTGAACAGTCTTCTTCCCAGTCTTCATAGGGAAGGTGGTAACATACTGTACAGTGTAACCTATTTTAGGATGGCAAGACAAAATACAATAGGCTAACTAGTCTGCAGGGGTGTACCAGACTGGGAAGATTTCCACTAGCTAATGGAAAAATGACATGAAATATTGTTTTGTGTTGTCTTATTGGAAAGGGGCTTTCAGAAGAGAAATGAGTCTCAATCCTTATTTGGTAGCAGATTAGCAATTCAGTATACTTAACATTTTGTAGAGAAGAATGAGTGTCCATGCTTTAGGTTTGATGAAGTTTTAGAATCTCAAGAAACAATGTGGGAGGGGGGAGTCTTTGGCTAGTAAACTGGCTTAAAAGAGGCAGAGTTAAGAATGGCATGGGGAATTTACATTTTCTTACTTTGAAATCTATTTTCTTTAAATAACAAAGATATTGTTACTATTTTTTTCTAAACAACATATATTCTCAGTGTACCCCTTTCATGAAAGTTTTTGGGCTTCCTCCTTACCTTTTAAACAGAAATCTCTGAAAAGTTTAAACCACTGCCAGATATCCTGGCAGATTTTATAACCCCAGTAAGCGCAATATTTGCTAGTACAAAGGGATCCCTCAAACACAGCAATCATTGAGGTTATAATTTCTTTTGCCTATGCCAGTAAAGGTTAATAGCTTCCTTCCAGTGTATTTCAAATATCATGCTTACACAGGAATAAAATCTCCAAAACTTTTATAAGGAAACACAAAAGTACTTTATTAATGGCACAGTAAAACTTAATAGAGCAGAGGGTTGAATTTAAGGCTTCAAGCTTCCATTCTTA
>NW_017728998.1:23136773-23144802 GCF_001723915.1 Gavialis gangeticus | reverse complement strand
TTATGGTTCCACATCAACTGTTTTATAGAGTGATCAACCAGCAGATAATTTCCCAGAAGTAGTCAGTTCTTTTGTTTAACTCCTTGGAATGAAACTTCTTCTGCTTTTGTATTCTTACAGGACAATTCCTGCCCTTTCTCCCCTCCAAGTCCTAATCTCTAATTTATCTGTGGATGCTTTCAAGAAAAGGCCCCAAAGCATCCTATGCATCTTCTGCACCTTGGTCTTATAAGACACATGGGGTAATAAGGGTCACAAAACAAGCATAACACAGAGAATAACTAAAGGTCATTTAGGAGGATCTGTGAGAATAAACCAGCTTTGGCTGGATTATAAGGGTTTTGGTGTGAGGACCATTTCTCGTTTTCAGTGGAGGTTCTTTGCAAGTACAAGAACACGGATTGTACTCGAAATGCAAGAGAAGCTCCTATTTCACCCACTGTATCTGGCATTAATATGCTTGACAAATATTTCCAACACCCTTGAAACATCTTCTGGAGATTGAAGTTTGTATGAGATTTTAAGTGGAGACTACAATTTCTATCTGTTACTCAAGAAAGACTATGAGCTACACATGGGACTTCATGCAAGTTCTAGCAGTTAAATATAGTAAGCTGTGAACAGCTTACTATACTGCTCAACAGCATTTGTAATCTCTGTTAGCTGTTTCCCTCATAGATCTTGCAAGCTCAGTAAACATTTCAAATTTCTTATAACTTCTGCAAATTCTCTCTCAAATATAGTCTTGTATAATACAAATAGATGTTTAATAACCTTCATCAAAGAGAACAAAAAATGGTCTTATCTGGCATACATGGCATGTGGTTGAAGACCAAAGGGCGGGGGGCTCTCGCCACCAGTCCAGGAAGGCATGGGAGTGGGCGTGTGCCCCCAGATTGGGGGTTGTTTTGTTTTGTTTTTTTATTTAGCAAGAATATGAACCATAACTTCCTCCTCACTTGGAAATAACTGTCAAAGGATATCTGCATGTTATTAGTTGTTGTTATTTTTCTTGGTGCAGTGGATTGCCTGGATTTGGTTTCCTAACACAGGAAGCTTTGAATCCTATGGAATCCCATATAATGGGGTATCCCAAGATGCAAAGGGCATCACAGAAAAGGTAATACAGCCCTAGTACATCTCTAATCACAGATCTTTATTGTAGCTTTAAAATTAGCATCAGTACTTGGAGGATTAATAGCTGTTGGGTACGCTCTGTCAACATCTCTATATAGTAGGACAGTACACAATCCTGAAAGCAACAATAGTAGGTTCAAAAACAAAGAAGGGCTAGATTCTGCCCTTATTACTCACAGCGAGTAGAATTTATTGCACATTGTCGGGGAACAGGGCCCCAAGGTCACGGTGGGCCGGGGTTGGCGATTGGAACACGAACAGGTGGGATTTACAGCGGTGGAATCTGAGTGGTACAGGGCACGTGTATGGTTTCAAACAGGTCGATTTATTTTAACTTACGCTTTGAGGCGTAGGCAGAGCTGCTTTCTTGTTCAGTTACAGTTAAACAGACAACAAGGAGGTCTGTTGGCCCACGGGGTTCACTAGCGAGCCCTTGTGTTCTACCCCCGGAGGGATAGGTGCGGCTGCCCACTAGCTAGTCCCAGGGCTGGTCAACAGCTTATAGTTGGAATAACAAACTAATGAAAAACTGTAACGCGTGACACCAGTCCAGTGATGGACAACAAAGAGAAGAGATGATGGTAGCCAATGCCGAGGTCAGATGCCAGGTAAGAAGACGAAGCCGTAGTCATAGCAGTAAGGGTGATCCAAATTGAAGTCAAAGTCAAAGCCAAAACAGTCTGGTAACCAAAGGAATCAATACGAGAAGGAACGAAATCGAAGAGCTAAACCACTGTATGAGGTTATGAAGAGAACCAGGGGTTTGAATCCCAATCTCTCTCTCTGCCTCACAGTCCCTGCTAAAAGCAGCCTCTGTTTGCAGATCGAGCACGGTCTCTCAGAACACTTACACCAATGCCTGCACTCCTAACGCCCACCAACTCCAAACGCCCACCCCAGGTGGGGGCTCACTAGCCTTTTATAGGAATTTAGTGGCCAGTCGGATCGCTTTGTATATAGAAATTTCTGGTCAAATTATGTCATGCTTTTGCCAACTGAGCATGTGTCAGATCAAGCTCTGTGTAGTAACTGAGCATGCGCCTGTGGAGAAAGTAGGTCAGTGCTGACTGACAGTTCCTGAGGTCACCCAGGGGGCACGTGCTGGGTGAGCCCTGGAATTTTCCACTCATAGAACTGACATGCGCATCTCAGTTCCAGTCCTTCTGTGTTGTCAGCATACAACCATAAATTTTACTGTGACACACATGTAATTCCATTAAATTTAGTTGGCCAACAAACAGAGTGGAGACATAAAATGTGGGTAGTGGGATGGCCAAAGGGAGGTGTAGTATCTAGTCCTAGGTTATTATTGTTATGTTAGACAGATGCAGGCTTAATTACATTAGGGCTGACAGTTTCACAAAATAAATTTTCTAAAAAGTCTTTGCAAGAAAATGACCTTCTCCTAAAACTCCTATACTACTTCCAGCCAGGTTAATCCTATACCAGTTTCAGCCACTTTGAAAGCAGTTTACGTGCACTGAACGTCTTGGGGGGCTTGTACACATTAGCATGTTCACGTGACAGAAATATCAGTGTGTGGTTTAATAGCATCACAGTATACAAGTGCAGCACTTCTGGAGGTTTTAAATGACTTTGCATCACGGAAAACTAAACTACATCTGGACGTTGTTGAGTTTGCAATGTTGCAAATTGCAACGATACAGCTGTCAGCTTGCCTTCTGGCCACAGGAGAGGCGGGCAGATAGTGCAGAAAATAAGGATCAGGCCCCTCACTTCTACTGCTTTCAGCAGGTGCCTGCTGAAGGCCAAAGTGGCAAGGGGCCCAATCCTTTTTGGTTTTGGAGGAGGAAGAGGAGGAGTCTGCTCCCCTTTTCCACAGCCAGGAGGTGAACTGCCAGCAGGCTGAGCAGCCCCTGAGCTGTAGGAGACACTGGTCCTTCCTTCCACAGCAGTGGTACTCACCGGGGCTGTCCAGGTGGGCTGCTAGCAAGCCAGATGCTGCCCCAGTTCAGCGTCAAAGAGGAGTTGGGTCAGACCGTATGCTGCCTCTGAGCTGGGGCAGTGCCCAACCCACTAGCAACCCACCTGCGTGGCCCCAGGAGGCACTGCCACTGTAAAGGGAAGGACCAGTGCCCCCCACAGCTCAGAGGCCACTCAGCCCACTAGCAGCTCATTCCCTCAGCCCTAGGAGAGACAGGCAGGCTCCACCAAAAACAAAGATCAGGCCCCTTGCTGTTGCCTTCAGCAGGTCCCTGTTGAAGGCAGAAGCAGTAAAGGGCCTGATCCCTTTCTTTTTTTTTTTTTTTCAGTTGAGCCTGCCTGTGGCAGTGGGCTGAGCTGCCAGCAGGCTGAGTGGCCCCTGAGCTAGACAGGGCCTTAGTCCTTCCTTACAGAGCAGCAGCGCCCCCATGGGCAAGCTACTAGAGGGCCAGGTGTTGCCCCAGCTTGGAGGCAGCACCCAGCTCAATCCAACTGTTCCTCAACCCTGCCTGCTGGAAGCCTACCCAGTGCTGCTCCTGGGGCAAGCTCAGGAAACAGTTGGATTGGGCTGGGTGCTGCCTCCAAGCTGGGCCTGCTATCAGACTGCCTGAGTGGCCCTGAGGCGCACTGCTGCCACAGAAGGAAGGACCAGGGCGCCCCTCAGCTCAGGGGCCGCTTAGCCTACAAGCAGTTCACCCTCCGGCTGCAGGCAGGCTCCAGCTCTGACAAAAAAAAAAAAAGGATCAGGCCCCTCACCATAATGTGACAGAAAAATTGAAACTGGGGTTTTCAATTAAAAACCCACCTTTTCAATTTAGGGGGCATGGAATAAAACCTTAGGGATTTAAATCCCCATCACATGTACAAGCGCCCCTGTTGTATTACAGATTTGAACCTGTTTCTGATCACTTAAGCTAGTTTATGTTTAACTTCGGTCCCTAACCCTGCAGTCTTCTCTTAAAACTCACTATAAATGTTCAGTTCTCTTCTTGCACTTGGTGTGTAAAATTATTTACCCCACTCAAATTAGCAAGAGGCTTATGTTTGTGTCTTTGCTTTTATCACTTTCAGTCACCCACTTAACAATACCTAAAAGGTGAGTTTTTTCTCATTGCTATAGTACACTAAGGAATAAAGTTGGCACTGAGACATCTAAAGTACACAGATGGTGAAATGACTCTTATTTCAAAAGTACCCTTATTTCAGTCTCCATAATTAGCAGCATAAAAAGTCAGTCCTAGACAATTAAAATAAATGCATATATGTAAAATCAGCCAAAAAGATTCACATTGATAGTCTGCATAACTATACCTGGCTTGCTGTCTAGTTGCTTGAAGCAAAGTCTACTGCAGCCTTGCTCCCCAATGGCTATGATGTTAGATACACCATAGTGAATAGGATATCTTTTAAATCTAAAGCAGTACTGGCCCCAAAATGCCTCATCTAGGGCTAAGTACAGACATTCAAGAAGTCCAAGAAGGAATCAATCTAAATTACTGTAAGCAGACTAAGTTAGATTAGTAGCAAACAGTATCCATTTTCGCCCTTTAGGGAGGGAGAGGGGAGCACGCAAGCTGTCTGCACTGACCAAGGCCTGCAGGTTGGGGATGCACCTGCATGCCTCCTAGCATGCCCCACAGGCTTCCCAAGCAGCTGGAGACTGATGAGAGCAGCCAAACAGCCTGGCCACATCTGACTGGCTGCTTGTCATGGGCAAGCATGCCCCCAACTCTCTGCCACATCACTGTGGACCCTCCCCTACACCCAGCTCTGGGCTTCCAGAAAAGCCCCAAAGTAAGCATTCTCAGTCCTGAATCAGATGTGCCTCCATGTCCTGGCCTGCCCACACCCTGCCATGGCATCCTGTCACCTGCACCCAAGCAGGGAGACCCAGGAGATGCAGCATGTCCTGCTTGCTGCCCTGCACAACTCTCACCAGAAGCTGCAGGACAATACACATGCCCACCTGGACACGCTGGGCACCTGTTCATCATGGGATGTGGCTTTGTGTGCCTGAGCTAGTAATCAGACTTCCAGCACAGGGCCACCCACTGCCTGCCAAGCATCCTAAACTGGGCCACCAACTTTCATGTGGCCAATGAGGATGAGGCCCAGGCATTCATCAACCACAAGGAATACTTCTCCATCATCCTGCAGGGTGTCATCAACCATGAGGGACACTCCACCCACATTTCCACTAGCTGGGAAGGCAGCGCCCACGATGTATGCACCTCCCACAACTCCCCACTCCCTGGGGCTGCTGGAGAGTGGGCACTATGCTGCTGCAGTCCTCTATCTAATCATCAGAAATGTCTTTGTCCTTTCCCTCATTATCAGGTACCTGGATTACCCACTTCTGTCCTGGCTGATTATGGGGGGCAGCTGGACCTCCAGGAGGAGCACTTCAACTACTGCCTGAGCAGGTGCTGCATGGTGGTGTGCCTTTGGCCACCTCAAAGCATGCTGGCAGGCTCTCAGTGTGCACCCTGAAGTGGAAAACAACCTGACACAACTCATCATCGCCACATGTGTCCTCCATAACATCTGCGAGACCACAGCGTGCAGACTGGGCATGCCAGGTCATGCATAAGTGGTGCAGGGATGGGGGAGAGATTGAGCCCGCTGCTGATGCTAGGGGCCACAGCCCTGCACAGCAGCATACAGTCCAGATCTGTGAAGCCTTAGCCAACTACCTCCTCACCATTGAAGACCAGGAGCCCTCCCCAGATGAGTAGGGTTTCAAGTACCCATGCCCTGGCACTGGGCCATGAATCTTCTGCCCCAGGCTCCTCTGGCCCTGAGTTCTGGGCAATGCTGCCTACAACCCAGGCTGCCCAGACACCATTTCCCTTCTCCTGCCCCCTCCCCCAGGGGCATAATCAGGATATAGGGAAATGCAGCATGAGGAAGAGATGTGCCTCAGTTTATAACGTTTCGGTTGCCACAATTTTCTAGATTTTAATAAAGAAAACTTGCTGAACATTACCCATGGCAGAACTTGATCCCATTTCCCATTGCTCCAAACCAGCAAACCTTTGGAGGAGATGGGGAAGGTTTGTGAAAGTGGTGAAATAACTTGGGGCAATTAGGAAGGGGAGGGGAGAAGGGGTGGGGCCAGGACAAGTCCCACAGAGGCTAAACTCAACAAACACAAAACCTTGGCATTGTGGGGTGGGGGGCATAGACCTGGCACATTCATTCCCAGACTTGGGAGTGAAGAATAGGGATGTCTCCACATAGGAGCTGTCATCGCATCCTCCCCACACTGCCCTACCTTGCACAGGTGGTGTATCTGCAGTTAGACAGCGGAGACGCACAGCTTTGGTGTGAGGTTGCAACTTTTGCTGATAAATTCATAGATTCATGGATGTTTGGGTCAGAAGGGACCTTGGCAGATCATCAAGTCTGACCCCTGCCCTGGGCAGGAAAGAGCGCTGGGGTCAGATGACACCAGCCAAGTACATGTTTAGCCTTCTCTTGAAGACCCCCCTAGGTAGGGGAGAGCACTACCTCCCTTGGGAGCCCATTCCAGATTTTGTCAACCCTTACCATAAAGAAATTCTTCCTGATGTCTAGCCTAAATCTGCTCTCCATCAGTTTATGACCATTGTTCCTAGTTACTCCAAGGGGTGCCCTGGTACACAGAGCATCTCCTATTCCTTGCTGTCCCCCACTGATCAATTTGTAGGCAGCCATGAGATCACTTCTCAGCCTTCTCTTGCAGAGAAGTGAAGTATAAGGGCAGGCATCTGGGACTGTCCCAACCACCATGGACTTTCCCTGGGGATTGAACCAGAGCAGAGGGGGGAAATTTCTGCAGTGCCACTTGCAAGCTTCTCTAGGTGCACAACTCAAGAGTTATCCAGGCTGTGGGACTGGTTCAGCTAGATAATGGTTCCCATGCAGGACTCCTGGCATCACATCTGTGCCTGTCTTGGACTGGGAGGGATGGAGAGAGGGATGGAAGGAGAAGGGATGTTTCGCAAGAGAGAATTTTTCTCATTCTTGTTCTACTGCAACTCCAGTGGTTCTCATAGATAGCTATGTGTTATTTCCTGTCCCCGACTTAAGTGTCCTCTCTGCCACCTGGGTCCATGGTGCTGCCAGCTGGGATCAGGGACCCAACACTGGCACTTGTACCTGTTTTTTACACTGTGTCTGCAGAGCTCAAACAAATACTTTTAGTATCTTGCCGTAAGTGCAAGGGCGAGAGGGAGCTGTTTCAACACCAATTCTCTGGCCAGCTTGGAGGCTACAATTCTCCCAGGAGCTGAACATGGCCCTGAGAGATAGAGCAGTGAATGGGATATGGGGTGCTAACCACTGAAGGCCAGGGGGCAGGAGGCCTGGCACCTTGGCTGCAGTCCTGGACAGGAGGGGGGGGAAGGGGGTAACTGGTCTGCCCAGTACTTAAAGACAGAAACCTCCCAAGCATCTAACAGCTTTGGGCCTTCCACTTTGAGCAGTTAGGGTGCAGGATTTCACCTCCCCTCCTCCCCCCATGCTCTTCCATCCTTGGACACCCTCCCCGCTACCCCCCGCAACCGCTTTCTGGGCTTGTCAGCCATAACAGCCTCAGAGAGGGCTATGACCATGGGAATGGATTGTAGTGACTGTGGATCCCCTCACTCCCTCTTCCTTCTCCCCAGGGGGTCTGCATTTCCTCCAGTGCCTAGGTCCTTATCATGGCTGCATAGAGAAGGGACAAACCATACCATCCCGAGGGCCATGGCATCCTTGGTCGGTGCCTGACTCATCAGGAGAAATGGGGAGAAGGCTGAGTATGGATCTTGCTGCAGCAGCAGCCACTGCACTGTTAGTGGCAGAGCTGGAGGCATTCTGGAAGTGGGGCAACAAGACATTAAGAGTGGGAGTGGAACACCCATAGCAGCTGTGTGGGGAACAGTCCCAGGGCCTGCATGCTCAGCTATGGTCCATGGGGTACAGG
>NW_017728998.1:23103621-23131773 GCF_001723915.1 Gavialis gangeticus | reverse complement strand
CTGGAGGCATTCTGGAAGTGGGGCAACAAGACATTAAGAGTGGGAGTGGAACACCCATAGCAGCTGTGTGGGGAACAGTCCCAGGGCCTGCATGCTCAGCTATGGTCCATGGGGTACAGGACCAGGTACCAGGGTATGCTCCCATGAGGTGGAAGGCATGAGCTCAGATTCCAGGTCCTGGCTCTCAATTTCCATGGTGTCAAAGCTTTCCCCCAACTCATGCATGCCATGATCCTTGCTCCCAAACATGCCTAAAACGTCAAGGGCAATCAGGTCCAGCTGCAGGTGCAGCTTGGCTCTCACATCCTGTGATGATGCAAGGACCAGAACCAAGAAGGTGGAACCCTTGTGAGCCAGCTCCAGCAATTGTGCTCTTGCCTTATTTTTTTTAATAATATGAGTTTCAACTAAAATTTCAGACCTAAAGCACAGACACAACAGTTTTAACACAGCTAAAAACAAGAAATAGAAAAAAACAGGGGGGAAAGCTGCTTATTGTAAACTGATATATCCAGGTACAGAATCACAGGTTGGAAAAAAACATCACCCAGAAATAGTTTAGGTATAAATTTACCCTACTTTGGAGCAGGGGGATAGAAAATGTGACCACTGCCACCCCTCTTTCTATGACCATCACGGGAACAGGAACTTATGTCCAGAAAAAAGGGTCAGGTCAAGCTAACAGTGAACTCTGCAGAGTAAATGATATACTGTCTTTGTAAGGGTGTTTTTAGCTCCGCCTGGAGTCACATCACCTCCCCGCTGTAACAGTAGTTGCTCATTATAATAAATCACCTGCCACGCCTTTTATGTTATGGGAGATAATGCTTAGCCACTACTGGGAGGCAACAGAGAATGGTTAGAGACTCAGACCTTCTGCAGCTCTTCACAGGGCTCCACCATCCCCATCCCCTGCCCTCACCACACCTAATGTTCTGGGCAATGTTGACTGCCGCTAAGGTTTGTTATTAGCTTGACCCGAAGGCTCATATCTACAGCCCGGGTCTAAGTGCCTGCTTGCCCTGTTTTGCCCTGCATGGGTCCCAAGACAGGTCCCTCTTCCTCAGGTTCCCTCCTTGTCACCTTCTTGTGGCCAGGGTCCTCTCTCTCTTCTCCTCTCCCCTCTGGAAGAGTAAAGGTCCACTTTGCTTTCCTCTTCTTCTAGGTCCCCGGAGCGGTTCTCTTCACCCCCAGGATTCAGACTCACCGGTCGCTCAGACTTCTTCGCTGACTCTTGCTCCCAGCCAGACCTTGCCTGGTAAGTAAGGCTGGAGCTTACCCTGGGGTCTTCTGTAAGAGCTCCCTTACCTGCTTGCTCTCTCTTCTCCTCTCCTTCTTCCTTCTCCCTTGCTTCTTCTGCCTCCCTCAGCATCCTTTAAATCTCTCTCCTTTCAGCTGGGTCCCACATGGCAGTTCTCTAATGGCTGCCTACCCAACTCATCTGTTCCCCCTTTGCTTGACAGTGTGGTTCTTCTTTTTTTCTCTTTGTTCTTTTCCTGCGACAGTCTCTTCTTTCTCTGGTTGATTTCCAGTGCCTGGGTTTGCTGCGGCAGGCTTTGATCTGCCACGGCCCCAGCCAGCATCTCCATTCACCCAGATTGCATCAGGGTTTGCCGCGGCTCCTCTAGTTCCCCAAGGTAAATTTCCCTCTCCTACTTCTCCCTGGTTCTGCTCGTGGCAGGGTGCTTCGTGCACCCTGTCACAGTCTTAAATCCTAACCAGCTAGTGCAAACTCAGTGCTACTGCACAAGATGTAAGTCAGGGCACAAATTGGCCCTTCAGCTCTTAGATTTCCCCAAGCTTTCCCAACAGCTTGCTGAGCATAATTTGTACTTGTTTATTTAAAGCAACGTTGAATAATACAGTATGAAGACTGGTGTGAACAATAACTCTTATACAATTTATCACATAGAGAAGAGCTACTAATCTTTTTAGGAAACAAAGTATTCAACATTATTTAATGCTAGTATTTATGCATCAGAAAGCATTCTAAGCACAAACCTGTCCTCTTCCCCCTGTATACACACACATTTGTGATTATCTTAGCTATATCTGTAGCATGCCACATGTTCAGACTGTTTTGGAATCATCATACTATATGTTTAACTTTTATGGAATTTTGTTATTAATGCCACTTTTATAACACAGATAAGCTATATTCACAGTACTAATACTTACCACAAATAATTAGTTATATATTACTACATATACAGTGTTATATGCCAATGATGGTTCAAGACTGTAAATTTAGAAGTACATTATTACAAGGAACAGTAAAAGTGGCAATAATGATAAAAATAAGTTTGGTTGCTTACATGTAGCAGACTCCTCACACTGCATCAGTAAAAAAAATCCTTATGTTTTATGAACAACTGATTTTTTTCTTTTTATTTATAATTATGTTATTTAAAGAAATGCAAAAGAGTGTTACATCAACCTATCACTTAACAACATATAGTCTACCAGAGATGATTATATCAGTAGCACTGCTTTCCTCTGAAGTCTGTTTTTACTCCAAAACACCACTATAAAAGTTGGCATTCTGTGTTTACCCATTTGCTTTTTCTGAATAGTTCCAATAACACTTCTACTTTCAGATCCCAAACTGGATTGAGTTCGGCCCTGAATTCTTTCCTACATCATCAAGGTTAGGGAGAACTAAATGTACCAGTGTGCAAGTGTTCACAGGGCTTAGTTTGCCCTAAAAATGGTATGCCTGATCTAAAATTAGTTGACGTTAGAGGTGAACTGACTTTAGATTGGCAAAAGGTTAACCCAATCTAGCAAGGTTTAACTCAGCATGGTGAAGGCCTGCATGCATTTACAGCACAGTCCAAGCTCTCACCACAGCCTCAGGGCTGTACTGTTCCCCCTCCCACCCCGCCACAATCTGACCAGTCTATTTCCTACCCCAGCCCCTGACCACCCCCCACAAGGACCTGCCAACCCCCCCCCGACCCACCAGCTCCCCTTAGACCTGCCAGCCTCTCTTCCCCCTGACTTCCTGTGCCTCCTCAGCAAACACTTGCATGCATGGGATCCCAACTCAGGTTTAGGCAGCTTACACAAAGTCACCCAAACATGAGCTGTATCCCGAGAATACTTGCTCACACCTCAAGTTAGACATTTACTTATATCTGGGCAGCTCTATAAGACTGATGTACCAACTTTTGCCCTGAGTGAGCTGACACAGGTAAAAATAGAAGAACTAAGAAATAAATTATAAATAAATAAGGAACTTCAAATTGTCCACATTTATAAATTTTGTATATTTTGCATAGTCAGTAGGCCTGTACAAAGCAGCAAGTATTTGCTTCAGATTTGGAATCAGCTGATTTGGAGGGACAATTTTTTGGTTCGGTGATTCAAATCCCTGTCCCAATTTGATCTGGCTGATTCAGATTTGGAGATTTGGCGCCAATTAAGAGATTCAGCCATAGATTATACAGGCAGTCCTCAACAATGCTGGATACAGCTGCCTCCAGCTGGTAAGTCTGTTGTGATGGGCAGAAGTGGGGAGGGAAGTTGTGGGGCAGATCAAAACCCCCACAGCAAGGGAGGGATTGGGGCTGAAGCTGGAACAAGCTGCCAAGCCAGGGTACAGGTCATGGGATTCGGGGAAGGGGGCTCCTGCCACCATGAGCTGCCACGTGCCACCAGTTCAGGAACTGCTCTTCTGGTGGTTCCTCCAGCAGTTCTCGACACCAGTCCAGGAAAGCATGGGAGCAGGTGTGTACCCCCAGATCTGCGTGGGGCGGGCTGAGCTGGGCTGTGCTCTGGATGGGCAGTGGAAGGCACTGGAAGTCGGGGCTATGCCCTCCCACCACTCACCCAGCCACAGTGGGGAGGCACAGGATGGTGCCGCTGCACTGCCTCAGACAAGCAGCATGCAGCAGCAGAAGCTGCTTCAGCCTCCCTGCACCTCCCAGACAAGCTGTGGCTACACCCCAGCTGGGCAAGCAGTGGCAGGGTATGGGGGCAGGTGCAGGTGCATGCACCCAGATCGGGGCAAGGCCAGCAGCAGGGGCCATGGGGAATTTTAGGGTGACTGCAGCGCCCCCATATCCCCTGCTCCACTGCGCTCTGTGAGGCAGGTGGAGCCAGGGCAGTACTCTGCAGGGCAGATGGAGCCAGGGTTGTGCTCCAGGCTCTGGATGGGACTAGCTGCCCAGAGTGGAGCCCTGGCTCCACCCACCCTGCAGAGCACAGCTCAATGGCTAGCCACCCGGAGTGCAGCCCTGGATCCACTCATCCCACAGAGTGCAGCCCCGTGGTGGACAGCTGGGGCTAGCCTCCTGGAGCACAGCCCAGACCAGCCTACCCTGCACAGATACGGGGGCACATGCCTATTCCCAGGCCCTCCCAGACTGACAGCAAGAGCCACCAGATAAGCCACCAAAGGAGCAGCTTCTGGACCAGCGATGCATGGCGGTGTATAGTGATGGGAGCCCTCCTCCCTGAGTCCTGCACCCCCCCCACCCTGGCTGAGCATCTTGTCCCAGCCCCAGCCCCAATCCCTCCCCTGCTGTAGGGGCATCAATCTGCCCCCCACATCCCTTCCCTCCCCTCTCTGCCCACCACAATAAACTTTCCAGCTGGAGGCAGCTGTGTCCAGTGTCATCAAGCACTTCCTGTATAGTGTATGGTTGAATCTCCAAATCAATTTGGAGGCTTCCAATTCAATTCAGACCTTTTAATGGGCCTCCCAATTTGATTCATATTCAGAGATTCAGCCGCCAAATCAAGTCTAATCTCCTCCGAATTGAATCGGCTACCGAACCTCTGCACAGTCATAATAGTCACTCTTCATTTTCTCTGAACATGCATACAAAAACTGAAATGTATGAAATAACACATGCAAGGTATATCAACAGTATTGACTGAAGTGCATATCACAAATTATAAGGAGCTCCACTCCTGCTCAAATTCAGAAGATTTCTGTGGGAACTCTTGCAAACTTACACCCAAGCTGAAGGTCTATTTCTGACAAAGGATCTCAATATAGTATTTACCAAGCTAGCTGAATCTTCCATTTGAACCTCTGATGGAATGCTCCCAAAAAATGTCTATTAACATTCTATTTGGTTAGGTAATAAGAAGCAAAGTCAGATAATGACAGATGCTTAGTGGTGATCTCACATTTACCATATTCTATATGAATAAAGTGGATCTGCGTAGTCACCAACATTTTTTTTAGAATGGCTTTCACCTCCATTTATACTAAATAATCTGACCTCTTTAAGGTCTCATAGACCACCTGGGAACACCAGATTATATAGGGTTTGTCACCAAGTGGGCCCTTGGCTATTGTTTACATGGATCTGTGAAGCTTAGAATTTTGTGACACATAACGAGAAAGTAAAGGACTTGGCATTTACAACATTAAGGATATCCAAGCACATACAACTGTATTTAAACTTATTATGAATTAGCTGCAGTATCTGTGTCATCAGCATTAAGAGCACTCTCAGCTAGATCTAAGACAGTCTTGCTGGCTTGCTTAAGAATTGTTCCATTAGGTGAAATATAAAAATCTCTATTCTATTTATAGTTTCAGATAGTGGAACTTCCCTCCCCTCACACTTTTAAAAACAATGAGTATATACTGAAAAGAATGTTATGTGAGCAACAGCCCCAGTTTGGTAAGAAATAGCAACAGCACATCAAGAACAGGGAAAGCAGAAATGTGATAGTGATTCACAAAATGCACAAAACTGTTTTCACAGTCCCTACTAAGATTATCTCAAGCTGCACTGTGAAAACTGAAAGATGATGTTCAGAGCTTCTGGGAAGATTGCCACAAGAAGGTCTTAAAACACCAAGAGAGGCTGAAAACTCCACTAGGAACTAGACAACCCTCCAAACCACCACAAAATAAACAAGAAATATCAACTTTTGGGTGATTCTACAGAACCCAGTAATTTCACCTGCCCTTTGAAGATAGGCAGGAAATCTGAAATACACACCAGCATTTTTTTCTGTTTTATTTTGTTTTGCTTTGCTTTTTAATTACTACCCACCATCCCTCAGTTCAACAGCAAGAATCAGCCTGAAGGAAGTTCTTCCATCACCTTCCATCCTGTGCCAGCTTCATGGCATCATTGTATTTTTGTCCCACGTCACTGTTCATCATATCTACTGAAAGCATACTTGGCTTCCTCTTTTTTACTCCTTGCACTACAATTAGCATTCACCGGCGTTGTCCTCTTTTCAGGACTGTAATAAAATTGTGACACCCCCTGGTAGCCGTGTGGTTCCTGCCCAGTTTGATCTCTAAGACACTCTCCCTTAATTCCTCACCTGCCACACCTTGTCCCCATTAAGAGACTGAAAAAGACAGGCTGCCCACAGGTCTTATAGCAAGCCCTAGTCAACTCCCACCAGAGGATCCCCTCTCTCCGATTGGTTACACAAATCTCTCCCATTAAGTGGGTCTTCCTAGCCCACATGTGACCCAAGATACACATCAGCTTATGGGCTAATCACAGCCTCCATACCTTTCCTACAGCTATGTCCAGGTCTCACAGATGTCACACAGTCAGTGGGACATTTATCTCCAAAGCCACCAGGCCACCTCTGGCCTTTACTCCTTTGTTGGGGCTTTGGTCTTCCCAGCTTCCATCCCTCCACTCTAGCCGATCCCTTAGCCAACGCACACTGTTCCAGACCTGGGCTCCAGCCCCTCATCTTGTCCTTGGGGGCCTTTATCTTTGCCCCTCTCAGGCTTCAGACCTTCTGGCCCCAGGTTCTGCCCTCTCTGGGCTCTATCTGCCCTTCTTGGGCTCTGAGCCCTCTGGCCACAAGCCCTGGCTTCCTCTGGGCTATCTCTGCCCCTTCTTGGGCTCCCTGTCCTTCTTGGGCTCTGGGCCCTCTGGCCCCCAAGATTTTCCCTCTCTGGGCTCATCTCTACCCCTTCTCAGCCTCTGGGCTCCCTGACTCCTGTCTGTGCTTCGCCTGATCCCAGCAGGGCTCAAGGCAAACACATGCCACTTGGGCACTAATGGGACCTCCAAGTCACTCATTTCTAGTCCCACCCAAACCACCAGTCAAAAACTCAAAGGGAAAAAGCACCCAGGCTGTAACAAACTTAACCTGCTCCAGGTGTAGCAAATGACAACAATAGCTCACTGTCCTGCAGAAAGACTTCCCCTTACCCTGGGAAGACATAGGGCACCAGTACTCTGGTGGCAGTCCTTAGAGCAGCCCTGAAGTCAGCCAGTATCCCCCTGCAATCTTCCTGGCCAGAAGTTCTTCATCCAGTGGCTTACAGGGCTAAACTCCCCAACTTGGTTCAGTCCCAGGCTTATATGTTACTCAAGCCCTGCCCACATTCAGTCAGGTGACCTATCAGCTGACCTGACGGCAGGGCTGTTTATTAACCCCAGCCTTGCCAGCTGCTTTTGTCTGGTTCATAAAAACTCTTCCTTAAAGAACCCATTCCCCTTTTCCCTAACAGGGTAAGGGTTCTCTGTTACATGGACCCTCTCAACATTTTTTTTTCCTTTCCAAGCTTTTCAGACTTCTTAAATGTAGTAGAAGTGAATCCTGTCTTTTTTTCATCTTTGAAATTCCCTTTCTTTTACAAATTGTACTCAAACATTTTATAGTAGTACATTTTCTAAACTATTTTATATTAGTACTCAAACACAACTTTTCTCTCTTGTAAAAGTTTCCCCCTTCCCCAGCCCCAGTTACTTCAGTCTTTGTTTCTTGATCTTTTCTTCTAATTATCAGCATGCATCTTCTCCATGCCAATCACTGGTCCAAATTTTCTGTTTTCCTAGACTACCTTGTCATCAGTATATTCCCTCTTGGTCAGTATTAGGTGGTCAATATCATCTGTAAATCTAAGGTTATTCACTGTCTTCTACATAATATGACTCTTCCTATTTCATCTCTCAGTGCTACTGCTGTTACTTCTTCCAGTAATGAGCTGAACCCAATCTGGCAATAACATGTATCCTTGTCTTACCCTTATGGTCACCATAACCATTCCATCAGCTTTTTGCCTACTTTCATTGTACTTATCGACTTGCTGTAGATGTTTTCTATCAGGTTGATTAATTTCTCAGTGATGCCATACATTCTCAAAACTTGCCATATCACTTTCTTCCAGATGCTATCAAAAGCCTGTTTGAAGTCTATGAAATTATTGTAGCAGGTTCAGTATTCTATATACATCCCTGAGATTTGTCTTATCACAAATAGCTGATCTATTGTATTTCCTCCTGGTCTAAATCCAGCGTATTCTCTGCAAGTGCCACTACCATCTATCTCTTCATTTTCTCCCACAATGTCTTCGTGAACTATTTTCCTTGGCCCACTCAATAAGCTAATTCCTCTGTAGTCCTTGTAGATGTTCATCTCTTTTCTTATAGATTTGGACTATTAACACTTTCCTCTATTCACTTAGTACTTGAGCTTGTTTGTAAAACTTGTTGAGTAGCTAGTACATAGCTTTTACTGTATGTTCCTTGCCTGTTTGCAGCTACTCTAAGGTTATATTGTCATTTCCTGGCAACTTCTTCTTTTTCAAATTTTCTATAAAGATCTTTACTTGTAAGGATTTCATCATCTCCTTTCCCACATTTCTATTGGGAAGCTTCTCGACTATGTTCTGCACATTGTATGTCTCCTCAAAATATTTTATTGCTTATTCCTTGCTTGCTTGTCCTCAATTATTTGCCCACGCTTGTCTTTCTACACTGACATCTTCAACTCAAATGTCTCATTTAATTCTCTTATCTTGCAGTACAATCTTTGTGTCACATTTCTCTTTGTGTATTCTTCTGCTTCTTTACATTGTTCACTTATCCAGTTGTTTCTGTCTCTTCCTTTTCTGTTTATTTTCTCTCTGGTCCACCTATTGTACTCAGCTCTTACATTTGAGTCTCCCTTTTTTATTCTCCTTCAGCCTCCTAGCTTATCAACTGCAGCAGTTCATCCATTATCCATCTTGGTTTCTTCATTTTGGCCATGTAGTCCAACACCTTGACCGCTATTCTGATAATCCCATTTTTTACACTGTTCTGTGTCTCTTCAGTGTTCATTTCATCCATCAGCGGAGATACAATGTTTTCCTGCAAAGCTATGCTGTCTGATTTTTTAATTTGTCCACTTAGTACCAAGATCTAAGTTCTGTGTTTTGATCATTCTCTGCATCAATCTCATTGATGCTAATAATAACTCATAATCTGTTCCAATACTGGCCATGAAGAATCTACACAATAATATACCGGATTTCCACAAATGATTCACAAGTAAAAAATCTATCGTGTCCTTTGCTCACATATCAGGTTACAGTCAAATCCATCGCCTCCATGGCTTTCTTGTTGAACTAATGTTTGTTAACCCCAAGGTTGTTGCTGTGCAGAAATTTGTTAGCCTCTCTCATCTTTCATTTTCTTCACTGTTTCTGAATTGAGATATTACTCCAGCCAATTCAACGCTCCTTTCACATTAATAAGTATTGTTGGTGAAACCAGATTTGTCTGGGAATTCCTTGTATTGCTTCTGTAAATTATAAAATTCATCAGCTTTTTTTTACCTTGGGTGCTGATAAGGTCAGTGCAGATACCTGTACTTCTGTAAATGGATCAGATTTCATTCTGAATGTTGTGTTCAGCATACACTGAGATATGAGGTTAAATTCCTTAAGAGCCTTCCTTGCCTTCAGGCTTAGGACCAGTGCCATTCCAGTGTCTGCTGTCTCCTCATCACAGTGCCAATATCCTTTGTTCATTGTGGCAGAATTCTTCTTTGCCTTCCTCTCGCATTTCGTACAAACTGATAATCTTCCACTCAGATCTTTTCACTCGTGTACATCACTATCCATGAATAAAGCCTATATTCTGCATTCCTATAAATGCCTGGGTTCATTGCTTAACTCATATAATTCCTTTGGCACTCACTCCATATACCTGTACAGCTCCAAGAGAGATCATAAACCCAGACCCACAGACCAACACACAGAATGGGGGTTGGTATTTGTTTATAAGTTACTTCTTGATTATGGAAATTAGTTGGTTAATTGTGCCTATGCCTTACCACATTCAAAATAATTAATTGTGAGCCGAGAGTCTGTGTATGGACACTTTATATTGCTCTAAATATAAAGAAAAATAAACATATCACAAATGGGCATAGGCATTGTCCTGAAGACACTTACCAACTGCAAAAACAGAGGCATGTTACAATGGCTCAAAAAGAATATAGGCACAAAAAGCAAATCTATAGCCAGAAAAGATACTTCTTTATGTACTGCTCACATCTTAGAATTACTGTGACTGATTTTAGCAGTAGCTGTCAAAAAGGTTAAAACTTACAAAGCACTTTGAGATCACAAAGTTTCAACTTGAAGATTTTAATAGAAAAAGTAAATGGCTGAACTCCCTACTCAGTCCCAAGTTTCAGTGAAAATCTGAAAGTATTCAGCTTTATTCCATTTGGATAAGAATGACAAAAGTAGATGTGAGGGCTCCAAACTCAGATTACAGGGATCACTTCAGACTGCTAAGCAACAAGATAGACATTCATGCCAAAAGCCTGGTGATAGACTGATATGAGAGCATTCGGAGAGGTCACAGTCTCTCACTATCTCTGCTGGAATGGCAATGAGACTATAGCAGGACGACTGAGAAAAAAGTGCAGATTAATAGCACTCTTCTCAGTGGCATCAGGTACATAAATGATGAGGTTTTCATTTTTTGTGTACAAAACGTGGTTATAGCAGGATTCTGTACAATAAGTAATTCCAATATAATAAGTGTCCTTTGTTTGAACATACAAAGCATCAAGGTCAGGACAACAGGAAAGTATAACATCAAGCAACACATTTTGAGGGGATGACTCTGGAGCAGCTGGTTAGCTTCCATGATGAATGAGAATTACAGCAGTTTTCAAGAGACCAACAGAAGGCTGGCAGGGTCCTAATCAGCTATAACATCAGTAGTAAAGATCTAAGGAGACTAGAGCATTTCCAAAACTACAAACTTATCTGGGCTTTAGTTTCAATAATTAAAGCTGTGACAGCTGGACAGTGTGGGTACATGACTGGAATTGGTTGGAGTTTTTGACATATGGTGCTATTGGAATCCTGTCTGTCATGACGAGAGCATAAAACTACCCCCAACAACTGGGGGCTGCAGTGCATATCATCCTGTCTCAAAGTAAAACAGCAAGGAGAGCACTTTTGCAGGTTCTCAGCATTGCATCAATGAAAAGAGCTATAGGGTCAGAGGGACACTTAGATACTAAAGAAAGCACACTGCCCTACCTGGTACTCCTTCTGAATAAAATCTATTAACTTTCTAACTGTTCAGGTAGCTGACCACTATCCCCCCAAAAGTGTCCTCCTGGCGTTGATGTTCTGGCAAACTGGAGCAACACAAGCAACTCCTAGAGTGCTACCTGTGGGATCATATCTGTGCTACTCTCTGGAACTTTTCTGAAAAATCTTGTTTTGCCCTGCACAGTTTATAACAATTAAAAGTTGTACAAACCAAGACACAGGGTCAAAAGCACCCTGACCTAAGCAGATGTCAGGCACCAAAAAAACAATGGTGTGGTGCCTGCTTACCCCAGTACTGAATTTATTTCACTTCTCTGATTACATATGTGTTAATCTATATATTAGTGTATATAAAATAGTATACATATATAATATGGATCTAAATATACAGATATTAAAGTATTTACTTATCTTTTCAACAGCAGACTGGAATTGGAAACCAATTACTGAACATTTGCTTTAACACCTTGTTGTATATGTATATTTTTTTACTCTCTAGTACAAAAGAAATCCAGTGAATTATGGAAAATGTTATGATATAGATATGTTTATATTACATGCATATGTGTATATGTGCAAACTTGTCCTAAGATGCCTGGTTTAAACTATGTTTCCTGGCCAATACATTGAGATATGACATGATTTCTGTACATCAAGTAACGACGCACAAAGCAGATGCCCCTGCTACCAATGGTAAACAGAAGCAATCATTTTATGTGACAAGGACATGAATGGTTTGTTTTTTGAAGTCAACATTCACCTGTGCCAGATTCACATTAAGCTCCAATATTTCTTTACTCTGAACTGTTTTCAGTCTTCCTCTTTCAGAATCAACCGATATTCTGGAGTGGGTCCCCCCTACAATTTTTGTTTATGCCTCAGGGATGCTTTCTGATGTTTATTATGTTTAAGAGGGAGAGAGAGGAATAAAGCCCTCTAATATGGTAACATGTAGGCCTTCTCACAAAAAGCATCCCCTGAAAAAGGGGGAAGGGGAAATGGGGCCCAATACTATAAAACTAATACTCAGTCATCCAAGATAACACAGAGACAGATCAGTACACTCTCTTTCTATTCTCCTGAGCATTGAACAAAAATGAACTTTGGTTTCCAGCACATTTAGATCTCTGTCTTAACCAGGGTTCTCAAATGTGTTAAAAAATACCATATGGGACTCAGTGTTTTTGATTAGAAATGCATTAATGTGGGACAACTGCCTTTTCCAGAAGAAAGGCATCTCTAACAGGAGAAGGCTGCTATTATTTATATGAGCTGAGATCATCCTATTTTACTGATTCATTTAGACTGATGCCAACTACAGCTGAAAACAAGCATTTCTTCATAAAGAAATGATGAAATTACTGGGAACTTTGATCTAACATCACCCAAGTTTTCATCTCCAAAGTGTACAGCAAAAATGTTCTTCACTGGAAATACACACGATGTAGTTTACCTCTTGGTGGAGGGAAAGGACACAAAGCCTATTTGAACACAATATTTATAATCAAGAGCTAAAGCCAGGTTTGACAGAAATAACTTCTGACTGTGCTATTTTAAGAGGTAATTTAATCAACTATCTAATTTTCCAGTATAAAATGGAATAGTTACGCTGGGCAGATGGGAAGAGTATAAAACATCCCCTATCCCTTTTCACCATTGTTAACCTGTTCAGCCAAAATGGCAGATTTACAAAGATATGCACACATCTCCAGTTTGCACACACAACTAACCATCTATTTGCATATGAAAATACTTGATTTGGGTTTGCAGGTCTGGCATAGGATGTTTTCAGGTTGCCCACATAAATTGCCCACATATCACTGGGTGCAATGATTAAACATGAAACATATATGTCAAAAATTAAAAAAAGGAAATGTTGCAACTCTCTTAGATGAACATGAGGTGTTTTAATAGAGAATTTCTATCTGCTTCTTTACTGTGTAGTCAAAATGGGGTTAAAGCGGAAGAGTGGCTAATGATACTGTTACGCATAAACATTAAGTCACCAAAGGCTTAAAATAATGGTCAAGACATAAGAAGCCAGATTCAGGGAGCATACCTATCCTTAAGACAGATTATGCTACTTCAAAATCATTTGAAGAAATGTGAGATATAATATGGCATGTCAAAAAAAGAAAATGCAATCAGTTCATTTACTCTAAACAGAAATTAAAGAAAGAAATAGCCTTGAGGAGCACAGACACCTCTGATCTTTCTCACAGCATGGGCTGTCTGTATTTCCCGTGTAAAACTGCAAATAATCATAAACAATGGGAGTCTAAAGAAGCCTCAAGAGCAACACATAATTTTCCCGTTAAACTGAATGAAAACTGTTCCCAGGTAATATGTTTTACTTGTGATTAACAAAATGGAAGAGACAGAGACCCTGGGCCAAATTTTGTCTTCCACTGATGTTGGGAATGTTGCATGGTCTGTTGGGTGTACTACATGGCTCATAATATTTTTCAAATTAAGACATAAAGAGCCATTCAGCCACCACCCCTTCCAACACAGATAGGGTTCTGACGATACCCTTGGGCACAAAGATGAGTTTAAGCCAGGACTGTCCAACTTCAGAGCAGCTGGAGCCTGCACACTGCACAGACCAGGGGTCCCAGGACCTTATGGGCTCCCTGGGACTAATACCATTTGCAGCCCCCAAACAGCACTAGCAGCAAGAGCCCCCCACTGTCACTGCTGTGTGAGCCTCCCCCACTGCTGCCTCTTCCTTCTACCACCCTGGCCACATGAGCCCCTCCACTGCCAGTACCATATGGGCAAAATCCCCCCTGGTTGTGGGAGCTCCCTCCACTGCCACCACCCAATGGGCAAAGCCCCACCACCACCACCACAGCACTGCATGAGCAATGTGAGCTCTCTGCCCGAGCCCCCCTGCTGGCACTGGTACATGAGCAGCACATTCAGCCACCTCCCCGCATGCTGCCCTGCCCCAGAGACACCGGGCACCGCTGCCACAGCAGACAGAGCAATGTGAGCGGTGTTCAGCCAAAAGCCCAGGGGCTGCATGTTAATTCCTCACAGCCTGGATGACCACCAGTTGGACAGCCTCAGGTTGAGCCATTCAAAATCAGAATCAAGGCCATCCAGCCAGCACAAGCCAGTCAACCTGAGACTCCAAAATGTATCACAAAACCCTACACAAACCTCCCGTCATTCATGGCAGAATCATTTCTTCTTCCCCTACTGCCTTATGAAGGGATCACGCACTTTCACCTTTTCTGTGACTTCCCCACCCGAGCTTATCCCCAGCTGGACCTCAAAGAGAGTGCTGAAACTGCAACCTCCTGAAAGCCCCTGACCCCTAAGTGTCTGATACTAGGGAGAGGCCAGGGAGAGGTCCTGGCCCACGATGCCCAAGATATTAAAGTCATGTGTTTGTGTTACTCCCTCCTAAGACATGGGAGGGGGCTTGTGAGAGGAGTGTGTGATTTATATCCTCTGATGTTGGATTACCAGCCCCCCCACCACTATAAACTGCAGAGCATTTCTGCACGTCCCATTTGGTGGACTGGCTTGAAGTACTATATATTGCACTGTCACTAAATTCAGGAGTACCTTTGGGATTTCTGTTCTCTAAGTCAGCAGAAGCTTATAGCACTGCAGAGATGATATGGCTGTCAGTCTCTTGGGGAAAAGGTTCTTCTCATGTTGCTCTTGAAATGAGTGATGGAGCAGCATTAGAAACACCCTCACTGATAGACAGTGACAGTTTCCTTTATTGTCTAAGGTTAAAACTGCATCAGATACAGTACACAGTACTGTAAAATATCATGGCTTATTTCTGAACAGTGAACTAGTTGTTATATCAGGAAACCTTACACTGAGGATAAGCGTAATGGAATAAAGAAGAAATGGGAGACAGGATTAGTGAAAAATTATCTCCCTTCAGTACTGTTGTATGGATCCCCTACAGCTAACTGACTTTTGTGCCATCAGGCCTGACTGAAAGAAAGACAATGCATAAGTTTGGACACCTGAAAGGTAAACAAAATGCCACTCCAACTTTGATTTTGCATTTATTGCAAATGGCATTTTAAAAGTGAAGTGGCTTAACACACTGCACAGCTGTGGCGGGCACGCTGGGATCACACCACCGAACACCAATACTGTCTTGTCTCCATGTTTGCCATGATGCCACCAAACCATGTGGCTAGAACAGGAAGAAAAGAAAAACTCTGCTAAGGGGAGCTCCAGGAGAAATTTAGGTAGGGGTAATTATGTTCTTTCTAGCACTTATAAAAGGGTTTAATAAAATTAGCAATGACTGCAATGACCTTTGTTTTACACCACTTCTGAACAGCAGCACTTCCAGCAGTGCACCTAACATGGAGACACAAGTTTAGGGCATTACTCAAAGGGGAGACCTCCTCCTATTGAAATCACCATTGTTGTTCCCTGCCACACCTATATCCTTCCTAGCCTCCCTCCCTCCAAATATCCACTTGTCTTGATAAAGCTTGACTGTTGAAAACTGACATGGTTTGAAGTGTAAGGTTTTATGGCCACATAATCAACCATTGTTTCCAAGGTCAGGCATGTCCCACAATCTGACAACATGGAACACAGGACTTCATTTCAGTTGGCCTGAGTGATTTACAGTATCTGTTGTTAAAAACATGATCCAAATATATCCAGTTGATAGCACAAGGTTGAAATTAAATGTTTCAAAACTTTTTTTTCCAAAACTGGATCTCTTTCGAGTGAATGCATTCAAAAAAACAGCATTAATATACGGATTTTAATTGTGTTGTCAGATACTGTATACTGACTTTCATGATTATGTTCCCACTGTGCTTCAGAGGTTGTTGCAAATGCTAACACAGAAGGGAGTGGGTGTTTTACCTCTAACTAATGGCAGCATTTACTATCCTGAAGATCTCTTCTTCTATCCATCTAATAAACTGGTTTGTCAGTAGATAATACTAAATTCCATGTGACATACTTGAAAACTAAGTGTCAGACCCAGAATATATTTTCATTTCAGCGCACAAGAATTTATACTTGGAGCACCTATTATCTTTAATGGGACTTCCATGCCTAAATTTCTGAGCACTGAAAAGAGAATAGGCTCCCCAGTGAAGACAGTGCAGAAGTAGATAAGCCCCCAGGAGGGATAACTTCCTAGACAATCTTTTTGGGGAATTTTCTGGGTAGTATTCTTTGCAGACACAAAAAAGGTCTGGGAATTGCAAAAGGCCTATTGGACATAGTGGGGGTGGAATTTGATTTTGTTCTCTCTTTCAAGCATGCCTTTGAGGTTTGTAAATATGCACTGTGGTATTAAGGTTTTGAGAAAGTGGTTATACAGCAAATTTGAATGATTAATGGTCCAAGACATTTTAACATGTTATTTCTCTATTTTCAACATAAATAGTGTGTAAAGGGTGTTTAAAACTTTAATGAATCGAACTATATGAGTAAAGAATGTTAATCATTTTAATTGCCCAGTAGCCTGAAATTAGATTTAACAGTCAGATAATGTATCTTTAAAGGAATACAACCCTGCTCTATAAAAAATCCTTACCAAACCAATTCTAATAATTTCTATTTATCTTTTATGACATTAACTGTTATACCAGTCTGCCGACAGACAGCCTTACGCTCACATTTAGTTTAAATGTGGTGCAGTATAGTTTTTCATTATCATTAACGTGCTCCTGGTGGGCAGAGTGCAATGCAGTGGCACTGGTCACACTTCATTGCTTTATCTCATATGACAAAGAGAGATGATGTGCTTCAGTCCAGGCCAGAAGATGAAAGCAAAAGGTGGCCATGGAAAACTCCCCCTGCTGCCTAGGAACAGCATAAGGGCTGCATCGTGTGACTTGCTAACAGCACGAAGGGGCAGACAAATAGATTTTCCTCTATATTTATAACCAGCATCATTCTTCCTTTCAGGCCTTTCAGTGCAGGTAGCTGTTTTATATGAAATGAACAATCTTTATAGACGTACCAGAGCCATAACAAGGCTGATTTTCAGCGAGGCTGAGGTATATAACTCTTACAGAATTGTCAGGCTTCTTGCTCAACAAATCAAGCCTAACTTATGATGTTTGCAGTGTAATTTTTATTCCTGTTTGACTAGCCAACTACCCGGTGGTAATAGGATGTTAGAAAAGGGCAGTAGCAATGTTTGTACATGCCATGATTGATAGGCAAACTCTGCATTTTTCATTTATATCTCCTGATTCCAAATCAGTTAAGTTTAGGAAAAATGAAACAAAATGGCAAGAAAAATGCTTGCAGATTGCAGCCCAGCACTCTCGTAGATCTGAGTTCAGCCCACATCTGCTAGGATTGTCTGGAAACATTAAGATATCTAAATGAAAATCAATACTATATGTGCCAGCATTTACTACCAAGAACAAGTATCAAGAGACCTCAGCTAATCAGGCTTTCAGCTTGTACTTGAGCCATAGTCTGAACCCCAGGGGTGTCCTAATTGGCCCAGACTAATCATAGAAGAGTTAAATTTATAACCAGGAAAGACATCTTGTTTTTCTTACCAGTCGTCATTTTGTAGCCAAAAGCCTCACCTGTGTGGTAGCAGATGTATGGTGATAGTCACTGGTCATGCAAGAACTGCTTCTCACCTGTCAAAGGTAAAGGAAAGACTAATTTACTGTCTTCCATAAAACCAGTCAGGCACATTTAAGCTTTTGGTGGGTACTATCAAACCTTTCACATGAACTGCATATTTTCTCAACTTAAAAGCTCCCCATTTAGCCCTCATGTATTAGAACGTGAAAGGATTATGTTTAAGATTAAGAGCCCCTATACACACTACACTTGTCCCAATAATATTTTTGTTTTGTCAGAAGTTTTTCCCCCTTTACCTCATTCCACAAAATATGACATAAATACATTTTGGAATCAAATACTGGTAATACTAACATTTTACTTCTTTTTCCTTTTTTTCTACAGAGGGATCATCATTCTTTGGAATCTCTGTAGAAACCAATACATTGTGTCTTCATAGGGCACAACAAAGTACATCATGCTATTCTTGCTATCCTGAGCCACAAATATGCACAGCCTCTCCAGAAACACACCATACCATACTGATGAAAGCCATAATGCATCAAGGGACTAGCTCCTAATATTTGCATTTGGGATGCCAACTGTGAGCATATTTTGTGCTATTTTCAACAAATTAAACAAAAATATGCAAAATGTTTATATAGCTTAAGTCTTCTATTTTGGGCTTCAGCAACATAATTCTGTATAGATTTTTTTTAACAGAACAAAAAATATGGTGAGTTTAGCTTGAAAATTCAAAACCTAGGGTTTTTCACGTTTTCTTCAAAAGCACATGTAAACCTCCCAGGAGACTTGCATCTACCAGAAGTTTAATAACATTATTTGGATTCTTTTGTCCTGTATTTTAGATGTATTTTTAATGTGTACTTCTTAAAACAAAACAATAGTTGTCAAATACTGTATTATCTTCTCACTAACATTAACAGTTTCCTAGACAGTGCTATCATGGAAACATCATGGCGTGTTGTGATCAATGAAAGCTTGTTTCTCACATGCCATGATGTTTTCCTTGGATTCGCATCTCTCAGTAGTGCATGCTGTGAAAATTTGTCAGTTGTTTTACCTCTAAGGATCTCTCTTGTCCTCCATGTTTAAGCTACAGCACTGACTTTCTGAATCAGTCTTTGTTGCTTCTTGTGGAATGGGATGGCTCACTTCATCTTGCCCCTCTACTCCCTAGGCCTGATAACTTTTACTGTGCTTCTCTGTATACACTAAAAACCAGACAAGGCAATGAACCAAATGAAAATGAGCTTGAATTTTAGTAAATCGACACAAATCTGATAGAGGGGAGAAAAGCAGTAAATCCTTAATCTCTCAACAGTTTGATTTTAAACACAGATAACAAAAGTAAACTAAAGGAGGCAAGTCTGAAAAGGAATATCCATATAAGCAAGTGGCATTCCCACCCTGATGCATGATGCATATACAAAATTAGGTCCAACCTGACACCTTCTTCCTTTAGTTTGGTTCCCTTTTTTATTTTTATAAAAACATGGCAATATCAATTTGTTTCCCAAACCTGTTGTTCTTAGTTTTTGCCATAGAAAACCCTTTCTGTACAAGCCTCAAGTTCCTTCCAAATCCCCTTGTGCATGAGGATGATCCTAACAAATCTGTTCCTCATGATATAGAGGAAGATCTCCACCCAAAATATCCTATCCCCACCAGTCACCAGAGTGAAATCCTGTGTCAATTGAGATCAAAAGCAAAACTCCCACTGAGTTTTGCAGTGAAGATAGGATTTTACCCTAGGTGGTCAGTCTCTGCCTTGGCATTCTACCACCTCTATAAAGAGCAGGTACTTCGGGGTGAATCTATACAGAGTTTTGGCAAAATCTGCCAAAGTTTTCCCCTGAAGAATTTTGCGGAGCATTCAATTAATGTATTGTGCTTTAGAAAGGTCTCATCTTCCAGGAATATTTATAAAGAATACAGATAAGGAAACATCTATGCATCACAAAGAATTATGAAAACTATGCATCGCATGAAGAATTCTACAGGGCAGAATATCTTTATACTTAAGTTCAATTATAATGTGATAATTCGCCAGGTAACAATTCAGAAAGTTATCATTATAGGATAAAATTGGGAGTCAGGTGCTGAAGACTAGTCTCAGTTGGTTCAGATAAGGTTCAAGCCTGTACAGGAGTAGTATCTCCCTGAACTCTGCTGAATATGGACTTCTACTCTCTGACCCTAAGGGTAGAAAGGTTCCTTCAGTGCTGCTCCTCTAAGCTACAATTAAAAATAATGAAGAAGTCAAAACAATGTGGGCAGATTTCTTGAGCGCTTGGGTTTCTGGACAGCAAAGGCATTTTGCTTTAAAAAGTACAACAGCATTAGAGGGGTGTCCTCAAGTCTTTCTAAAACACTCCTACCACATTTGTGATCTGACACACTCTGCAAAGGTTGCCTTTTGTGAAGGAGAAAACAGATTTAGTCTCAGGGAAACTAACAGCTTTGGATATTCAAGTACATAAAAGCAGCTGGACAAAGAGAAAACTAAGATCAGGAATGTAGAAAACCCAACTTCAAAAACATTCTTACTTGCAATAACAGTGGAGAAGATTTGACTTTTATGCTTCCCAAAAAACAGATCCTGTCTGTCAAGTTAAAGAAGAACTTGTCTTGATTTCCAGTAGAAATGATAGCAATGGAAACCATTTCTGGTGTTCTTTCTCATGCAGTACTGAAAATGTGACAAAGCACCATTACTTACTAACATTTAGAGTAGAGAAAAAGCATACCTAGAGTAGCTAGTAACAGTACATACGAAGATTATAAAAAACCCTAACATAAGCCGGACTAGAACCCCATTACAAAAATAGTGCGTAAAGAATTTATCACACAAGGAACTTGGAGTTGGAAGAAACTACCACAACATAAAAGAGCCACCAGGTAATTCATGGGTTTTTAAAAGTTCAAGGTTTCTTGGATATCTATTCACAGAGACCCACCAGAAAGAAATTCAAGGAAATAACTTTGTTTCCTGTATTACCTTGGGCAAAGAAGTAGTGGGTTAATGATGAGGCATAACAGACCCACAATCTAGGCTTCCCAACTCTCAGGTCACATGACAGCACTACTACTGTGGTCACATAAAGACTGAAGACTATGGAACAGACTACTGGAAGACTGACGGAGTCTACTCCATGGGTGCAGGTAATATCTGGGCTGAGGATGAGCTGATGATGATGACTGTCATATAGGAAAGGGTCTTGGAAGTATAACTAATATCCTGGCATTGTTGGAGCAAGCAGGAGAAAGATAACCTACTGTTCTTCAAGCAACCAGGAAGGGAGCAGGGGTTGGGAGCTAGGATCGCTGGCTGCTTGTGCTCCTGTTAAGTCAGCTAGGGCTTCCCTCTTCCATCAACTATAGCCTGTATTGAGCTGTAGTGGGCTGAAATCTGACCCAAAAGGGAAGCTTCAGACTAATGCCATCTGAGCACTGGTTCTGCTCCTTCTATGCTAGATAGTTCTGAACAGAAAGGCCCAACTTGTGCCAAATACACATACACTTTTTTTCCTGTATTCCAAGCCAAATTAGCCAAAATAAATCCCAAATCTGAGAGACAGTCGAGAACCATAAGTGGCCCTACTCCTCCACCCGAATCTGTGGCTTCAGATCTTTCCAAAACCTTTGGTGGGCATCCTACTTTCATGCCCAAGCCCGGAGGCTTGGGGTTTGGATGCCCCCGAGTTTCACTTGCCCTTAGCCATAAGGCCCCAGGAGCAAGCTACACATACAAACAAAGACTTCTACTGGTGAGGGCCCTTTACTGGTTGTGGAGAGAGGGAGAGTATGCATGCTTGAGCTGGTTTGTGCGTTTCAGGTGAGCAGGCTGAAGTGATAGAGTAAGTTACCTTCCCCATATTGAGGCTGAGGTTTCTCTTTTGTCTAGACAGTCATCTGGAGAGACCTCTCTGCCAAGACCACCGTATTCCAAGGGATGGAGGCCCCAACTTGTAAGAAAAGTAATTGTAGTTTGGACTCTGCATTAACACTCCAGCTAGATCTTGTTTCAAGTGGATATTGTTACTACTCACCCCACACAAGAACTACAATGAAGGTGGGACTATAAGTCCCACATGGAAATGTGAGAAGTTCCCAGATTGCCTCTGTCTGTCTCCCAGAAGACAGTTGATTTTATTCAACCTCCTGTCTACAAACACAACTTTTACTTACCAGGCCCTGCCACAACCCCTGACAAATTTACAGTTTCTGCCTTATTGAGCACGTTTTCATTTCTGTGCATGTAAATCTTAATTGTACTGTTTCCGCAGCATAATTGAGAATACACCAAAAAAAACCCAAAATTCTCCCACTTATTTTGCATGCTACAAAATAAAACCATTTAAAGTATATGTCCAATTACTTATTTTTATTAGTAATTTCACACATCTGTCTGATGCTTGTAAAAAAAAAGGTGGCAATATTATTGACTTAAAAACTACAAAGGTGACAATCTGTTTTTTGCTTTGATTTTTCTTATTTATACCTTTTTGCTACTATGCATTTTCCATATGTATATTTCCCTAAAACCCAACAAAAGCACTTTAACTATAAGCAAGTATGAACATGTCATTTTCATATATAGTGCTCACTCATTTGGACAAGCCAACTTAGAAATACAAACAGTATAATCAAGAGCCCAAATGGAGTCTAAAGATGTCATTTAAGTCCAAGGAGCCCAATTTAGGTCAAAGAAGCCCATTCCCAATTCACATCCCTTTTGCAACTATGTTGTTTTAGTATATCTAGATACAAAGCAAATAAGATAGCACTGCAACATGAGAACAATTTGTTGTAGAAGAGAAAGGTTAGAAACTTTTATTGGAATTAAAATGTACATCCCATAGAAATATATTTGAAGAATTCACATTTGTACTTAGTTAAGTCTTTCTATAATCCTTGCCTCTGACTGATAAGCACTCTTTATTCATGGTTGTTTCCCATGACTAAATTCTCTCCCTTTCATTGTATTGCCATGGCTTCCACATACTGATCAGCTTTTGTCACAACATCATAAATATAATTCAGCTGCTAACCCAGCTCACACTGAAGCCTATGCTGTCATGGCTTCATTGCTTTTAGTGCCAGAGCTAAACAGTTAAAGGTAGCTTGGGTATATCTAAGCAAACTTCAGTCCCACCCTTGGGTTGCAGTATTGACATCTCAAAAATCTCTGAGAAGACCTATCTCTTTACATTTACTTAGGATGTAAAAAGGGGGTGAAAACTAGTTCCAGAGGCCTTTGTTTTATCGCCCAATACAGGGAAACACACAGCTGCCACAATGTGCCTGCTCTATTCCTTCCCCAGGTTTGCATCAGGGGCTTATCAGGAGTAGGAGGATGGCATGGCAGAGCCTTTGTTCTTTACCAGCATAGGCTGAGTGAAAGCACCCAACCTCAGTGGCAAGCCTCAGCTAAGTATAGACAGCCAAAAAGCCAGAGGCTGAATCAATTCAGTCTTTGCAAGGTAGTCTACTCTGTGTAGATTGAACTGAGAAGCAAATGAATAGACATTAACTTTTGATCCTGGAAATGCAGCCACATGCCTGCAGTGGCTCAGGACAAAAGTTGGGGCATACAAGAGCACACCTCCCAGCTACTGCCAAAGGGAAGGGAGCAGAGAAGCCCTCCAAGGCTCTCCTCCCCTCCCTCCTCGAGTAGAGAGGGCACAGCTAGGCCCCAGCCTAGGGCCAGCATGTGAAGGCCAGGGGAAAGGCAGATTTAAACCCCGCTCCCTGGCCCACAAGCATGGGCAACTGGTGCATCCTAATCCTGGGGAGGCACCAGTGGCTGATCACCAATGGGTAGGAGAGGTCCCCTAGTGGCCAACTGGGGGGGACAGCGGCCAATCACTGCTATTGGTGGAAGTGCCAGTGGCCAAACCGGAAGTGCCGGTGGCAAACCCAGAAGTGTCACCAGCGCTTCTCTCAGGGGGTGCACGGCCAATCTCAGGGGGTGCATGTGCACCCCCTATGCATTGCCAATGCCCACAGGGGACCCCAGCCCCAATCTGCCAGGGGAAGCAGCCCCTGTTAGGCTTCTGTCCCCCACTTCCCACTGGGGGGGGGCTATTCCTGCCAGGTTTTTGTACCCCGTCAAGCAGATAGTCCACATCCTGACTGGAGGCTCACAGGCTGAGGTGCGGAGGCCTTCCTTGGCTGCATGGGACCACAGCTTGGGTCTACCTTGGAGGAAGAGAGGCAATCCCTGCCAGGCTCCTGCCCCAGTGGAGAGCTGGAGGCATAATAATGCCCAGGTGGGGGGCTCACAAGAGGGGCTCCTGGCCCTGGAGCTCAGCCAGGCTTTGTCTGGGCAGGGTGTGGGGGGGAAAGCCCCTGCCAGGCTTTCTCCCCACCCCTTGCTACTCACTCTACTTGAGGGACCACACCCCAGCCTAGGGCTTGTATGCTTAGGTGGGAAGGGAGGGAGTCCCAGGTGGGGGGAGGGTGCTTAAATCCTCATTCCCCCTCTGCATCATTCTGCCTGCCTGGCCGTAGGGCCTGGCCACTCTCCTTCCTCCTGTTCAGTGGTGAGTAGGATAAAAGCCTGGCAGGGGCTGCTCCATTCCTGGCAGGCAGACCTGGCTGCAGTCTGGAGCCGGATTCCCCACCCCTACCCCCTTCTCAGCCAGCTGGAGCACTATGACTGCTCTGGCTAGGAAGCAGAGAGGTGGGACCAACCCTATATTCTGGAGTAGACAGCATGGGCCAGCCCAGGGCTGCAAAGCATTGTGGGGAGACTGCAAATTAACTTGAACCCTGAAAGGGTCTGGGATACAAGTTCCATAAACCAGTTGGACTGAAATCAGTTGACCCTGGTACAAAATGGTCAAAACCAGTTTAAAATAAACCTGGTTGGATGTAGTAAGTGGTTTAAGTCCGTTGAACTTCTGTTCTGTTGCAGGTTTAAATCATTTTCTGATCATTTAAACCAGTGTATATGTAACTTCTGTCCCTAGCAGGATTACACGTCAGTAACTAAGGTGGCAGAAAGGTCAGAGATGAATACAAAAATTGAAGAGCTGGGCCTAATTCCCAGCTACTCTCTGCACCTAGAATCTGTTTTTGGATTGTGCCATTTTCATTTAGCTTCACAAAAGTTTTTTTGGTTTTGCAACCGCTTAGAAAAGTAAAATCCTTAAGAGCTAAATTCTGCTTTTGGATAGGGTCCAACAATTTCCAACTCTCTGCATTCTGCTTCATCACCCCTTTTAGAACACCTGCATCTCAGTCCAGTGCTTTTACACATCATTTGCTCTCCGCTGTACTTCAGCAGGATCACAGCATTTGTTAAAGCTAAAGCAGAATCTTTGGATGTTTCATACCACTCAATTTTTCTTGCTTCTAATAATGCAGATGGATCTTTCTTTTGATTTAAACAGGAATAATTCTGGCATTACTCACTTGCCACTATCTTTTCAACATACTTTTATAATTAGCCCAGTTGTGTCAAGTTCTTTGTTGAAAATTAATCTAACTCCTCCAATGTTGCCTCTCTCCTTTTGGCAGCAAAGGCCTTTGTCCTTCTCCCTCACTCTGTGTAATTCTAATATATCTTCTAATTCTGCTCTCTATAATCTAACAATTTTGAGTCAAGATAATATATTATGGGTCACCCTGGCTAAGTTCAGTGAGTGAAAGCAGCCTCTTATCATTGACTGAACTCTATTAACTGGCCTAGTTCTGGGTTCACTTGGAACACTGTTACAATTTTGGTTTCTAATCAGAATATAGACAACTATAGTTCATTCCACTAACTGAAAGTCACTGTTTAACAGCATTTGTTACTTATTTTTAATGCTTTTATATCTAACCAAGCTCCTCTATCAACCACCAAAATTATATTCAAGAGTGAAAGACATAACAAGGCACAAAAGTTTTATATAATCAAATTAAACACAATCCTAAAGATGTTAGAAGCACAAGGGAAAAAGGAACAAGCTTGCATTTTACTCGTTGATTAAAATCAATCAGCTATAAATTTGTTCAACAGGAATTTTTCCAAGAGCCAAGACGTCCTCTGTTTACCACCATAAAGACATGAAACACAGGACTAACAGAATTTCCTTTCACACTGGTTTTCAAATGGCACCAAATTGCAAAAGCTGGTGGTTCTTTACTAAAGTCCTGGCCAGAATTGTATAGTTGCTCAGTGTTTCCACAAAAGAGCCCATAGGCACCGACACTGGTGTTTGCCAGTGGGTGCCTACAGCTGTAAAAAAAAACAACCAAACAAAAAATGGTGCTTTCTTTTAAACTCAGTACATCCCCATGCCAAGCCCCACACATACCCAGAGAAGACAGTGCATTACTTCAACCCAGCTCTGCAGCAGCTGTAAAGATCAGGTGCTTTAGTGGGGCTTTTGGGTGCTTTTATCTAATAGCTGATTGAATCAGCTTTAGCTAAAAGTGCCAAAATGCCCCTCTGAAGCACCCAATCTTTACAGACACTGCAGAGCTGGGTTGAATGAATACGCTGCTTCTTCCAGTAAAGCACAGTTTGGTTTGGTTTTTTTAACATCTGTAAGCAGCCACAGCCATGGCTCATGGGTACTGAGCTCCCACTAATTGTTTTTGGTGGGTGCTTGAGCCCTAGAGCATCCAAGGAGTTGGCACCTATGGAAGAACCATATCTGAAATGAAGAATGATGCTATCAATTATTGTGTCATCATTAAATTTGAGAACTTACACTGGATTAAGCTTAAGTGAGGCAGTTTACTTTCCTTTTAGTCTATTGTTTAAGAGTGATCTGCATAGGCACTGACTTTTATTTTTGCCTAAGATGATGGACATGTGGAAAGTTTTATGCATTTCTTCCCAAGGCGGACCAGGGCCCTCAGGCCCCCCATGTACTCAGTGCCTCTGGTTATCTGCATTTTCTGAAATATTCTTTGGCATCAAAGTAACTGTTGCAGGACATTTATGTCACTATTTACTTGGTGAAATAAATAGCAGTGCTTCTGGGCTTAATCAACTAGCACTGACTGGTGGAACAGTGTTTTGATGCAGAACTTGGATCATCTGTAGTAGCAAAAGAACTACAGGATGACAAAAACTTGCTTCCTAAAGATATATGCAGAGCTTATTCCAGAGCTGCAATGGCAAAACACCCACAGGAGAGTGCCATCACCCATCTGAGAAATAGTCACCTTCACTATCTACCAGTCAGCAGCTAACCTGTTTTGTTATTGGCAGATCAACTGCTGGGGTAGTTTCCACGGAGTCTGTGATGCTGTGGAGATATCAGGTCATAAATATGGAAATGCATATGAGATTGACTGCATTAAATGGGTGACATTCCTGAACTTTAAAGTGAATATTGGTGAGGGACAGATACACACTCTATGCCCTCCAAATCAGGCCAAAGACTTTCACTATTTCTCTATGGGACTACAAGGTCTAGTTTGATCACCACAGAAGTTGCAGTAGTATTATTGCAGGATGTTAAGAAAAGGCTTATGCCACCAGAAATCCAGACTTTTGGCTGGAAGGAGCAGGTCTGTTTATTTCTGAGACCACATTGGATTTTAAAGGCATTATGAATCTTCTTGCCTTATCCTCTGCTTTCCTAGCTCATGAAGCATTTCACAGAATATTTGTACAAGAGAAAGGAGGGTTTTAATCTCACCTGAAGTAGTTATCAAAGACTAAATGGAGCCTTATGAAAAGGCTGGATGTTTCTAATCATGTGCACTGTGATAACTGCCTGCTGCTTTTGGCACATCACCAGCAAAAGGGGAGAAAACTTAGAAAATGGGTAGGAGCAGGAAGTGGGTTTCCTGAATACTATGGATATCTAGAGAGGGTGCCACTGAATAATTCCCAGAATGGTTAAGCTTACAGGTACAAAGCTGCATATTACTTCTATTTGGAGGCCAGAGGGGAGCCAAGGCTAATGAATGTACTATAAGCAGAGAATGTGTGTGTTTGATATTATTAAGGAATTCATGGGTGAAGTGGGGGGAGCTAAGTTGAATAGAACATCAGTGAAATATTTCAAATGAGGTATACCAAATTGAAATGAATTAATGAAAGGAAATTGCTTCCTTAATAAAAATAAAAACAAAGAATGTGATATACTCATCAGGTCAATGGCACTGAGGCAAACTAAAGCATATGCACAAAACCTTGTAGGAGATGCACTTCATAGGATTCCTCTTTCTCAATCCATCAGTGGTTGAATATTATGGAGAGGCCTTGTATTAAAGTTGATAGGGGTCCCAGAATGCTGTGTGTGCCCCCCCCCCCCCCCACCCAACCCCACACACACTAAAAAACAGCG
>NW_017728998.1:23096443-23103549 GCF_001723915.1 Gavialis gangeticus | reverse complement strand
GTGTGCCCCCCCCCCCCCACACACACACACACACACACTGAAACACTGCAGTGACAACAGGCATGTTCCACTACAACTCTTCTGCATTGTTTGCATCATGCCCCACCTGAAAACTCACTCCTATGCAATACTGAAGAGGGGCCTTCCCAAGTACCTGTCATCATTTAAACAGAGGCAAGATCCAAATGTGAAGTAATGCAGTGTGGGACAGGCTGAGAAATGCCAACGCTGAATGTGTCTACTTGTATCTTAAAGTGAACAAATTTACTGTGAAGTGAAGTTTCTCCTGTTCCAAGGATTACTCACTATAACCTATGATACACTTTAAAGCAAACTAGCTAAAGGTGTTCTGTAGTTGTGCAAACAGGAAGAGGTTATGCTCCAAATACTTGTCTTAATAAAGCTGAATGTCATTGTGTTGTTTTACTTATTTATTACAAACATCATTAAACAGAATAAAAAACTGAATAAAGGCATTCTCTCAATATTTCCAGAAGCTGTACATGCAATACAGCCTGCTGCAAAGATAGAGAACTACTAAAACCTTTCACAGATTCTTTGCTTTCCCTAAGATGTCTTGATGGTATTCATCACAGCTTAAAATTCTGCACAGACCAAACCAAACATTTTCCTAGGAACTGCAGCTCAAACAACAGAGTATTAGCACCTTTACCAATCAAAAAATGAACACAACACCAGCCTGAGCCCCGCTTTTCAAAACCAAACTGGACGCAGATTTTGACTCAGATTTGAATTAAGAATCATCGTTCATTAAACAAGCTTTATAGGAGAAATGTAGCTCCAAACTGAAATGTAATTCGTAAGACATACATTTAGTAGTATTCAGCCGGGTGACTTAATTTTATTTATTAATTTATTTTTACACACTTGTTAAAATCCAGTGATCTTATTAGTTAATGGACAATTTTCTATCACATTCACTCCCATGTACTTATCATTTTACCCTTGCCTATCCTCATTAACACTCTACAGCAGTATAATAATAGTAAAACAAGGGTTCAAGCAGCGCGCTTCCACAGCAGACTTTTCACAACAGCAGAGGTCTTGATGTGAAATGATTTGGGACAACCTACCTCTAACATACAGCTGTGTAAAAAGACACTGTACAGCATACAGGTATTTCCTTTCATTGAAAATGTTCCTCTTAGAAATACTTTATGAAGGCTTTAAAGTAACCTTCTACATTTTGGTTTGGGGGGGGGGAGAAAATGTTCACATTGTGGATTCAGTCAGGCGGAGGACATGACTTGTGTAATCCTAATAAATCAGAGCATTCCCGTGTGGCAGAAGCAACAGGGGAATAGTGTGAGAGCAGTGCTGCATGTTGACCTAAGCAAGAGCTTATCGAGAAATGATGTCCTCTTAAACAGACTCCTGTAGAGATGTTCTGCATTTCCTCTGACAAATTGTAAGTGCCCCTGACTGTAACATTCCTAACAAAACAGGGCTGATTTAGCAATGCACAAACTGCCCATTATCCTACTGCATAAAAAGGCCATTTAAAGCAAAGCCTTAGGACACTGGCCCATTGGAAACAGTACATCTGAAAAATTACCCCCATCTGGTGCCACCAAAGCTGTTAACTACTCAAGGGAAAATACCTCATTTACCATACAGACAAATGTTTACTTTAATGAGTTAAAAAATCACCATTTTTCTTACATGACTTTGATAACAACTGAAATCTTAAACAAACATTTCAACTATTTTTTCACCTAAAACACAAAACAGCTAATATTGCCACTGACATCCGCTTTCAGCTACCCAGATCTTTCTCTCTCTCAGATCATAACGTGGCATACAAGTGCAATTAAAAAAGGACATCCCCTCCAAAATAATGCTGGAAAAATTAAACAATCTATTTTAACAAACTGTTTCTGTCTGAAAACTTTGCATGCCAAAATTACAGCATGTCATTATCTTCCCAAGAGATAGAGTACCTTTTAAAAAAGTATCTCTAATGAGATCTACAAATCTATGTTCAAGACAGCTCACTTTATTGTGTTTATAAAGATAAAAATATTTTAAATAGGTTATGGCTCTGGGGACTGATAGAAACACAACAAGGGGTAAGGTCATTTTGAAATGTTAATAAAAGTTTTCATAAAATATGATGGCTCTCAAAGAGTAATGTTTGGGTGTAAAACACAACTATAAAGCTATATTTTCTGCTGTGGTAAACACACAGTTTTTCTATGTCTAGTTGATCCTCAAATTCTTAATTTAGTGGATTGGTGGACATTCTCAGACATTTGACTACCCATCTGGGATTAAATTACTATTAGTTGATGCAGCATAGTTTCCTGAGCTTCACCCATTATGTTACAAGTTTCTTCAGAAGACCAGAGCACTACATTGCTTTGGTCATTATGCTAATACATTACTGTTCATTTTAATGGTTGATCTGCCTGCCAGAGAGTGACATCCACAAAAGGAGAATGTACAGTTATCCTAATCGGATAGGAGGGGATTCTATTAAAAGCCACAAAGAATGATGCCTTTTTCCTGGTGGCACAGTTTCTTAGACAAGAGGCTGCAGACACCAGAGGGGAACCACTGAAATCTTAGAAGTGAGGTCTGTACAAGTTAATATCCAATTCTCTAAACTTAGGACTTTATTGTTTTGTTTTTTTATCCAACAAGCCCAAAGGAAATTATTTTTCCTGCAGTATTTCTTAGACTGCAAGTCAAATGGGATGAATGGAATACACTTTAGTGTATGGAATACTATGGTTAGACATAATACAAGGATGTAGGATGGTGGTTCTCAACCTTTTTTAAACTAAAGATGCTCCTCACTGGATTTGAGGCACCCCCCTCCATGACTTTTGTCAATTGAGGGGCACCCAATTAAAAAAATTAATTTATATATGATATTATTTTACTTCGTTTCCAAAGAGCCAGGCAGTGGGGGTGGGGGATTGGCCAGGCAGGAACAAGCCTGGGCCTTCACTTATCTGCTTATCCCCTCACACCTCATTTATCTCCTCACATCTCATCACACCCTTCAAAAGATCTCAGGGCACCCCAGGGTGCCACAGCACTTGGGTTAAGAATCAGTGGTGTTGGCTGATCCACTCAGTCAATAAATTGAGAAAGCATGCACCGATTGGCATTAACACACCTAACTATAACCGTTGAAATCAATTAACATTTGATTTGAGAAATCAGTGCACTGATTTTGTTTTAAGGCATTGAAGCCATTATGGTAAAATTGTTCAAATAAGGATCCAAAAGTATTACTGATGGCACAATTTTGGACATAAGCAATTGACTGTGTCATCATCATTGTGTACAGAAGGAATGAAAATGTCTTAAAATCATAAAAAGTAACTAAGTGCATTGAAACATTTCTTCAATTTACAGGGAAAGTGAGAAATGCCATATTAAGTCATGTTGACAAAATGGGTGTTTTGAAATGAAACTTAAAAATTAGGGTAGCTCAGAAATTTTGATCATAAGACACAGCTTGATAAAACATGTGGTCTTTCCAAAATGTGGGTGCTCAGATCAGCAACTCTTTAGTCAAGACACCAACCACTTGCATCATCTTCAAGTTTACACCCAATATTTTCATCGCAACACAAAGAAATTTAGTGCACTTGTTCATAGCAGCAAAAAGGAGCTGCTAATGCATGAAGCAGTTTGAAAAATACTACAAGCTGGAGCTCAGTTATTTTTCTATAATACGGTAAATTTGTGCAGATATTTCATACCCTAAACTTCATTGCTATATCTTCTATTTTCAGAATGAGTTTAAGACCATATAAACACTCCTTTTTAATTAGAAGAACTCATAGGAAACAGATTTGTTCCCAGGTTCCTTTCCTTCACCCTCAAAATGTGGACTTCCAGTTGTATGCTTCCTACCTATCCATTTCTCTATGAAAAGGGCATAAAAAGGAAACAGAAATCACTAATTAAGTACGGATCTAGTCTTAAAAGTAAAATGAATTAAGCCCTGCCCCCCCCCTTTTTTCTTTAAAGATGCTTACAACTTCAATCAAATTCTTTAGAGGATGAAATTTTCCATCATATGTATGTGTCAGAAAATGTCTTTCATCTGCTCTTAAGTATTGCACATGCAAAAAGATATACGTGTTAATCAGATATTTAATCACTTTCTTGGTAATTCCATTCCAGCTTGGATTGTTTTATAGATAATGGAGATCTCACAGCAGTAATCCATGTTTGAGAAAAATCAGTTCAATTGTTTATTGTAAACAGTTAATAATAAGATAGTTGGATTTTAAGTTATATGTATTTGCTGTTTGTAAATATGAAAAAGATGTTGAGTTTGAGAACATTAGACTTAGCCCCCATTTTTAACGCATTCTTATTAAATGCTTTATTATTTAAAACATTATAAAATAAATATTTATTCATGTTAACGGACCCATAGAAGTATTATGGGCTTATAGCTCAGTTAACATATACATATAAGTTAATTTTATAATGTTTAGCTTATGAAGATGCCAGGGTTTAAATACCTTTTTCTCAATGTAAAGGTATGCACAGTCATTATTCCATAAAACATAGCGTCAATGCAACTTTAATTTGAAAAGTGGAACAACTCTAAAAGGTGAGGAAAATATCATTTGTTTCCTGTACTTTTAAAATAACCAAAGAAATTCCATACAAAAAGCTACTTCTAATATGCAATAAGGTTAATAAATTATGGCCTCAAAAAGTCAAAAAAGAAAGGTAATGGTGAACCCGCATCATGCATCTCTTCACACAGATGTTCAGAAATAAAGCTTTTTGCAGGTTCACGGCCTATGTGTCATCAAGTTATAACTACCAGTATATTTTCCTCAAGTTTCAAATTTGAAGTTGTTAGCAGATACCAGGTGGCAATTATGCACCTTGTTCCCAACCAGAAAAGTGGTCTACCTGGCCCACATATGCCCCTTTGTTTTAAGTCCAGAAACAGTTACCATGACAACATACTCTGATTACTGCTTTGAATAGATCATTGCCATGTTCTTCCTATGTGCCCTCCTGCTTAATTGAAATCACCGTACTTCACATTAGTGACCTTGAAAATTGTATCCGATTGAAAGATACAATTTATTTCACAAAGAACCTATAAAAGACATTATTGGCTAGGGGGGGTTGACTTCCCTTTTATTTTTGTAAATTATTTTTTCCTTGGAAGACAAGGAAGCAAGGTGGATGTTTCCAACAAATCAGGAAGTATTCCTACTGGTCAATAACATTTTTAATGGAATAAAAATGTTCGTATTTCTGTAACAAATAATTTTCTACAATCCCTGTTGCCCAGGAATCATTCTTTCCACAGGCAATCAGTAAGGAGACAAACAACAAAAGGATTTATTACATAGAAGAAAAGAATTACAGAAAAAAACTGACCATAAGTTTGAAGACAAAACAGAAAGACAAATAAAGTCTCTTACCCTCTAATTTGCTTACAGCTCAGCCCTCCTGAGAAACCTGCCAGCATTTTTAGAGATTAGCCTTCCTGCTGATTTTAGCAGTCCTGGCAGCTATTATCACTGAACCCCCAAAACATGACATTCAGGCACTGGTTTTACCTTTGCTGGTTCCTAAAAAGCATCCAAAGTCAACCCTCCCCCATCAGCATAATTGTAATTGTTCATTATATACCAGAACTTTCCAGAAGTTTCTGGCCAACCGGCCATTCATCTGACCTGATGGGCCATTCCTCTCAGATGTCTTTGCTATAAAGGAGTTGATTTCACATCACAAACAGACAATGCCTTGGGGTGCCCAACCTAATAACGACTCCTTTCACCTGCTTCTGGGAGGGGTAATTGTTTTTAGTATGCATGCCTCACTCCTGTAGCTGAACCATATCCAAAATTATCAAGATATATATAGACAGCATGACACAATCTATAAAGCAATAAGAGTAACATAAATAGATTCAGCATAACATGACCAACGAGACCACACATGCCATATCAGTACAAGAAAACACTCATGACAAACTGCCAGCCCCCAAAACATAATGGGGTTCATGACACCTCAGTCCCAGCACTGACTCTCTTGTCTGTCCCTTCTTGGACCTATTCTCTGCCATTGTTGAAAGAGTCTAATGTGGTCCTCAACTCCGTCCAAGGCTCAGAGAGCTTCATTCATGAGACAGAATATTAAACGATGCTCCCCCTTTCCTCCAAACTAATGCCTCCTGTAATTAACTTCCATAAAAGTATTTTCCTCAATCACCTTGTTTTCAACTATTATGTTTTATATTTGGGAACAGCTTTGTATTGTAAGACACACAGAAGCTTGATAGAATTTACCAGCCATGTGTGATGCCAAGAGATTTTCAAGATGTCTAAGCCCAAAATGATTAATTGGTCATGAATACAATATCAGGAAAAACTGAGGTAATGGAAAAATATCCACAAGCACAGACCCATAAGGGGTTGCAAGTGCAGAAATGGTCACAAATAAGAGGAGATTGCAAGATTCTCCAAATTTAAATTTAGGTGATTCTCGACTTCCTATTTGTGAAATTCTTGCCAGATAGGTTTTACTTCCCTTCCGAAGGCCTCCAAGCAGCTGTGGTAGCTCAGACAATTGCTTTAAAATGGTAAATGATTCCATAACAAAGTACAACACTATAATCCTAAATTAACATGTCAGATCAGGTGCAGAGACCATACTATATGCAGTCGTACATGTATAAGACTACACATTCTCTATAAAACATATAGCCCAGAAGCGGCTGTGGCAGTGTATAAAATGCCCTACCAAGAAACTTAATTGTAGTGTCAAAGAGAGTCAATGTCCTAAGATGCACCAGCGCCTACATATTTGCAATCCATTTGATGTGGGCCTAAATCTGTCTGTCAGTCAGAATGGGAGTAGGTTCATAGCCCTGCAACTCATGTTTCCAATCTTTTGGTGCTAGTCACCCAGGGCACTTATACACAGGACGGATATCTGCTCTGACACATGCTAATTAGCACACATCAGAGCAGGCTCAATTAATTGAGTCTGCTGGAATGTGTTAATTAGCACGCTCCAGCAGCCTCCGTATCACAGATATTAAGCGTGCCTGCACTTCAAAATGGCAGCAGGACACTTTAATTAAA
>NW_017728998.1:23083943-23091443 GCF_001723915.1 Gavialis gangeticus | reverse complement strand
CACTGCCACTCTAAAAGTATGCTTGTATTACGTTACAGTGTGAATATGTTTGTATATTTATTATTAAAATAGTTACAGATCTGCCTTTTGAAGTAGATGGACAAATGATTTAGGAGTGGAAATAGACTAGAAACAAAATTAATGCAAATAATGTGTTGATTTTTTTTAGCTTGATTAGCCAAGCCAATGGAAAATTCTAGAAAACGTATACAATTATTTTAACTGTCATAGACTGGCAATTGTAATTGACATGATTTGTACGAGATGCAGTGTAATAACTGAATATATTAAAAAAAAATCTCATGGCTTGATTACCAGGAGAACATTACTAGTGCCACAATATTATTAACAACACAATTATCATGGCATCCCTAGGACACGCTCTTAGCACTTCAATGCATTAGCGAACCTTTGCTAACGAAGAAAAAATTAAAGTACAGCAAATTTCAAAGCACCAGTTGTACCCAATATCATTAAAAATTTATAAAACTTCCCCTGAACATGACAAGTGTTTGGTTTAAATGAAGATCAGCCATAAGGAAGGAACAGAAATCTTGTTATTCTTTGTCTCTTTCTCTCCCTCTCCCTCTCCCTTTCTTTCTTTCTCTCAGACCTCCCCCAACCACCACCACCTCAATCCAGCTGAAATATGTAACCATTACAGAGTGACAGTTTGACACACAATGACCTGTCAGAACATTCATCTCTCAATGTTTTATTTTAGTGAGGAGCCAAACTGCAGAAAAAATAAGCAAGTTGTTTCAAGGCTTGGAATGAGATCAAACATTTCTGGCATCCCCACTTACCAGACCTTTGATTTACAATGGATCTGTCAGAGGCTGATTAGACAGTGTGTGTTTAAAAACCTATAGATGTTCCACAATTGTACAAGCTCTCCCCTTCCCTTAACAGAGCATTTCTGCTCTTTGTTTGAATGAAGTGAATAAGCAAGGTTACGTTGCAGAACCTTACACCTTGCAAGTGGCAGACATCGCATGCAAAAAATGTAGCCTGCTACAATCAAATCTTTTAGTGAGGATGATTCTGCTTTTCTGCAAAAAGAAGGCGGCATCTATATTCTTTATGCCAATGTCTATTACCTTTTCCTTCCAGGCCTAAGTTATAATAGTCTGCAGAGAAAATATATCTAGCAACTGCTGCAATCATTGCACATTCTCAATAATGTTCAAAGGCAACATGCAGCTAAATATTAGTCAGGCAAAAAAAAGTGCAGGTGTTAAAATGTTCTCACAGTATAACATTTTTATTTTTTGCTCATAATTGCAACCAAAGAAAAAGGCTAGAAATATACTGTTTCTATTTGTACCTAGAACAGTCGCAGGAGGAGAGAGGCAGGATTTGTGCCTGGCATTAGAATGTGTAATTCCTTAATACTATATCGTGGCATATGGTTCATTGTAGCAAATTATGAATACATGTGTTTGGAGAGCTTTGGTAGTAAATTTGGGCTTTGTACATCTACAACAATGCAATCTGACAAATGTAATTTATGTAATATTAAGTTAATACAGTATTATGAAATTAGCTTACTGTAGTAAAGCTGTAATTTTAAAGTGAAAGACAATACGATGAAATGAAAACAAAATCAACATTAGCATTTCATGAAAGGTAAAACAAATCTTCTAAAAGTCTGCTCTGTAATTTATTATAATGCAGTATTTATGACTATCAGTATATTTCAGACATGGCATCCTTTTATGTATGGTACAGTACAGCTACAATGTTGCTCACAATGGTCCCAATCCTTCAACCTTTTCTTAGATAAAGTTTTCATTGAATTTAGTAGGACTAAATTAAGACTCCTGAATCTCTTCCCCATATTACTAACCTCTGGGGTCGATGAATCATTTGTTCCATGTGCAGAACTCCCGGGAAAACTAATAAGATTTGCAAGCCTACAGGACTATTGTAGGTTATAATATTGCATGTGAAAATGCATAAGGTATTAAAAACAATTTTTTTCCTGACAGGTATTCTTTCTGGTGAACCTAAATGCATCTCTCTACGTTCCTCACCATGAAGAGGGAAACCGACAAAACCACTACAACATGAGCTCCTCAGTTTCTGGGGAATTTTACATTTGCAACAGAGATAAAGTGCTTTGGAGGGAATGAGGTGGCCAAGTTAGTTATAGTGGGCGCATCGACATGTGGGGAATTAAATTACTCCGCTGCAGGATAGGACTGTCCCCAACAGTACTATCCTAAGATGGAGTTAATTAATTTAATGTGCCCTAACACCAATGCACATGTAGACTGTGATGCCTTACTGGGGAGTTAATTAGTGAACTCCACAGTAAAGCACATGTGTAGATGCAGCCAGTGAGTGTCGAAAAAGAATATTGTAAAGTCATGACACAAAAGCTGAAGTGTCGCACAAGGGCCAAGCTTTGACTTCTGAAGGAAAAAAGAGCACAAAGAAAAAACTGGAAGTAATCTCAGCATGTGAAGAGAGCCAAGGAGAAAAAAGAGAGAGTTTTCAGTGAGGAGCTATTAGTCAGACAGTTCTAGGGCACTTCTGAGTGTACTATGTACAGAATAGCACCAATATCTGATCATATGAGTACCTTTAAAATATATACATAAATTAAACATATGGTCAATCAAGAGGTAGTCAGTCTACTATCTAGTTCCAGGCCTTGTGTCTTCCAATGTGTTCAAGCTAGGCAGGCTTTCAAACACAGCATAGGTTCCCCAATTATTTTGTTACCAGGAAACCACAAAGTTTGGAGGCATCCTTACATTTCTGTGATAAGAGAACAGAGACCCAATGCTCCTTCAAAAAAATTAGTCTAAAAATGGGGATCCCCAGGCAAAACATCAACTACTACTTGTAGTCCAGACAACATAAAGCTGTACCTTCAACACCTTATGGTTTCTTTCATCTAGAAGTTATGGCCCAAAAAAAAGTAGTTGAAAAACATAGTGACTTACAGCATATAGAATACTGAAGTTCATGCCTCAGCCAACAATGACATGCCATAGATGAAAATGTATGACCTTTCCTTCACATAACTAAGAGGCATGGTACTGGCTATCAAATATTGCTACCATCCTGCAAATTTAGTACAGTTTCAGCTCTTCGCATCCTGCTGCGTTCTTGCATGCATAGCACTCAAAGCAATTATGTAAAACAAACATTTTAAGCTTAGATTAGCAACTATTACTAAGTTACAATTGAATTAATAAGATTTAAATGAACATTTACATGCTAAATGAGAAATAATAAAATAAAAATGTAGTAAAAAGTCCGTGCATGTGCACACACGCACACTCATGCATAATAGGTTTATTTGTATAATATATAAAATGACCCATCAATCACCTTCTTGTCTCAAATCCACATGCTGTCTGAATGCCATATTTTCATATGGAAATCTAATGTAGTTATGAAATGTGTAAAAACATCTGCATGCCATGTGTATGTGCCATATGTTTAGCAAATGTTCACTTTTAGCTACACATCCAAAACCCCTCAAGGACAAAAGTAACCACCCCTCAAGGCTATAAAATATACTCCTAATATCAACCCAACATCCTTCGTCTTTTTAGAGGGGAGCATACTGATGCTCTGGGGCATTTTAACCAAGGGAATCATGTGACACTGACAAATCCAAGTTTCTTGAAGATGGTAAAGTTCAGACTTTTTTTTCCCCCAACACAAAGTCTCAGAACGAGACAAATTACTCTGCTTTTCAGAGATGCTGCTTGCTTCCCTTTGCATTTGAGGTTAACCTAAGTGTTCTTTTCTTTGTTAAAAGTGGCATCCCAATAAGAAAAAAGTTGTATCGTTAACTTAGCTTCTGGCGTAGTGCTTTTAGGTTACTAGTTCCACTTCATAAACACGGCAACTCAGAGAGCTCCTAAATGTCCATCTTACTTACAAACATGAATGGTTGATAGAGCCAGCAGAAAATGAATACTTTAATTTTCTGTGCAATAGTAGGCAGGGCTTGGCACCTTCTGCCCTTTTTCTACTCAGAGAGCAAGCAACAAGGGGAGAAAAGAACTCAAGTATCACTCAAGTTCACAAAAGCACAGGTAGCTGGGGCTATGCTCTTACAATCTTATTTTAAAAGCCGCCTGTTCTGCTGTTATGTTTCTATCTAAATGAAAGCATACAGGCTCTCAGAGACATTTTGCCGGACTTCACTTCCCCCACTGTTTTAACAGACGTATTTAGTGGGTGTCCCGCATGCTTTGACTTAGGTAATTTCCAATCAGAGATCAAAAGAATTTAGATTGACCTGTTTAGTCAGAGTTTTTACTACCTTCTCCAAAGCAATGCAAAGTCCTTGCCTTAATTTAGGTGTCACTGAATATGATCTCTCCTACACATAGTTAAAGATAGAGATACAGATATAGATATGCTAGGCTGTAAATTGTAGCTTGTTTGATCTGTCAATACATAAATCATATACTTACCTAAATACCAAACACATATAAACACCCCAGAGGTAGTTCAGGGTAGCAGCTTGGCCACCAAAGTCAAATACCAGAAAACAAGATCGAGGACTGGTGAGCCTGGATCCTACTTACGTAAAGAAGGGGAACTACCAATTTCAGGAACTGAGCAAAGGCCTCTTTGAATGAGGAGAAAGCTGTACTGTAAATTGTGCCGTAATTAAATGTTTTAACATGTGCAGAATGAGATTAAAAGTAACGTAACCCTGACTTTGGGGGGCTCAGAAAATCACACAATTAGTTTCAGCAGGGAATTTGACTGTGCTTTATTGTTTTGTTTGTTCAGATTGTGAGTTTATTAATGAAGTTCCTGTATTATTAAACCATTTTGTTTTGTGTCTATGTTATACTGCCTGTTGTGTCCACATCAATAACCAATGGCCAATCAAACTGGTTTCCTCATGTTCAGGTTATCTAAATTCACAATACAAGGTATTCTTCTCCTCTGTAAACTTTGATTATAGAAAAAGCATCCTGACTTCATAAAAAAAACACACCATCACTAAACACCCTGCTGAGGTATTTAGCATAACAATGCACACACACAAAGAAAAAAAATATAAGTGCAACCAGTTCAAAGGTAGATCATTGCACAATGATAGATGCATGTTTTACCTAACATATACTAATGAAATTATATTGTTTACCATATTAAAATATTGAACAATAAAATTAGTATATATGTTCTGGACCAAAAGGAAAGGTACAAGTGATCCCTAAAGCTCAAAGAGCATGTCTCCCTTATTTCACCTTATTTAACTAGTTAAATATAAACAAATTAACTTCCCATGCATGTTGCCTCCGAGTGAATTACTTTTCATTTTTAGAGTGGTTTTCCATCACTATGAACCTTTTCCTTTCCCTTATGCACCAGCAAACATACTGATACAATTTAAAGGTCATGTTCTTTTCAAACTGACAGGGCCCTCCAAAATTTTGACGAGAGTCCCTCCAAGAATCACACCATACAAACGGAAAGGAATTAAGTAAAGCATCACTTGATGTAAGCTCAATCATGTGAACTGATTAGAAAATGTAACCATGGAGAGCAGTGATTCAAAGTGTGACGGACAACCTTTCAAAGAAAGGAGATGTCATGTTGATAATAATAAGCAAGTACCTGACATTGAGGGAGGGGGTGAAAGTAGAGGGTCAATAAAGATATAATTGCCTTCAAATACTAAAAATCTTTTTTCCAACTTTTTTTTCCCCTTTCCAAGCCCCAAGATAAATATTTTAAAGGATCGCAGCATTTCATCTTGGGAGCTTGGGTTAAGCAAATCTGCCCAAGCCCAAAATATTTTAAATGTATTAGCAACAACCTTCCAACTGCTGAGCATGCTCTTTCATACAGTATTGAGAAGGGATCTTGAAGTTCAAAGCCACATATATACAGGTCATATTAAAGGTTATATAGATACATATTGGTCTTCATTACCAGATCATCTTTAAAAATTGCTCAGCTTTTTGAATTTTAATTTTTTTTTTATACAGGCATAAAACAAACTGTTATCCGTTTGGCAGATGCAACTCACCAAGAATCTGATCTATAGTATTGTATCAATTGTAACTATTACCAGGTCATTTTGTTTTAATTACTCTTCCATTCAGAACTCCTCCCCAGCTTTCCCCTCCCTCTCTCTAAGGCTATAGACAGAAGTTACAGCAAAAACAGTTTAAGTGATCAGAAACTGGTTTAAACCTGTAACAGAACAAAAGTTCAGCGCACATAAACCAGTTGTAAAATGGCCAAAACTGGTTTAAGATAAACCTGATTGAATGGAGTATCAGACTGAGGTCAAATCAGTTTATGGCGCTTCTGTCCCACACCCCTTCCTAGTTTAAGTTAAATTGGAGTCCTCCAGGATCCCAGCATGCCTTGCAGCCCTGGGCTGGGCTGGGCTGGGCTGGGCTGGGCTGTCTGCTCCAGAGATTAGGGCTGGCCCTACCACTCTGCGCTCTAGCCAGAGGAGTGAGGGCTGGCTGACAAGGGGGTGGGAGTCCTGACTGAAGACCACAGCAAGGTCTGCCTGAGGTGGGGGAGGGGAGCAGCCCCTGCCAGACCTTTTCCTCCTGGAGCAGAGCAGGTGGGGACATGGGCTGGGGCAGGGCAACAGCCTGATACGGACTGCCCCCAGGCAAACTCTGGCTGGGGTCTGGGGTTTGGGAGGGACTTTAATCCCCTCTTCCCCAGTTTAGTCTGCTGGTGCTGAGCCCTGCAGGATCACACTGAGAGGTGGGAGGTGTTGGCAAAGACCTGGTGCAATCATCACATGTATGTGCTGGGGATGGATAAACAGGAGGGGCGCAGACAGCTTCAGCTAGTGTGACCAAAGAAGTCAGACAACTAGTTACATTATAAAGCAGAACCTGTAAAAGGTGGGAGATGAGACTACCTAAGCAAGGACTTCCTAAATACCTGGCTGTAAGGAGACACTCTTCCCTCAGGATTAAGACTTATGCAAGGCTTTACCTTGCCTTTTTGGTTTATTACATTCTGTTTTAAGTTAGACTAAGCTGTGTGTGCTCTCAGTGGGTTTTACTGGGCTGTACCTTTGTTTAGGTGAAAGTTTTTGGTTGTTCTGCCTTATGCTTGAGGTTGCAACATGCTGTGTTCAATATATGCTTGCTTCAGAGAAAGGACTATTTTTATTAAAGCTTTCATGAATTCAATCCCACTACCTTTTTCTCCACCCCTCCCAAGTCTGGCAGCGGCTGCCCCTGTCCATCAAGCGGGGAGCAGGGGGGCAGAGAGGGGGAGCAAGAGCCTGGCAGGCACTGCCTCCCACCCTCCCTCTCCCTGCCACAGACCCGGGATGGAGACCTGTGTGGACCAGAGAGGGGATTTAAACACCCACCCTCCAGTGTGCTAGCCCCAGGCTGGGGCCTGGCCAGTCCCCCTCCTCTGGGGCAGGCAAGGGGGAAAACCTTAAAGGTCTTCTGTCTTCCCGTCCCATTTTCAGCTGCAGGCAGGCATGCTCTAGCACCCCCCAGCTTCTAGCTTGAGCCACTGCAG
>NW_017728998.1:23080699-23083049 GCF_001723915.1 Gavialis gangeticus | reverse complement strand
ACCCCAGCTGACTTCCTGCCCTTCCGGCAGGGGGCTGGACTCAGTGATCTTCTGAAGTCCCTTCCAGTCCTAGTGTCTATGAAATCTATGAAAAGTGAATGTTTGCTCATTTGCTAATCAGTTCAATCTGCACAGTTTAATCTAACCTGCAAAGAATGAATCGATTCAGCCTCCAGCTTTTTTACTGTCTGTCCTTAGTCTAAGGGTTTACGCTCCAAACTGAATAAAAGAGAAAATAATTTTAAAGATTCCTTCTTTTTGCTAACAAGTTAATGTACTAGGACCTGCATTATGGCAAAAGCATTATTCTCTGGATAGTTGACAAGTGGTTCTATTACTTCACATCATGGCTAGGGACAGAAGTTACACATAAACCAGTTTAAGTGATCAGAAACTGATTTAAACCTGTAACAAAACACAAGTTCAGTGCACATAAACCAGCTGCAAAATGGCTGAAACAGGTTTAATATAAACCTGACTGAATGTAGTATCAGACTTAACTACTCAAGTCAAACTGCTTTACGGAACTTCTGTCCCAGACCCCTTCCTTCTTTAAGTTAAATCAGAGTCCCACAGTATCCCAACATGCTTTGCAGCTCTAGGCTGGGCAGTACTGTCTGCTCCTGTGCTCTCTAGCCAGAGCAAGGGAAGGGGCATGGCCAAACACAGGCCAGGCATGGCCTCCTGAGGTGAAGGGGGCAGGGAGGGGGCTTATTCCCTGCTCCTCCCCTCTCTCCCTGGGGCACCACAGCTTCCCGGCTGGGGTGGAGCAGCCCCTCGCAGGCATTTCCCCACCACCACCCCTTGCTGCTCAAGTGGCAGGGGTTATGGCCAGATGCTCGCCCATGGCAGCAGCCTGCAGCAAAGAGGTAAGGGAGGGGGGAAAATAATCACCCCCTCCAAGCCATCTCCTACCCTCATGGGTCCCCATCCAGGTCCTTGCCAGGCATTTTGCCCCACTTGCTGCTCCAGAACCAGGGGAGTTGGGGGGGGGGTATCTAGACACTAGCCCCTGATGGGGGTGAAGCAAAGGGATGAGGGAAGGGGGGATTAATCCCCTCTTTCCTCCCCTTTTCCCTGGGGGCCCCAGCCAGGTTCTGCTTGGCTGAGGCATAAAAGCTTCTTGTCAGGGTTCCCCCTCCTTGCCACTCCAGTAGCAGAGGTGGAGGGCATGGCCAGATGCCAGCTGGCATGTCTGCCTAAGGCAAAGGGGGCAGGGATGGGATTTATTCCCTCCCTCCCCTCTCCTCCCAGGGGACCCCAGCTAGGGTGTAGCAGACCCTGTCAGAGTCTCTCCCCCTCACCACAGCAATCCCAGGAGCATGGCCAGATGCCAGCTGACATGGCCCCCTAAAGTGAAGGGGGCAGGGAGGGGGTTTATTACCCCTCCCTCCTCACTCCCACTGGGACACAGCAGCTGGGGTCTGCCAGCCTCAGCTGCTACCTCTACTGCTCATCCTCATGCAGGCTGAGTGCCCCCTGACAGGGGCTGGCTGGGATCCCCAGGGGGAGAGGGGAGGAAGGGGAAAATAAATCCCCTCCCTGCCCCTTTCACCTCAGGGGGCCAGGCTAGCCAGCATCTGACCATGCCCCTGCCACTACAGCAGCGAAGTTGGGGAGGGACCCTGACAGGGACAGCAGCCATTGTCATGGTGTCCTGGTGGGTGCAAACCTCTTCCCAGTGGGGGGCTGTGCTGTGGATGGGAGTGGGGCAGGCAAGACTGCCACAGACTGTAGAGGATGCGAGGCAGTAGTGGTGGGGCTGGGAGGGGAAGCTATGGGGGCCTAAGTAGCAACAGTATGAGGAGGCACTCTGGGGCTATCACCACCCCAAATTCACCTGAGCCCCTGTAGCCACCCCTCCCAGTGCCACCACCACTGCCTTTCGCCCCACACAGTCAACAGCAGCTGTGTCTGCCACTCCTGCCTGAAGTGCAGCCCCCTCTCAGCCCCCCAAATAGAAAGAAGCTTGCGCTCCCCAGGACACCATGACAGGGGCTGCTGCCCCTTTCAGGGTCCCCCTACCTTCACCACTCCAGCAGCAGGGGTGGAGGGATGGCCCCACCATCCACTCACCTCACCCAGGGATGAGGCTGGGGCTGGGGCTCAGGGGCTGAGCTGGTCTGGCCCATGGATGCTGCTGAGAGCAGGTGTGGAGGGGCTGGGCTGGTCTGGGCTGGGCCACAGGGGCAGGGCCCTTCCAAGCCAGCTGCGACTAAAATTGGAGCCATAGGTGCTGTGCACCCAATTTGCTCCTGGCTCTCAATGCCCAGGCCAGGCCAGGCTGTCATGAAGCCACTGTGATGGGCAGGGCTCTCTCCATCTCCTCCTACCATGGCCACACTCCCTT
>NW_017728998.1:23057183-23080489 GCF_001723915.1 Gavialis gangeticus | reverse complement strand
CCCCCCCCCCCCCCACCAAAGCCTGGCAGGAGCTGCTTCTTCCCCACCCTCCAGGCACACCCTGTCTGGGGTCCCTGCAGGCCAGCATGGGGATTTAAACCCCTCCCCAATCATACTCTGGCCTTCCAAGTTCTGGCCACACACCCCCCACCCCAGCTCAGCTTCCCTCCAGCCTTGTGACCACTGCAGAAGGGAGGGGAGGCCATGCCCCCAGGTCAGGTTGTGTCCAGTCTTGCAGCTGCTGAAGAAGGGAAAGGAGGGCTCCCCCTGGCTTCTAGCCTGAGCCACTGCAGGCATGTGGCTGCATTTCTAAAATCAAAAGTGAATGCCTATTCACTTGCTTGCCGGTTCAATTTATGCCAGTTAAACTAACCTGCAAAGATTAGATCCATTCAGGCTCAAGGTTTTTGAATATCTGTAGTTAGCCCATGAGTAGCAGGTGCTGTTGCTGCCAACAGAAATGAGGAATGGGAAAAGGATTGGCTACATACAATATGCAGGTTAAATCTTATTTTGGATCACCTTCTCACAGAGCCAAAAATTCCTTTCTTTCTTTCAATTGTTTATTTCTTTTCTAACTTCTCTAAGTCTTGGTCCAAAGTCCCAGGCCTTCAGCATACAAAGAACTGTATACTGTAACACTTTGCATGTATTATTCCTTAGACTCTCCCTATCATACAACCACCCTGCTTCTCCTAAATAGAATACATACATAAAATATAAATATAAAAACAATCTTAACACAGATTTGGCAAAGTCAGCAAGCATCACTCAGCAAACCCATTTTAGCAACTTTAGCCAATTTCTGATTGAAGATCCTGTAGTTTAAACTGAGCTCAGTGCTTACAAGGTGACAGTTCCGGGAAGTTTGCATGTAAAAAAATAGAGGCTCCACTCAAGTTCCTACAGGACAGATGCCCATTTCACCAAGACACTAATGAAAAATGGCACCCATGACAAACTTCTCCATTTTCCTTGACACAATGCCCATTCAACGTTTGCCCGTATGTTACAGGGTGAAACTCTAAGAGACAAAGACGGCTGCACTGCATTCATACAATCTACAGCCTGTCTTGGAAGGAAACATGGGGCACCTTCTTGGTCTCTTTCAAATGCTCTCTTCTCTGCCAAGCCAATGAGGTCAGACAGCTCTGTCCATACCAAACATATTCTTTTTAGGGTAGCATCTCTCAGAAGACATTCTGATATACCCTAAATACACCATCAAAGAGAATTATGAAGGTAGAAGTTATTAACATTTTTATGAGGCAAAAATCATGAATCTGAGAAAACAAGAAGTTAAATGGGATTATATAAGAACTGGATTTCTGAAATCATCTAGTAGAGGTTGTTTATGCTATTAGAAAGCTTGTGTTATACAGTAAGATAAAATTTAAACGGAAGACTTGCAGATACTCTCGACTACAGATCTTAACCAGACCCCTGTTTCTTTGCAGAAGTTGACAACTTACCCACATAGTATGGGCATGTGTGAGCAAAAGGACCATCTGCAATCTTTGTTTCCCTTCTAACTTCATAGTTTCTATTGCCCTCTTCTCTGCTGGGCAGAGTAAGAATAAAGAATAAAAGAAGCATAGAAAAGTAAGGCTGAAAGAGACCTTCAGAGGTCATCTACTCCAACCCCTGGCAGTGCTGGCAGTGGCCAGCAGCGATCAGGGACCGCCTGCAGTCGCTGCCAGCAGTGTTGGTGGTGGAGGGGGTGATGGTGGCAAGCAGGAACCACCCACAAGCACTGCTGGCAGCATCAGCAGTGCTTTTTGCAGGGGGTGCACCGCCAAGCTCAGGGGGTGCACGTACACCTGTGTGCACCCCTTACACATCACCAGTTGATCTGGCCATGGAGTAAAATTCCTTCCTGACCCCAAATATGGCAATCGGTCTGACCCTGAGTGAAGAGGCAAGATTCCCTACTCAGAAATCTCTGTATTTAAGTCCCAGCAGGAGCATTGGCACACCCCATTAAATCCCTAGTTCTGGCTGCAACCAACACTCAGTGCTTCTGAGGAAGTCAAATATCAGCTGGACTGGGATTTCCTGTTCATTTGCTATTGGATAATATATTAAAAAGTAAGTATAAACTAGCAGAGAAAAATAATATCTCTCAGTATTTGCACTCAGGCTCAGAAAGACAAGCATTGGCTTATGGATACTCAAATGATCTCTCAACTCAGGTCTAAGTACATATTTGAGCATAACTAAAAATTTAGTGTGCAAAAGGGACCTCTCCACAGCAGAAAACATGGGGATGTCTACCCCGCTTCAGAAAAAAAGGTGAGATTGATTTTAGTGCCATATTTCTTGATTCACATAGTGGGGGCTCATGCTCTGGAAGAAGCCATCTGGAACATGACGCCCAGTTTTCAAAGTGCAAAAGATCAGAATTAATCTGTCACTGAATAAATTTAACTTTTCTGCAAAGCAGAAGGAGATGGAGCCAGCTGGCCACTCCCTGAAGACATCTGGAGATGGGGAGTGGGAAGGGCACCAAGGGAAAAGCAGGCTAGAACTATGAGGAGAGGGGAGAAGGGATAAGAGCAAATCTCATGAGCTGCAATACCATGTGAATGGAACGCATGCTTGAATTTGGTGTGGATCAAAATGATTAGGTTTTGCTTAGCTCAAATAAAATATTATTTTTCGTAGAAGCTATCATTATAAACTATTACTTCATCAGGAAAATACATCATGGCATATATTTTGTAATTTTTATCCTCTCTTCCATGCAGCTGCTAGAAAGGCAGCTACATGGAGAATTGGATCTCTTCTCAGTTGTTAACAAGATACATTCCTGTTGGTTCATGGCTAGTATTATGAGAGTTTCTGTCTTATGTCACTATTTTTGACATGTGCTGGAGATAGAATATCTTGGCTCCAAAAATATTGGACCATCATTTTATGAGATGAGGCTTTCTAGACCACAAAGGAGGTTAAATTTAGTATCAACAATACAGAGGTAATGATAACCTATCCTTACATAGACCAGAGACTTACATATTGTGAATTTGATTAGCATTTCTTCTCCCTTCTCTGAAAACAAATCTATTGAAAATTGTAGAAAGATCAACATATAGCTCTGATCCTGAAGATTAATGTTGCCTGTATTACTAATGCTTTTTCATTTCCTTCCACCCCTTTTTTTTTTATTTGCGGTTGCCTGAATCAAAGAGGCTGAGTCAGTACTCCGACTCAGCAGGGTACTCATCTACTAACTGGCTATAGGTAAACGTGCATTGGTTAGAGATTAAAAGGTATGATTGTTAATCACCATTTTGCCATAAAGAGGTCTTACCCCCTGGGATATGGGATATTATGTCCTTCCATTAGAATAGTTTTGATAAAGGCCTGCTACTCCCTTTTCTTTCACTATACACAGTGTGGATACATTAGATAAACACTTTTATACGTACCCGTCAAGGAGAAATATCCCACACAACATAGCAGACTTTGTGAAATAACATTTCACTTATCTGTTATGTCTTTCTGAAGCTTTATTAAGAACTATACATCTGTAATACTAACACAGCCCTTCACACAGTCTTGCTCAAAAGGAATTTACAATCTTAAAAGACCAGTAAACAAATAAGAACAGATGGGGAAAAGGACTTCAACACTCATTGTGCTCAGAGTGGTGACTGGCACACATATTTCATTTCTTTATCAGCTCTCTAACTTTTCATTTTTCTCCTACAATTAGTTATTTTAATAACAGTTGATATACAAGAATATACAAAATATAAAGAGGTCTTCAAAGTACAGTGGAAAACCTGCCATTTATAAGCCAAAATATATAACTTCTTTATATATTTAACTTGTTATGGGACCTCAGTGATTTACTAGTATAAAATAACCCACATGACTACTATACTTACAGCAACACAGTCAACATGAGAATAGAAGGAGCAGTAAAATTTGAAACTGGAGCAAGTGCAGTAGAAGAGAGTTAAGTCTATATAGTATTGTTGCAATAAAGCTAAACAAATGCTTACTTTCAAACTTCTCTGAACTCCTGCCATATTTATGGAGCCTGCCCTGTTGAATTTACAATGTGTGCCACGTTTTTTTTCCCAGGTCTATCAACCAGTTTTTAATTCTAGGTATTTCAAAGCAGTGGTTAACAAAGTAATCTTCAACCAGGGTGTCAGGGCACCCTGGGGTGCTGGCAGATACTTTGAAGGGGGCCCTGAGGTGTGAGAAAATAAGCTAAGCAGGCTCAGGCTGGTCCCTGCCTGGAGAATCTCCTACCCCCACTACCTGACCCTTCCACAAGGTGGTGAGCAATGTCATACAGTGTGGTAGCAAGAAAATTTGGCACCTGGGACAAACCCACCATCAGCAGCCTGCCCTCACCCCATGCACAGATCCAGGGGGCACACCCCACCCACCCCTATGCTTGCCCAGGAGTGCAAATAGCGAGGGGAGCTGCCATGTCCCCACCACCCAAACAAGCCATTTGTGGCTCCATTCTGGGCCCGGCTTCTGCCACAGCTGGGCAGCACCTGTTGGCGCCCCTTTGCTTTGGCACCCAGGGCAGTCACTCCACTCACCTTGCCCCCTGCCCTCCCCCCCCACTATAGCACTGCTGTAATACATACATTTGTTTTCAAAACTGGATGTCATTCAAATCACAGAAGCTATGAAGGGGTGCCTTAGCTCTAATAAGGAGTGCCTCAAGTCCAAAAAGTTTGAGTATCACTAGATTAAATCATATGCTAACCAAAATGAGCAGACTAATTTACTGGCTTAAACTTGACATTTAGTTTCTTCCTGCAAATTTAAGTCATGTATACATTACTGCTGTAAGTTTACAACATAAGATTATATTTATTGTTTTGCATAAAAAATTAATGCAGTTATAGTTCTGATAAAAACACATCACGCTTTGTCTTGACAGCAGCACAGCTGAGCGTAAAAGTTAAAATATTCAAATAATCTCTTCTAAGATTTGCAAAAAAATCTAGATTTTCAAAAGAATATAAATATTTGTCATTTCATGTCACATGAAATTAGAGATAGATATGTTCAGATGCACACACAACCTAACTTCTTAACTCTTCATCTTTGGTTCTGGAACTTTCCTCCCAATCCCATTCTTCATAATACAGGTAGATTTAGTGCTAACTAAAAAAATAGAGAGAGAGTTACCATCTCAACATATGCAAAAACATCAGCAATGTTTTTTGTGATGAAAACATCTATCCATTAAAATTGTTTGAAGACCACAAACCCATTACCCATAACCCAAAGACCCACAGGTGGTTATGGTAAGTCATTCCTTTTGGTCCCATTAACTTTAACCAGATTTTAACTTTTGACCTAGGACAAAATATTAGATGAATGCATGGCAGTGAATGCAACCATTTGACCCCATGTACAACCACATATCCTCGAAACCCCACATTAGTGTGAGTTAAATAGGTTACATTTCACAGACTACACATTCTTGCTTTGCCTGTACAATTGTGGGGTTTTGCAGATGCAGCAGACAAAATCAGAAATTGACTGCTGTTTCGTCCCAGGGATGAAAAGCTCCATACTCTATAATCAAACCAGTAGTAAGTCAGTTCACACATTCTTAACCACTAATTGTGTTGTGTTTCTCCCCATTTGAGGATATTATTGTGAAATACAATTGTTTAATAAACAAAGAACTGAATCACATGAGAGTTCCATCCAGTGATGTGGAAACCACAAAGAAAACCACTACTGGCTCAGCAAGTCATAAAATTTAATACCAGCATAAAATTAATTTTTGAGCACATCAAATTATATTTCAATATTCTATATGATATGTAGTTCAAAACCATGACTGTTTATTGGTAGTGATACCTCTATTTTATCCTGTTGTGCTCCCTACGTTTCTAAACCTATAGTAATGTCCCTGTCTTGGTGCAGGTTATTTCATTTAGATAATAAAATGATACAGCATGTTTATAACTCTTGATACAAAAGATTTTTTTTTTTTTAAATATTGATGTTTAAAGACTAGTTGTAAATATCTATAGCAGATTTCACAAACGCTGGTTTAGGACATGCACTTATTTTATTAATTTAGCTATTGGTTTTTAAAACTAAATAGAAACTCAGTTCCATACACAGGTCATTTTGCTGCTGCAAAATTATGAAAGGTCAAAAAATCTCATTTTCACTGTGGAGGTCTTGTTCAGATTTTTGTTCTCAAGATTCCCATTTAGATTTAATAGATATAGCTTATTTAAATATAAAGCTTTATCTATTAAAGCTAAATGGGAATCTTGAGAACAATATCTGAGCAGAAGTTCTACCAGAGAAGCCATTTTTGACCTTTCCTCATATATATTATTGATTTAGCACAAAGATCCTATTTTCAAATATGTATTTATCTCTTGTATTTTTAATGCTCTTTAATTTCTCATTACTGTAGAGTGGATGATCAACATATTGCCATTGATTCATTTTTTACCACAAAAATGAAGTAAACAAGTCCCAAGCAAACTGAAATCTCTACCCTGAATTGGTCTGTAAAAAGCGGAAGCCTCCCTCAGCAACTACTGGACAAGTGTAGATTAATTTTATAGCATGTTATTAGGACAGATACCTCAGCACGTTCATGATGGCCCCTCTTACTCCTGCTTCTTATGTTCTAAAAGCTATTGTGCTTACTTCACTTGTTATTGAAACCTTTGCAGGCTCTCAAGTAAAAGGAGCAAGAGATATATTCAATCATTATTACATGCCAAGATGCTCAAAACCACTGTCAGCATTCAAAAATGAAATGTATGGTACAGCAGGTCACAAAACATTCCTGGTTAGTCCAGCATACAGAATACATTGCTCCCTTCTTCATCAGTAATTTGCCATCTAAAAATCAGGAACCTCTACAATGGGGTTATTTTCCTGAGATGTAGACAACAATTATTTTTTTTATAAAGGCTTTGTTACATGTTAATTTTGGGTGGCTCCTGGCACCTCTTAACCCCCGGATTGTCTGTGCATTACCACCTATAAGTGGCTTAAAGCACTCATTATGCAGCTCAAAATTACATCACTCCAGGGCAGGATTATATCTGATCAGCAGATCCCAGCTCCTGTTCCATTAACATGTGACCACTTCCCACAGATGTGCCACTCAAGTTGGGGTCCTCCAGTATCCCAGGATGCAATGGCCCCTCCCCAACTCTCCTGTTCTGTGGGTTCTCACACACCCAGCTGCTTAGTAGAGTAGCCCAGAGACTGGTGCCACAGCTTTTCTATCTCCCCCAGCCCCCTGGTCCAGAAACAGTGGCCTGGGACACTTTCCCTCAACAGTGCTGAGCCAGTTTGGGCATGAGGCCACTTCTGAACCCAATGCCCACCTCCCTGCCAAGTCCTGGAGAGCAGCATTCCCTCTAAGCTGTGTAGCATACGCGGCCTCATGCCACACTGTGAGGCATGCCTGCACAGCTGCGCACACTGCACAGCTTAGAGGCAACGCTGCCGGGGAGTGGAGGACAGCATAACCAGCCCCAGAAAGTCCCCAGACCTGCCTGGCTCTGGCAAGTCCCAAGCTCCAGCCCTGCAGCTCCAGCAGTGCCCTGCTTCATGCACCTTATCCACACACATCCCAGCAAGAGCTGACTGTATCTGCTGCAGGGTGGGAGGCAGCCTGCTGCCAGGGAAGCTGCTGCCCTGGGATGGGATGGCTGAGGGCAGATCCAGGCTCTGTCACTCCCCACATAGATGTAGAAGCTGGCTGCCGGGAAACTCTACTCCCAGCTGCATAGTGAAACGAGCTTGGGAGGAAGCTGGCTGCACCAGCCACCACCACTGTCGCAGCCCTTGCCCTGGCTCTAGCCCTACAACCACCACCTCTGCCAGCATCCCATGGCCCAGGGGTGTCTGTCCACTCATCTCACACGCTGCCGGGCTGCCCCCACTGGGCCTGGGGGAACCAAGGAGGGGTGGGGGGGTGGGAAAGGGACAGGCTGAGGCCCCCTGAGGTTGAAATTGCCCAGGCACTGGAATAGCCAGAGGGGTACATGTGGCCAGGAGAAATAACCCAACCTATGTGACAGCAAGCCCAGAGCACATGGGCACCAGAAGCTGGGTGGGTAGTGGGTAGTGACCTCCCCATGCAACCTCCCACTGAGTTCCTCAGCCTCACTCTCAAGGGGCCCTACCGTCTCCCTCCCTCCCCATGTGGTAGAAGGCAGGCGAAGGATGGGCCAACAGAGACATAGGCTGGAAGGGACCTCCCTGCTCACCACGACTCTAGCAGCAAGTCACAGCTGTGCAGGTCGGGGACAGTCAGAGAAGGTTTCTACACAAAAGGTCTGACAGCTCCAAACGCCAAGTTATCACTAACATCAATCAGCATTTGTACAGGTCAAAGTACAGTGTGTAATAAGGCCCTTACATGTTAATTTTAGGCAGCTCCTGGAGCTCTTAACCACTGGATCATCTGCACATTAACACCTGAAACTAGTTTCAAGCACTCTTTAGGTGGCTTGAACTTGTCACTCTAGGACAGATTTCTCTCTGATCCATCTTACTCAGCTTGTGTCACACTAATGTGTAGCCACTCTAGGCTACAAATTAGTGTAAACACCCCACCCACCTCCCTCTGTTGCCGGCCCAGATTAGACCCACTTGCCCCTCCCCTCCTTCTTAGCCCCCCAAATCCCAGCTTACTTGTGTCTGCCTGCACTGTCTGTCCCAGAGGACCAGGCTGGGAAGGGTTAACCTGCCTACCCAGCCACCGCTGCAGCTTTCTGCATCAGGCTCAGCCCAGAGCAAAGCAGCAGCCCAGCAGGGGCAGGGGCCAGGCAGGCAGGTTAACCATTCCCTGTCGTCTCCCTTAGGACAGAGAGCATAAGCAGCCACAAGTAAGCAGGGGTAGGTATCAGGTGGAGCCCCTGGGGCAAGGGCATAGGAAGAAACCCCAAGGGCCAGGAACAGAGCCCCAAGGGTAGGGGGGTGTAGGAGGGACCCCTAACCCCTGCTAACCCACAAAAAGTTAAATGGCAACAGGGGAGAAGGCAGCATCTGCAACTCAGAGCTTAAACTGCAACATCTGGGAGCAGTCTGAGGGCTGAGTAACATGACTAAAGGAGGCGGAGCTCCAGTCTATTAAAAGCCTGACTCCTGAGCTTTTCTACAGTCAGAAAGGGCAGCAGGAGGAAAGAAAAAGTGGACACTGAGGCTGACACCTAGAAGAACCAAAATGCCAACTACTAGATCTCAGCTATTTTCAGGCAAGGTGGCTGTACAAGCAGCCCAGCTTAATGGGAACTTATAGTGGGAGCCAGGGCCACACTGCCTGCTCTGGCTCAGGACTCAGGCTTTAAAGGGTTGGAGCTCTGCCTCCTCTGGTCACATGGCTTGTCACCCAACCAAGGCAGCAAACCATGCACTCCCACAGCTGGAAGCCCATCACCTGTCTAGGCTTTAGCTGCAGGAGCATGCAGGGAGCTTCAATTATCTGACCACATGGTGTGCTCCCCAGCTGGGAGCCTCAATCAGATGTGGGGCTTCCCAGCCTCTGGATCACATGGGAATCTTGAAAGCATGAGTGACGGGTGCCTCCTGAATCTGGGGGGGGCACCCGCAGAAGCTGCCAATGGCAGCAGCCCTATCGCCAGTGGCACCAGCCCTACCAACAGCATCAGTGTCGGCCATCGGGGGGAACACCAGCCCCATCGGGGGGGGCACATGCACCCCCATGCACCACCTACCAGTTGCCTATGCTTGAAAGGCTCCCATGTGCTCCAGAGGTTATGCACTCGCCACACCTTCAGTTAAAGGTATGATAAGAACTAGCTGCAAAGTTATTACACAAAACTTTGTGCAATAACTTTATGACTTATTCCTCATTTTATCATGCCATTAATTTATTGAATGTGTGGCCAGATCAGTGCTTAATAATTAATCAGTTAGTGATGTTTTAAGTGCAATATCTGTCAGAGACTCTTGTAACACAACACAATACTGAGAGGTATGATGGCTCTTGGTTGAGACTGTTTTGCGCCAATAGACAATTATTAGGATATCCAGGAGTAGTCACCAATTCATGCTAAAGGCCAGATGCCAAGAAGGGAGTACCCAGAAGAGAAAATGGCTACCCTGTATCATCAGGGACTTTCCACTTGCCTTCTGCAAATGTATACCACCACTAAGGCTAAGTATAAGCAGCATACAATACACTCACTCTCCTCTTCTAGCTTAGATGATATCTGGAACAGCATTTAATTTTAATACGTTCAAGATTTCTATGGTGGACTATATAAACTCCAAACCTGAACTTGCAGAGTTTCCAGAAGAGAAGGTAAATCACTGAAATTAATCATTATACTGAAAGAAGGAGATTTCCAGCATATCTGATAACTCTGAAGTTCTAACCAGTTATATAAATAATACCTTTGCCTGCCTAAATCTGCTAACTCTTTAATGGAAAATGCTGATTTTTAAATGAAGGTAAAATATAAACCATAATCTAGTGTTTAATTGATTTCAAAATCAGTATACATACCAAATGTGCTTTAGAGAAGAGATTTCAAGGGCTCAAACACTATTTTCCTTTGCCTTTTTTATAATGCCAGTAGAAAATATACAAAGAAGTTCATGATCAAATGTATTTCTTTGTATGGTGCTAAGAAACCAGATTTGTTGAGACACCACGACAAAGTTTGACACAAAAATCTGTTGAGAGGCAGGAAGAAGAACTGTCCCTTTATTTTTAAACATTAAGGGTGCCTGTAGACATGTGGGACACCTGCTCCAACATGCTCTAATTACAGCACATGAGAGCAGAGTTGGAACAGAATCGAGCAACTAATTAACATGCTCCAGCAGCATCACCGTCCCATGTATTCAGCACCCCGTGCTTCAAAATGGCAGCGGGAGCACTTTAACTAAAGCTCATCAAATGAGCTTTAGTTAAAGCACCCCTGGCACCATACTGAAGTGTGGGATGCTGAATACACAAGACAGGCACTTTAATTAAAAGCAGCTCCTGAAAGCCATCCTAATAAAATTCCTCTTTCACCCCCCACCCTAGAGCACGTGTAAAAGACACCCTAACAGAGACTGGCTAGATTGGCACTATTGGCTAAAATGGATGGGAAGAAAAATAAGCTCTATCCATAACTTCAGAACCCATGTTTAAAACATTTTGTAAGTTTAAGAGTAAACATGGCTTCTGAAGATACAGCTAGAGCTTCTTTTTCTTCCCATTTGTTCTAGCCACAGATGTCACCATTCCCTACCACGTCACTGTTAACAACTGCATTGAGAGACCACTAAATAAAAAATGGAATATCCCAGAATTAAAAGCCAAGATGATACCTGCTTAGGAACCAATCTCCATAAAAAGAACAAAAATTAAAGAAAAAGAAACCCAAACATTCATAAAGCTCTAGCAATTATAAAAGGTGTTTAATTAAGCCATTTTACAAGTATAAGCGCTAAGCAATTAAGGCAATAAGCTAACATGAGTTTGTTCCCCATTAGACCCCAATGTAAGTAATGCCACTGTGATGATAAAACAACTTTGCAAACACTGAAATTAGAACTGAAAAAAAGAAAAGAAGAAAACCCGTCATACAAACATTTTTTTAAAAAAATCAAACAAAATCCTTTTAGCCTGGGATCCCAAGTGACTTACCTGAAGTAGTAAAGAGAAAGCTGTTAATACAGAAACACAGAAAAGTATCATTTAACACCGGGAAGTTAGCTGCAATGTACAGTGCATTTGAAAGTCAGAAAATCCAAATTAAAAAAATAATAAAGGATGAAAACTGCACAACTAACATCTGTTTTTTGCTCCAGGTTGATTTCAGCTGTTTTAACTGTGGATGGAAAAAGATAACAACCCCCTTAAAATATGCTCTCAAAAGCAACAGAAGTTAAAGATCACATTTCATGAGAACAAAATCTTAACTATTCTGTATGCTTCTTTCTATCACTAGGTTTCTTTAATTTTGTCCTTATTGCTGAAAATAAAAAAGTTACTTCTGTTGACATTAAAAGCTTGATTTTACAAACCATTTAATGCACTCTAAGGATCCTGTTAAAAGACGTTGGCATGTTGATGTGAGCTGCACAAAGGTCAGTGATTTGGAGGTTCTTTCAGACAATTTGCCAGGATTTTGGCATTTTGTAAGCACACATAGGACAGCTCTCCAGCAAGCTGACCTTGACAGTGAATTGGATAAATAAACCTTCAATTTACCCCCTCCAGCTCAAAGCTAGCCCAGCTGATCCCTCTGGAGCCTTCACCTGTCCATATCGTTCAACTGACTGCAACTTTCAACTGACGAACATCCACAGCTTTACAGGTTCTGTGACAAACACCATCTAACAGATAAGGCTTCTGAAAAGTCAAAGTCAATAGTGTTTCCATTGAAAATTTAATGCTGGTTCCATCTTTACCCATCATTCTTCCTACTGTTGCATGTATCCCAGGAGGCACTTCAAGCAAAAGCACTGCTCCATAACAGGTAATGACGTGGCATTTAATGATACTGTCCAAAGTGATCCAAGCCCATGGAAAGTAATGTGCACTCATGTACCAGATAAGCACGGCTGAATGTACTAGAACAGCAGTATCTTTCACTGCACTGTCACTAGATACAATGTGACATATGCTCTGCCATTGTACCTGGCTTTTCCTTTTACTTCACCATCAGAGGAAAAGAGCATTTTCAGATACAGAGCACCAAAGTGTTAAGGGAATTCAGTAAAAGGTAGGATGGCAACATATCCGTAATTAAGTATTCACAGCCTCTTTAATACTTCAGTGCTCCTGGATTCGCTACTAAAACATGTGAATTATACCTCATTGAAGAATGTCCTTAATCGACTCTGACATGTTTTATTGGAGGCAGAAAAAATGTTTCAGTATGATAGATAAGGTTAAAAATGTTACTACTCTGATCATTTACTCTAGTGCCTTGCAAAAAACTCCAAAGCCAAAAACCATTTACATCATTCATCTGATGCAATGGAGAAAAGAAAGCATTATCTGACAGCCCATTTTAGCTGATGGGACGAAGTGCACATTTTCAATTTTCTGACAAAGTTATGTTGTTTATGTAGATAAGAAAAAACAACTGTAACATTTCTACCGTATGCCATAAAGATCTAAAATTTGACTTAAACAGCAAAGTATCCTGAGACCTTGCAAAGCACAGCATGACAAACAAAAATCACCTTTACGGTTTCAAACCAAATAATGTATTACATGTTTTCTATTCTAATAGCGGCTCAGGGTTTTCAGGCAGCCCTGTAACACTGCAGTGAAGCACTGTATGACATCTCTATGTGTGCAAAAAGACTTTGCTCCCTTTTGCATTACCTAAAAGGTAGTTTAATAAGAAATATTTTTCACTGAACTTTTTGAAGCTAACTTTTCCTTAGATTATTCTGTGGTATTCTCCAGATAATAGTGCGTTATACTTGTACTGCTTACTGCAAAAGGGACAGACTGGAATCTCAGGTGTTCATGTTCTATCATTACATTTATTAATAGGTGTATGACTAAAGTGGAGTAAGAAGGGTATAGGAATTGTTTAGCCACAGTTATGGATTGTTTGGCTACAATTAGTTTTTTCAACTAAGTCATGACAACAGCAGGAAGATACAAATATTAATTGTACTTTGTCCTTACAGTAAATAATCACTGATTGGTTTTTTTTATTTAAAAGATGGCTCATCACCCTGGTTTTATATAAAGAAGCCGCACGCTTTATTTTCTTATTTCAGCAAAGTAAGGAGGAGAGCCAGAACTCCTACTCACTATATATCCACTCAGAAAGGAAACAGAGTGGGTATAGATGAAGAGAGAGTAGGGATGGTCCTGGCTTCATTCCTCCCTTACTCAAGGGTCTGAAGAGCTAGGCAGGTGCAGGGCAAGACACTACTTGAAAATTGAGAATGTACCATATTTACACAAATCCAAGACAACTTCGAACTTAAGACAAGCCCCAAGAATTAGACTCTATACGTGACATTTTTATCTATTTGTTACAATGTTCCATGTAGAGAATCTAACTATTGAACGACCGGCTTAAATTCCTCCCTCCCCCTCCAACACACACTGGTACAGTGGAGAAAGCCGCAGCACGTGGAGCAGGCAGCCCCCACCCCTTGCCGCTGCACAACTTGTCCCCCCTGCAGCCTGCCCCGGCAGTGTTGCCCCTTCCCAACCTGCTCCCCACACCTCTGCCACCTTTGCCCTCCACAGCCTCTTCCCCCTCCACCCTGCAGTCTCTGCCCCCCACATGTTCCCCATGGACTCTGTCCCCCTGCAGCCTCTTCCCCCAGCCACTGCTTACTGTCAGGCATGGTTCTGGCACCAGCTCGCTTCCCTTCTGAGCACAGATTACACGCAAGCATCCAGTCCCTGCCTGGCCGTGCAGCAGTGACAGCAGCAACTCTGGCCCTGGGATGCTGCTGCATGGCCAGGCAGAGGCCAGAGCCTGCGTGGTCTCTGTGCTGGGAAGGAATGGAGCTGGAGCCAGAGCTGAGCCTGGCAGTAAGCAGAAGGGGTGGAGGGCTGATAGGGGTGAGGGGGCAAAGACTGCAAGGGGGACAGAGGCAGTGGGATCAGAAGCAGGCAAGGGAGCACATGTGAGGGGTATGAGTGTCTGCTGCAACTAACTCTGCCCCTAACCTCCCTTACCCACCCCCATTGTACTTGACTCTATAACAAGGGGCTTCTCCCCCTGCTCCCCCCCCATGCTGAATGCAGAAAAGAATCTCATCTTGGATTCGAGTAAATACGGTAACTTACTTCTCCCCTAAGCAAGGGGAGGAAAGGGTGATTAATTGCAAATGTGAATCAAAATTGGCTCTCTGTGGTGTGCTCCTGGAGCAGCTCAGCCACTTACTGCCTCTCATTCAACACACCATACAGTTTCCATCTAATCTAGTCATTTTAACTATACTCAGCTTCATGAATAGTTCTGTACATAGATAATATTCAGGACAAGAATGACTATGCCAGCCCTGTCCACATATCAGATCCAGACATGCTGAAGTTCAGGGACTGGGGGGGCTTATTTTGTTCTGGTTTATTTTAACATTTCAGGGTCTCAAATCCTGCTGTGGTTCCCTAACCAGATAGTTATTATATTGTTTTTTTCTAGACAGCTATTGCTTTTTTATATTGTTTAGTTGGGTTTTGTTTGTTTTAGAAAAAGCAAAAAATAAAAGGAAATGTTTTTCTCCTAGTTATTAATTTTAGGACTCCTTTTTTCTTATTTATCTTAAAGTAAGATGTTTTATTTCCCAGCCAGCATGTACAAGTTGCTCTATGAAGTGTGAGGTGTGATTACTGCCCTGGCTCTGTGTGTGGCTGTGGCCTTAAAAGTCAGGGCTGAAAGAAACAAAACATTTTTTTTTTATTCTGAAGTGAAGAATCCATTTGATTTCTTTTTGTTTATTCCTGCATTACTTAGGTAATTGCTTGAGTTGAGTCAGACTGACGGCAGGGCTCTGGACCCTCTGACTCCATTGCTTTTTCCTTATTTATTAGTCTCACTTATTAAAAGAATGTCTTGGCTTATGTGATGGGTACTATTCAAGCAAAAGTCAAACAGCTTATATTGTAATGCAAGTCAGTGAAAGCCCAACCCACAGGAAAAATCATCTTATTCTGAGTTATATGACAAACTCAACACTTAAAATAGAGCATTCAAAAAGGTCTGCTAAAGTGTGTGAAGCTTTCAAGTGGACTCAAGTCAGATGATGGTAATGACCCAGTAGAAGAAAATAGATGGCCTCAGTATATGGACTGGATGAAACAACAGCACACAGGGGAAACTGCATATGGCTCCATATGGTTTATTCCATAAATCATGGAAAAACCTAGAACCTCCCCTGCCTGTTGGTACACGAACAAAAGCAGCAGCACTGAAAGCAGCACTATTGTTAAAGCATTTTGCAGACTTCAAGGAGAGTACAAATGGCCCCACACTTTTGTATCAACTTCTAACAAAGTTCCATTAGGTGGAAATGACCACCTAACTACTGAACCAGGAATAGTAATAATCCAGGGCTAACGAATAGTTAACACTTACATCTACAGCAGAAGGTTTTGAGATAAGGTATTATAGCAAAATTTGGGCTTCTTGGAATCAACCAACAAAGCTTTTTTTCCCCCTTCACTGAAATCTGTTTAGGCTCCCTACAGACTCTCTCATTCATTTTATTCCTAGTATTCAAGGGCATGTGTAGACAAAATGGGGACCCTAAATTGAAGTGGTGGGTTTTAAGGCAGGCAGGCTCCAGGGGGGAAAAAAATTAAAGATCAGGCTTGCCATTTTTCTTGGGCAGAGATGCTTTCCCAGGCTGCTGCCATGCTGCCTGCAGGGCTTCCTGCAGAGCCATGGAGCTACATGGAGACCGGTGCTTCACTCCATGGCTGTAGGGGCAGCAAACTAAAATTCCTCGGAGGAGTTTTAGTTTGCTGCGACCCAAGTCATTTAAGGCACATTATACCACAGAATTTCCTACAGTGGTTGGAATTAATGCACAATACGCCGCCACCGCATGCAAACACTAACACCATTAAAGCAGTGCAAAACCATTTCACCCACTTTAAAGTGTCGTGCACACACACCTCTTGTTTTGTCTACACATGGCCCAACACATTTTTCCATAGGCGATTGTAGCCCTGCTCAGTTTGAAGAGATAGTATGGTCTTGTACTTCGAGCCAGGCCCTAGACACCAAGTATGTCACTGGATCCACGTCCCTCTTCCAACCCTGTCTAAATTCAGAGGAACTCCATTTTTCTCAGATATACCTCTCTCTCTCCCTCGCTTTAGTTGTAATCTCCCTTCCAGTCTATAAAACTGCCATGCTCATCCTTGGCACAAAATGAGGTACATTCCTGTAAGCTATTAGAAATATTCTTAGGTTTGTTTGCTTTTTTATTTCCAGCATATTAGTCTTTGTGCTTGTGCTATTTTGGTTGCCTTTAGCAATGTACTGTTTTGGTGTACAACTATATTTGCTTGAGGCCACAACAGTATCAGTGTTCTATGTCATATTCTATTTTGTCTCAGGCCATCTTTGAACTCACTTGAAACAAACTGTGGTCTACTGCCACTGACAATGGAGAATGTTAATCCATATGTTGTGAAAAACATGATCCAGCCTGATGTTCTAGCTGATGAACTAAACACTTATTGTGACACTGTAAAAGGAGCAGGGAATCCTGTACTTGAGGTAATGGTTGCATGAGTGCTACTGTTAAACACTGCCAGGGTAGATCAAGACACTAATTTCTCTTCATTGGTTCAGGGTTTACTACCCGGGCTGCCAGAAGACAATTATGGTAGTTTTTGCATAACTCTTCTACTTCATTATTAATGTCTGGCTATCACACTCTCAATTTCACTTTCAGTTACTGCTCATGATGACCTAATGTCTTTCATAAGCAAGTCTCCCAATTTATGCTTTCAAATTTCACAGTATCAATATTCTGATCTCTCTCAAAATTAAATTTTCCTGGAATACTCAGTTCCGCTTGCACTGAACAGCATGACAGTTTTCTAGTCTGCTTCCAGCCTCCAACTCAGACATATTTCCTCACTTCCACTAACTCTTCATCACTTGCCTATTCTCCTTTGGCTTCTCCTGCTGTCATTTCATACTTCACTGCTTTCTCTGTAACAAATCATATACTGTATATTCTTCTGCTATATTTCATTTTGTTTCCTCTACATTTTAGGATAAACACAAAGGAATATTGGTGGCTTACTGTCCACTAGGCCTACATTGTATCCTGAAATTATGTGGACATTGTCCATAATTCTTGCACACCACAAATCCTCAGAAGTGACTTAGTGCCTTGTCACCTGTCAACTTAAAACCAGTGCCATACAGGATACATACGCAACATTTTCAATTACCACACTGGACTAAGAGTTCCTCCTTCTTTCTGAGACTACTTTCACTGTGCATCACCTAGGCACCTATTAGTAAATAAATTTCTGAGTCCCATCTACCAAAGACATTGAATGGATTCAGCAGAGCATAAATCCTTCTCTAGAAGAAGGCAGCATAGGTAAAAAGTGATCTTAAAAATGCTGCAGAGTTGCTTGGGAGGGGTTATGCAGAAGAGCAGAAGCCATAAGGGTAAACTCTGATGACTAATCCAAACTCTGACATTTTGAGCTTTCCTCATTGCCAGGTTTGTACACATCTTTTGTAACACTGAGGCCAGGACATGTTTTTACATGTAGCTGGTTTACAGTATGCTTCGATTCACAATTTCACAAGTACATTCATGTGGAAGGGTAGCGTTTTACTCTATAGAAACAAGGCAAAAATAATTATTCTGTGTAGTTTTAGTCTTGGGCTAATAATTAGAGGAATACTATGGGAAGTGGGTCCCATACCAGGTCTAGAAGATGGGACTGTCACAGATTCTATTGAGGGCTCCCTTAACACCAGTAAAAATAGAAATAGAGTGTACACAAACCTGCGTGCTACCATAAATATCTGACCAGAATGCACATACAGGGCGCTGACAAACATGCAGCTTCCTTCTGTAACTCATAGTGCTTCACAGAAAGTGCCATGAGTTACAGTGACACCTCCCCTCACCACTCCATGCCAACAGACTTTGCTGTTTGGTCGGGGCAGGAGAGGAAGGAATCAAATTCAACTTTGGAGCTAATCCAGGGGAGAGAGGCTGTGTGTCTACAGCCTCTCTCCCCTAGCCCTGCCTTCCCGCTCCCAGCTCCAGTGCTATCTGCATGATGGGAGGGGGCTTGAGGAAGGAGAGGGAACTCCACTCCATCTTGGAGCACCTTCATCTAAACCCTCATTAAATGAGAATTAATTTGTCATGCAATTGGGCACTTCTAAAGCACACTGCAGCTGTGCACTTCTGTCAGGGCATAGTTCTGAAGCACTTTCAAGGGGCTAATCGTGTGACAAATATCACTTCTGTCAGAGCCCACAAAAGCATCAAACTATTCTGTCCCCTTCAGTCAGAATCCTTACAGCTCATCTTCTGTGTATCCATAATCTGTGGATTTATAGGTGATTCAAAAAAATGGGAAAAATAGAATTTTTGCAAAACAAAATTTCAAGTATGCAGACACTGTAATAAATGAAGTTTTATTGAGATGCACTGCTTTACTTCTGCATATCATCCAGCTGAGTGTAATCCCCAAATTTACTCTGATTTCACCTATTGTCTAAATGAGCTATGCTTCTTTTCTTAAAACTAACACCCAATCATTGGCCTGCACATCAGAACAATTTGTATAAGTGCATATAAATATGCATTTAAGGTACAATGTCAAGATTGTACAAACACTTGATTGGGATACTTTAGTCAAGGATGGCCCTGTATTGAGCAGGGGGCTGGACTAGATGATCTCTTCAGGTTCCTTGCTGCTCTACTCTTCTATGAGTCTACACTATTTCAGGACTTGGTAGCTAAAACTGCTCACCTAAATCTTCCAAAGATTCAGAAGGAAACCTGGTATATTGAAATGCCTTATGTGGAACACAGTTGCTGCACAAATCAGAGCTAGATTTTTATTATTCCACATCCTTTGTACGACATATCTGAGGTTTTTAGGTCATAGGGTTGTAGACAAAAAAATTACCCGTGAGCTCTCCTTTGAACATTCTAGGCTTATAACAGGTTAATTTCTGTCCTTTGGTTGTGAATGGGGCCATTTACTGGAAATTTTGACTCTGTATCCAAAGGCAGGTTTTTTTACCCAGTGCAAGCTGCATTACAGTTATAAACTTGGTAAATACAAAGGTGGATCAAGGGAAAAAAATAGATTTTCTCTAAAAATACAGGAGTTCAAATGATGGGTAATTATTACATCCAAAATATTTCCTGTTTATATTAAAAGCAATTAAAATTTGAGTCATTTGTTGATAATTTGCTCCTTAGTGACAGCACCCAAATTTCCATTCAAAATTAAGCACTCTCCCTGTGTTATCATAAAGATGCTTTTTATTTTAATTCTACAATAACAGATAATACTGTTATCTTAGAAGAAAGAGATTACTGAAACCTAAACCTTAAATGGAAACAAATTTCTTACTTTAAACTGTGTCACCCTCACTCCACAGCAAGAGTGATTATAATCTGCAAGGGGGAGGGGAAAGAAGTAAAGCCCTCAAGAAGCAAGCCTTTCATAACTCCACCATTTTTCACAGGCAAGTATAATTATAGTTTTGCATAACCATCTAATGAAAGGAAGTCCTTTCTTGCAGTGTTAATAAAGGACCCTGCCTAACATGTTAACAAAGCAAATGCACGCTATGTAGGTAATGTCATTGTGTAATTAGTATGCTCGTAAGATGACTTAAGATTACAGTTTATCTGAATCTAATAACCACCTATCAGCAGCTTTACCACTCTGTCTTTTTCAATATATCTTTCCTCATGAATGGTTTGAGTATCTACCCGCTCAGTGGGGATCCCTGGTATATAGCATCATAGAGAGAATCAGTCTCGGAATTCCATTCTAAAGGAACGAACACACAAGCTTCGTTAAAATACAGAGATATTCCAAAAACACTATCATTCATTTTGAAATATAATGTTACAAAACCAGGTACTGGTACAAAATCTCACATCCAATCTGAGGGAAATGGTTAAAAGGGAGAGGGGAGTGGCACTAACTGGAATACTAGCTCTTCAAAGTGTTTATATAAAGAATTCAGATAAGAGGAGACTAATCCCAGAAAACTGGACTACTCGGTCAGCGCTTTTTAGTGACCTGCCAATCTATTTGTTTTTCTTTTTCTATTTTTACTTTATCCCACTCTTTCACAGTCTATCAGGAGTGCGGATGGATTTCATGGCAGAGATGGGACTCTAAGTAATCTTCTGTGATCTAATCACTAGATCTCAAGCAATCTATAATTGAGAATAATAAAAATGCTACAAATAGCTGTGTTTAAATATCAAACCATCTCCCATTTCTCTATCAGATTTAGAAAAACAATCAGAGCCAGTGACTGAGTAGAGGATGACAGGTAGGGGTTAAGCTTTGGGGTGGCATAGTTTTATAACCGAACATTTCAAAGTCGACAACGTAGTAAGTCAGGATTGTCACTGGGGTTACAAGCGTTCACAAGTTCTAATGTAAAAGAACAGTCAAGGGTTATATCAGGACAGACTATGAAACTAAAACTTTGTGCATTCCCCAGATTAAAACCTTTACAAAAGAGTAAGAAATTACATAGAAATTCCTTTTCTTTTTAGAAATGTAACTCCTTGAAGTAGTAACTGTAAAGCAGATTAAGACATTGCCAAGTATTTGCTAACCTACTTACAGACATCATTGCTCCCCAGGGCCTTTGTAGCCTTACACCTTCCTTAACGGACTAGCTGAATAGGTAAATGGGTTATATCAGGCCAGGAAATCAATGTGTATACTGTGTTCTCAGCCACAGATGAGCTTGTCGAAGCCATTTTATTATAGCTCTAGGAGCTGTATTGATCTGACTGTTAACTACTCTGAGGTGGCTAGCAATCCAATGAAGATGCGTCCCTCCGTCCATCCAAATGCTTTCTCCCCTCAATAGTTCTTACAGAGTAAGTGTTTGCAGATTGAATTAATTTAATGTTTGCTTAATCAAAACTGACTATGCTGGAACCTAAATTCTATTAATTACTAAAGGAATCACACTAATGCTCTAACATGACATTAGCCTGCAATGGCCCTGCATTTTGCTACGAAAATGAGAGAACAAGGGGGCTAGTCTTTAATTTAGAGAAGCATCTAGCTTTGATTTCACTCCAGCGCTCTTCAAACAAAAATATTCCAGAATTTCTTTTTCTAAAATCTGGTTATCTTCTGTTACCATATTTTGTTTACCCTAGATAATTCTGGAGAGTGAAGCAAAGGTATTTCATTACATCTTTAATAACTATAATGAAAAAACAAACCAATCCACCCAAGTTTATTTGTGGGATCATGGAGAGTTCAGGGGGCAGTAAATAGAGCAAAAAGTCTCTTTTCAGCTAGTTTAGTCTCATTTCTACAAAGCCTTAAAATATAGATAAAAGTTAGATTTTTTTTCAAGTCATTTTCATTCTTTGTTTTTAACATAAAAAGTTCTCTGTTTTTCTACAGCAAAAATAGCCTAGAACTAAAATACTCATCCATCATCTGACATGCCAATATTACTAAAAAGTGGTGTTTTCTAGTAACATTATCCATGTACCAGGCAATATACATTGTGGATTCAGAAAAACCATACAACACCATTTCCTGGGAAGTGGACATTTCAGGAAAATTGTTTTTTTCTGGCAGCAATTTCTAAAACAAGACAAGGAACATGGCACATTTTTAAGAAATGCGTACATCACACTCTACAGTCCTTTAGGGGTAACCTTTTTGATATAGTTGCAGGTCTTCATTTTTTAAATAAGTAACGTTTAACATTACTGTTGGATGTAGCATATTTTCAAGGAATTTTGACACAAATATAGTCAGGTGGCTTTAGCATATTATGATTACAATTGTAATGATCTATGGCAAAAATAATTTTTTTCACAGAAATAAAAATAACATTTGATAAACAGCCTTATGCTTGCAAATCACACACTGTGTGTTAAACAACAGTAGCCAACTGCACAGATTAACTACATACAAAGCATATGTCCCAAAACAATGATTTCATTCCAAACAAAAGAACAATGTGTGCTCTTTTTTTCGCTTTCCAATTTACTACTTCAATTACGAATATTAAAAATTATGTATCTGACAACTGCACCCATTAAATGAAAAGTTAGTAATTCTCATAGATGTATAGCTTGAAATAAAAAAAGAGGTATAACAAGTAATCCCTCCTACCCTGAGTTCAGGGACTTGATTTTTCCAATCAAATGGCAGAGCTCTCACTTGAAGATCCTCAGCCACAGGTTAAAATCCGGAGAAAGTCATCTTGCTATCCTAATGATTGTATTAACTAAGGGATTGCATTAACAATGATTTATGTCACACTATGTACCCATAGCAAAGTCTCAAATCACAGAGCTAAAGCATGGATGACAAGTATAGGAAGCAGAATAGGTAGGGAGAAAGTTGCATATTTATATGGACCACTGGAGCTCCACATGTAGCCATCAGGAAGAACACTTAAACCTTTATGACCTTACAGTTGAGTAAAGAGAGAGGGGCCACACGGGTCCCACTCTCTGAACCCCTGCCCATACAGAGAGGAGGATGCCTTCTAACTTCTATTCACAGATGGAGTAAAGAAGAGATGGATAGGGGAAAGGAGTGGGTGGAGTCACAAATCCAATCTCCTCCCCCTGCACCGCCCCCTCCCCCC
>NW_017728998.1:23038144-23056968 GCF_001723915.1 Gavialis gangeticus | reverse complement strand
CTCCCCCTGCACCGCCCCCTCCCCCCGCCCCCAGCCCCATTTTCCTAGTTCAGGTAGGACTGGAGGTTGCAGTCTGTAAGACCTGCAGTACAGCACTCCCTTCAGACCTGGAGGGACACAGTAAAACCCCCAGTTCCCAGACTAAGAAGCAAAATGCCAGAGCCCTGTTCTCCCACACTAAGTTAGCATGACCTTGTATCCTATGTGAAAAATGAATTCAAAGCATCTGTCAGGTTAGAAGACTTTGCACTGGTGTAAATGGCTACAGCAGGAGCAATAGAGAATCAGGCCCCACTTGAACCATTAGTATGAAACGATATAGTTTATCTCCCCCCTACTTTGGCAGCAGGAAAGGAGGCCTCAATGTATTTTTTTGGTGAGGAAGCAAGAAAGTAGTTCTCAAGAAGAGATGTGTTAAGAGAGAATAATGTTAAAGCTCTCCTACTTTTTGCTGCTAAACAGAACTTCTACTAGCACATATTCTGTGTGTAGGCTTTGTTCCTTCTCCCCATCGATTTGCCCAGGGCTCAAGGCCACAATCCTTCTAGTATTCATGATATTGGCTTCTACTTAGTATCTGCAGTCAACCAGGATCTCAGATCCTTCTACATCATTCACCGTGCCAAGCTCTTACATACTTGTTTATTGGGAAATCCAATCTACTCATCTGTTCCCCATTAGTTATTTAGATGATGGCGAAAGTAATTTAATTAAGCAATACTGTAATAAAACTAACTCTGCCAGTGAAAAAAACCTTGCACTCTCCATGACCACGGAAGCTAGGACTAGTCATACTGGCTAATTTTCCTTCCAAAATAAAGGGGGAGGGGGAAAAAATGAAAGTGACCTGTTCGCTACATATCATGCCTCTTTTCTACATATAATGTTCAGGAAATTTAGATACCCAGCTGCAAAGTTGCAAAGTAGTACAGCTGATGCAACAATGGACAATATTTTCAAGGGATATGTCTTCTTCAGTGAAACAAATGTGGCAAAATTCTGTTAAGCCTTCAGTAAACAGAGGTACTGGATCACAGCAACGGGTGTCAGATGTCACTGGCTATATCTGGAAAAAAAATCTCTGAAAAATCAGAAGTGAAAATGTTCCTTTTTTATTAAAATAGGAACAGTAAAGCAACCAATCCAGCAGAGATCCCTCACAAGAGAAGCTTTGCGGAAGTTTTGTATTTAACAGAAAAACAGCCACACCTGTATGGATACTCTAAGCTGTGTGTTTATATTTTGCTTGTGAATAAATTCTATAATAAGCCAAAAAAGACCCAAAAATCTGTTGTGGAACTGGTGAACAGAAAGTTCACCCCCTTAGAGTCTAAAACAATGTGCAAAGATAGAAGACCATAACCACAGAACACAACAGAACAAAAAACAAAGGACTGCAAAACTAAAGGTCAAGTGGACTAACTTGTCCATACCATCCAGGAGAATATTAGATCAGGCCATTTTCTCCAGGTTTCTCCCTCATCTTTATATAGAGTCATTACTTGCCATGTCAACTCAAGCCTAAGGCTATAGTCAGCAGAATAGTCTTCCTTAAAGGCCTTTTCAGTGGCAATAAATCTTATATATATATTAAACGTATATACATACAATAGAATACCATATAGGTATTTACATAGATAAATATGGACCTGGTAGCATTGGCCTCAAAAGTTTCTGCTATGAACATCAAAAAGTTCTGGTTGGGTGCCTCAAAAGGCAGCATATTTCTAGATTTTTGTCTTAACTATATTTCCCCTCTATAAGCTAGCATCACACCAAATCTCACATGGTAGGGTGAAACATCACTTGACTCTGTATGGAATAGCCATATTGAAACAATTCTTCAGAGTGGTAGTAAAACCACTCTGCTAGAGAGGGTCACTTTTCTGAAGTATCATACAACTACCCCCAATTATTTGGGATTAGAAACGCACAACAAATGATAGTTGTTCTGGCTACAGTAGTTATTCCTGGTCAAATTCCAGCTCATATTACATTCTGCCAACCAAAATTCTCATTTTACTTCTTCTTAGATAAGAATACTCTTTAATTTCTCTCACTAAGAATTGTGTTCCTTGTGTAATGATTGAAATTTCATTGACGAGCAGAGTGATACCCAGTATCACAAACCCCATGTTTAACATCTGTAGGTTTGTAAAGCACTAAGAATTTATTAGATTAAAAGCACTTACAAGATGAAAAATTCTCATTACTATCAATGCTAACGGGTCAAAATGTATTTTATTCCAAACTGTTCTACAAGTTTCACACATTCCTAAAACATAAAATATATCCTATGTTATAGCAACAGACCAAACTGAATACTCTAAACCATAATCATTGCAAATTGCAGCACTGACATCTTTGAATTAAAATTGCACAAGGATTCACATTTAAGTTGTTTTAACTACTATCAACAGTCATTTGACATATTGTGGGATCAGACTAATTTTTAAGATGAAGATAATATTCTTCCCCCTGTATTTCATTAGTGAGAATCATTTGGATAAAAACAGAGCTCTAGTTTTGAAATCCACTCACTTGCCAGAGAGAACTGTTTAGAGTTTCTCTGTGGTGTAACAAGCTGTGAATGACAGTGTTCACTCTTATTTCTCAAGAGCACAGCTTTGTCATCTACCACTGTGGTCCCAACAAAGGAAAATCCAGATGTCTGCAAATTAAAGGAGAGCTGGATGACATTCGGCTGTTAAGGCTCTGCATACATAAATCATTGTAATAAGAGAAGATTGTTATATTAACCTTTGTCACGCAATTTTCTTTTTCTTTTGTAAGAAATACGAAAAACAACAAATTAGGTAGCACAATAATTCTATTTTAAATCAGAATGACTTAGAGCTCTTTTCTCCCCTTGATGCCTACATATAATTCCCATTCATTGGGAATTTCACATATGCCTCAAAAGAAGTTAAACTGTGAGCACATATGAAAATACTTCTGCACACTTCAAATGCCATCTTGCTATTGAGACAAAAAGCACATAGAAGCTTTCCAAATATATCATAATTCTAAAAGAATGATCATAGGAAGTCATGAAATCTAACCCTGGCCCTATAGGCATCATGCTTCATGCATTATTTCTCTGCCTCAGTTATCCCACCTGGAAAATAGGATACTACTACTTAACTTTCTCAACAGTTATAGTGCAATCTCTGTACCCGTGTACAATCCCAACGGCTTCAATACACAAGTGTAAAAATGCATCCATGCAGAATCATCAGGTTTGGGACCTTGACTTCAGTGGAACTGAAGTCTGTGTGAAAATGCTTTGCTGAACAGAGATGATAATACTGCGATTATGAGTGGATATCTTACCTAACAACATTTTAGCGAACATGCATTATAGCAAGCCAAGACATCCCTAAAAAGTATTATTAGAGATAAATTAAATCAAACTTTGTTTTCTCACAGAAGTGATTTACTTTGAGAAGTTTAAAAAAATTACAGGAACTTTAACTCAATGTCTGTCTTGTTTCTGCAATATTACTTTCTACCTTAACATGCATTTTCCACATAACCACATTAAATCATTCTCTAATTATTCCTAACTCTACCCCTGGACAAGTTAGCCTATTTTCTCACAATAAATATTTCTACTTTGTTGTAAAACTCATCATCCCAATCACGTTTTCCTCCACTGGCAAGGTATAGATAGCTGGGCATAGGAAACATGAAAAAGGTTACATGAAGGTTTTTGATGCCAGTAAAATGGGTTCAAAATCATGACCTCAAAGTGGGACCCCCGAACTGCTATGATCATTCCTGGTTAATTATAAAAACAAAACTAATGATCAGAACTGCTTTGGGGCACTTCTGGCACTCAACTGCACTCAATTTTTGGCATTCATTGTACTTCAATTTTTGAAAATGTCACAAAATGCCTTGAATAGAAAATAGGTATCTAATCTATACACCTGAGTCATCACAGTACTATACCATTTAAGCAAAACCCATAAGGTGGACAACCAAAGTATCTTAATAAAAATCATGTGAGAGTAAGGAAACATCATCCAGTCTAACATGGATTCCCTGTTTTGGCTTATCTTTGTTCTAGTTTCGTGCTTTTTCACAACGCTTTTTAGTTTTTAACTGTACATCATTCTTATTCTCCATTTTCCTAGATACTCCTAATAAACCTCAGTGTCTCTGCACATACCAGCATAGCTGTAAACAGAGCAATGCTCTCACAAATATTTTAACTGAATTGCAAAGAATTGTTTTAACTTCTAGTGGGAGAAAAAGATTTAAAACTAATATTTCTTTTAAAAATATTTTCTCCTCTCTGTTGGATTATTATTTGATTTTTTTGTAAAAATCAATGATAAGAAGACATTTTTCTAAGGACTGTTTACACTATTTTTAACAGTGATCAGTAGCTGCCATGTAGGTGAGAGTTTTCATTTTAATAAACGTTACTAACACTGAGGAGATTAGGGCATATTATTATTATTTAAAATGTAACAGTAAAATAAAAGATCTGAAAATTGATAATATATACAGTTTTTCCTCAGCAATCATTGAGCATGTTTACTTCTATGGTTTGACAACTCCAAAATAGTGACTAATATAATACAGCTGGCCATTTTACAAAGTGACTTCCAACAGTCCTCTTCAAGCCATTGCAGAGTATTAAATACATAGTTGGCTATATTCTGTCCTCTGCTGGGCTGGGAGCCAAAGGGACACTGAAGTCTCTTAAATGTCCCCTTTCCCAAAGAAGTCTCCCAGAACCTTACTATAAATTTAAAAGAAAGCTAAGAAGGACTGATGATATATGTGTTGCCCTGTATATCACGGGGCCTGATCTGAAGCCCATGAAAGCCAAGGGAAAGACTTCAGCATGCTTGGAATCAGGACCCACTTGCCCTCTGACGTAGTCTTTGGTTTAAGGGTAATATCAATCATCAGCCATGACACCTGTGTTTTTGTTCAAAGATGTAAAGTGAATTTCAAAATATACTCTCATTTCTGTCAGCCATCTGGACTTCTAAAGAGCATAGAGGTAGAACTTCTGCTCCCCCAGGCAAAAAGACTACAATTCACAAAAACTTGCTTAACTTTAACTTGTGAGTAGGCCCAAAGTCCATGAGACACTGCAGGCTTAAATCAGTGTCCTCCACATTACAAAATTGAAAGCATTCTAGAAATTACTATATATTAGGGCTGTGTGAAACAGCACCATTCCATTTCAACGAGACAGTGTTTCATTTCAAGTTTCATTTCATTTCAAAAGCAAAGTTCCATTTTGTTTCGTCGAAACTGTTTCACTCTTTCAATGCTGTTTTGACATTTCGCCCATAGGCTATAATGGGGAAGCATGAAACTGCCAATAACTTTGTCATTTCTAACCTGATTTGGATGGAACTTGCAGGGATGGTAGCCCCCTTCTGAGACCATGAAGTCCACTAAGTTTCAAGGAGATATGTGCAGGGGTTTCTGGGAAATTACACCTCAAGCTGCTGACAAGCAAAATTCGTGTGTGTGTGTTAAGGCACAGCAAGGTGAAAACTGCAGGCATGCTAGGCCCTGCTGAGGCCATGAAGCCTGGCAGCTTTCAAGGATATAGGTGCAGGGGTTTCTGGGAAACTGAACCTCAGGCTGCTGACAAGGAAAACTTGTGACATGAGTGACACTGTGTGTGTGTTAAGACACACCCTCACTGGTGCTGGGGCCTCTACATGACACGGTAGTGTGCCCCAATGAGGTCTCCTTCTCCTCTACAGCCTCAGTCCAGTCCACCACTTTCCATGACAACAGGTAATAACTTAGTAAGCAGCACAGTAGCACTAGCAGGATCTCAGGCAGCCAAACTGTCACAGACTAGAGCCTTTCTTTCCTTTCCTGCAGGAGCTTCATCTCCAGCAGCTGCCAGAGAACTCTCCCTGCCAGCCCCAGCCCTGGGGCTTAGATGTGCTCAGGGTTCTGCGTCCTTCCAGTCAGGTGCTAGGGGCATTGGTCTAAGGACATGGCACTGGCAGACAAGGTCCTTTCCTTTGGGTCAATCTAATCTGGTATGTTTTAGCAGACCAACTGAATAGTTAAAGAAATATATCTTAGCAAGCTTATGGGCTGTAAAAACCCTTTCTCAGGCCGCAGTTGATGTGTATATGTGCTGTTCCTGGATGGAAGGAATAGTAAAGAAGCCAGAGGCTGGCATGCAATGCAAGCAAGAACGCCAGTCAGTGAAAATGGAAATGGAGGCATCAGGGGGTGAGGGACAGGCCAGGGGGAGTGGGGAGGCAAAGGGGATGTAGCAGTGCAGGTAAAAGTGGAGAAGTACCTGGGGAGTCAAATATCCGGCAGGTTGTAGTGTGTCATAAATCCAATGTCGATATTGAGTCCGTGAGTTTCTGTACCTAGGAGGCTGATGAAGTGCAGTTCATAGGCCCAGGTCTGAAAAGTGGTTTGTAAATTCAAACAAGCACCAAACCTTGCTAACCTAACCTTATCACCAGAACTGAAGCCAACTTCCTACAGCTGAAAACAAAAAACCTGCCAACAATCTCCAGTACCCCCACAAACTGCACACCAGAATCTATCAAAGACAAGAATACCCAACTACCTGTGGGGGCACATTTCTCACAAAAAAAACATCCTGTCTCCAGTCTCTCAGGCCTGATCCTGAAAGGGAATTTAAAAATCACTTTTCATAGCCAGGCATATGAACTTCACTTCATCAGCCTCGTAGGTAGTAGGTACAGAAACTCATGGACTCAATATAGACAATGGAATTCTGACACACTACAACCTGCTGGACATCTGATTGCCCAGGTATATCTCCATGTTTACCTGCTCTGACACATTTACCACCTCCACCCCACCCCACCCCTGCCCCAGCCTGTCTTATGCCTTGACACCTCATTTCCATTTTCACTGACTGGCTTTCTTGCCTGCATTGCATGCCAGCCTCTGGCTTCTTTACTATTCCTTCCATCCAGAAACAGCACACACACACCAACTGCAGATGCTGCCTCAACCTGACAAAGGGGTTTTCAACCCAAAAGCTGGCATCCCAGGCAGCTAAGCTGAGCTTACCTGGAGCCTCACAACTCCACTGCAACCAGCAAGCATCAGGCCTGTCAAAGATGTGACAGGTCTGGGCTTTTCCCAGCAAAGACTCTGTGCATGTGTGTGGTATCTGGAGGTTATGACACCTCCTACCAGCCTTTCACCAGGGGAATCCTTGGTCCTGGCATTTCCTGGGGCTGCCACACCACCAGCAGTCCCACCAGGCCTCCCCAACCCTGGAAGACTGCAGTTTTAGTGGTCATGCCCAGTACCTGGGGCCTCCTCCTTACCCATAGCCCCAGCCCATACCTCCAAGTTCATCCTGGCATGGAAGCTCAGCAAGAACATGTTCTTCCCCTGCTGGCTGGTGATGCAGTGAGTTCCCCCTCCAGCTCTGAGAGTGGGGCATTAAATGGCTTTTAAAAAATGAAAAAAGGAAATAGGTGTGGATGGAGTGAGGAGGGTGGCATTTGATTTGTGTGCACCTGGAACTTGGCCCCAATGATCTCCTCAGAGGTGGTGCAAGCACCTATGCTGGACTCCTTTAAGAAGTGTTTGGATGCTTATCTTGCCGGGATCCTTCGACTCTAGCTGACTTCCTGCCCTTTGGGGAAGGGGCTGGACCCGATGATCTTCTGAAGTCCCTTCCAGCCCTAATGTCTATGAAATCTATGAAATCTCTGTTGCTGTGTGGGACTCATCCATCACTTCAGCTTGAAGGAGAGCCCATCAATGGCCTGACTGGTCGCACCAGTGCCCTGTGAGGGAAAGGTAGGCATGATCTCCACCCCAGCTGCTCCAGATGTTTGAGTTGAAGTGTAAGGCCACCTGCAGACCTGCCTTGCACAGCTCCTCCCTCAAGTACTCCCTGCATGCCTCATACAGCAAGAGAACCATCGTCCTGCTGAAGGTGGGTCATGCGGGTACTTGATAGGATGGGGCTACAAATGCCATGAGTTGCCTGAACCCTGGCCGCTCAGCTAAGGAGAAGGGCTGGCCAGCCAGTACTCTGGGTGATCTCACTTGCCCCTGCAACACACCCTGCTTTCTGTCTGCCTTTCCCCCACTGTTCCAGGATAGCCTGCCTCTGCTTTGGGGGGACGGGGGCTTTGAAGTGAGAGGGGGACTTCCCTTTGGGCATGCTCCCACTGGTGCCAGGATGAGGAGGAGCAAGAGCAAGGGGGTGGTGCCTGCAGAGGTGCATCAGCATCCCCATGGTGCTTGTGTTTTGTTCCCTTGCCCCAGCTAGTTTTGGCTCAGCAGTGCAGGCAGATAACGTATGTGGGATCATCTGCCAACTCAAAATGATCCCAGACCACAGTACTTGCTCACTTCTGGGGTGCAGGTGCATGTGTGGATGCTGCAGCTTCTCCCTCCTCAGCAGGCAGAGCACAGCAACAGGAGGGTCCAACTCAGCTGAGCCACTTGCCTCTGCAACCTCTACCTCAGCCTCCTCTGAAGTGCCTTCTAGGGAAGGAGACCTGGCTCCTGGAAACTTAAGGGGTGTGGAGCACAAACTCATCTGATTCCCCCTTTTTCCCCAGAATTTCTCTTGCTAAGACACTCAGATCCAGATCCAGATCCAGCTCCAGCTCTTTCTCTGGCATCATAAGGCTCAGCATGGAAAGTGAAATGGGGGTGGAGGACTGTCATGCTGGTGCTGCTGCTTGTTGTTATAGTGGGGGGGGGAGTTATGGCTGGTACTCTTAGAGGAGATGCAGACTTAAGCACAGGCAGTGGCACTGGCACTGCTCCCCTATCTTCGCTGCTTGCAGAAGCCTCATCCCTGCTAGTTGTAGGAAAGAGACTGTGTCTCATTGGGTGGGGAGGGGAAACCTACACATCTCCCTCTACCCCCTCTTCCACCCCTCCCTGAAGGCTTGCCAGCTGCCTTTCCACCATGCTTCATGGTGTGTTTCATAGTGTCTTCTTTTTATAAAAATATATAAATGTATCTGCATTCCTATATAAATTCTATAATGTAAGTAATATGCCGCAAGGTATAAATGTATAGAAATACAATATAAATGTATTTCCCTTCCTATATAAATTCTATAGCTTATATATCCAATATAATTATAAAATTAAAAAGAATAAAATAAATAAATAAAATAATAAAACAAAAGGGTCTAGAAGAAAGGAAAAGGAATTGTGGACTCCTACTTGTTAGGCTAGCAAGTAGGAAATCATTCAATTCAATGCTAGTAGTAGCCTTCATTGTCTAATGCTCCTGAGCTGTGGGAAGATAGCTCAGTAACTGTCAGACCCCAAGGCAGAAAGCAGGCCAGTTCAAACAATGCTGACTTCTATGCTGTTTTTCCGTCCCTCCCCCAGAGTACTGGGATTGGAAGGGACCTCAGGGAAGGATCACAGTCACTGGCCAGCTACACAGTCAATATGAGAGCAGTCCTTCCCCCCTCTTCCCCCTCCTTCTCCTTATTTTCTGTTTCCCTGCAGGCAAGCTCAGCTTCAGCTTCAAAACTTTTGAAACATTTCAACTGCCCTCATTTCATTTCAAGGCTGTCGAAGACCTTTGTTTCATTTTGATTTGCCTTTTCGAGCTCGAAACCAATCGAGACAGTGTCGAAATGAAACAGCCGTTAAAATTTCTCATGATCCTACTATATATCATCCCATGTATGCAGTTGGTCTAATAAAAGGTATTAGTCACAAGAACTCTTGCCTCTTGCATATATAGTTATGCAAGTTACACTTATTGTGAACACATAGTATGCATTATAATGTACTTAAATACTTTACATGGCCATGACATAGTCAAAACACTTCTACACATTTGCTTTCTTTCCAAATTTTTGACAGTGCTGTCAGGTAGAAGCAAAGGGAATGGTGTATGAAGGTACAGGGTACATACACTAAAGAATTTTACATTTTTCTGTTCCTTCCTTTCTATAATTTCGTTCCTCAACTGTAAAAGGAATACTGAAAAGTTCCAAACTTCCTAACATGCTGTGCTCTAAAATTAGAGTATTTTTTTAAATACCAAATACAGGAAACTTCTAGGTAAGCTTCTTTGAAACATGGCATCAGATTCTATTTTTTTAAAAAGGGGAAGTCTTCAAAAAAGGTATCAAAGAGAATAGATGGCAGGTTAAACAACATCCTTTCAATGCTTGCTGGCTACTATTCCAGCCTCCCTCTACAGCCAGAAACTACAAGAAACTGATTCATTGCTCAGAATGTCAGTAGGGTGGGTTTGCTTCTAAGCTGTTCCCCTGAGGACAAAAACGGAAACAGTGGCTGCAGCATTCTAGCACTGGTAGAATTGCTAAACACTGTCGAAAGGACGCACCCATCACTAAATGACATTAAAATGTTGACGCTGTCTTTTGACATTCTGCACACAGTACTAAAATATTTAGGCAATGTTCAGAGGGTATTGGCATTCAATTTATACCATATTATTGTTGCTAAATTGAATAACTTTTTTTCTAATTACATGTTTAAGGAAGACTGGGAGAAGGGCTGACATTTTGATCCTGTTAAGTCAGTAGCCAAAATTTCACTGTCAAGGTTCCACTTTATGCCTTTCCTCGAACTCCACAGACACAATGGGTCAATAAATAAACAACAAAAAACATTTTAATGGAGAAGTAAGATTTTTTTTTCTATGCTATAGTGCTAATTGTTTACAGACAACCGATTTCCATGTTTGCACCTGCTATCTGTGAACCTCATTTTGCAACCATCACTTTATCAAACACAAAGGTCACTTAAATGCTTGTAACTGACTCTACCCTTGTATCTTCTGCAGGTAAAGTAAAGTAACAGATTCACTGACCCATTCATTGATCTGTTTTCAAGCACAAAAACAGATCCTGAGTTGGGGCTGAAAACAGGCCCTAAGTTTGTATTTTTGCAACATGTTTATACTCACATTGTTGATAATGATTTTTAATCACATTAGTTATTTGGTAAAATCTCTCTACAAAGAAAATATTTAGTTCATAGATATTTTCCACCAGCTGGATACATTCCCACAGCATATTTGGATTTTAGTTTCCATGCAATGTACAGTATACACTTCATGTACAATTAATCAATTATTTAAAAATCTATTTTGCTATCGCTGTATTATATAAGAGTAAGAATACTTAGGAAACTAGCAAATACTGAAACATTAAAACATTTGTAAAGTAAGCATACAGTGTTTATTTGTTACATGCTGTCCAAACAGCAAATTCCATTTTACTTGACTGCAGCCATGTTTCTAGTGGCTTTAGACTCATTAAAGACCAGGGACTAGATGAACTCAATGGAGCCCTGCCGATTTACATCAGGAAGTGCTACAGCCCCATTTATTCATTTAAGACATTAACTTATTTAATAAAGGCTTGTAATAAAGCAAAGCTCTTGTAATTGCCTAGTATATTCCATAAATTCATTTGGTTAAGCTGAACTTCCTATGGGTTTGTAGAATGTAAAAATTAGTAAAACTCTATTCATTATTGGGACTGTTGCACCACTGCTGCTCTATTAAAAATGTCAAATTCAAAAGGATTCTCCATTTTCTTATCTGCATATTAATTTTTGTGGCAGGCCAAGAGAGTATTATCTGTCCATTTAATAAATGTTGTTTAAGTTTACAGTTTGAGCCTTGAAATTCTATCTTCTAAATATCTCAAACATGTATATACTGTGTTCTGAAGAGCTTTCAAGAACAATGTTTATTAGTCACTTTGATCTAATTCATCACAAAAAGCCGTCTTAAAGTCTATAATGTTCTTTTAAGTGACCCATGTTGAAGCTGTTAAGTACTTTTAAACCATGCTTTCATGAATCTGAACCCTTACTTCCATGGTCTAAAACATAATTAAAAGAATACTGTCAATATCAATGTCAAAGTAACTTGTCACCCTATGAATGAGAGACTCAGTCAATTTTTCAAACTGTGCCAAACTTTCGAAGGGCTCTTTCACTTTATAAATCAACTAGCAGCTTAGAATATCCTGGCAGCACCTTCAAGGAACGAATCAAAATGACAGGAAAAGAGGGGATAACAATCAAAGCTTGACTGAATACAGGTGTTTGAGTTTACAGACGAACCACAAATGCCTGGATCTTTGACAGCTGTTGATGTTATCAGTTATATGCAGCTATTATTGGCTCCGGTCTTGGGGGCTGTAAGGCCTTTCCCTTAGCAACATCTCCGTGGCTGATAACATTTGGCTGAACTTTCAGATCTTAACCTCCCTTCTGACTTTTTGCAGTCAAACCCGCCTAAACTGATCAGAGGAAGAGACACGCAGTGGGAAGACAAGTAAAATATTATTGACTGGACTGTTTCATGTCTATTAGGAAGAAAGAGCAAGGGAGGGGAGAGCTTTCCAACTTGACAGGCTTCAAGATAATCAGGGGAGGAATCAAGGCAACATAGTAACCCTTTGAAAAGTAAGAAAGCAATGCCTTATGAGAGGTCATTTTTCTGTGCAGGGAACAAACAAGAATGGCAACCAAGAAGGTGATATTTTATTAGTATCCAGTATGAATGCCCCCCATTTTTAATACTTAGTTTCTTTAATTCTGTAATATAAAAGACCTTAAAGGATTTTACAACAGATTATGCAAAACAGTCACTTACTGCTCTTTGTTTTCCAAAAAACGTACTAGATTTGCATGCATATGTATGTCAGAAGAAAAATAACTGAGGTTCCCAAGGAACCAAAGGACGCTCCTGACTACATTCAGATGGATAGCTTCTTCCAAGAGTCATTTGGTTCGATTTTAATCCATCATTTTCAAGAAGAGAACTGCTCCCTCTTCCACCAACTGGGGCAGTAACTAAGCTAATCAAAAGTTCACAAACATGATCTTACTGAAACTGCTTTGCTCATTTTTGTAATCTTTCAATCTTGTTGCCTTGCACCCTGCATCCCATTTTGAGGTAGGCAGGCTATCCAAGTTTCTAGACTCCCAGACAACAGCATAACACATTCCCTACATATCAGATACATTTGTTACAGTTTCTCCTTTTGAAAATGAAACCTCCCTTAAGCTTCTAGGTCAGTCTCCTCATCTCAAGAGCAGTAAAATCCTAGGTTTATCTTCTGGAAGAAACCACTGGAAACAGGAGTCCTAGATGCCTTCATAGCAGTACAGAAAGTCAGATTTCACATTGGATACCCCAAAACAAGCTTGTTATGACTTGCATAGCAGCCATGCAGTGATAGTAACTGGAATTTAAACCTGTGTGTTTAGAATGCTTTATCATTTCTGCAATTTCACACAGGTCTAACATACAAAGCCTGTGTTGTTCTTCATACAGCACATGTCTTAAAGGGCTTAATTTGCTCACTGAAAGCCAGGCAGCACTGCCAATCCTATATACAGTCACTGCATACAACATTTTTTTATAAAGCTGGAGCAAAAATGGATAGCACCATCAGAGAATACCAGAAATGTTTAAATAGTAATTGGGAAAAGATGATTTATTGACAAAATCCTCAAAAAATAAGGAGACAGATTAATGATGTCGGATGACTGTAAACAGAGCAAGTTTCAACTTTGATCAGTATTTTTGGAAAACAGATGCTACTGCTTAGTTAGGATGTCAGTACAAAACCCACATTCACAGGATCAGACCTTCAGAGTCTAATTCAGCACAGCTTCACTGAAGCTGATGGAGCTAAGCAGATATGCATAGCCTACAGACATGTGACTGATCATTTCCTAAACACAAAAAAAAGGCTATTAAGTCCAGTTTACATTTTGAAAGTACTTTTACAACCTGAAAAAAATTATAACGATTTTGGATTTGTAATTCTGTATAAAGTTGAACAAGAAAATATTTAAAAAGAGGCCACCATTTTAAGTATTCAGGATAGAGCTTGGTTTCCATACCTGCAAGCACAATTTTACCCTTCAATTTTTGCATTAGTTTAATTGGAAGGTAACCAATGGGGGCATAATGTGGTATTTAAATAAACCACTGGCAGAAAAAGTACACCTGAACTGTTGTGTGGGCTCAAAACTTCACCTACAAAAATCATGATGTTTTGGTTGAAAATATGAAAGGAAAAGTTTTTAAATGTGTAAATGTTCCTTATATCTACTTCCCTTCTATTACCTTTCCCTAAAGTACTTCCAAGACCTCTCTGAAAAAAATCAAATCCCAAGTGAGCAATTCAGGTCTGCCTTCATTTTATAAATAGTATAGTCATCCAATCAGAGAGCATAAATGATGTGATATGAACCAATTACACAGATCAGTTATCTAATTGTGAATACAAAATACTCACAGCAATATCATAAAAACCTCACAAGTATTCCATACACTAAAGTATATACATGCCATGCAACATAAAATCAGTGTGCTAAAATAAAAGCATACACAAATTCATGGAACTCCTAAACTATTTGCAGACGAATACTAACACTAAAAAGGGCTTAATGCAACATATATGGATGTTTGGCATGGATATTTTAACCAAAAGTCATTCTAGGTATTTTACATAATAGCCAGAAAGAAGGCAGATACTTTTGGTAGTCAGATGGAAAAAGAGCGCAAGGGAAATATTTTTAAATCCATGGTTTGAATGAGTAAATTCGAACCTAATTTAATAGGCAAAGAGAATGACAGAACATAGCACTAGTCATTTCTCTTTGGCTCCAGTACTGAGATACCTAAGAGTCTTAATTAGCATTCTATATATTCCAAAACAAAAAACTTTGTTTAAAAAAATTAAGGTTGATAAATGATGGCAATATATTGATTGCATTAGCTACAAAATTCAAATACTTCAAAGCAAGGAAATTAATAGTTACATATTGGCCCCAATTCTACATTGCTGTACTTTGTATAGGGACTAAAAGAGGAGACTTTAACGTTCTTTCGCATCACCTGAATTCTTGGCCTCTTAAGTAAGGCTGCTTACAGGCTCCTCAAATTTGCATATTGGGTCATCAGCCATCAAAGAAATACAAAAATTCCCCATACTGTTCACAATACCTCCTATCCCCAGAAACGCCCACACTAGTGCCATGGCCTGAGCCCATTTCTGAATCCCTCATGGATCCAGAACATTATAAAGGGACTGTGACGGCAGGCAAAAATATACCATTGTTCCTGTCAAACCATGAAATACATACTTTCTGGTACCACTCAACCACCTTAATTCTGGTCAACTGCCTTTTCTACTATTTTTGTTACTTTGATTTTAGGGTCTAAATATTTTCTTTTCAGTGTTACTATTAAGCAGGAAATGTAGTCAACAACAGTAGACCGTATTTACCAACATAACATTTAGAAAACAATTATAGTTTCTTTTTGTCTCGTTTACGAGTAAAGCATATATCTTAATGTACATATTATGTCATGTATACATGAGGACTTGTGTTTCACACTGATCTGCATATGTTATATTCTGTGGAGGTTTTTTCAGGAGGTTTTATAAAAATTCATATTTACTTGGGGCTGGTGCTAGATTGTTGGGTTGTGCATAAATACCCATTTCTTTGTACGTTAGAAAAATGTGTGTTTATATGGGTAGTGCAAGTTTTACCATTTCTTTAAATATTCATTTTCTTGCCTAAAATGTTTGTTTTCATTGGTACTTAGAAACCTAAATGCGTGGGTTTGGTTTTGTTTTTCCCTTCATCTTCTCCCATTTCTTTTTTCATGTTAAGTCGCATGAAAGGGTACCTAACCCATCTGGGAACCAGAAAGCCCAGAAAGCTCAGCAGTCCCATTCTTCTCATCTTCCAGTCTATTGTTTTCTTCCCATCCACCTCAAATCAAGCCTTCTCCTCCACAGACCCACGCATTTTCACTTCAGTGAAATCACGTATGTACCAATGTGGCTGACAGCTGGAGCATTATTCCTGAGACCTGGCATCACTGGTTACTAAAGATGGACACTCTGCCTTTAGCTGAAAGATCATTTGACAAACGTTCTTCAAATTCTCTCTTTAAACTTCAGAGCAAATCTGATAATTTTCATGTCTAAACAATTTTCTCAGCTAAAATTATAAGGGCTAAATTAGGTCTTTATATTGAACAGGGAACACTGGTTGAAACCTTAGCTCTGAATAAGCTACCATCTCTCCTTAATGTAGCTGTCTTAAGTCAGCAGGATTTAGAACAGCACTCCTGTTTAGAACTGATTTGTGCAATACAACATCCTTATGAAGGCTTTTTATCCTCAATCACCCTACCAAACTGAATGTGGAAGAGAGTCTTCAAGAAACAAGCATTAATAAATTTCCCTTTCATTTCCTTTTAATTTTAGACAGATAAATGTTACATACCCTGAGCTGCAAAGTCCCTGAACTAAAACAGGAGAACATGAAACAGTAATGACTCAGAACAAAAGTTAACCCTAGAGTAGCTCATCCCTAGACCTTATTCAGAAAATCCTATTAGGATTTCAGAAGCTTACTTGGAGAAAAAAAGGTGAAACAATTACCGACAATACGTATTTGTAAACAAAGTATTGTATTCAGATCATCCTCTTCCGCTGTCTTTTTAAAGCCGGCCTTCCTAAATCGAACTTTGCAAAGCATCTGAATAAGGAGCTCTTATGTCTGTCATGTAACTGAAAAGGATCTCAACACCTGCAGGAAAAGATGATCTCTTGAATAACTCAGACAACAACTGTCATGCAGGTTGTGATGTCTGAAAATAATTGGGTCCAGACCAAAGAGACCTCATAAGACTGTCACTAACATCCTTGTGGCATACTCAGACATGAGTAACTGTGGTAGTAGTCAGAGCAGAGGTCAATGGTCACCAGCCACGTATGTTGCTCTTACCCAGAAACCATCGTGGGCATGTCTACATGTGATGCTACATCGCCGTAGCAACGCACTCCCTCGTTATAATTCATTGCTACCATGATGTAGCTTCTAGCCTTGTACAATGCACACGGTGCAGTACAGACTGGGTTTCAACTCACCCCCCTTCATATTAGAGAAACAACTTAATGGAGGTTCTATAGCAATGGCAAAAATCCTGTCCTAGACTCTGAAGTTGAGAGGGATCCTGATCAGAATTTTCTTCATTTGTTCCGCCAAGAAATGAAGTTTCTGTGGAAATAACATTTCTTCTATTTTTAAAAAAGAGAAATCTTTTCAAATAAAATGACCTTTGTCTCATTTCAAATTGTACTTTTAATTCTCTTCTTCAAAACCCATAAAAATCGTTTATGTCGATTGGGTATGAGGTTCCTTTTCCTCCCTGCATTCTTCTCCCTAGAAAAAGGGTAAGTAAAGAGGAGATACAGAGAAAATGGATCAAACACACCATCTATCCTTTTTTGGCCGACCACCCTCCACCCCGGTCCTGGAAAAAAGCTGGAAAAGATTTATTTAAAAATTGTGAGAAAAAAGGGGAAAAATTACATGGGCCTACATCTATAGGAAGTGTTATTTCATCTGCTCACTATACAGAGACCAGAGAAAGCCAGAAATGGCGGGAGGCCAGTTTCCTTATACAGAATGTGAATTAGGCAAAAGGTAAACATTTTATTAGTGAATAATGTACATGTGTAAAATGCCAAGTTAAAGCATAAAAGTATACATACATACAAACACACATACCCATACCTGTATAAAAAAATGCACATGTATTTTATTTTTATGTTGATAGACAGCAGACTAACCAACTAGCCAGAAAATTTGGGTGTATTGTAGCATCATTCTATTTTATTTTCTTTCTTTTTTTATTACAGTCATTTATATATTTTTCTTCCCCCCATTTTTATTGCATGTTTACACTAGATCTTTTCTCTGTTCCAGTAAGACTGTGAACAGACATCGTGTAAGCTTGGATGGAACTATATTAGCTATAACTATCACAGGAAAGCCATGCTGACCAAAATAAAGTTAAACAAATTCACTTATCCCACAGCAAACACTATTTGCATCCATGTAGTTTGATCTCCCACTTTTTGTGAGTATATTCATTTCGTGCATCTGCAAGCATGTTAAATGCTTTTTGTGATTGTGAAAAAGGTTACATGTAAGTCTAGAGGGAGTGCTCCCCATTAGTATGAATCAAAAAAACTCCTCTAGCAATATCCAGTGTAAGCAGTTGGCATGTTATTTAAAGCTGTCTTGGGTTGGCTTTAAATTGTGCTACTTTATCAAAAAAATAATTTCATGAGAACATCTCTTCCTCAAAGGAGACCTTTCATCCTCTTTTCACATTCCATCTCCTTTGGAAGATATGCACACACCCCACACCTAAGGGGGAACATTCATCAGGTACATCCTCATTTTAGAAAGCCAGATTTTGTTCTAACATCATGTCATTTGAATGGAAGAAATGAATTATGCAGCCCTTTCAAATCTACAAACAAATCAGAGATAGAGTCTGTGGTGGTTGAATGATAGTAAAATAGAGCTCTTTGGATATATTGCTTTATTCACACACATACACATACACGAGTTCCAATGCAAAATATCTCTCTAAGAACTTGTATGGCCTTTAAGGCCTGTACCATAGGGAATCTCACATACTTTAAAGTTTGCATAGTTCAAGTGCATTTTAAATGTAATTTCAAAAAATTTAATGCTTAATCAGTAGGAAGTTCAGATTTACAAACAGTTATTTTTATTCAGAAAAGCCTGAGACTTATGATTTTCAGTTATAGTACATCTCCATTATGAAAGAATATATATTTCTACATTCTGCTGTCCCCTGAACTTTATTCACGTTTATGTAGATCTTAACATAGTTATACAGTCATCTGGCTAACATCACCCTCTGGATAGTAATGAGGTCCTCTCTAACCCTTTAGCTGCTATAAAGTATGCAGAAGTTAAATGCACAGATGAAAAAA
>NW_017728998.1:23015198-23033144 GCF_001723915.1 Gavialis gangeticus | reverse complement strand
CCTGAACTTTATTCACGTTTATGTAGATCTTAACATAGTTATACAGTCATCTGGCTAACATCACCCTCTGGATAGTAATGAGGTCCTCTCTAACCCTTTAGCTGCTATAAAGTATGCAGAAGTTAAATGCACAGATGAAAAAAAATTTGTCTCAATTTTATACTTCTGCAAAATGGTAATTTTGTACTTAAAATGTACAAGATGGATGTTCAGAAATATAGGCTGATAGCCTAAATTATATTTGGTCATAATTTATGTAGTACAGTCCCAAAGAGATACAAAAAAGGCAGAGCATAATTTATCCGTTGGAATCAGAGATAGCTTTACTAAAACTCCCATTTATTCTATCCCCCATAGTTTTAACCAGCCTTTGTCCTTAGGGCGCATTCTATTTAAGCTTTCCATATTGCTGTTTGATCACATATTGTAGCCTATAATTTGCCTATCATCCAAAGCAAATTTAGCTCACAAAAATTATGATCTCCACATAGCAAACACTTTATTTCTCAGAAACAAAATATTTACAGCAATATAGAAACAGTATGAATATAAAATGTCTATCAGTGGAGCATACACACTTTAATATCGGGCCCTATTAATACTATTACAAAACAAGGTGCCCTAATACTATGGCAGTGTTTTTGCCATAAGAACCTAACTAGACAAACAAAATGATAAATACAATAAGCTAAATTCTATGTGGACTTATATTTTACGCAGTCCCAGTGAAGTAAGTGAGATTAACCAGGTTGCACATAAATATCAAATCTAAATTAATTATACTGACTTTTAGAAGTACTGTCGAAATAATTTCACCTTCAGAAATAGAGATTTATTTTAAAAACGATCTATTCTATTTTTTATTTGGCATGTGTTAAAAAAGCCTACAGTTATTTTGTCAAGCCACAATTTTTTTAACATTCTTCTATGCAGAAAATTATGTAAATATGCCTAAAAAACAACCATACTAATAAAAAAAATAATCATAAGATTATTATTACTACAGCTTGAAGCAATACCACCTCCGACTTGGTCTCCCTCTCATCTCAGTATGGTTGGGACTGGTCAGGACTTTCTTGGTTAAAGCACCTCCAAGAGAGATCCAGATGTTGCAGGAAGTGCACTGTTCCCTCTTATTTGGGTTGAATCAATACTCCAGGATGTTGATAAACAGAGTTGCTGCTATCACTGACAGTACCATTTTTTTTAGATGAGCACACAACCAAAAACCTGACAGGATCATTAAAGATTCCCTGGTTCTTTTCATCATCATACGCTTCATTATGAAGAATGTGTGTTAAGTGCTGACAGTGTATTTTCACTATAAGAATATTGTTCAACAGTGTTTTGGCCAGATTCCAACTTGGACATTTCTACTTTGCCTACTCAATTTTCGCTCTGAAACAGTATTGCTTGGAACACAAGTGATGCTCTGCAGTGATAAACTGATGTTGCATTTCACAACTAAAAGGACTGCACTGAAGTGACAGATGAAATGATCTTCTGTTATACTGAGTATCAAACATACAGCCCACAGAGCCGTTTGACCTGGCCTGTAGGGCTGCTGGAAGAGCTAGGAATTCAGGACCTGGGCTAGCAAGGCAGGTCCTGATACCAAGTTTCCAAATATGGAGACTCACAGGGCGTGTTTGTCAGCAGCAGCGGGGAGAGCAACGGCTGCCTTAAACCATGCACTGCCACTCACTCTGCCACCACCTTTGGGTCTGGATCTGGCCCATGAAGCTCCCTGCGGTCTGGCAGTTCAGACCTGGCCCAAGGCTGCAGGTGAGTTTCACACCCACTCTGTCCTATAGATGGGTTCAAGAATGCTATCTGTCCTGGGAAGTGACTCAAGTGGGATGGGACAAGAAGACAGATATGCCAGTCATTTCTTACAAGCTTATAATTACTGTAACCATCATGTAATTAAAATTAACTTTGAAATGTGGACTGTGTTTGTTATTTCTCTAACAGGTCCTGTAAGCATTTCAATTCAGTGCCACAATCTATGTTCCACCTTAAAAGGTACAAAAGCATAAAGGATCACTTAGGAATCATATAGCACATTTTACATTAACCTAGCCACAGCAGTGTCCCAAATGCAAAACAACTGCATAAATGGCACTAACTCCTATCAGAAACATTTTTCTTTCACTTAAAGACACATGTACGCCTTGGGACATTTGCTGATAATGCTTTAACGCAGCATTAAAATTACCTATCATGTCCCTTCAGAACATCAAGTTCAGCAAAACTCCAATTTCTTGAAACAGGAAACTAAATGTTAAGGTGTACTTTCATGCATCTGCCTTTCTTGAGCAAAGTCCTATGCACCTCTGCCACATATACTCTTCCTCTGTTCTGCACTATGCTGAACAGGAATTGCCTACACTTACTCTACAATCAAACATTTAGCCCACTCTACTAAAAAACACATCCACATCTGCTAAAGTTTACAACCCTCTCATCCTTTCATACAGGATGCCTTATAAAACAATGAATCTTCACTTTCTTATTAGTAAACCCTACAGACTATACCTATCTCCCACGTAACTGCTAATAATCCCAATGCAAATAACACCTCTGTATCTTCCTTTTGATACACTCTGTGTGATGCAGCACTGAAATATAGTATACCAAACCCCAGAAGGTATGATATGCACGTCTTTCTTTGACAACACATGGGGTTTGAGGAGTGGGGAGCTCACCTCCCAGCAGAAGATGCCTGGCCCTCCCAGACAATCTTGTATCACAACATAAGTGGCTTTGATTAATCCTCCCTCCACTGAATAAAACTCAAGCCACAACAATGAATGTAGTCACACAACTTGCATATAAGACCACTTGACTACTGTCAGCTTTGGGGCAGGCAGATTTAAGGTTGTGTGTTCAGATTTTCAGAGATCTGAGTTTTGCTTAAACTCAAATTTGAGTTTTGCTTTTTGGAAAGACGCACAATATCACCCAATTAGCTTGAGGCACCAACTCTGTGGGTGCTCCAGGTCTCAAGAACCAACTGAAAAAGATTAGCAGGTGGTCAGTACCCACAAGCCACATAGGACAAGCCAGGTTGAAGTAATGTGCTGCCTCTTCTGGGCATGTGCAGGGCTCAGTGCAGGAACATAAAAAGCACCCACTGGCAAATACCAGTCAGTGCCCTCCCCAGATGACTAGGGCCAGAGAGAGGGCTTTGAGTGTCCCTACCCTGGCACTGGGCCACGGGTCTCCTTCCCTGGACTCCTCTGGCCCTGCATCATGAGCACTGCTGCCCACAACCCACACCCTCCTCCTTCCTCTCTCTCTCACCAACCTCCCTCAGGGGCACACAACAGGGTGCAGTGGAGTGCAGCATGAGAAAGAGACATCCTTCGCTTTAATCAAATGTTGAAGCTGCCAAACCTTTAGCATGTTTATTAAAACAAAACCCATGCAATGCTGCTTGCTCTGGAACTTCAAATTTTCTTCTCATTTAACACTGAGAGAGTAAGGGAAAGCAGACAGTTATGACATTGGGGGGGGAAGGGGATGGGCAGCCATGGAGGCTCAGCTTAACAAAACGTGAAACCTTGGGGCAGCAGAGAGAATGCTGCATGTGAAACTGCCACCCCTCAGTTTAATTGAATGTTGCAACCTACAAAATTTGTGCATGCATAAAGAAAAACTGTGGACCACTGCCTGCTCCAGAACTTGGACCAGAGCCCAGGGGATGCCTATCCTTGCAGAGGCCACTCCCCTGAAGCAGGACCCAGGCCCACAGAGACGTGGACTGGGGGGCTGCTGCTTCCACCCCACATTCTGGGTCCTCCTGCCCCTTTCATGACTGGTCTGGAAACTTTCTGGGGCTCTGTGCCTACACTGATAACTGCCAGCAGCCAGGGGTTGCAAGTTGGTCCTGGAAGGTAGGCTGAATCACTGCTGACCCTGGCATCAGGTCTCAGCCAGCCTGGTTCTCTCTCCCCCCGCCCCCCCATACTGGTCCCCAAAGCAAGCTCTGCCAGGTATCTTCTTGGCATCTTGGACCACAGGTTAATGACTTTCACACACCGTATCTCCAGCTCTGAGGCTCTCCCACACCCCAGAATCTCCCAATCAATGTACAATGTGGAGTGTTCCTCCAGGGCTGCCATCCAGGGCACCCCCACATGGGACTCCGGGCATATTGTCCCAGGGAGGAGTCCCTGGACTGGGGCTCTCCATGATGGGAAAGGGGGCAGCAGCCTGTTCCAGCACTCTGGGCCAGGAGAGCAGTGGTCTTCTGTAGGATGCAGTGCTGATATCACTCAGGGGTGTCAAAGCTGGATCCCAAGTGGTATCTGTGACTCTCCATAGCAGTGTGGGTGACCTTCCTCAGACAGCAGATGGCCATCCTAAGACCTCATTCTTGGACCTTTGCAGCACATTCCTAGGCCTGGACAGCTCAGTCAAGTGCCACAGCACCGCAGGAGCAAGCAGTTGCCAACCTGTCCATTCAAAAGCCCCACATCACGGGTCCACTGTGGTCCTCATGTTGCTGCCACCATCTATGCACATCTCCAGTGCTCTGCAGGTGTCTGGGCAAACATCCTGGATACAGCATCTTGGGCTTAATGACTGGGCCTCCTGAGCACAAATGTGGAGCCTGCAGACAAGGGAGACACAAAGGAATCTCTGGTGAGTCCTCTAGCCGGATCCTTTCCCCCACCTGGGGCCAGAAGCTAGACAGATCCTTACAACCCAGCACTGATTACAGCACAGAACGCCCACATTTTGCCTCCCAGCTGGGAGAACCTGGATGCTTGGGTTCCATCTCCCTGCCATGGGAGCAAGAGGACTGGGAAACAAGTGTCAGGGCCCAGAGAAATGAGCCTTCTCCAGTTCTTTAGGAGGAGAGGAAGGGAGAGAGTAGGGAGGATTTTGCTAGGGGAAAACTCCCATTTCCCCCTGAGCCTTACTTGCAGTGGTGCTCATTTGTAGCTGCTCTGCCAAACAGCGCCCAGAGGATCACCGAGAACACGCCTGTTGATTTGTCCTGTTGATAACACCTCAGCTGTGTGGCTTGAAGAATGCTGTCAATGTATATCATGGTCTGTTTGGGCTGGGGTTTGTATCAGGTGGATCCGGGTAAACATGCTGGCCTCTCTCAGGAAAGCAATGCAACCTTGAGGGATGGGGTGGTCAATTGTAAATTACTCAGATTTATGGCCCCACTCAATGTAATACACACTGATCAGCACCCAACAACAGTAGGGGTGAGGTGGATAAGCTTGGTGCCATACCTTCATTCCAGGCCACTGGCGATGAAGCTGAGGGGGTGGGGGCTAGAGTTGTTTGGGAGGCAGGAGGTCAATGAGGAGCATCAATAAATCATTATCATCAGTCTTCTACATGGACAATCATTGAGCCAACAGCACACTGAATATCGCAGAGTAGGCAACTACAGCCTTCCCCATGAGTATACCCCAGTTTACCAAAGAGTCACATTAGACAATTCCCTCACCTATAAACATCACATTCAGAAGGTCAGCAGTAAAGTCGCTGCAGCAGTAGCTTCCTTAAGACATTTACCATCATGACATGAAGTGCCAACGTCAAAATACTCAAAGCCACCACACTTGCAATGGTATATGCCCCAACAGATTACTGTGCTCCTGTATAGCCCAGAAGTTATTGCACTAAAAAGCTTCATTCTGTACGTAACACTGCACAGAGACTCATATAAAGTTGCACAACTTACACACACACAGATGTATTCATAGAATCATAAAATCATAGAAAATTAGGATTGGAAAACACCTCAGGAGGTCATGTAGTCCAACCTCTTACTCAAAGCAGGACCCAACTATATCATCCCACCTAAGGCTTTGTTTAGCCAGGTCTTAAAAACCTCCAAGGATGGAGAGTCCACAACCTCTCTGGGTAACTTGTTCCAGTGCTCTACTACCCTCCTAGTGAGAAAGTTCTTTTGTTGTCCTGTGGGGCCAGGCCAACTCTTAGGATCTCAAAATTGCACCGTTAGATGGGAGGGTGTGACGCAATTGCACATACACACACACAAACATCAATTAGGCGCATGCACATGCATTACCAACTCAGGCACATGCACATCCAAGATTACTAGTCTAAGCACATGCATACGTATCACCAAGTCAAGCACATACAGCCTATACACACCAAAAATTAGACAAAATCAGTTGTCAATGCCCGCATACCCACTACACATATGTGGATCACTAATTCGTATATCGTGCACACGATGAGATTATATATATATTTGCCAGTTCACACACACACCACTCACCTACACATACACGCAGGTGAGCTCCTAAATTGGGTGGTGTGGTGTGTATTTGTGTGCTTGGGGTACTTGGGATACCTAGGATGCTTCGTGACTATGGGAGGGGGGAGTCAAGAGTCAAAGATTTCCAGAAAAAGGGGAAGGAGGGAGATGGATGGGGGTTAAGATGAGAGAGGGAAGAAAAAAAACTTGAGAGAGTGAAAGTGCCAGGAATGCAAGCAGAGGAGAGATGGAGTTGAGAGGAGATCAGGAAAATGGGGGTTGGAGCCAAGGGGGACCGGAATTAAGATGGGGATGGGGACAGGCTGCAGTAAAACACAGTCCAACTCGGGGTTCCAAATAATAGTGGTTTTACTGAACAGGAAAAGATGATGACACAATATATGGGTTATACAGCTTATTGTTTCCTTTGCACCCACACAGCAGGGGTCAAAGAGGCTTGGTAGAGGGGCTGACGTCCAGGAGGAAAGAGACAGGGTCCAAGTTGGAGGAGGAAAGGTATGGGTAATATCTACTTATCCCAGGCTGAGAGTTGATCCTCGATGGCCAGTCAGGGTCTCCTTCAGCAAGGTGTTGTCCAGAGGGGGTTGCCAGCAGGGCTTCAGGGTGAATAGGTGGTGTGACATGGAGCTGGTCTTATCCAGATGGAAATGGCATTCCCACTGGGTCTGTCTTCACTACCCGTCTTTATAGGGGCAGACCTTCTATGACCCTAGTGGCAGGGGCATGCCCAGGCAAGGGTCAGCCCTGGTGCACTGAGCATGTGCACTCCAGGTGAGGACGTGCAGTTTAAGGTGCCTGTGTTGCAATGGTGGGCTGGCTGGTTTCTGCAGCAGTCTTTATTTTCCAAATCTTGAGCCAGGGAGGGTCAATGCAGGGTGATGCTTGGGTCCTCGAGTTAATGGTTCGGTCATTCAAGGGAAGCTATTTTTAGACCTACTGCCATTGCCTGTCAATCACCCACTCACTCAAGGAACCAGTTTACATGGGAGGGGGGAGTCATGAGTCACACAGTATGATCGGGCAGGGGACACAACATGGGGACTTTACATGACTTATGCTAACTTACACATGTAGACCTAAATCATATAATATCAATAAAAAAAAACAGTAAAAATCAGTAAAACAGTAATCACACAGTAAAAATCAATATAAACATAATAATTATACAATATAAAACACTAATATCCATATCAAGATAGCAGGGCACTTATTTGCAAAGAAAGAGAGAGAAAAAGGAAAAAAAAACTTGCTACCAAAATAAAATACTAAAGATTATCCTATGTCTTAGCTCACTCATAATTATCTATAGGGAACAGAAAGGGAGAGAAAAAGTCAGAAATAGCTGGAGAAGGGAATGCATTTATATATATATAAATGTTCCCCCACCCCTGCCCAGCAGGTAAGTCAGTGGGGAGAGAAGGAGAGGGGAGATCAAAGCACAGAGAGAAAAAATTACTTGGGGGTGTGCCTCCCCAGCAGGTAAGTCCCACCCGGCCAGGGCCCCACTCAACTTACCCCTGCTCCTGCCTCTGCAGCACTCTTACCATGGGGGCCTTAATTTAGCCCCTACCCCTTCCCTCCCCCACGAACTGACCCGCTGGGCTGGGGTGCGTACATGTATGCATGCATATGGGCACTCAGCCACCCACCCCAGCCTCATATCAACTCCAACAGGCTCAGAGATCTACCACAGAAGGCTCCAAAATCTACTGCTGGATCAAGATCCACTCATTGGTGACCACTGGTGTTCAAGCCCCTGGGGTAATGAGCCAATTGCCCTGCTTTCTGAGGAAGACCGAAAAGGCTTCCCCTGTTATCCCTCCCTGCTTGTGCATCCCCCAGGTCACTCACTTCCCCACTTACCCTAGGTCTTTGGTCCCCACCCCCTAGTGAACCTAATTTAAAGCCCTCCTTACTAGGTTTGTGAGCATGTCTGTGAAGATGCCCTCCCTTCATCGGGTGGATTCAATCTCTTCCTAGCAATCCTTCTTCTTGGAACAGCATCCCATGGTCAAAGAACCCTGCACAGCCATGGATTGATCTGCAGGATGCACCCATTCCTGCCTGCCTGGGCCCTTCCCCTTGACAGGAAGGATTGAGGAAAACACCACCTGAGTCCCTTTCCCCTTCATCTTTGCACCCAGAGCCATGTAGTCATTTTTAATCTGCTCAGGGTCTCCTCTGACATAATCACTGGTGCCCACATGGATGAGGAACATGGAGTAGTAGTCAGAGGGCCAGATGAGTTTCAGTAATCCTTCAATGGCATCTCGAATCTGGGCTTCGGCAAGCAACAGACCTCCTGAGACAAAAGGCCAGGCTGGCAGATGGATATCTCCATCCCATGCAGAAGGGAGTCCCCCACCACCCATCACTTCTTGGTGGCAGTGATCTCAATCCTTCCAACCTTGGGAATGCCTGATCTGGCCTCTTCCACCAATGAAACATGCTCCTCCCTCCTCTGTTGCTAGGGCGCCATATGTGTTCTTCAGGTAAATGTGCTGTAGATGGAGATGAAGATTTCTGCTTGCTGCCAGAGGTCACAAGCTTCCACCTTACTAGGAGTCTATGCCCTCTTCCTTGTCTAACACTGCCTTTGGCAGTCCTTCCTCCACAGTCCTAGAGGTCTCCTTCAGCACTGGATTAATGAAGTCTTCATGGCAGAGTATGCTCAGAGTCTTTCCACCTCCTCCTGTAGCTCTCTTGCCTGCTCCCTGAGGGACACCACTCATATTACAGGCACTCTCCCACTTGGCTGTAACTGGAAGGAACCTACAAGCTGCAGTCTCCACAGTGCCAAACCAGGACTTGGGTGAGAACCTCAACAGTGAACAGTCCTGCCTGAACAGACACCTCACAGGAGCCAGCAGAGGAAGAGCTGGCAGTGGCAGTAGCACTGGCATTGTGTCATCCTCTAGACATTTCTCTGGGTCTCTTAATCCACTGCCTCTCTCTTCCTGCCCCTGTTCCAAGCAGAACTTCCCTAGCAAACTTACCTGTAAGCTGGCCTGTTCTCTACTCCTTGGTCCTAAAAGGTTCCTTTTTCCCTGCTTCCTCTCACCAAGCTTACAGTGAAGAGTTTTGAAAGTTTCAAAACGTTTTGAGTTTCAAAGCTCAAGCTGGGCTTGTCTGCAGGGAAACAGAAAGTAAGGGAAGGGAGGGGGAAGATGGGGTAAGGACTGCTCCCATATTGACTCTGTAGCTGGCCAGTGACTGTGATATTTCCCTGAGGTCCCTTCCAATCCCAGTGCTCTGGGGGAGGGATGGAAAATACACACACATCACACGTCACGAGTTTTGCTCATCAGCAGCTTGAGGTGCAGTTTCCCAGAAACCCCTGCACTTATCTTCCTGAAACTTGGCAGGCTTTGTAGCATCAGCAAGGGCTACCATGCCTGCAGTTTTCACCCCACTGTGCCTTAACACACACACACACACACGCACACGCACACACACATGACATGAGTTTTGCTTCCAAGACTTCGAGGTGCAGTTTCCCAGAAAACCCTGCACCTAGCTCCTTGAAACTTGGCAGGTTCATGGCCTCAGAAGGGGCTACCATCCCTGCAAGTTTCATCTAAATCAGACAGGAAATGACAAAGTTCCAGGTAGTTTTGTGCTTCCCCATTATAGCTTACGGACAAAATGTCAAAACAGCAAAACTGTTTTGACAAAAAAAATGGAACAGTGGTTTCGAAACAAATCAAAACTCAAAATGAAACACTGTCCCGTTGAAATGTTGAAACAAAAGTCAAAAGGAAATGGTGCTGTTTCGAATTGCCCTTATGGAGAGACCAGCAGGACAGGTGCTGTGCCCTTATGTGTTGTGCTAAATTTAGGTATGGGGAGGGGTGAATGGAAATGAAATGATCATTCAGAGTAATCTGGTCTGAAATCTATTCCTACAGTATTTTATACCAACACTAAACGAGTCCCCCATTGGGCTTAACCTTGACAGAGAAGCATTGGTCAAACTGAACAGACTTGAGATCTGGATATGGATGCATCAAACCAACACTATACATGATGAACATCTTGGACAGCCCCCTGTGTGAATGCAGTGTTCAGCAGACATCCCAGCACCTAACTGAAAGCTACGATCTTTACAAAAGCCCAGATAGAGCAGATGGAATCGGCACACTGAGCAATAATACCAGACAATGGCTCATAGCTGGCCGGAGGACACAAAGAAGGGGGCGGAGCTTGGAAACAGGCGCTTCACCTCCCCAGGTTACTGAGATCCAGTGGGACACTGGACACGACAGGGCAGGGCACAGCTGGCCAGCACTTGATCAGAGGAGACGAGCTTTGGCCTAGGCTAGGCTGCCACCCCACAAGGGTGGGTGAGCTGGGTACCGCAATGCTCCATGGGATGCTGGCAGAATACAACCTACTGCAAGTCATGATGGGACAGATGTTCATTTCCACACTCTAACCTAAAGCACTAAAGTCTGATATCACATCCCTTCAGGGTTATCTTGGAGTGGGATCTACCATTTTTATAGCACTTTATGTGCCCTGACTGTTCAGTTACAGCTGTAGAGTGCTTTTTGGATGCCTATCACACAATAAGTGGCACTTCTGTACTTGGCCAATGAGAGTGCAGGTTCTAGGTAGCCATTTTAGGTACATCATCATCTAACCTGACTGAGAACAACTCTCAGTGACAATTAAATCATCAACAATTTGCTGGCATCTTCACCTGTTGTCTTACTGGTTCTACTGATAAAACGATCCTCAACAGTTTATAAAGCTCATACATTACGTTAAGACTCTGGTATATATGACCAGTGTTAATTTCAGGCAGTGCCATATACATACTCATCATGGATGTCAGAAATGTCAAAGAGACTTGTATACAATGGAATCTTCTTATTCTTTTTTAACAGGACAATATACCTGAGAATTAAGTTCACTATAATTAAAATTACAAGTAGAACATTATAACACACTGAAGAAATGTACATTTTCATTCTACATCATCATAAACCTAATTGTTCACTAAGTGAAAGTTCCACTGTTTACAGTGGATTATAGATGCAAAATGCACATTGCCTATACAGAAAAAGTTAATTGCTATGTTGATCTATCATACAGTTTTATGTCTCATTATTGATGTATATGAGTTTCTTCCAACAAAGTAATAGTAGTAGTACTAGTAGTAGCAGCAGAAGTAGTAAAATCCCTAGTTGACTTCATGGAGTCTCCAACACTTCTCCTTTCTGGGGAAATAAAAACTGTTAGGGATTAAGAATTTTGCCCTGAAGGAGGTGCATGTATTTTAGTTTGTACTGAATGGTAGTGGTTTAGGGGGAAAAAATAAGCATTGAGGTTGCAAGTGTCATTCTTACAGCTGACAACCTAGAAAGGAGCTTGACTTCTAAAACTGAAAATTGTTGTAGATTTTTAGAAAGCATCATCACAAATCTCTTTAAGAAGAAATATTTGGAGGGGCAAAAACTCAGTGATTAATATTGTGGAATATTTAGAAATAAATATAACATGTTGGATGCAATTGCTTCATGGTGGATATCGCAATTCAGATTCTAAGACTGACTCAGAATTACATTATAATTATCCATTATACTGTGGATGGACCCACAGTATAAAAAAAGCTGGGAAGAAGAGTAAGATCTGGGTAATTTTTAGCACAAGATCTTGGCTTTTATTTTTTTTCTCTTCGAAGACCAGCACCATACGCAAATGATTCTGGGAAGAAAAAAAATCTGCAAAATCATTTCATATTTAGAATCATCAGAATCAAACTATTTCTAATTTTATATAGCTGGAAGAAAAAGATTTTGCAAAATGGAATAAGGCAGTGCATAACAGTTTGCAGGGCAATAGGATATATACCAGATTTAATTTATATCATGTCAATCCTCTTAAAAGCCAATTAAAATTAATATGGACTAGAGGTGTTCAGGTTCCAAAGAGCTATTACCTGGCTTTTGGCATCAAAGCTGACCACACTGCATACTTTGATTAGCAAGCTGCCCCAGAGTTGATCAGGAATGGATAAATTGGGTCTGCGCTGGCAGTAATCCAAGTACCTTTCTCCATGAACACTGTTGACTCCAGCTTCCGATTCAAATGTTTTGAAGCTTCCTAATCAGCCTGAAGCCAACCTTATGGGAGTTTCCTTGGGGTGTCTCCTGGAAAATTCTGACACACCTGATTCTAGTTTGGTAACCTCTAACTTATTTTAGTGCCATAATTTGAAGCACTAAACTGCACAGTAAACCATCCTTCAAAGACAATACTACAAGAAACATTCCATGGAAGAAGCATGAACTAAAATAATAGACAAAAAAATACAGAGTTATCTGACACAGAGAAATTGAAGTGAATAAGAAAAAAGATGCTAAAGCACCAGAGATATGTACTTATGTAAATGCAGCAAGATTCAAGAATACTCAGAGGCATATCAATATTGAGAAAAACAAATAGGCTACCAAAGTGCCACGACAAGTGTCGGGGTATTTTTCTAAGAAATAAATATCAAAGCACTTCAAATGTGTACCAACATGCTCAAGATACAGACCTCACAGTTGAAGAGAAATGGGCACCATATAAAGAGCTAGAGAAAGACAAATGCCTAGCAAAAAGGAAGCTCCTTCAATTAATGCAGCCAAAAAGACATTGTCTACAACTGTCAGAGGACAGATTTTAATTATGGCAGGTGTGGTATGACACTCAACATCTAATGGGCAGCCTGGGCCAGGCTCTGCCCCACTGCCAATTTCCTCAAGGGTAAAACACATGAAAGTTAAGGGATTTTCCACTGATCTTGTACCACAGCTATAGGAATGAGTATACAGCCAGACAGATATCAGGTATCAAAGATATGAGAAAGACTGTTTAATATACCCTCAGCACAGTACCACTGTGTCTCTCTTATGAAGTGGGACACAGAATGAAAAGTTGGAGAACTTCTGTATTATAATATCTACAACCTTTTTATTCCATTAAGCAATTTTAACTGTAACAGCCCAAATTTTGAAAGATTCTATATAATAAGTTTCAAGAACAGAATACAAATAAATTTGTGAGCACCTAAAACGTGCCCATCTTTAAGGCCTTCCACTGCTTATTCATTTTAATCAAACTTCCCATGTTCTTTGACTTTCCTTCTTTCATTGCCTTGAGCTATGCATCACAGCTACTGATGACATACAAATGTTAATTCTGTTCAAATTCAAACACAATATAGGAAAACCCATTTTAAAGATTGCTTTACAAAAATCATACTTAAAATGAAAGAGAACCGAATTAAACAGACTACAGAAAGTAAAAAAAAACATTCATTCAAGTGGATCCCCTATTAGTTCTGTCAACTGATCTTCAATATCTTCAGGACGAGCACAATTATTTCTTGCCTTGAAACGTTAACAGCTGCACATTCTGTTAAAACATATATAGAAAGAGGAAGAACGCCTTTGAAAATAAACCAATTGTGAGGCTTCCAAAGAACCAATGATAGTCAACTTCATCCATAGTAATTAAGGGTAATCCCCGAGACAGAAGATGCACAGCAGCTGTTCAGCAGTTAATGATGCTTTTTGTTCTTGTTTTGTCATTTTTAATATTTATCTTATTACATATCCCCCCTCTATACTTCCTTTTAAAAGATGGTAAGACTGGCTACGGCTGCTCTGCTCCACAGTAAGTTGTGCACTTATTGGTCTACCTTCCCTCTAAAGTAACCAAGCTTCACAATGACATTTTGGAACAAAAAAACAGTTTCTATTTCCATATTGTGGGTGACCACAAACACTTACCAGTCACCAGGCTAATTAGAATGTAGCTTTGAACACCTCTTAACCAAAGCCTCCTGCTGATTAGCCTTCTGGGCCTAGCTGCTGGTGGCAAATTCACAGCCATATACCAATTCCTTGAATGTACAGTTGGGACTCAGTAATCAAAAAAAAAGAGTTGCAAATAAATTGGTAATTATACCTGGACATTGTTTCTAACTAGATAGTTTCCCTCTTCCCCATTCATACCTTAGAATCACCATATCTGGATGCATTTTGTGCCACATGAAGAAGCAAATTGTGTGACTACTGTCATCTTGGCTGACCAACAAGTACTAAACTAGGGACCTCCAACTGTAAAATCATGAGCTGCTACCATTCAAGGACTAGACACAGAAGGTCTCTCTCTCCTTTACACACATACACACACTTCACAGTGGGTTATGCAAGTCTATCTAATACTCTGTTGGGTTGTCCATTCCTAGTTTCATAGCACCTATCACACTGACAAGTTATTCTTTCTCCTGTAAGCTCTTCTGTGCTTTTTTCTGGCACATCATTTACTCGGGAAGTTGGTGCACACGTGGCATACTTGTTCTTGGAAAGTAATCATTTGTGAGTGCTCTAAACCATTTAATAGCATTTTAACCATACCATCACAAAAAAACTAAGCATGCCTTATTTCATTTTTAGTGGACTTTTATTCCTGAAGGCACAAGACCTTCAGCTTTTCCTTTCAAAATTATGACACAGAGGAGGCTGTCACCAGTGACCATGCAATACATGTCTGTAGTGCTTTTCTGTCAGTCCACCTTGTAATGCAATACAGCTAAGATCAAAAACTTCCTATACTCATTCATTTCAAACCTACCCTCTACATTGTTATTGGAAATCAAGTAACTAGCAAGATGAAGATCACAGCTTTCCTGTTAGTCACAAACGTTTTGTTCATTAACAGCAAACGGGAATATGATCATCATAACTTTTAGCATTGGTAATCAAAAACACAAGTTATCAACAGTGACACACACCAGTTTCAAGAGCATTACTCCTGTTATATATGGTGTCTAGCCATTCACTGCACTAGCTGATGTGTGAGAAGTGTGACTGGGTGAAAATACTATTAATTGAATATAAAGAACGTATTTTGAACTGCCAGGACCTGTTTCATTTGGCTTATCATAATCATATTCTGTCTTTTAACCCTGAACATGTTAAGTACCATCACTTCCTCTGGGGACTTGAAGATCTAGGGTTAACAACTTTGTGTTTTAAAAATTCATTGAGGTGCAAACAAACTGTATTGCTTCCAGTGGATATGCACTGCAACAAGCCAAGGGAAAAAAAACCATTACCCCCTACAGAATACTTGGCAATTAACTCCAGCTATGTCAGCAATTTTTTGAAAAATTTCCTAAACATGGGGAAATCTCATCTTCACCGTATGAAAGACAAAGCTACTGCAGTGACTCTTCCATGCATTACAATGTGTGTGTCTTACTTCTTAACCAAGCCGCTAATCACGCAAATTATTGCAACTAATTACATCTGAAGGTCTAATTAATTCTTTCAGTACCACATCATTTAGTACGCATTCACAACACAGCACCTGTTTTGAAAATCCTTGCAGTTAATTTGTTTATAAACAAACACTATTTGCATAAAATGTTTAATGAATGGTTTAACAGTTAGTACAATACTCCAGCTTTGTCTTAGTAGATTTGAGGTCATCGAAGGCCACAATAAATTAATTTTAAACTATACAAATTAATTTAAATAGAATGTGTGAATTTCTCATTAATAAAGAAAACATTTCTAACATGTTAATTAATATCTCTGTAACAGGCCAATTACTGTCTGTACAACAAGTGCATCTTGCAGTCAAACCCGAAAGATTTTACGGGATTTTATTTTGGTGGAGTAAAATACTGCACTTGAGGACACATGTACAAATCCTAGTTATATCCAGAACTTACTTAAGGATGTCTGGGAAAGCTGGGGAGGGTGGGCAAGGGGGGGCATATTTTTTCCTTAGAAAAACAAAAAAGTATCTTCTTAGGTAGGAGAAGATGTTAACGCAATTCCATATTTTTTCAACCATTTTAAAAATCAGAGCAAAGAGCAGACAGAGATTATATAATCAGACAAGCATGGAACAAAGGAGTAAAATTAACCAAATTAACTGTACATTCTCTCCATAGTACTTTGCATTATGGTGGATGTGTATTTGTACTTAGCTTTATATGCTTATATGTTTAATAAAATATCACAATTTATTTTGGTGTCCTCTCAGAACTGGATTATTTTATTTTTACCTTTTCTTTTACACAGTGATCTGACTCACAAATGTTATAATTCTCTGCATGTAATAATATCTCAAGCTACATCATGTAGAAACTAAAGAACAACAACATTATTGCTTACTATCACACAGATTCTTTGCATGAACTATCACTGAAATATGTTTATAGTCCCAAAGTTTGTTTCTGATTTGCAAGCATTTTCACATTTGATAAGCACCTGTTGTAAATTTACATCCACTCATGAACTATTCTTATGATAGTAAGCTAAGAATTGTAAAATATATTTATATCCTTACCCTTGTGTAGTGTTGCCCCTTAATGCACATTCTGATGAATTCACATCATTGTGCTACATGGTGCTGTGTACTATAGTATCTGTTTCAATAGGACAGATAGGAAGCTAAGGAACTAAAAAACTGCTCATTTTCTTTTGAATATTAAAATTTTTACAGGCTGCTGCCATAAGCTCAGTGAAACTGGACATTCATTCAACAACAACAAAAATCACTCAGTGAACCCACTAAACCCACTTCCAAAAACAAATCTTGAAAGTAAAGAATCTTAGAAATTTGCAATGCTCTCCATTTCTAAAGCTGAATGATTTGCCAGTAAGTTTCAGCAGAAAAAAAATTAAAAGGAAGAAAGGGATAATGATCAAAGTCACCACGGTTCTCAAATACCTGTGGTATGTGTGGGTAAGTTTACCGCTGAACCAAAAACAAAGACCTATGCACTGGAGGCATGATACCACAGTTATTACAGAGGCAAAATTCTATTTTTTTTCATTATTAACAAACAAATCTTTTTTTCCATTTCTTATTCTGCAAAAAAGTTTTCTAGCATGCTTTTTGTCATATACCGGGAGTTCTAAAATCTTGACAAAGGCCAGGTTGCTTCTGGTTTCTGAGAAATATAAAAGATTTAGAATATTTGACATAAAGCTCCACTACTGCTTACAGACAAAACAGGCTAACCCGACCAGATTGTCAGCTGGTGTAACAACTGGGGTCAACATAGTTCCTCTAACGTGCACCCAAGGAGAAATATCCCATTAGTTCTAAGTATTACTTAATCTTATCTTGTTTATTCCCGAATCTGAATCTGTACATGCAGCTTGTTTTGTTTTTTCTTGGGTCACTTTGGAGAAAGACTGTAAACTATGATAGGCAAGTCAAATGTGATGGGAAGTGATATGCGAGGAAGAATACTGAAACTCTCCCTGCCTATTACACATCTAACGCCCTTTAAGCAGATCTAGTTCAGACTTGCAGTGATATTACAAAATGTATCATTTTACAAACCCAGCTTGTGTTTTCTCCTTTGTTTTAGGCCCATTTCCCTTAAGATAATAGCCCATTTTGGTAGCAACTGTACAACAATTATTTAAAGCCCCAGTCCTTATACCTGATTTATGGAGCCTTGTGTGTGCGAGTGCACACACGATACACATGCTGTTTACAAAGTACCAAAAGGAGATAAACATGCTACTGAGAGTTTTAAATCTCACTTCAACAAACAGCTAGAGGGTTTTTTTATTCCAGTTTGGTGCTTAAGGCACACATTTTTTTCTCAGCGTAGCATGGTAAAAGTCCAACCTCTCGTAAGAGTT
>NW_017728998.1:23010022-23012566 GCF_001723915.1 Gavialis gangeticus | reverse complement strand
GAGGGGGTTATATTCATGAGTAATTACAGAAAAAGGTGTGCATGTAAGTAGTTTCAAATACAAGGCAAAATCCCAGACAAAACTTCGGTCCAAAATGGTCACTGGGAAAGTAGAATAAATGGAGATATACTACTTTCTTCTTCTCTCTGATTTACAACTTTATACAAAAATAAATTCTATGGCAAAAGCTTATCTAGACAGGTAATGTAAGTAAGTGCTTATTACCAACAAAAATGTTATGGTATTTTAAAAATTGAACTATGTGTTTACAAAGGCCCCTTTTAAAGAGAAACCAAAGGAAAAGTTTTAATGATGTGCGATTCTTAGTTTTCTAGAGAGGTCTAAATACTTCTTGAAGCCAGTTTAACAAATCCAAAAGAATTACAAAACCCTTAACCATATGATGTAAGCTAGCATAGAGACCACACTAAAAACAGAAAGCTTATTCTTATTTTAAGTGATGCAAATATAAAAACTGGTGACAGACATACACGAACTTTGGGTTTGCACTTATGTAATGCCATGGGCCTTCCTCTCTTGTTTTTTCTTACATGAACGGGAATTGATTCTGCTCAGCACTCTGTGGGAGATGCTCAGGCCTCTCCGGGCTTGGCCCTAAATCCATCTACTCTGGAAAGATGGGGGTGGCAACAAGTGGCCATCTAGGTCAAAGAGAATGGGAGCTGCTGTACAGCAAGCACGTGCAATGGGTACTGGCAGAATCTTTGCTTTCGTGATTCTGGGACCATAGAAAGCCGTGCCTCTTGACCTCCCCTGATTCAATGATTTAGACACTTTTACTTTTTTCTAAATACACTGGGAATTTCTCAATGACACTGGTATTATAATTTTATGGAATGTTACTGGATTTTAATTGCAGTGTTTTATGAGAGGCCCCTAGAAAGCCAGTGGCAAATAAAGTGCTATAAAACTAGAAAATGTACCACTAGCTTGGTAACATCAAGGGATTTTTTTATTATTATTAATTCTAATTTTTTAAGTATTTGCAAAGTGGCATGAGCTTACTCATTCATGCTCTTCACAAAATTATTTAAGCAACAAACAACCTGAAATGTATTGTACAACATTTATGGCAAGTTACATCAAAGCCTGCTCTCTCTTTTTACATACCGCTTTATAACACCTTTAGAGTTTAAAATTCAGATGATAGTATCATGGACAAATTGCATGAGATATTAATAAGTATAAGTATACAGAATCTCCAAAAGGAAAGTGTGTGCTTCCCAACAGCAATTCCTACAATGAATGAACAAGCACAAAATCTTTTCACTTTCCATAACTCATTTGCATGAATTTACTTTTTGCCTTAAGAGGTTGTTGTAATGTGTGTTAAAACACACAGTGCAATTTTAACTCCATAATATCACAAAAGAAATATTATGTTAGTATAAAGTGTAAAAATATGAATGCTGTTAAATTCTTAGCACAGAAACAACAGTGCAGCACTGCTCAAAAGCACCACCCAAAGGTGGAAGAGATGTAAAGACATTTTTAGAATTGTCTTTTTCTGTTATTTTCAGCAAAATCTGGATGTAAAAAATGACAGTGCTGTGGAAGTTGACACAGGCTTTTGATTGAAGTGACTGATTTCTACAGCTGCACCTGTAGAAAATTGATGATAATGCTGTCTAAACCATTCATTATGATTTGGAACTTTACTCAGATGAATACTAGATTTATAAATTTGCTAGACATGTGTTGTAGATAATATGACAAAGTGCTGTTTTCAAATGAAAATTCCTTTGACCTAATTTTATCAAAATCATGTGAAACTGTAAAACAGCATTTATTTCTACACCCTTCTGAAACAGCTGAAATTGTATTTTTTTATACAACAATATGAATTTAAGTGAAATATATTCATTGAAGAAACCCAGCTATCAATTGTATTCATATACTTTATTTATTTGAATTATAAAGCAAAATGATAACCCTTTTATTTTGCATATTACTAGCAATGGACTAAGGACATTTATCTTTTTGGCAATAATGCTTACAACATTTCTGAGACTGAATTAAGCAACTATTTAACATTTTAAAAAATGTGCAAATATAAAATTTGGGCATTGCCATGTGATGTTACTGACACAGTACATGCTGGTATTATTTTTTGGTTTCATAATAATGTTGATGCATTTACAACCTATTAACTTATAATTTAAATGGTAGGAAATTGATGAATTCTTGTTTCAAAATACTGTAATACAGTAGTATAAAGCAAGCATATTATTCCCTGACTTGCTCGAACAAAATTGAGAAACTATAGTGTGGATCAATGTATCTTCTACACTTAAGCAGGGGGTAAATGTTTGCCCTTTTTTGCTAATATTAGCTGCTCACAAAAAGAAGAGTTGAGACCTTGGGAAGCAAAAAAGCAAGAGCTACACTGAAACTCAAAATCACTGGAACACAGTGCCAGCACTAGAAATGTTAAGATAAAGTAGCATTTGGCATGGGCTATGGTTCTGTCACCTGGAATCACAATTAGAGTAGACAAAAATACTTTCTATAGGACCACATCTT
>NW_017728998.1:22987612-23005022 GCF_001723915.1 Gavialis gangeticus | reverse complement strand
TGAAGAGTTGAGACCTTGGGAAGCAAAAAAGCAAGAGCTACACTGAAACTCAAAATCACTGGAACACAGTGCCAGCACTAGAAATGTTAAGATAAAGTAGCATTTGGCATGGGCTATGGTTCTGTCACCTGGAATCACAATTAGAGTAGACAAAAATACTTTCTATAGGACCACATCTTGCTTACAACAGTTGCTTTTGTGTAGATAATAAAACCAACAACATTCAAAATGGTTATTTATTAATGCAGAAAGATAGTACAGATTTTACTCTGCATATTTCTGCTGCAGGAGTATAAAAATAATCTGCTTCTACTAAAACCTCCCTTAGAGTAGTAAGACATGAAATAATTCTGTTCTCATAAATATACCTGCATTGTGACTTCACCACCAATTGGATAATTTCTTCTTGTATCTCATTTCCTCTTGCTGCAGAAGCTAGGGAAATAACTATAGTTATTACGATAAAAAGAACATTGAATATAGAAACCAGGTTTCACACATCAGCACTGTAATGCACAATTATATTTCAGCATATTACATGTTTGGAGACATGCATGAGCAATTCTCCTGACTTTTTTCTTTAAGACTTCAAAACAATATTCTCTGGGAATCTTAGATACAGTAGGAAATACAGTGTGGGAGCTTTCATGTTTTACCAGCCCTGTGGGAAAGGGCTAGATTTTTTAAGGGAAAAGAAACTCACTGTTTTTCAGTGGAAATCATCCTGCAGGGCAACATGTCTCTTGAGAAACAAAAAATTTAGAGGTTCAGGACTGTTCATAAAAATGACTGGGAGGTGGCAGGTTTTACTGAATAGATGCCAAAGGCTTCAGACTCCTCCCATCAAAAGTCCAATTTAGTGCACCAAAGGTCACTTCTCAGGCTCTCTTACAAAGTAAGAGGGAAGAAAGCTCACTCTCCTCTACCCCTTTCACACACCTCTCCCAATCACCACTCAAGCTGATCTGGAGGAACAGCAAAGGCCCTTGTCTGGTTGCAGCAATGTTTCATCACCCGATGAGCTGGGGAGCAGTAATTAGTCCTTGTCCTCCAGGCATAAGGTGTGAACTTAACTGTAGTGGTATTTTAAATGTTACTGTAGTGTTGCCTAGCCATTGCAGTCTTCTTTCTCTTTGGGCCGAGCCAGAACTGCATTCAAATTTCCATATGTGCCATTACATTATATTGCAACTTTGGGTCAGACACAGTCTTTGCAGGGTATAACTTTATTCAGCCATTCAGCATGAAGCTTGAGTAGGCCAGACGTTATTTTTGGGTGGGTAGCTATGGTACTATGGAGTCTGCCAAACAACACAAAGGATGGCTAACTTTGGGGATGAGAAACTAAGCCACCATTCACTGCAAAGAGTACATCCAATTTCCTCCAATTGCTTCTCCTCTTTATTTATTTATGTTAATAAAACCATACCTTTGGGCCATAAAGTAACACTAGCTTGTAAGGGAAACACTTGGGCAATTATTGTATGTCATAAGCAATTCTGATCATTTAAAAATATCAAGGAAATCTATTAGAGTCAGTTTTCTTGCAATATACGATTACAGATGAGAAACTGGGAGTCTGAACACCTAAGCTAGGGACAGGCATTAGACATAAACCGCTTTAAGTGATCAGAAACTGGTTTAACCTTGTAACAGAACAGACGTTCAGTGCACATAAACCAGTCTGAAAATGGCTGAAACTGGTTTATGCAATGTCTGTCCCAGACCCCTTGCTGGTTTAAGATAAACCAGACACCCCCGGCATCCCAGCATGCTCTCTGGGCTGGACTGGGCTGGGTGGGGCTCTCTACTTCACAGCAGGGCTAGCCCCTCTCCCCTGCTCCCTGGGCAGAGCTCCTCTGGCATAGACTTGCAGACACAGCAGGGTCTGCTGGCTTCCCCATGCCCCACTCCCCCTTCCCTTTCATCACTTGCTGCTTAAGCAGGGTTCCCTTCCTCCTCTCTCCCACAGCATGGACCATAGCATGTAGTATGCTAACTAGTGCTGTATAAGGCTCCAGCAGAGACTGCAGACACAGCAGGGTCTGCTGGCTTCCCCATGCCATACCCCTCTCACTGCTAAAGCAGGAAATCCCCCCCTCCCATCTCCCACAGCATGGACCCCAGCCCCATGGACTATAGGCATGTGGTATGCTAGCTAATGCCAAGAGGTGTCTGTGTGTGTCTCTCCAATTTCATTGGGACAGGCAGGCAGACAGACCAGGGCTTTTGGAGCTAATCAACAGGTCACCCCAGTAAGCTGTTTAGGGAGATTTTGAAATAATGGGAGAGAGGCTATTGTTTGCTACTTGGGTGATAAAGACTCATATCAGCTCCAGGCTACCTTGCTCCCCTGTCAGTTTGCTGTAGACAATCTGACAAGCAGGGAGAGAGACTGAAAAGCTCCATATCATCACAAGATGCATGCACTGCACACACAGAGACACACCCCTACCCCGCTTGCCTCAGAGTGCTAGCAAGGGTCTGGAGGATGACAACGTTCCCACCCCTTCAGCAGCCAGCAGGGAAAAGCCTGGGATGGTGCAGGTAGACCTCCCTAATGAGAAAGCCCTAGCCAGGCCTGGCCATACCCCCCCACCAACTCAACTCTGTGCAAGGGAAGTAAGGGCTGCTCTAGTGCCCCCTGGCTTCTAGCCTGAGCCACTGCAGGCATGTGCCTGAATTTCCTCAGCCCAGAGTGATTGTATGGTTGGAACTTCGTTCAGCCTAACCAGGTTAAACTAACCTGCACAGGTTAAATCAGTTCAGGCTCAGGCTTTTTGAATATCTGTCCCTAGCCCTGGACTACTTGGACCAAAGGTTGTATCATGTGTCATTCCAATGCAAGAGCTATCTCTATCATGAAGTTATAATGAACAGAACTATAATGAACTTCTGCTCTACGCATGGTAACGGAAACTACAGTTTCATGCTAAAATGTGTTCAGACAATTGGGAAAACTTTCATTCAGTGCAATTAATGGATTGTACTGTACTGGACTTAAGTAAAATTTGGGTGCCATCAAAATAAATTCATATTAAATGAGACTTGGTTCTTTTACCTCTTGTTCCTACGCTGTTCTGTGGCCAATTCCTTTTTCCACCCTTGCTCATCTTGTTAAATTCCTCTTTAAAATACAAGTATGGTCTGTAATAAACCCTAACAAATTTTGGAGTCTGTAGGATGTTATTCAGATTTTCTTATATTTGCTTCACTGATATGGCACATGGTCTCATTTATGTCACTTATACCATTGTACAGATGATGTTATGCTATCTGTATATATCTTTATGATTTTGGCCATACTTTAAATCAAAGGGACTGAGGAAAACATAATTAAGGAAAAGAGAGTAGGTGTAACTTCTAAATCTTTTTTGCTACTGTGACATTAGGGCAAGGACAATTGCCATTCACTCCAAATCACAAACAGAAGGTGCCATTGTTGGGATGTGATGGGCACTAGGGCTGTGCAAAGCTGTGCAAAGCTTTGGGTGCTGATCCAATTTGAAGGAGATTCAGCCCAATTCAGCAGCTGAATCTCCGAAATGGAACCAAATCAGGAGACCAATAAAAAGGTCCAAATCAATTTGGAAAAGATTCGGAGAAAGATTCAGAAATTCAGCAATTCAGGCAGTCCCCGCTCGCCGCTGCAGGGAGCTGGACTCAGGCTCCGTGCCAATAAATAGGGGGCAGGGGAGGGGCCTGGAGGAGGGGGGAGGGGACCATGAGGGGACCCACACCAGGACCCATCCCCTGCCTCCCCCAGCCCACCTGAGCACCCCCCTATCCACACCTGGTCTCCCAGCCCCATCAATGGCTGCCCCACCTAGCCCCAGTGTCCTGGCTCTTTTTTTCTTTTTTTTTTAAGCAGTGGCCATCGGAGCCCTCCCCATGCAGCACAGGGCAGTGTGGTGCAGCAGGGATAACCCCCACCCTCCCCACCCAGCAACAGCCAGTGACTGCAGAAATTTTTTGTTTGTTTTTTTTAAAGAGCTAGGACACTGGGGGCAGGTGGGGCAGCCATTAACAGGGCTGGGAGAGCAGGTGGGAGATGGGGGCCTGTTTGATTTGGAGATTTGGCCAATTCAGCAGTGGCCAAAGCTCCGAAGCAGATTTGGCTCTATCAATTCGGGACAGTGATTCAAATCACCAAATCAAATCACTGTTCCCCGAATCAACCAAATCCAAAACAAATACTAACTGCTTTGCACAGGTCTAATGGGCACCCAAATTACAGGCTGCTTGCAGTGGGAAAAACAACCACACAATACCAAACGCATCTGAGACAAATGGCCCATCAGCTAGAGGAACACCAGGTGTGCCAGAGAGAAAAATTTTGGAGAATTCTTGAAATTCATGAGGAATGAGGAAAAATACTGATGGTGGTGGGCAGGGGCAGCACCAGCCTCTTCCCACTGTGGGGACTGAGGTAGGCTAGACAGAAAACTGAGGGGGCTGTACTATACATCTTTTGGCCAAACATATTTTTTCAGCCGAGCCAGAAGCACCACGCCTCTGAGGGCTATGGGCAGAAGCGGGGCTGGCTCAGCTACACAGGGTAGGTGGCGGCAGCCTAGCAGGAGGTGGAGGGTTTGGACAGGGGCAGTGTTGGGAGGGGTGGCTATGGGGGGGGATCTAAGGCAAATTTTGGAGTGGCTATACCCCCCCAAATCCCCCACCGGAACTGCCTCTGGCAGTAGGGGATGACTTGAAGGTATTATAGGGGCTGTCTGTAAGGTGGCCAGATTCTTTGGAATTTTTTAGTCTTTGGAGGAGCCCCCAGCAGTCAGGGCTGGTAAAGTCTGCTGGAAGACTGTTCCTTAAAACCATGGGCAGGATTCTCAAGGAGCTGGGTGGTAGCCAGAGGAAAGGATAAAAAAATTTTACTTATCTTTCTGTTCTGTCTTCTGGTCAGCTTTTTTCCATAATTCTTTTCTCTTATATAATGAATTCTTTTGTTGTTCGTCTCCTTACTGATTGCCTATGGTGAAGAGTGATCTCTGCGCAAGTGATACTCAAGCTGGCTCATTATATGGAAAGGAGGACCTAAAATTTCTGTCACAGCCCAAAAGAAGCATCCACCTGGAGCTGGCAGAAATTACCATGCCATACCTGTGAGGACCCTTGTAAGGGCAGTAAAGCTGAGGCTTGCAGGGATAAGGAGTTATCCCAAGACAAACCCTGATCTGTTCCTTGAGACAAGTGGTGGGATAGCAGGGAGGATCTTGGGGCACTGGAGAGGTTTGTGACAGGGCTAAACAAGAACTACATATCTCAGTGTGAATGTGGATTCAAACCCAATTCAGTTCCAACCCTACTGTGGAACGCTTACAGGACCCTTACAGCATTTTACTATCAACTTCTGACAAACCCAAATATTCAGCAACTGGGAATTCGTGATTCTCACCCACGTGGGTTCTGTGGTGCCATCCCACTCCCCTTGATTCCTCCACCACTCAAAGTTTCAAACACAATGTTGCGTACACTGTTGCGCTAGTGTCAGAATCAAATGTCTTGGGATTGTGTCAGATGTCTCTTATGCAGGAAGCATATTCTTCAGTACTCAAGACTTGGAGTGGCCTGGTCATAGGCTTGGTAGGATGCCATACAGCAACTTGGTGAAGATAAAAATATTCATTGTGTTATATGAAATGATGTACCACACCATTTGCACCCTCCCCTTCTCAAAATCCTAGATCCAATGTTGTTGAACGGAGCAGGACCTCTAGGCAATACTTTGACTTTATCTCTCTCTCTCTCCCTCTACAAAATGATTTGGTAAGACTAGCAGAAATAGTTCAAAAAAGAGATCATAATTTTTTTAATTACAATCAGGTACAGACATGACACTTTTACTGGTATAAATGATCAGAAATCAGTCTATACCTGTAACATAACAGAGGTTTGGCACATAGACTGGTTTAAAAATGGTGGAACCTGATTGAAGATTTGCTCCCCCACCCCCGCCAAAGGCAAATGTGCGTTTGGTTCACTACTGATCTAAACTATGCCCCTTGCAGAAAACCACGTAACAGACTGATTCTGACAGGGGCTTTTTAAATGTCTGCACCTAGCATATGAGCATTTGTCAGTCAGATGACTGTGCTTCCCCACAACTTCCCTAATGGGCCCTACAGGGCAGATGGGACTTGTACTGAAGAATAGGTTTCGTGTCTAAGAGATATATCTGACATACAATCTCAATCTTTGCCTGTTCAAGCACAGCAGTACTGGCAGCTGGCACTCATCTAGGATGCAAAGAGGTCAACTTGACAGCCTGTGACTACTGCTGAAATCTGATATAATGTCTTGTGATTGTCTTTATCAAGTTGTAGAAACAAGCAAACCAGAGGCTGGAAGCTCTGATCCAAACCTGAGGACACAGGAAAAAAAGATTACAAGGACCCAGTTGAGTCTGTGTTTCAGAAATTGCTGTACACGTTTCCCAAGGTGTGTAGAAATCTTGGGTTCTCTCTCAGTAAAGCCACCACATACATATTCCTTTGTTCTCAACTAGATGACAAACTGAAATCAAGCAAGCCTGTCTTGTCTCTGAGACTGCAGCTTCTAGGTCTTGCATATCATACCCCAAAGCAACACTGGACCCACCAAGGCAGAAGCCATGTGAAATGGGAACATGGCCTTATAAAGTCATGTGAAAACACCAAGTCCCAGAGTCAAAACTATACCCCAGCAGAACTAAACCCCTACTTGAAGGCATTTAAGCTTCTCTTTATATGCTAATCATTGGGAAAAGAGAATGAAACTGAACAATTTCAAATTCTGAAACATTTCAGTCTCCCAGAAGTGAAGTATTTTTGGCAAAAATTTTTATGAAAACTTTTCCTATTTTTGACCACCTGTTCTGAGAGAAATGAGGAAACACTGCCTAGGAGCCCATTACCATCATCTAATGCCAGTTTTGGGGGAACACTTGTTCACCAGAGCATCCCAAGGGATGACAAGGTCGAACGGTTATAAACTACTGCAAGACCATTTCAGGCTGAACATAAGGAAGAATTTCTTTACTGTCCGAGCCCCCAAGGTCTGGAACAGCCTGCCATCGGAGGTGGTTCAAGCACCTACATTGAACACCTTCAAGAGTAAATTGGATGCTTATCTTGCTGGGATCCTATGACCCCAGCTGACTTCCTGCCCTTTGGGCGGGGGGCTGGACTAGATGATCTTCCGAGGTCCTTTCCAGCCCTAATGTCTATAAAATCTATGAAATACGATCTCCTTCATGAGAAAAGCCACAATTTAACCCAGTGTTCCACGGGGGTGGGGGGTGTTCTGAATAACTTACAGTTGTATTCTTTCAAAAAGCATCCAAACTCTATTTAAAACACTCCAAATGATGGAAATGTATCCCATCCCTTTCATCATCTGTTCCAGATTACCTTCACAAATTAAAAATGTTTCTCAATTCAACTTCCAAACACAGAATCTTGTAAGACTAGCTTAATGCTAGATTATAGACCTCTGTGGTAGAACTTCATGTGGTATGTAACATATAGCAAATCATATTTCAACTTTCTCACTGATAGACAGGATTGAGTTCAGTGAAAGGCCATGATTCAGAGTCCGAATTCATTCTTTTATCACTCTTCTGAACCTTCTCAGTTTCTTGCAATGTGTACACTTTGCAATGAAGATGGGATTTATATTTGACAGAACAAGCATAAATTTCTACATAGATGGCAAAAGTTTTTCTTTCTCTTGAATTCTATGATCACAAAACCCCAATGAAGATACAAATGCAGTAGCCTTGTATACTGGTAATTAAATTAAACATTTCTGTGAATTAAATTTAATTTCACTAAAGTCTAAATACTTATTAAACAGGTATGAAGATGAAGAAGCTACAGGTGAATAAATAACATTGGCATGTACCTTTGTCATCACAAAGCTTCCCATTTGCACAAATATATTTTGATCTTTTCTATGCTATTAAATCTCTCTGGTGCATTTTTTACTGCAATCTTATATATGTTGGGAGGTAGCAACATGCAAACAGTCTCCAATCATTTAAAATGAACCAACACTTTTAGTACCATTGGTGACACTTATTACCAGAAATTATGAACTAAAAATCTGAGAAGGATACATATGTAATATATCACATTTTCTGTTGCCCTTGTTTTTTGGGGGGGAAACAATTACACACAGTATAGCATCAGAAAATCAAATCTACATATAAGGAGCTTCTGTCTCCACCATATAAATTAAAAAGACACAAATATTTTAGAAGTTCCAGAAAGGTTTTTATTTTAACCTATGACCTGCTTTACCCATAGAATCTCCTTGAGCTAAAAGCTATGGATCTGCCCTTTTCTCCTTTATACTTTCAAGATAATAGGTATTATTACCCATAACTTTTTATTTAAAGGAATTGTGCAGCCAGGAAATGAATGAATTTAATTATCAATGCAGTGTGAAAAAAATCATTAGAGCAAGAGCCTGGAACACCACATATTAAAAATAAACAAAGGCTATTAAAAACAGTTTCAAAAAACAAATGTCAAATTTTCTCCAATTCTCAAAATATAACTAATGTAAATACAAAAATAACAGCCATATGTAAACATCTATAATTATTAAAAATATTACTCTAAGAAAATGCTAAATGACTGATTGGATCATTTAACTTTAAATCTATGCTTTATGTGGCAATATAGGGAGGTAATTTGATTACTATGCATAGAAAATTTAGAATTCTAATACGATCTAAAAGTTTCACCTTCATAAGACAAAATTTTCATTATGAAATTGTATTTAATAGTAGTCACACAGAACTGCCTGCCTGGTTGTATAATATGATATTTCTATGGCCTAAAGACTATGCATTATAAAACAACTTAAAAATAAAACAAAACTGATACTCCTGCCTTTTCAAATTTTACTATACTCTCATATAGGCTGTCTGATGAAAACATGTGCTTGGCACTAACACAGTGAAGCAATCAAACTATACATTGTTTCACAAAACTATTTTATTAACTAAAAATCATTATGATGTCATCAGGGGTGTACTTGGTAGCTGTGTTGGTCTGAGACAAAAAGACATAGAAAAAACTAGAACTCCTGGTTCCAAAATGATACCTTTTATTAAACCAATTTGGTCTAATAAACCAATATGAGACCAAGTTGTTCTAATAAAAGGTATCATTTTGGAACCAAGAGTTCTAGCTTTTTGTATGTCATTATGATCTCATTGCACTTTTTACACACAATGGTTTATACAATACCAGTATATTCTATATATTACTCTTATACAAAAATCAGCCAAATTTTGCCATATGCACAAGCAATTTCAGCTGAAGCTCTGTCATCATATCCCAGAATTGTGCTTGGCCCAATGGATGCTCTTTTAATTTTCCAGGTCTGATTATTCCTCTCTCAGCTTAGGAGCTGCATTTTTAAATGTCACACAAAGTAATATTTTAGGGTAGAAAAAGTTAAGTGGGTCACAACAAAGGCCAGTTGTACTCTTCTTATGGATGGTTAATCTTGAAACAAGTAACATTTCCAAAGGAGTAGATGCCTTAATTGTAATACATTAAAAAGTACTGGAATATCCTAACATACTTTTAGTTACATACTGTTTGAAGGATTATATATTCATTAGTGATTACTAAAAATTGGATTTTTGGTTTTGTTCCTGGTTATTTAGGGTATGACATGCCATATGCTGTAATTTTTCCCTGACTCAGGCTGTTATCCTGCAGACTTTTCTGACCTGTAACTTTACCATTAAGGGCAGCCCTTACTAATTTCAAAGTGGCAATATCTGGTAGTAAAGTCAAGCATGCACAGAAATGTCTACAGGATTAGGGCTCACCTATTTTCTCCAACCCAGTCTCTTCCCATAGAAGAAATCAGAAGGGAATTTAGAGTTTGAAAAACACTGAGCAAAAGGGCTAAGAACATTTTAAAGGGTAAAAAAATAGGAAAACCAAAATGAACATTGTAAAAGAGGCCTAGTCTGCTGAGAAAAAGATAGTAATAAAATATTCCAGAAAGTCAGTTGTTAAATATAGATGCTAGAATATAGGTTAACAAAAAGACCTTGGACCAAATTAACCACAGTTGTAAGGGATGAAATTAGATGTTGATAAAGTTGTGCCTTGAGAAAGGGTCGAGGCTATTACAGAAGCACTAATTGTGAATGGGAGGAATTGCAATTGTCCTTAAATATGGACAGTGGAAGACAGAGCAAATAACTTAAAACTATACTGGAACATCTCCAGATTCTCTTCCCCTCTCCCCACAAACAGAAAAAAAAATGCCACCAAGGTATGGACTACTCTGCTCCAGGTTCCAGCAAAAAGAACCATTGTCTTTTCTACAAAGGATCTAAGACTCAAGTAAGCCCTCCTGCTATTTTGATACATGTCAGATTCTAACTATGGCACCTTTCTGGAAAATGTTGTCATTCTTTTTACTTCCTCCAATGGTGGTTGCTCCCATTGTGAGCATGCATGAGAAAAGGATAGCACAAGTAACACCTTTCCTTTATGTTGCCTGTAAGTGCAACAGCTGTAGAGGGCCAATGTCTGCAATGGTATTAATTACTTCTAAACAAGCAGGGAAGGAGACAAGGAGACTAAGCCAGCCACAAAGCAGAGAATACATATCACAGAATGCCCCAACCCTATGCTGGACACTTTACTTGGGGAGTGCAGAAGCAAAAAGCCTATTAGACCTCTTGTGGGGATGGGACCAGAGTCTAAACAGACAAATCTGATTGCCTTCTGTGATGAGATGAGATGGTTGACTCAGTGGATGCAGAGAGCAGTGAACATAATATGCCTTGACTTTAGCAAGGCTTTTGATATGGTCTCCCACAAAATTCTTGCAAGCAAGCTGAGGAAATACGGGTTGGATAGAAGGGTAGTAATCAATAGCTCAATGTCTAGCTGGCAGCTTGTATCAACTGCACTGCCCCAGGGGTCAGTTCTAGGGCTGCTTTTGTTCTACATCTTCATCAGCAATCTGGAAGGTGAGATGGAGCACACCCTCAGCAAGTTTGCAGATGACATCAAGCTGAGGGGAGCAGTAGATACTATGGAGGGTAGGGCTAGGATTCAGAGAAACCTCAACAAACTGGAGGATTGGACCAAAAGAAATCTTATGAGGTTCAAAACAGACAAGTGCAAAGTCCTTCACTTAGGACAGAACAACCCCATGAACTGGTACAAGCTGGTGGCTGACTGGCTAAGCAGCAGCTCTACAGAAAACAACTTGGGGGTTATACTGGACAGTAAGCTAAATATGAGCCAACAGTGTACCCTTGTTGTGAAGAAAGCTAATGGCATACTGGGCTGCATTAGTAGGAGCATTGCCAGCAGATCCAGGGAAGTGATTATCCCTCTCTATTCAGCATTGGTGAGTCTGGAGTACCGTGTCCAGTTTTGGGGCCCCCACTACAGAAAAGATGTGGACAAGTTGGAGAGAGTCCAGTGGAGGGCAATTAAAATGTTTACGGGGCTGGGGGACATGACTTATGAGGACAGGCTAAAGGAACTAGACTTATTAGTATGGAGAAGGGAAGAATGAGAGGGGATTTAATAGCAGCCTTCAACTTCCAAAAAGAATGGAGCTAGACCAGGAGAGGGCAAAGTCCAGCCCACGGGCTGCATTGAGGCCCACAGCAGAATTCGTTTCCCAGCAGCCCCTGCCCGCATCACTGTAACTGGTTTCCGTGGATACTTCAGCAGCAGAGCCAGCATTTCCGTGAAGACTGGCTCCAGCAGTGCTAGCAGTGTGCGCGGATGGCAGGGAACTGCTGTGGGGCTGGGACCTTGCAGTGGTAACAGCATGGTCCAGAGCCAGGGCCAAACTATAATCAGCTGCCTGCACACCCTGGGCAGGGGCCTGCAGACAGTGGATCGTGGCTCTGCCTTGGCTCTGGACCACGCTGTCACTGCCACAAGATCCCAGCCCTGGCCCCGGAGAAGCTCCCTGCTTAGCCATGTGCCCTGTCAGTGCTGCTGGGGCCAGTCTCCATGGAAACCCTGGCCCCTCACTGTCAGTCCCACTGCTACTGAGGTCTCTGTGGAAACCAGGTGCAGCAACGTGGGCAGGGGCTGCTGGGAAATGGAGTCCGGCCATCAGCTGGATCTGCCATTTTGCCCACCCTTGAGCTAAACTGTTCTTAGTGGTGGTAGATGGCAAAAGAATGAGCAATGGTCTCAAGTTGCAGCAAGGGAAGTTTAGGTTACATATTAAGGAAAACTCTCTCAGTAGGAGGGTAGTAAAACACTGGAAGAGGTTACCCAGAGAGGTGGTGCAATCTCCACCCTTGGAGGTTTTTAAGACACAGCTACAAAAAAGTTTAGCAGGGATAAAATAGCTGGGGAAGGTCTTGCTTTGAGCAGGGGGTTGGACTAGATGGCCTATACAGGTACCAGCCAACCCTCATTTTCTATGATTCTAAACCCAATTATTTTTCTGCTGTATAGTTTTGGCCAGATAAGTACTTCTATTTGGTTTCCCTCCTGCTTTGCTCTCTGATAGCTTTGAGGTTTATGGTGGATGTGTTGTCTTTTTTCAAAATATTGGCAGTACATTCTAGTGCCATAGAACTTACTTTCATTAAGGTCTTACATATTCTCCTTCTGGATCCTTTCTTCAAGTGCTTTAAGTATAACATTGTCTTTGCTTGTAGGTAAAGAGTTTCTACAGTTTGAAATTTGCTGTTGATGGTGCCAAATTGTCCGTTATCATTTCTCTAAACCAGGGGCGGGCAATTATTTTGGGCAGAGGGCCGATTACTGAGTTTTGGCAAGCCATCAAGGGCCGCATGACAGGCAGCCCAGGGCAGATAAATATTAATTTTGTAAATTTTTTAGGGGCTCCGCGGGCTTGATAGAATGGCCTGGTGGGCCATATCCAGCCCCCAGGCCACATTTTCCCCACCACTGCTCTAAGCTGTCTCTACCTGCCCCCACTCACATTTCCTTATAAATTAGAACCTCAATTGTTTCCTTTTCCCCTTAGTAGAAGTACTTCTACTAAGCCACTTTATGAAGCATTTTAAGATCTTTAGATGAAGTATACTGCATTGTTAATGAGGTGCCCAGAAACCTTCACATATTGTGTTAAGGAAAAAATAACCTGTTATCAATTAACTAACTCCTCCTTTATTTTTAAAGCTATGAAAAGTTCACACCACAGCTTCCCAATGCCTTCTTGAGTATACAACATTTTACCGCTTCTTCGTTGGCCTACTGTGATGCTAGCTATGAGAAAATTACTAAAATAAGAATGCTCCTCCCTCACTGACACGGCTCCAGCAGTGACTGCTAAAAAGATGTACTATGTACCATGATTTAAATTAATAATGGAACTGTGACAAAAGAACCAACATCAAAAAAAATATTTTTGAAGGACAATTTATTTTTCATGACTTTATATACAACACAGAATCATACTTCAATCTTCTGATTTGCAAGTGAATAACCTCTATCTGAAGATACAATTCAGATATGTGCTGAAAAGAAAATGTCTTTCTTCAGCGTTTCCACTATTAGGCAAGCAGATGGCTCAATCTAAATGACCATGTGAAGGGGAAGAAAAAAAAAAGACTAACAGATCAATATCCTCACCATGATTCCTGCGTTCCAATAAATACCAAACCATCAGTAACAAGCAGCGCAGAGGACAGAGTATTGAAACAGCATTTTAGGGTAAATAGTACATAAGAAACAAATCAACACTGCTAAAAAGCAACCCGAGAATAAATGGCTAATATAAATATGTAGTAGTAAAACACCTGAATAAAAACATAAGAGGGATTATTATTATATCAATACATGTGGTTATCTTTCATGTCAATACCATAATAAACCTCAAAGAATCAATTCCTATCAAATGTATGCAGTAGCTAAGAAAAACACCAAAGAGAAACAAAACTTCAGTACAGAATAAGCTTTAAGTAACTTCCACTTTAACTCTGGACAAAAAGTACTCCTTTAGGATGCTGCAATGATGTCAAATAGACTAAGATATGCCAGAAATGAATCAGAATAGAGCTAACTCAACAGCTGGGAAAATGTGCCAACCCAACAGGTTTCAAAAATCAACAGAAAACTTATTTGCTGTAAACAGAATTCTCTGATGGCAGTATCTCTGAATCCATAGTCCTATGTCACATGACTCCCCCAGCGTGTAGCATCAAGGAGTAGATTCATTGATTTGTTAAGATTTGTTGCTTTGAGGCACAACCATTATGTATGTATGTGTCTTCAGGGATATAAACAGACTCATCATGAAACCATCAGTTCTTCCCTGACCTGGGCCTTAACTTAAGCAATAGAAGGAACCAATTCTCAAAAGGAATGGCAGTGGGTGAGTTCATATCCATAGATAACACCTTTTTCAGGAAGCAAGATATTTACCTATAATTGAGTTCTTTTAGGGACAGCAACCAACCTAGAAATATACCTTTACCCACCAGCTTTACATTTCTCTCTTTTCTTCTTTATTTAGTTAGCTTTATGAAAACAGAAATGAAAAGATGCCCAACCTCAACAAATGGCATCTTACCCAAGTCTAAAAGTTGTGCAAGTATTCTTGGAACAAGCCAAGTAACTAGGGCTTCCCATCCAGCAAAGCACTTAAGCACATGCTTAACTTTAAAGTCCTAGTAACTTCAAAGGGAATATTTACATGCTTAAATCCTTGCTGCCAAGGAGCCTTTCTACAATCTAAATTATACAATTTGGATTTGCTTGGTGACACATGTAGTGTACAAAACAGGAGCTCAATAAGGCAGCCCCCAAACACAGGCCTGTACCTTACCAGCACAATCTAGCTCTACGTTGATAACTTTATGATTCACCTTTGTGAAGAGCTTGCACTTTCAACTTTGATGAAAGACAATATAAACCAAATTAAACTGTATTGTACTGAATGAAATCTGGCTAAAGTCAATGGCAGACTTTCTGCTGACTTCTGTGGGCCTTAGATCAGTTTCTTAATTAATTACTTTTGATTCTAAATACAGAAAAACTCAGAAAACTATACAAGAAAACAAGGCTTTAGTTTGAAAATCAATTCATTTTTCTTTGGGGGACTTTAATTTTATCACAGTCCTAGTCATATATGAAAGAATAGCGCTGAGCTAGTTATACAGAATTATACTATTTTTGCAAACTACAATTTATTATAACAAGCATCTAACAGAAGTGGCAAGGTTATATATTTAGTCTGATTCAAGTACTTACCAATATACTAAGTATATAAGTACATGTATATAAGTCCATGCACATGGAATTACTAACAGAAAATTCTATCGCTGAGCCTGATATAGAAAGCACTACAAATGTACATTCATCAGCATAGAATAGTTCAAACAGATGATGAATATCCTGTTATTTCACAGAATTAATCACTTGTCCATTTGGAATTAACTCAAGCTATTTAGCGCAAAAATGGTTCTAAACACATGAAAATTAAAATAGAATTCAAAAATACTTGCAAAACTCCCAACATAAGGACAAAATGTACTGCAAGTCCCACAGAAGGTGATACAAGCAAAACTGCAATAAATAAATAAAAGTTTGAAAATAATTATGAACTGAGGAAACCCTTGAAATCTTTTGATATCCACTACTGGGCAGCAACAAAAAAAATTAGCTTTTCATTTAAAACATCAGCCTGGTATGTGTAAGTAACAGCGGTAATACATTACTAACTGGTCACAGAAAACAAAAAGTAGTTCATTAATATGCCAAGAAGTGCCAGTTTCAGCACTGCCCAAAAGCAATTGTGAATTCTGTTTTGCCAATGTACAAATTAGGGTGGATTAGCCTTTTTTTTTCCAATGTTAACCATTATCACAAAGCTTTTGAATTCACTAAATCCTGCTTGTATGCAGTCCTGTGGCTGTTTCAGTTGAGTGCATACAGATTTTAAAAGTCTTCAGAATAAGTCAACAGATTTGAATAGATTTAAAAAGAACTTAATGTTGTACTCTATTTGCTAGGGAAAATTTCATGTTTCTCATTTTGTGCCAGGAATTCCTATGGTATGTAAAATATTTAAGTAGATGGTTAATTCTAGGCTTTAAAACATTTGCACTTCCTAATATTTCAGCTCGGCTTGTACTTTTTTAATTTAGGATTTTCAAAGATCCATTGCCAGGCTGCTCAGTAATCATAGTAGAACCCAGATGAAGCACCACCATATTCCATTAATGTCTTGCTACAAACACTATGAAACTAATCCTCAAGCCAGCCCTGAAGATGATGGGGGGGGAGGTGGGAAGACAACAGTGGGGAAAGAGGAAAGAAGTATTATCCCCATTTTACAGACAGACAAATGGAAGGAAGATTTAATAATTTTATTAAAATAAATAGGCCTCTGTTTCAGAATGAATACAGTCTACTATTTTCTCTGAAGGCAACGCATCAACTTCTGTTGAAATAAGGCAGTTGTCTCCTCTATCTAAAGGGGAAAGGTGGAAGCACAGTAGCACTCCAGTGAAGCCTTTTCTGACTGAGGAAAGCAACAAGAAGTTTGAGAAGCAGCTTAGCCATATCAAGTCCATGTGAAAAGATAATTCCTCAGCTCTGTATGTTAAGTAGGAGAATATTTTTAAGGGAAAAGACTGCCAGATGAATGTGGGAAGGAAAAGGAATCTGGCTAAGATGTAAATGCTCCCAGGCAGCCATGTTTAGTTCTTCAATCAGTTCTGCTGAGCAAAGTCCACACTTTTTCTGCAGTCTGAAATCCTGGGCCAGGAACAGACATTAAACATAAACAGATTTAAGTGATCAGACACTGGTTTAAACCTGTAACACAACAGAAGCTCAGTGCACTTAAACCAGCTTCAAAATGGCTGAAACTGGTTTAAGATAAACCTGGTTGAATGTAGTATCAGACATAACTATTTTGAGTCAAACTGGTTTATGAATCTTCTGTCCCAGACCCCATCCTGGTTCAAGTTAAATCACAGCCCCCCAGCATGCTTTCCAGCCCTGGGCTGGGCTGGGCTGGGCTGGGCTGGGCTGAGCTGTCTGCTCCAGAGAGCAGGGCTGCCTTGCCCCTCTGCTCCCAAGCTGGAGCAATAAGGACTGGCTAACAAGAGGATGCAGGGGAGCAAATCTGGCTGGGGATACAGCCCAGTCTGTGGGGGGAACTGCCCCCTCCTGGCAAACCCTGGCTGGGGGCTGGGGTCAGGGAGGGGAGTTAAACCCACTTCCCCCATTCACACTTACTGCTGGCTGCGATTGTGGATGACAAATCCCAAAAGCACCTGGAAGCAGGAAGAAGAAGTAATGAACAACCCTGCAGAGTCCTGCTGCTCTGATTTTGGACTACAAATCCAAGAGAACTCGGAGCAGCAGGAAGAGGAAGTGAACACACAGACAGAGAGTTGTGTTCTAGTGCCCCCCCCCCCCCC
>NW_017728998.1:22974430-22987530 GCF_001723915.1 Gavialis gangeticus | reverse complement strand
CCCCCCCCCCCCGCTTCTGGCCTGAGCCACGACTGGCATGTGGCTGCATTTCCTGAATCAAAGGTAAATGTCTGTTCACTTCTGTTTCAATTTAATACCTACAGCTTAGACTAACCTGCAAAGACTAAGTCAATTTAGCCTCGGGCTTTTTGACTGTTTGTACTTAGCCCCAGTAATCAAGCTTTTTCTTTTGATAATTTTTTGCCTGCTACCCCTGGGAATTTCTCTCTCCTCCAATTTCACAGCTCTACCTACTGCTCTTAATCACCATCATACACGCTTCCCTCTTTAGACCTAATGAAAAATGCCTTGCACTTGCAAGCTTGTCTGACTTTATCCTAACCATGCAGTTGGTCCAATAAAATACATCATCCAAAAAAATCCTGGCCTCTACCAACACTTGGGGCATTTCTGAACATTAGGATTTTCTCAGAACCAGAAAAAAAGGATGTTTACCCCTATCCATCTCTTTGAACCTTTCTACATCTGCCCTTGAAGTCTAAAAAGCACATATGGGGCATTGATCTAGGAAGCTCTGAGGCTGTAATTGTACTTACCTTCTTTAACAACTATTTGACAAAGGCATCGTTAATAGGAACACAACACATTTCATGGGATGGAGGTGGAGTTTGCACAGAAAAATTCTTTGAGAATCTAGTAGGCAGACTTCATGAAATTTTTCAGGGGAGAAATAAATACAGCTAACCTCTAGGACCAGAGCAGATTGGTTTGGTGAGTTTCAAGGCAAATCTACAATTTCCCAGACAGATCTGGAAGTGGACATTAGCAACAGACTGGCTAGAATGGGATACAAGATGGGGAGGTTTACTCTGGCAAAGGGCCAGAGCTGCTTGGACATTTACTCTGTCTTGCCTCTCTAATCTAGGGAAGAAAACCTAGGAAAGTGGAGCAGGTCACAATATTAATGCGTACAAGGTTTTTCTCACATTCCTAAAACTGACAAGAACTTGTCAGCTTCTCCCTGCTGATTATTTTCTTTGAAATTACATTGCGGGACTGAGCTATTGTTTTAAACGTCCTCAGTATTACTGCTGTAAAACTACATGTGCTTTTCTATGCAATGCAATAAGCTATGGTCTTTACTGAAGAAAGTTTACTGAAGAATCCTCAGATCATGTGAATTTGCAACACTGGTACTTGATATCAGCAGAGAAACACTGACACCATAAAACAAGTCTAATTGGAATAACCATCAGCCAGCTGAGATCTCATCATTCCCATGGGAGTTCCTGAAAAGATTGTGCATCTCCACCACAACAGTCTCTGAAACCTGGAACACACTCCGGAAAGCATTCAGTATTTAGACAGATTACAGTTCATAAAAATGTCGAGTACATTTAATTTTTTTTTATATGCAGATTGTTAATTGTCAAAATGTATAAACAAAAGCTTTAAAAAAAAAAGTAGAAACTGCTTCTTCTACCCAGGTCATTCAGTTAAGCCAAGGCTGCCCAAATGGTGACCTATGGGCTGCACGTGGCCTGCAAAGGCTTAGTCTGAAGCCCCTAGGTTCTCACCCAGCCACTGCTTCCCCATTGCTATAGCTGCAACTGCAGCCAGAGGCTCTGGGAGCTCCTCCCTCAGGCCTCTGCATCCTGCCCCACCCCAGGGGGCAGGGCAGAGCACTGTGTCACACCCCCCAGTGCCGGGGAAGCTCATGGTGTGGGGCACCAGGATACAGCAGAGAAGACCACACTCAGGGAGCTGAAGGTGAGGTTGAGGCACCTGCATGCATAGCACAGCAGGGGATGGTAGAGACGGGTGGAAGCACCCATGTGCCCGGTACAGCAGGGGAGTGCTTGGGGGGCCCTTGGCCCATGCTGGCATGCCCCTTGCAACATATGATCCCCACTGGTGTAGCCCACAGGGCACCCAGCCGCTAAGAAGCCAGACAGGCCTGAATTAAACAAACCCAAGTCCCCAGAAGTGAAACTCTGCCACAAGTGCCAATATAGCTTCTACTCCAAACAACAAACCACTGAAAATTCAGACTTTTAGGCTCTTATTGAAACCAAAGACATAGGGCTTGATGCATATTGGGCTTTTTTACCTCTATATTGAAAGTTAAAGTCGGATTAGTCTACCTGCTTGTGTACCAGTGGACAGGCCTATAAGGCATTTCAACATGGAGGAGCTCACATCTTGTTTTCAATCTCATGGAATTTTTCTATTTGTTCTCCTTCTCATGGGGTGTTCATACCTTTCTTTGTTTAAACTAAAAATCATCTAGAATGTGGATACATATTTTGCTCTGTATATGGAAAACACAGGCATGACCTTCATTTGGGGGTTCATTTCAAACATTTCACACAGCTCTAATCATATTTCACTACCCTGGAAGTGATTGTGATGTCCAGAACACTGAATTATGTCATTAATTAAGGAATCGGGCAGGAGGTGGCTGATTATAAAGGGAGAGAGAATCAGTACTTACACAAAAGTATTTTCATAATCAGTGATGATAGAAAGAGAAATAAAAAAAAAATTACATGGCCGTTTAATAAAAATGTATGTCCTGATATATTGTTTTAAAAAAAGCCTGTGTATAGAACATACTGTTGACCTTCGGTGGTCAACTAAAAGAAAAGGATAGGCTTCAGTAACTGTCACTTGTCATGGGAAAAGATGTAAAGAAGTTCTGCTTTGGAAGCATTCTTCCCTAATTTTAATTTATCTCAAAACATACACTAGAAAAGGGTAGGATAAGCATCATAATCCATTTAAATTCCCCTTTCTTTAAAAATGTTGATTTTACCTGAAATACAATGAGAAACATGCAAAAGCAAGAATAACACCCACTAAAGTATCAGAGATTAGTTCATTAATAGGTTCAAGCAACTGGCCATGCATCAGCATAACATTAGATGCTAACTGATTTCCCACTGTAAGCCACTTACACAACTGAGCATTTGCAAATCATCTGAAGATGCATGTCAGAGTGAGAGATGACAGTGTTAAAGAAATACATTTTTCATTTATTCTATTAGTAATACACATTATTGAATATGCTATAGTGCAGACAATAAAAAGGGCTTGTCTTTTTCATTTATTTGCCAAGTCAGAACATACTATATAAAACATGCCATTTCTTTTTTTTAAGGCATTATTTAAACAATGGTTTGTGAACTATACATATACAGTAATATAGGACCAGGTGAGACAATGGTTTTACAAGACAGTCCGTAGACTTGTAGGTGGATTTCCAAAGAGGACATTTGGGATTATGTTATGGAATTTGATCTTTTAAGCCCCATTCAGCCAAGTGTTTAAGTATATGTGTTGTCCCACTGAAGTCCATTGAAAATACTGAAAATTAGGCAAGTACTTAAAAGAATTTTCCAAAACAGAGTGTTAAGATGCTGGTTTTGTGGGGGGGGGGTTGGGTGTGTATGGACAAAATGGGGGCCCTAAATTGAAGTGGTGGGTTTTTAAAAACACCAGTTCAATTTAGGGCCCTTTAAACCCCAAGTCGTGCACACACCCAAACTTGCCTGCCTCTCTGGTGGCGGGAAGAGGAGAGCAAGCTGCCAGTGGGTGGAGTGGCCCCTGGGCTGCGGTGGGGGATTTAGTGCTTCCCTCCATGGCAGCAACAGCCCCCCCCACACACACACACCAGGCAGCACACACCCACAGACACCTGGCTCAGGCGGTCCTGGGGGGACACTACCACCACAGAGGGAAGCACCAGGTGCCCACACAGCTCAAGCAGGCAGGCAGGCTCCAGGGGGGAGAAAAAAAAAAGATCAGGTTCATTGTTTTTCTTGGGCGGAGCTGCCTTCCAAGGCTGCTGCCAGGCTGCCTGCATGGGCTTCCTGCAGAGCCCCTGAGCTGCATGGAGCCCGGTGCTTCACTCCGCAACTGTAGGGCAGCAAACTAAAACTCCTTGGAGGAGTTTTAGTTTGCTGCTCTCCGAGTCATTGAAGGTGCATTATGCCACCATATTTGCTACAGCAGCTAGAATTACTGCACAATACGCCACCGATGCGTGCAAACTCCAACACCATTCAAGCGGTGCAAAAGCATTTAACTTTAAAGTGTCATGCACACATGCCCCTCGTTTTGTCTACACATAGCCATGAGTTCTTGGAATTTTCTGAAGGCAAGCATTGGCCATTCTGGAGTTTTGAAAATTTAGCCACTGCAACTGACATGCAAGCTGCTGCTGAGATTTTCAGAAGCCAGTTGCTACGTAGGCTATGGTACCCAGGCATTGCTGTTCCTATCATAATCAGCATACTAGGTAATCAGCAGGAAGCCAGAAGGCAACAGGATAAACCACACAGAACCAGGAAACATTTACAACTTTGGAAAGGCAAAGAAGCTGGGATTGGAAATGCATTACTATCACTCACTCGCAGCCTGCCTGCTTCAGCTAGGAGCAGTGGCTAGACTGCAGAAAAGAAATGTGCACCACCTAAGGGAGTAATGTAGCACACATACACTCACAGCAATGCCTTTCATAAGTACCATATTTTCTCACATACAAAGCATTTTTTCCAATAAACAGTTCTTAGAAGTTGGAGTGTGCAATATATGCGAGACATATAGTAAGAGCAGTTTCTGTTGCTTACCAGGCAAAAGCAAAAATCTGCATGGGATCCACAAGAAGCAAACCAACAGGCAATTTCAGCTCCCTAGCTGCTCCTATTTAGATATTTACTACAAGGAAAGGTATTTTTTAATTCATTTCGCCTTTCAAAAACAAGGTGCATATCTTGTTCCAGGGTGCATTATATGCAAGAAAATACGGTATAGCTATTTGCCACTATTTGCCAGCCACACTCTAGGAAAATTAATTGCACATTGACCAAGGGAACAGTAACTCACCTGTTAATAGGAGTGAGGCAGAGGGGGAACATTGCCATGTCACTGATACATATTGAAAACATTTTTCACTGGTTATAGACAAACAGAAAAAGGATCACTAGATTTCTGACTACAAAGAACTCTACTGAACATTCCCTGGCACTACAAGAAGTCACTCTTATACTTTGTACAAAGGACTATCAGTTACCTTTGCTCTGGGTTTGTTCAAAAGATAGGTAGACAGACAGACATACTTGTGTATATATGTATGTATACACACACACATACATATACATATATGCATACATACATACACACACACATTATAGATATAGAGATATAGCGCCATCCCATATCTTGACAAAATTTAAGCATGCTAACCTTTAGCAAGGAGCAAGAGTAGGGGAAAGATCTGTTAAAGATCTGATTGAAAAGATGTGGGCTCATAGCTTTTCCAGCTATTTGCTTGTTTCTGTATTAATGAAAAGACAAACAAAAGTATATTAAATCTCTATAGGAGCAAGGGTTGTACCACACCCCAACAGTAAATATGGCAGACAGCAGGGTTAGACCCGAGGCACCTAACACACAGCAGGGACTATAGTGGATGCATGCAGTGAGACTCAACATTTCTACAAGCAGAGCTGGTTTTTAGTACACTTTGGAAAGGCTACAAAAGTAGTGCTGCCTGTTTCTCCCTACATAGAACCAGTTTCTCTCCTCAAAGCATAGGTCTGGTCTACATATTTGGAGTGGAGATGACTCTTTAAGATACATCCCAAAAAGTTACTTGTTTCACTTCACATAAAAAGGTAAGAGAAGGCAGGCACTTGAGATACCATTCCTCTTTTATAGTGCGAGACCGTTTCAGGCTGGACATAAGGAAGAATTTCTTTACTGTCCAAGCCCCCAAGGTCTGGAACAGCCTGCCATCGGAGGTGGTTCAAACACCTACACTGAACACCTTCAAGAGCAAATTGGATGCTTATCTTGCTGGGATCCTATGACCCCAGCTGACTTCCTGCCCTTTGGGCAGGGGGCTGGACTCTGATCTTCCAAGGTCCCTTCCAGCCCTAATGGCTATGAAATCTATTTCTTCCTCCAGTAGTGTAACCCAGCTGCACACATTTTCCATCTCAGCAGCTGTTAGCTTTTGCTCTGCATTTCCAAGGCTACCTTCACAAAGGAGTATGCCAGCTAGGAGCTTTCTTTTTTTTGTCTTGTTATGTGAAAGATGAGACTCTTCTCTTACTCATAAGAGCATTGTTCTTGTGAAGGGGAGCACTCCAGCTCCACCATGATCAGATTACCTATACTATATCATTTATTCTTTAGAGTCCTCCAGTATAGTTTTGTTCTCATTTTATTTCATCCACATTGTCCCAAGCCTTACCCTTCACCTCCACAAACCCAGAGGGCCTTACGTAACAGCAGAACCACTGTTGTGAGAAGAGAGCCTGAGAAGTCCTCTGTACCTTCTGTGCTCCTCATGCCATGAACTGCAGCACTGCGTTATCGCTCTCACCATGACAGTGTGGAAGTCAGCCTGCAACTATGAAAATTCACTGCCAAAAGCCCACAATGAGAGGTAAAAAGGCCATTTGGCTGGAGATGTATCCCAAGTGTTGCAGTAGCAACTGTGCCGCTTCTCCATGGTCAGGGGTGAGGAAAGATTCAAGTTCAACGGGCTTGTTTTCAAGGTTCTGCCACTCACTGTTTGTGCTAGGGCTTATCATTTCTTTTGTTTTTGCTTTATGTTTGAACTCTTTGGGTTACCCGTTATAGATTGTTTTGCTTTATGTTGCTTTTTAATGAGTCAGAACTGTATTGAATCATTAAGCATTTTCATAGCTTTGTTTTGATATGAACTTCTTTTCTCCTTTCACTTCAAAACCATTTTTTCCTCAACCAAATTTCTCTTCCCAGCTTGCACAGCCAGATTTTCATGTTACTGTGGGTATGAGACTCAATGTGTACTACTCATGCATTTTTAAATGTTGACTTATTGAATGTATATTTAGGCTGCTCCCATTCTCTCTGTCCAGCACTCATAGACAGAACTGAGCAGTTGCAAAGAAATTTAAAAAGAATTAATTGTTTGAGAGGGCTCAGGAAGAAGCAGATTACTAAAGTACATTCTGAATTTCTTTCTTCTGTTTTTGCTAGCTATCAGTCTAGGTCCACTCTTTAACATACAGAAATGAAGTTAAATTTTGCTTAAATATACACCCTGACAAAATTAAGTGGAGAACGCACATTTTGCTATATATATTCGTAACAAGATGGTTTATTATATTTAGTTATTTAAGGAAATATGTACACATTTTTGACTATCACTATCTGATAATGTGTTACACAACCATTATGCTACATAATGCGATACACAACCATTCTTGCAACAGGAAGGTGTGAGTCTCTTTTTATGCTACTGCAAGCTACAGCAGCTCTATAGTCAGTGTTTATTTCCAGATGTAGAAGTAATTATTTACAACAGGCTCCACTCATGCTTAAATTGAGAAATTTCTGTATGTAGGTGTAGCATGTGTCTTATTATGTGTACGTGTGCTAGTGAAAAAATATTAATTCAAGACATAACGTGCATCCATCCCACTGAGCGCTTAGCATTAACAAACCTGGTATCTGTAATTCTGCAAACGTGCCAAGAGATAGAAGTCACCATATTATTACGGTCTGTTTTTGAGGAGAAATAAAGTATGCTATTATCTCATGTACTGTGGAACACACAGAACTACAGACAGAAGTGTTGCAATTCAACACAATATGAAAAAATTCAAAATAAAATGAAAAGTGTCTGAAAACAAACCAACAAAAATACACAGCAGAGTTGTTAATTATGATTATTTATGATCATTCAAAACTGGCATCCTTATTATAGTTTTCCTTCCAAATTTTACTAAGGCGCATCTCTGTACAGCAATTTAAGTCATCCCTATGGATATTTTCATGTGAATGGAACCTTCACCTATCTTTCAGTGTTTCAAAATCTTCAAAGTGCTCAAGTTATGATGGGCTACCCCAGTGGAACATCCCCAATCTGTCCATTAAAGTACTCTCTGCCACTGTACAGGTGTCCACTGCGAGCAATCTGCTCTCCACCATTCTTGTGGGGGAGGATACACTCGTGAGTAATCCATTCAGTCCATTGCTACCTGCTACACTGAATATTTCATCAGAAATGACAAGACTTTCTTCTCCCTCGCCTCCCCCCCACACTTTTATATTTGCTCACTTGACAACTTGTCACAGCCACATCACTGCCATGCTGGCTGTCCTTGAAACCTGACCTCTGTAGCTTGTTGCGCCCAGTGGTCATGCCGTCCCTGTCTCACTCCAGCCATTTCTGACAGGAGACATGCCGATCTCAACAGCAAGTCCTGGCACCTGAGACACACTGGGATTACACAGGTAAATCAGGGTATTCCATGTTGTCTTCCAGCTAACAACAGAGGGAAAAACATGACATTTCGAATAACAGATCTTACATTCGCATATTCAAAAGATTCATCATGCTTTTACAAGCAGATGGGCAAGATTGCTTCCCCTTGCTGTGACAGGGCAAATGATACAATGTAACATGTAAAATAAAAAAAGAAAGAGAGAGATTTCACTTTGGTTTTAATTAAAGCAGAATTAAAGGGTCAATTATTGAAAACAGGATAGAAAAAAAAAGCAATTGATTAAATATAAAATTGGTAAATGGAGTCATTTGTCCACCAAGCTAATCAGAAACAATTTTTATTACACTCTTAGAAATATCACAGTTTTCTTTGGTTTTTACGTGAACCCTATGAGCCTAATAAGAGGCATGATTTCTTCCCACAATGGTGTGATATACTTATGGTAAGAGTAGGTTTATTTGTATAGAAAGGGAATGTTTCCTTTTAAAATGACATGTTTTTACTTTTTTTGAAATGTCTGTGTAGAAAAGAACGTGAAGTATTTTGACTGAAATAAATGCTTTCATGGAAAACGGTGAACCCTGGAGATTATTCCGATTCTTGAAGAACTTCATACTGTTTTAAGCAGGTGACAGTAATGTCATCGTCTGAGCTTTTTGCTTCCAGACTTGTAAAATAAGAAAAAAAAAGTTTTACACTGGATAAAGAAGCTTAAAGCTCCACATGCAAACAGCATCCTAGCAAGGGATGTAATTAATGTTCATCATTGTTATACCACTGTTGCAACCTCCTGGTCAATAAAGTCCCATATAATGAAAATAATTTGGCTAGCACTAACCCTAAAATGAGATATAACTCCCTTGAAGATCTCTCCCAAGCCATATTCCCGTAGACCAGTAGTTCTCAACCTATTTTGTACCAGGACCTATTTGTAAATATCAATGGCCAGTCCTGACCCAGTACCACCTGCTCCCAGGCCTCAGCCCCCAGTGTGGGGGGCAGGGAGGGGGGGGCAGGGGGTTGTGTGTGGGGCATGGGGGGACCCAAGCTGTCCCTAATAGGCTGCAAGGGAAAAGCTACAGTTTCCAAGGTTTTTCTCCTTTAAAGGAGAATCCATTTTTAAAGTTTACTCGCAACCTTTTATATTCTTGTAACCCACTTTTGGGTCGTGACCCACAGGTTGAAAAATGCTGCAGTAGACCAAGAATGCAACCGTTTAACTTATGATTAGCTGTGCCAAACAAAGTTATAGCTAGCTTTTGATATATGCTTTACACTAATAATGCTAAAGTCATTTTCCAGTACCATACGCAGTGCCAAATGTAGCACATGAAAGAGGAAGGCTATGAGAAAAGTATTTAAATATATTTTGATAAGGTTTTAAAGGTGTTTATCTTTCCACTGTGCTATGTTGTTACTAAATGGACAAGGAAATCCACTACATGCCTTTAGAACCTTATAACTTTAAAAGAATTGACTCCAGAGGAAATAAATGCAACTTTGGTTGCACTTTGGTGACACCACCTAATCTTTTTATGGTTACTCAACTACTTCTGAGTTTCAGCATTCACAGTGTATTTTACTGAACCAAGCATCAGCAAAATTAAAACAAAGTACAAATGTATGAAAGTGTTACAACACACCGCACACAGGCCTTTTTCACAAATCAAATGGTTCTCCACAAATGTGGTCACTCTCCATCAAAAAAATTAAGGTTCTTCTTTTCAGTTTTTAATAAGAGTCGTCTTGCACACCGACAAGGTAGCATTTCTTCTTCGTGATTTGTCTCATAGTAATTTTATGATAGATAATAGAATGATGCTAATTTAAGAATCTGTTCAAATTAAATCCTTGCTTTGTTCAAATTCAATATCTCATTTGGGAGCTGCATATATTCAGAAGAGAATAGACCCTTTAGGCACATTAGCTCACTAAAGACAGAATGTAGCATACCATAGAAGGTTTATTATTAGTAGTAGTAGTATTAGTATTAAAATTATTACACTCCTTTCACTTGTGTGGGCTACAGGCAAATGGAAGAGGATACATCCTCTTTCTCTGCTCTACAGCACACCAAACTCATCACATGTTATGGGTATCCATAGTTTCAGGTCACTTTTGTTGGCTCTGAATTTAGGACCCAGTTGCCTTGTTCCAGGGCGTGGACCCACCCTCAGACTGACCAAATTTATTGATACACAGTGATGACAGAAAAGAAACAATACAACCAATCAAACAGTTCTATACATCTACCAAATACAGGGCTGTCATGAGTCAAGAAACATCTGGCCAGGATGCAAGTTTCACTCTGAGGCTTTTTCTTAGGTACCAGATGTCAGCATGTCAGCAACCTGGAGATGGGATGCCAAGGCGCACATCCCCCTCCAGTGGGGTGAATGAGACGGGCAGGTGGTGTGCCCTCTGTCCACGGTGGCCTTGGGGACCCCTCTCAGGGAGGAGGGTGGGGAGGAGGAGGACCCAGGCCCTTCTTGGAGACTTATATTGCTCTGTAGTCTCTGCTTTTGTATTCTCCTTCCCTTCTGATGACTATTCATCCATGGCTATGGCTGATTGGTCTCCCTGTGTTCATCATATTGTCCACATTCTGTTCCATCAGTACATTCCAAGCTCATCACATGCATACCCTTCCCAAAATAGGAATGTTAGGCCCCCCTCTTTGGCCTTGTGAGCTCGTGCCACTGTATTTCCTGTTATGGAACAGTGTGGTACGTGCCCCCAGTTTCTCAGACTGTGTGTCAGAGTTTGTTAGACAGACTTTTTGCTTCTGAAGGCTAAAAAACCTCTGTGTGTGAGACCCAGGATTTAAGAAATCAGTTAACCCCTGCTACCTATATAGATACACACACACACACCACCTATAAGCCAATTCCCAAAAAGCAATCAGCTTTCAGTTTTAAATATTCTGATTTTTCAATCCTTGAAGTTGAAAAGAATTGTTGAAAACTTCCTACAGCCATCACCCAAACAACTTTAAGAAGATCAAACATTCTTCTTACATGGTCCTAGAAGTCATTTTTCATTTTGAAAGTTAATATAGCCCAGGGCCTGATTAGGAAAGATTCATCACATCAACCACAGGTTCACAAGCTCAGGGATGAAGTCATTAGCACATTACAAGCTGTAAATCCTACTTTAAACATCTGGAGTTGATGCATAAGCATGGTCTGTTACCTGCATATACTGATGCCTAACTGTTGAGATGATATGTTGCCAGCTCACAAGATTATTAGACCCAGCAAAACTATCAAACAGGTTCACATTGACAGACTTTAAGTTCAGCTTGATTATTCTTGAAGAAACTTTCAGCTTGTGACAGCCCACATGTCCTCACATGACCTCTCTGAGAAGTCAGGTTGAACAGTAAGAGGTTCTAGTAAATATTTATAGGTTCAAAAGAATGTGTGTACAAGACTATTCACTTAACAAAATATTTTGAATGTCAGAGTCCCTTTTCATGGACTTTGGAATTAAGATCAAGGGTTTTGTACTACCTCTGTGAAATGGGCAGTAGTTGTAAAAACATAATCAGATGTGTCAACAAGGGATTAAGCAGATGGCAAAAATGCTTGAAATGTACTCAAACTATATCTATATGGTAAACATATCATCCTCAACAATAGTATTCTGAACCACACTGAGCTGTTCTGGGTGGGCTACGTCTTGTCCCTAGCAATGAGAAATGAAGGCATTCTCGCCCAATCATGTAGGCAGACTAATAGACAATGTCCTTTGGCTGCACTAATTAGCCTACCCCAAGCATCCAACGGCAACTACTGCACTGCACAGGGCAATGCTGCATATGTGGTGCCCACACCACGAACCAGTAAGTTTGCCATATATACACAGCCTTTGTGTACCAAGGGTGGTGTCACTGTGTAGAACCAGAAGAGAGGAGACAAACTATGGAGATGTATTCATTTCCAATTCATTTGTTTTTCATTTTGAAAAATAAAAATCTCATCAGGAAATGAGTAATAACACCACATACCAACAAAGGTCTACTAGGGTATTTTACAGCATTAGCATTAAAGTATATTATGGTGCAGCAGAGTGTTCAGCTTCTTGGATAATACAGTATGGTAGCCAAAAATATTCTTTAAAGGGTCTGCATAATCTCTGCTCAAAATAGCTGAAACTTCAAGAAATCTGCTTGAATGAAAAAAAAGCATTCTTCTGAAGAATCAAAATTAGCACTTTTTATCAATAATATTTTAGCAACTATCAGAGTGTTATCAGAGGCAGAGAACTCATTACAAGCTTCTCTTCTGTGTGAGAGCAGAATTTTAACAAAGGCTTTTTTGAGCACCCTACTACACAACTGAATAATCAATGTGACATAATTGAACAGCAACAGCCAAGACCAGAGAGCTTGTAAATCCCTGTAAGCAAGGTATTAGCATGATTAAGGAATACATAATTGAGAGTTGCTCTTTAAGACCAACATGTGGCAGAGTTGTTATCATTCATCTCTAAGAGCCCTTCTACATTTCTGTATTCTCTTTTAGCTTGTGCAGCAGTATGAGGTCGTCCTTGCCATAAAGCATTTTACATAGTATCATAGTGCTTAGGGTCGGGAGGGACCTAAACATATCATCAGGTCCAACCCCCTGCCCCAGGCAGGAATGGGTGCTGGGGTCATATCACCCCAGCCAAATATCTGTGCAACCTCCTCTTGAAGACCCCCAAGGTAGGAGAGAGTACCACCTCACTTAGGAGCCCATTCCAGAGCCTGGCAGCCCTAACTGTAATGTAATGTCTCCTGATGTCTAGCCTGAACCTTCTCTTTAACAATTTGTGGCCATTATTCCTAGTAACCCCGGGTGGTGCCCAGGG
>NW_017728998.1:22962530-22964239 GCF_001723915.1 Gavialis gangeticus | reverse complement strand
CCTAGATGCAGCACCTTGCACTTGTCTGAATTGAATTCCATCCTATTCTCATCCGCCGACCTCTGTAATTTGTCTAGATCTAGCTGGATTCTGTCCCTCCCCTCCAGTGTGCCCACCTTGCCCCACAACTTGGTGTTGTCAGCGAATTTGGACAGCATGCATTCCACACCCACATCCAGATCTCTGATAAAGATGTTGAACAGTGCAGGCCCAAGGACCGAGCCCTGGGGGACACCACTGCCCACATCCCTCCAGGTCAAAAATGACCTGTCCACCACCACTCTCTGGGTGTGACCATCTAGTCAATTTGCCACCCATCTGACTGTGTGGGCATCAGTGCCACAGTCACCAAGTTTATTAAAAAGAATGTGGTGGGAAATTATGTCAAAGGCCTTCTTAAAGTCCAAGAAGACAACGTCTACCCCAACACCCTCATCCAGGGACTTTGGGGCCTGATCATAAAAAGAAACCAGGTTAGTCAGGCAGGACCTGCCCTCAATGAACCCATGCTGGTTGCCCCTGAGCATTACCTCCCCTGCTGGGCCCTTGCAGATGTGCTTTGATAATTTTCTCAAAGGTCTTCCCAAGGACCGAGGTAAGACTGACTGGCCTATAATTGCTGGGGTCCTCTTTTCTCCCCTTCTTGTAAATGGGGACCACGTTGGCCCTTTTCCAATCTCTGGTACCCGCCCAGTGCCCCACAAGTGCTCATAGAGCCATGTGAGGGGCCCCACTATGACCCCCACCAATTCCCTCAGCACTCCCAGGTGAAAAGCATCTGGACCTACTGATTTAAACATGTCCATCCCCTCCAAAAGATCCCTAACTAGATTGTCCCTGACCCTAGGCATGGCAGTGCCTCCCCTGGGTCCATGCACAATTCTAGTGGGGGAGATGTCCCGGTCCTCGTTCAAGAATATGGAGGCAAAAAAATTGTTAAAGAGGCCAGCTTTTTCGTTTGTCGCAATCACCAGATTGCCAAGACTATCCTGTAGAGGTCCCACATTACCCGGCACCGCCTTCTTACTTCCTATGCATTTGAAAAAGGACTTTTTATTATCCTTAATTCTGGTCGCTAACCCTAGCTCCAACTTTGCCTTGGTCTTCCTAACAGCCTCCTTGCAGTCCTGAGCAACAGAGGTGTAAACCTCCTTGGTGATAGCCCCTCACTTCCATTGTTTGTACACCTCCTTTTTTGCCCTCAGGCATCCCTGGTTAGAAGACCAAAATGAGGTCCTTACTGAATTATCCTAGATGTTAAATGTCTCCAGAGCACGATATTTCAATGCCAGTGCTATTCCAAGTGGAATTTTCTGTTGGCCATCTTTGGAAAGGTACATTTACTCTTTTACAGGTGTAAAACCATAAACCCACACTGGTAATTTTCTTATACCTATGCACACAAAGTAGAATTTGTATCCTCTATTAGCATAAATGGTTTTGAGAGAAAAAATAAAAACTTCTACAGAAGAAGGAGAGCAGATATGAAATTATTTAATCCTCTAATGTACAAGTACAATAACACACAATATTGCAAATATACAAGTAAAGGCTAAGAGCTGGAAAATTAGCGGCTATATCATAAATTGCCAAAAATTTATTTTCAATAGCCACATCTCAAAAATCAAGTATCTGACTGTCTTGTGTGTCAAAATATCAAAAGGAAAATAAAATCATTGCTAAAAAAAAAAAAAAAAAAAAAAAAAAAA
>NW_017728998.1:22953890-22962476 GCF_001723915.1 Gavialis gangeticus | reverse complement strand
AAAAAAAAAAAAAAAAATCAATAAAGCAGTCTTTAAAACACCATCAAAAAATAAAAATCAGTTGCATCTCAGGTAGATGCCACCCTAGTAGTAATGGGACTACAAGTAAAGCATACCAGCAATAGCTGTCTATTTTTAACTGATTTAGCAATAACAAAGTCTGCTGTACCACTGACCCGGATGATTAGCCAAGGAAGAATTACAATTCGTTAGAGCTAAAAATCAAAAGCAGTATCCTTAGGCTTCATAATTTTAAATCCCACCTGTGCTAAAGAAAGGTGCAGCACAGTACTGCAACATTAAATGTAAAGCAGAGGAGAGCTTGGATATACATAAGAAAATAAAATTCAAACCACAGAAAAAGTAAGCAACATACAACTCTAGAAGGATGTTTTGAGATAGCTTGAATCAATGAGAGATCCCTGAAAACAGAGGGTGTTTTTACAGGTGCTCTGGAGGTAGGGAGGGGCACTTTAGAGTGGCTCCAAGAGCCACTCTAAAGCGCCTGCAGCATCTTGTGCATCAGCGTCCTCACAGTTCAAAATGGCGATGGGGGTGCTTTAAGGCTTGTTTGATGAGCTTTAAAGTGCCCCTGCCGCTATTATGAAGTGGGGGAACACTGATACACGAGACTTGGAGGCTGCTGGAGTGTAGATTCAATTAACTGAGTCTGCTCTGACTAGGGTTTTTAAACCACCTTCTAAAATGTAAAGGCAGGAAACATGCCCACCTCCCCACTCCCCTCCAGCAGCATGGCCGGAGCAGAATCAAGTAGGGCAGGGGCAGATGCAGGGCCTGCAGCAGGCTCAGGTCTTCCCACCCTGCTGCCTTTCCCCTAGGAAGCATGCGCCGGCCATGTGCCCCCTGCCCACCCGGCAGCAGCAGGGGGAACAATTCCATGCCACCACTACCACACTGCTGCTGGTTGGACAGGGGGCACATCACCATGGTAGTGTGGGGCTTTCAGCAGCAGCACCAAACACCCCTGCCCAGCTGTGCTGTTCCAGGTCCTGCTCACTGGGCCACAGAGGCCCCAAGGGAGGGAGGGGGGAGAAGCAGGGTGGGGAGCCCTGAAACCACAGCAGGCAGCCCCCATCTGTCCCCACACCACACGCAAATCTGGGGGGGCACATGCCCTCCATTCCCCCCCCAGGGGGTGCATATAATGGCAGGGAGGCACCCCACCCCATGCCACCTGGACAAGCTGCCTGTGGCTCCATGCTGCTCCGTGCCTCAGTCCCATTCACTGCCCTGGCTAGGCAGCACCCCCGGCCTCTGCCCCACTCCCCCCCTCAATATGGGGGCCTTGATCTGCCCCCCCCATGCCCTCTGCCCCCTATAGACTTACCTGCAGAGAGCTGCTCTCCATGCTGCCTGGCTGTATTCTTGGCCACGTGCATGTGTGCCAACACACACATGTACATGGTGCCCCCTGCATCCTGCTCCCAGCAGCCCCAAGCAGCCCCTTGCAGGCTGGAATACTGCCAGCCTGCAAGGGGTAACCCACTGTTTTCTGCAGACCCTGCAGATTACTGCAAATCTGGGACAAATGCTGTCCCAGAGTTATGCAGCCCAGGACCAGGACTTGAGGTTCTCATTCTGGGACCGTCTTTCCCAGTTAGAGATGTGTGGTTACCCTAGCTCAGCATGCCGAAGCAGCCTCCCCACATGTGTACCGGCACAGAGATGTTAAATATCTCAGGTCCTGAGGGTACAGTGCACTTGACTCTCTTTCTCTCTATGTTGTTTCCAAAACAAACTTGTGTTTCTTCCATTTTAATTAATGTTTGACTCATTTAGCATTGATCCCAGATCATACCCTTTCTATATCTTTACAAATGTTCATACCTTTTGCAGTAGATCATTAAAGTTCAAGGGCATAAGCAGATGTATTGTAATCTAGCCATATGATTCATATGAATTCTGCTTTACTTAACACACTCAGAAAGCCCTCCCTTCCCCCGGAGAAAGGGCTTCAATTCATAAAATACTAATAGCTTCATTATGCATGCTCAGAGGATAAGCCACTGTAGGCTGAGGAAATATGCAGGATCAGATTCAGATTAAGGTGAAGGCATATGCCCATAGTTCCAGCCTCTGGACTACCAGCATGTTACAATATCAACTTTCATTTAAAAAGGAGGAGGAGATCTTGGAGTATTCATAAGTTAATAACTCCTCCAAGAACATTGTCTAACACAAGTTGGACTCATTACTTAGCTATTAGAACCCATAACAACATTTTCCCCACCTTTGTGTAATTTCTTTAGCATGGCACACTGTTTTTGAAACATCCTCCTATTTCTCATAGCCTGTATTTGTCTCCTTTTGTTCACATGAGAACTGCAAACAAATGAAATAGGTCACGCTCCTGAAATGAAGCCAAGTCTTCTACAGATTTCCACACTTGAAGGTTCAGTGACTTGGTGGGTTAGGACCATGTCCGTACAGGAGCCCAGGAAGACAGACAAAGTATCTTAAGAAACCGTGGGGACAAAAAGTCACAGAGTAGCACAGCTTTATGCAGTATTCAGAATCATGGACTATGCTCCTCTTAGTCCTGTGACTTCATAAAAGCAAGCACAGCACTCTTCATTAACAGTATACCCTGTGTGCAGCAGGAGGAAAAAAAAGTAGAGCAGGCTCTGGCCTGGCTTGCTTCCTCCCTTTCACCCAACCCAACTGCTGAGCTTCACTGTGGACCTCTCTCCCCCATACTCTACTATTAAAAAATCCCTAAGGAGAAGGGTAAGTGGCAGCCTTCAAAAGGGAAGTATATCACCACAAAGAATTCCCTGGCTGCCACTGCTCTCTGCCAGCACAGCCACTGCTTCCTATCTTCTCTCTCGCTCACTCTCGCTGTTTCACTCAGGTAACAGGCACGGCAGGGTAGCACCTTACAGACTGGTAATAGTGAGCGGTAGCACCTTACAGTTCTGGTAGTAGTGAGTGGCAGAGAAAAGCCAATGAAGCATTTGGGTAAGATAGATGAATGGGTACAAGAACTGAATAGAGGAAAAGAGATGGCACTCATTTCAAAAAGAGTTTGGACAGTCATTTATTCTACACACAACATACTCTGGGACTCTGGTGACTCCAACACCCTTGGAGCAAGGGTTTCCTGCATTTGACTAGCCATCACTATTTCAACATCCCAGCCAAAGATTCTGGATCTGGAATATTCACTCTGTTACCACCCAATCATGACTAGGGCTGTATGAAGCTCCGGTTCCCAATTCAATTCCGTGGAGATTCAGCCTGATTCGGTGGCCAAATCTCCAAATCAAATCAGGAGACCCTTTAATCTCTCTGAATTGAAGCAGAACCCTCCAAAAGATACAGAAAGATTTGACAATTCAGACATAGACACGGCTTAAATGTTTTTTCTACATACCTCAAGGTAGCAGGCGGCTCATGAACGCTGCAATGCTGGAGCGGATGGGGTGTCCCACAGGAGCACAGGGGGCTTCCCAGCACGTTTGGCAGCAGACACAGAAGTGGACCAGAAGCACTTCTGGTCTGCTTCCAGGTCCGCTGGGGAGCGCACTGCCCCCCCCCCCCGGGCTCCCCTGGCTCAGCAACTGGGGCCTCCTGGGTCTGGGGGGGCACCCAGGGTCCCTGAATGCAGTCACTAATTGAGATCTTTTAACCCACACTGAAGATCTTCAAACTATATTTTCCTCTGCAAAGGACACTGACTGTTTTTAACTTGACCTTCCCCTCCTTCCCCCCACAAGAGGCTTTTTTTTCTTTTATTCATCTCACTTCCCTTTAAGTGACCAATTAAATTTAGGAGCTGGTCCAACATTTTTGAGCATCCCAAACTCCCAAGAACAACCAGATTCTGAGTCTCACTTAGAGTGAATCATACTTAAGACTACTCTAGGAAAAATGAAGCTTAGAGTCTGGCCCTAAACATCTGCCCCGGTTTAACATTTTTGGCCTTGATCCAAAGCACACGGAAGTCAATGAAAAGACTGCGTTTGAAGTGAAAACAATGACAGTTCAGAAAGGCCTATTTACAAAGAAGGCAGAAAATGGGAAAGTGGAAGGAAATTTGTGGTTACTGACCCCCTATTTCTTTTATCAGTTTAAAACAGGGGTGTTTCATCTCTACAGCATGGGCCAGATATGGCCCATGGCACTCCCCATGGGTCCAGAAATTTGGCAACGGGTCAGTGGCAATTAAGGCTGCCACTGCTCCCCAGCCACCAACTTTCTAAGCCCTGTGGGATTTGATGGCATACTGTGGACTCAATCCAGCATGCAAGCCAAGGGACACGCACTGAACCAGGCCCATGGACTAGGCCCAGCATGTAGACCAACCCCACGCCACTAATCCAGCCCACAGTGCCAAGTCAAAGTATATTGATTTGAGAGAGGAAGTGAAAAGGATATAGTTTGCCAACAGACCTTATAGTAGTGTTGTTCATACCATTACATTTAAGGTCATATCTTACTAGCATTATAAACTTTTTTAATTTTAGCTCATTTATAACTCTGAAGTAAAATTTATTCTACACACATAACGAACTTGTTAACTGTCCTGCAGAAAACCAAGATCCATTTTTTTCCATATGAACTTTAATATGTGTAATATTTTAATTGTCAGAAACCCCGCAATAACAGGAAGTCACACAAAAAAAGAAAGCAATTGTATTTATGCTTCCATAACTTGTAAGTGTTTTAAAAAAAAGATGTGACCAATATGGCATAATGTTTTCTATTAAAAAATTAAGAAACAAGCAACTTTAACCAGATGAATAGCTATATTTAAAAACACAACTTACTACATTCACCAACTAAAAAAAGTCATGATATCAAAGTTCCACACAGGGTATTCATACTGTGCGCTTTCACATATCTATACAGTACATTTATGGGAGCATCTACATGTGATGCTACATTGCTGTAGCGACACACTATTGTGATGTAGCATCCACGGGTGCCCACACATGACCACAAGCTACTTCATTGTAGCAGCACACTCCCCCCATTATAGCACACCACTACGGCAAAGTAGCTGCTAAAAATAACCAAAAGGAAGTACTAAAGCATAGTGCAGTAACATGTAGATGCACCCTATATGTAATTTTATGGTTTAATGTCCACCAATATTGAAAAATAAACTGAAACGTTTTAACTGAAATACTTTAATTTATATTGATATTGATCAGTAGTGACGAATATATCCATCACAAGATTTTACAGCACTAATTAATTATAAAGATATTTATAGCAATTAAGTGCATTATTCCTAAACTCTAAAAATTATTGAAATACTTGTGAATAAAGTTCTTTCTCCTTACTAGCAACACAAGTCAAGCCTACTTATCTGTAGTACTCCTTTTTAAGTTCTTCCCAGCTCTCCTGTCCTCTCATTTGTTTTGCTGTGACTGGTCTTAACACTGTTTCATCTGCTAGAAGTCTAACATGAATAAAAAAAATCTTTTCAGAAACTTAAATAGACTCTGAACTCTGGCATACAATATGTCATACTATCACAGCAATCTTTGAGCAATTCTTGTTTGCGTGTGTAGCAGTCCAGATTGCTAACAGAAATGGCTAGCACAACATACTTCTGTAATCCAGAGCCATGTGTCATTGCTGCAGGTATATAGGATTTCTACAAGGGCTTTCAAGCCTATTATGGAGGTACAGTCCCATAGGATAAAGTATACAAAGGGAAAAGTATGTATTTGCATGGTTTAAAAGCTAAGGCAAGAGGGAGGCTTGGATGAACCAGGGAAACCTTTTAGAGAGTGTAAAATCCAACAGAACAGAATATCAAAACAATACATTTGTATAGTGAACAGCATGGCTTAAATTTCTCAGGCTTGACATCCCATCGGGTTGATGCATCATGTCCCTTTTTGTCAGCCTGTCACGTCACACAGTGTAATGTGGCATTTCAGTGTAACGGGCTGAGACACGTCATGCCAATGACATGTCAAGCTTGTGAATTTCAAAAAGACACAGTTCAATGAAAAACATGGATTTCTAACTGCCCTGGAGGGTTTAAACCTTAAAAATATATAGATATTAAAAAAAGCCTTTTTCTTCTCCAGTGATTTTGCCATTGAATAGCAAAGCACATTTTTTGTGTCATCTATGTGTAGAAGCTGGTAGTAGATATTCAAATAACTAACATCCTTATTAACCAACTCCTAAATTGCTACTTTAGTTGGATAAATAGGAAAATCCATGGCGCACATTTGATATTCTTTTTATATAAAGAACATCAAAGTGGTGGCAACTTTTAGCCTTTTTTGATGACAGGCTAAGTGTAAATACTTTGGTTCTGTGACTGACAATGTACTGATTCATCCCACATATTTTCATCTACTATTACTAGCAGTAGGTTATAAAGGTCATATTGTACGTTTATTTGCTAGTGTTGGTGAAACTAAGGCTCCCTCTATGCGTTACATGTATCAAGCATTTAACTGGTTAATTGTGCAATTAGCTTGAGACCAGCTACACGTGCAAGATAGCTATCATGCCATGTAAAGCTCCAACCAGCTATAAAGTTAGGTCTTGAAAATGTATATTAACTTTATAGCTGGCTGCAATCCAACTTTAATTTGCACATGTAGCAGGGTCTTCCCTGCAGCTGGGAGCCTCATCAGCTGATAGGGCTCCCAGCCACAGGGGTGCAAAATGCCCAGCCAGGGCTGTGAGCCCCACAACTGAAAGGACTCAGCCCCAGCAGCTGCAGACTCTGGGTTCTGGCAGCATGGAGAGCCAGAATCCTGCACCTGTCAACACTGGGTGCCTGGACCCAGCTGGGTTCCAGCAGCCATGGGGCACAGCTGCCCTGGGGGTACATGAAACCCCAAGGTTGGGGGAATCACAGCAGCCATGATCCGCCAACTCCAGGGGTGCCTAGGGGTTGGGGTACTGTGGGACTCCCAGCTGCAGAAGCTTGCTTCTTGCCAGTGCAGGGGATCCCAGAATTGGGCTCCCCCTGTCCAGGCAATAAGTCGCAATGGGATCTAATGCATGATCCCACAGTCACACCTCCTGCCATGTATGTGTAGCATGGCAGGAAGTGTGATTGTGTGGATCGTGCATTATATCCCGTTGCTCCTTTACCTACATGTGTACAGGGGGCCTAAGCTGCATATCAAATGAGGCCAATGAGAGGGCAAACCACCCCTGGACTATTTTAGGTTTATTATAAAATAAAAAATAAAAATAAAAAAGAATCTGTCTTCGACTCTACACACCTCAAGCAAACCCCTGAAAGCACCTAACAAAACAGATCTAGTACCAAATGTTGCCCACGCAGTAAAATTAGCCAAGAAAAGAGCAGAATCGCAAATAATAATCCACTCTTTTCTACCTCTGCTAATACTATGAATACTACTAATGCAGTATCACACCCAGAGAGAGAAGATCTCTCAGGTAGAGGTCTCATATCATTTGGGCTTACCATAAAGGTCAAGCACAACACCTTACACGTCATACAGAAATACAAAGCAGTCAGCGCAGATCCCAGAGCCCTGATGAAGCACATTCCTAGTGAGATACGTGACTTGAGTAGGCTGCTGTATTCTAAACCTTGTCTGCAGGTAAGTTAAAAATCATCTCATGATCAACAGCATGAAAGAGCTGATAGATATAAGTAGGAGCATGAACACATGACCTCCATCCATCACCAGAATGTGATAATTCACCTATACAAACAGTGCAGTCTCTCTCATGCATCAAGGTCTTCACCTGGATTGACAAAGGCAAAGAAAATCCAAGGCTATAGATGCTCTCAGAGTTTTCTCACCACAAGCTTGCCAGCAAGCCTTTAAATGGAAAATTTATCCACCCAATCAAATTTCTATATAGGATGATAGCTCATGAAATTGTCCACGTCAAGAGGTGGTTTCTTAAGCACAGGTCATATACAAATGTGTCCTTAAAGAAGTTTGAACCCTACAATCCCATAAAGTGCTAATTGTCTGTTATAGCACTATGCCCCATCTAGCTTTTGCCAAGGAGAATGACAATTTTAAAAAATGATGGTGAAACTTCTGGCTAAAGCACTGGGCTGGAACTGGTTCAACTCTTAGATCTGCGACACATTTCCTGCGTCCCCTTGGCAAGTTACGCCTCAGTGTCTCAATATTATCTGCATTTTACCAATTATTTCCCTAACTAACCAGGTTATTATAAAGACAAATTCATTAACATGTATGAGGTAGATGCAGTGATGATGGGGAGTCCCAATCACACCTCAAATAAAGTCAGCAGAGAAAAACTGACTCATTAGTGGCTATGCTAATCTTTGCTTACACATCTACTATTCACAGAGCTAAATCTCTATCTAAACCTCTTGCATATGTTCAGAGATGTTCGACATCTATTTACAACCGCCATAAAGATCAGAGGTGATCGCTCTTCACTTGCACTTGTAGTAGATCAGGAATGATAGAGCTCTCATTCTGTTACTCTCTTTCTAGCTTCCCCCTCCTCTAGACTCGCTACATGGGGACAGATTTAAAAAGCATTAAAGTACTTTTGACTTATCTCTTTTCCTGCTAAAGATTAACCACATGCTGCTGGGGACTGGAGGAGGCTGGCCAGGTCAGC
>NW_017728998.1:22940480-22948890 GCF_001723915.1 Gavialis gangeticus | reverse complement strand
ATGTTCGACATCTATTTACAACCGCCATAAAGATCAGAGGTGATCGCTCTTCACTTGCACTTGTAGTAGATCAGGAATGATAGAGCTCTCATTCTGTTACTCTCTTTCTAGCTTCCCCCTCCTCTAGACTCGCTACATGGGGACAGATTTAAAAAGCATTAAAGTACTTTTGACTTATCTCTTTTCCTGCTAAAGATTCATTGTATGATAAAAATCATCACCATTAAGATCTACTTTTGGTGACTGATTCATTAGTTAACATGGTGGGACCTACAAGGCAGCTTTATTCTAGAGTACAGATTCAGAGCAACTATTTACTAGGATTTCTCTAAAGGTATATTTGTTCCACTGTTTTCGGTGTTTTGTAATCTTTAGCATAAATACCTGAAAAGCAGAAAACACGAATGCCTCAGGCTGTCTACTGACTGTATAACATAGGACACAGAAGTATTCTGAGAATGAGACTAGTTAAAATACAGTAACAAAATTGATACTAGATATTAAAAATAATAACCCAATGCGCCTCATTATAAAACAGCTTTCTTATATAAAGTGTTATTTTTTCTATTAACAGTAAAACTTTTAGAGAATTGTAATTTTACTCAGTCAAAATGGCTTATTAACTATAGTAATGTAGAACATGCTTCTGGAAAGTGCACACTAGGATCTAAATTCTGTTGTTGGTAACACATATGCAACTCCACTGGCTTCATTTGGGATTGTGGACTTTTAGATGAGAGCAGGGGTTGGCTGTAGCACCCTAAGCCCCCTGTTAAATAATCTTAAATACAGTTACTTTTTTATTATAAAGAGTAATCCCCTCCTGAGAAATTTTGGTCCTATTAAATAGGATTTTTCATTGTAACAATAAAACACAATTACCTTGAAAATATTACACAAAATATATTGCACAATAAAAAAAAATACAGATGCACTATGTAATGTACTGCTGCTTCAAAATATGTCTTCCCATAAAGCCATAAAGTACATTAGAACACATGCCCCATTTAAGTCTTGGTCTTTGCAAATACTTGAAAAACAAAAGGAACCAAAGAGATGATTCACCTAAGCTCAAGCCAGTATCCTGCTACCAGACACATCTTTGGCAAACCCTCACAGTCAAGGATGATTGTCTTCCGTGATTGTCTTATCTGTGTATCTGAAGATGGCTGATGAGGCCTACCCAGAATCAATAGACTCTACTGCAGCTCAGACATGTGTTTCTGTGGCAGGGAGGGGTGGTGCTGGATTCTTGATTTGGTCTGCAACTCACACACTGTTTCTGACACTCCCACTTTTCCACCTCCTGTTGTTGTTGTGAAGTTTCGAAGTACTGAGATCACTGCAGCAGACTCTTCCTCCATCTGGGGTGGTCCTGGGCAATAGTCTCCCACACATTGACAAGAATGTTGCATTTTAAGATAGCCTTTAAGACATCCCTGAAGTGCTTTCTCTGCTCTCTTCTTGAGTATATGCCTTGGAGTTTGAAGAATAAAACTTGCTTTGGGAATCTGGAGTCAGACACCTGGATGACATGGACCGCTCAATGAAGTTGATGCTAGATGATCATTGCCTCAATGCTCATGGTGCATGCTTGCAGAAGGACACTAACATTGGTGCATCTGTCTTCCCACTGGATGCAGAAGCTCCTCTGCAGGCAGAGTTGATGGTATTTTTCCAACTGTAGAAGTCTCCTGTACATTTTCCATGTCTCAGCTCTGGACAGCAAGATGGGAATCATGACTGCTTTATAAACCATGAGTTTGTTTCAGATCTGATGTCACGATCTTCAAAAACCCATTTCTTCAGGTGTCCAAAGGCTGCACTTGCACATTTGAGGTGATGTTGGATGTCTTCATTGATGTCAGCCTTCTACGAGAGATGACTTCCAAGGTATGGGAAATACTCAACATTCTCCAGAGTCTCACTGTGGATCTGGATTACTGGAGCTGGGGACTGTTCATTAGGAACTCACTGATGGAGGATCTTAGTCTTCTGAATGTTAAGCATCAGCCCCATTTCCTTGTATGCCTTGGTAAAAACATTGATGATTGCCTGAAGGTCTGCTTCCAAGTAAGCACACACTACAGCATGATCAGCATACTGGGGCTCAATGATTGAAGTTAGGGTGGTCTTTGTTTTGGCTCAGAGTTAGCTAAAATTAAGCATTTTACTATCCATTCAGTAGTTTAGCTCCACTCCGGCTTGAAGCTTGGTGGTGGTCAGATGTAGCACTGTGGCAAGGAATACTGAGAAGAGTGTTGGAACAATGACACAGCCTTTCTTAACTCCCATTTTAACCACAAGTTTAACATGTATGAGGTAGATGCAGTGATGATGGGGAGTCCCAATCACACCTCAAATAAAGTCAGCAGAGAAAAACTGACTCATTAGTGGCTATGCTAATCTTTGCTTACACATCTACTATTCACAGAGCTAAATCTCTATCTAAACCTCTTGCATATGTTCAGAGATGTTCGACATCTATTTACAACCGCCATAAAGATCAGAGGTGATCGCTCTTCACTTGCACTTGTAGTAGATCAGGAATGATAGAGCTCTCATTCTGTTACTCTCTTTCTAGCTTCCCCCTCCTCTAGACTCGCTACATGGGGACAGATTTAAAAAGCATTAAAGTACTTTTGACTTATCTCTTTTCCTGCTAAAGATTAACCACATGCTGCTGGGGACTGGAGGAGGCTGGCCAGGTCAGCACCAGCCAGCAGAAGCAGCGGCAGAGCCATGTGCCACTTGGGACTGACCGGTGCAGGCAGGAGGAAAATGCAGCTGAGCCCCTGCCACTCCAACTTCAGCTGCATGCCACTTTTCCTGGCCAGTGCTGATCCAACTGGGTCTGTCCCATCCAGAGCAGCATGAGGCTGACGCTGGCTTGCCACAAGCTGCTGGGGACGGGAGGAGCCTGGATGGGTCTGTACCAGCCAGCAGAAGCAGTGGTAGAGCCGTGTGCTGTTTAGGATGGGACAAGCCCAGCCGGAGCGACAGGGGCTCAGCTGCATTTTCCCCGTTCCTGCACCGGTCAGTCCCGAGCAGCACATGGCTCTGCCACCGCTTCTGCTGGCTGGTGCTGACCTGGTCAGCCTCCTCCCATCCCCACCAGCAAGTGGGAAGCCAGCACAGGGGGGCCTCGGCAGGCGGGGTCCTGGCATGACCTCTGTGGGGCAAGGCAGCAGGAGCCAGTATCTGCTGGACCAGGCTCACAGCACTGAGCCACTGGGGCTGCGTGCGTGGCCAGCTGGGCACCACGGTGAGTGGGGCCATGCAGGCGGGCAGGTGAGGGGCTGCGGTGCAGCAGCCACCTTGCTCCAGCCCCCCTCAGGCAGCACTGACTCATTGGGCTGTGCTGCTCAGGGGATGGAGTTGTGGAGCTATTTATTTCTCCCCTTCAGTCTCTGGGGCAGTAGCTGGCTGGATGCAGAATGTGGCCCTCCTGCCCCTGCTCACCAGCAGCTACCATGAACCTTGCAGTAACAGGCAGGTGCAGTAGGGCTACACAGGCAGGGTCTCTCTGGCCCAGGACAGAGGGTGTTTGAATATGGCTCACCAGCCCACTGAGTGATAAAAAGTTCATGATCCAGCCCCACATTCAAAAAGGTTGGACACCCCTGCCCTAAACCTATACTGAGATCCTGAGAGAAGCTCTTCAGCAAGTGGAAGGAGACAGTTCAGGAGAGTTCTCACAATGACCTTTCCTGTGGTAGACAGAAAGGTGATCCCTCTGTTGTTTCCACAGTCGGACTTGTCTCCTTTTTAAAAATTGTCACAATCATGGTGTCCCCGAGGTTCTCTGAGATTTCCTCATCATTCCAGACCCTTAAGATGAGGGCATGAAGCTGTGATGCAAGTTTCTCTCCTCCCTTGTTTTAAGACTTCAGCAGGGATTCCATCCACTTCAGATGCCTTGTTGTTCTTCATCTGCTTGATGGCTTTCCTCACCTTGTTGAGTGTTGGAGGGATTCTGAGACTTTTGACTGGGTGTTACAGGATGGAGTTAAGAACACTCTCATCAACAGCAGAATTTTGAATGAGGTGGTCTTCAAAATTCTCCTTCCGATGGGCATTGATGTCTCCCCTTTCCTTGAGCAGGTCTACCCCATCCTGAGGTTTCAATGGGTTGGTCCCCAAGTGTTTGGACTGTAGATGGCTTTAGTGGAACTGAAGAAATGATATGTACCATGGATGTCAGCAGGATGTTAAATCTCCTTATCCTTGTCTTCCCACCATTTGTTCTTCATATCATGGGTCCTCCTTTGGACCTCTGCCATGGGTTGTTGGAGATTCAATTTCTTTGCTAGGAATTGGTGTCATTTTGCAAAACACAAAGGGCCTTCTGCTTGTGATTGATCAACTCTTGGATCTCCCAGCCAGTCTCATCAAACCAGTCTTGATGTTTCCTGGTACAGAATACAAGTGTCTCTTCACAGGGACTGATGACGGTGGCCTTGAGGGCACCCTACACGCTACTGACATTCTCCCATTATTGTTGATTGGAATCACCAGTTTTTGCTGAGACACTGGTGGAAGAAGTCTCACTTGCTTGGGTACTTTTTTCCATCAATGTTGATCTTCCATTGGCATTGCTTCTGCTGCAGACATAATTTGGGAGCCAGTTTGAGCGACATAACCAAGAGGATGAGTCAATGATCAGTCCAGCAATCATCAGCTCCTAGCATATCTTGAATGACACAGACATCTTTGCAATCCCAGGCACAGATGATAACACAATCAAGCAAGTGCTAATGCTTAGATTACCATCATATCTTGTATGTTACCATCATATCTTATGTTACCATCATATCTTGTACCTGTTTTTCTGGTGGAACAGAGTACCAGTGACTGTGAGCTCATGTTCTGTGCATTTGGTCAAAAGGAGGATGCCATTGGAGTTGACCTTTCCCACTCCTTCCTTGCCAATGGTTCAATTCCAGAGGTTAGAGTCCCTTCTAACTCTGGCATTGAAATCACCAAAAAGAATAAGTCTATCTTCCTCTGGAATGTCAGAAAGGACTCGGTCAAGGTTGGCTTAGAGTCCATCCCTGGTTTCACTGGCAGCATCAAGAATCAGGGCATATGTGAACACAGTGCCATATTGCCTCCCCACCAGTTTAAGATGGGGAGTCATGAAGAGCTCATTAATTCCCACAAAGAAGTAATTGAGTTGGTTTATAAGTTCATTCTTTATGGCAAAATCATCTCCATGAAGTTGGCATTCTCCTTCCTGTTTACCCTTCCAGAAGAAGGTATAGCCGCCTCTGTGTTCTTTCAGTTGCCTGTCTTCCACTCTCTGGGTCTCAATCAGTGCAGGTACATCGATGTTGTGTAACCTGAGTTCTTGGGCCACAATTGCAGTGTAGCACTGTGGGAGTTCACCATTAGGGTTTGTGCTACCTATGTGTTGTAAGGCTTAAGGCCTTTCCTAACTGGCCCTTAGCCCACTGGAGGTGGCAGGATGTGACCTAGAATATGTCACCTGGGTCTCCTGGAAGCTGTTTCTTCTCACCTGGATGTCACCACAACTCTTAACCATCTATTCAGAAGGTCAACCAGCTTCTGCAGCAGCCCTCTGAGGGATTTGTCCTCTCTCTTTTTCTGTACCTGGAACAACTGACAATACCATTCAGGTGTGATGTCTAAGCAATATAAAATTTCTTCCTTCACACAATCATAATTTTGAGCATCCAGGTGGGACATAGTACATGGCCTGGGCCTGACTGACCAAAAGTCAGTCGCCTCCCATTTAGTCTTATCCAAGCCCGTAGCAAGTGCAACTCTCTCAAAACTCTCTAGAAAAGCTTCAGGGTCATCCTCTAACATCATATCTGGAACTCGAAAGTCCACCAAATTCCACTAAAACATTTTGTGTTGCTTCATCCGCTGTTCATCTAAGACAAGCTTTTATGCCATCTCTTGTTGTTGCTTCTGCAGTATTTGAGATACCAAATTTGAAGTCTGCTGCATAGCCACTGCTCCTGCCATGGCTCCCAGGTGGGGGTCCATCACTATACCTGGGAGCAGGGTGGGTTCGTCATTCCCAGCCAATGCACCACTTTCACTGAGGTAGGTAGCAGGGGCAAGTTATTTCTTAGGCTTTCTTCTCCCCTTTCACAGGGTTATCCATGAGGGTCCTGATGTTCTAGGTCCCAAAAATAATGGTGTGTCTGTTTGTTGGTTGGTATTTTCCACCACAGTAAAGGTGAACCACTGGATGTGGTTTTCCAGTCATGAATAAATACAGAATACTGTATTATACAGGCTATGTTTAGGACACCTTTTCTAGCCCCCTCCACATATGGGGTGAGCAGAGTGGATCCTGAAGAGAGCTGCTCAGTCAGTTACAGCTGCTGAATCATACTCCTGTCTCATCCAAGTGCTAGAAAACTTTCTTGTAACTGCTGCCTTCATGCCAGTTCATGATTAGGAGCTTCCAGACTTCACAAGCCTGCTCCCATCACTATTAGCAGGTCGCCAAAAGACTTGAGGAATGTGCTGGGAAAGCTGTTTTCCTGGAAGACACCTGTGTGTGACTTCATTTATCATGAATTAGCTGCTGCACATCACTTTCCACACAGCTCTTGACAGAACAGGACCTTGACCAAATGGCAAGGAGACCAAGACAACTGAGGATCTCTAGACAACTGGAAACTAGTCAGGGTCATTATAGTGGCAACCTGTACTCACCATCTCATAGCACCATCAAAGAACATATGTGGCTTTTCAGGAGGAAAACCATTGCCATCTACTGCCCTTGCTGCATCCTGGTGGTGCTGCTGCTGCTTGGTCCATAACTGTTTTTTTGTTAGTGTTACCCCTGCTTATTTTGTCCCTTTGCCTTAAGAACCAAGGGAAAACTGGTTCTCCTCCCAAATGGAAAACAAGCAAGCAAGATCAATATTGCCCTAAAAAATGCTTTGATCTTTTTCTAAACGAGAATCTTTTAAATTTCTCCAAATGAGAGTCTTTTAGTTCCTTAATAAATCAGTTTATTGAGCATTACAAAGTATCAACTACTGCTTTGCATGTAGATATAGTTTTAGCAAGCAAGCAAGCAATGCAATGCAATTATACATTTATATTACCAGTCCTTTGAATACACTTCTCGGTCAGCTGGCCAGGCATCACAGAGCAGGCTGGTTCCTTGAAGGGAGATCAGATGTTTTCAGCCTTCAGACACAATCAGGGTAGGGGAAAAAGAAGATTTTTTTTTCTTTTCAAGGTGGTGATATTTATAGTCCTTTAGTCACATAGCCACCAATAATGTAAGTTTTTTGTTTTTCATCAACAAGATTCTGGTTTTTATAAACATACTGCTTTATACCCTCCTCTATCTATACTCTATCCTCCTCAGTACCAGGATCCTCCCACTTCAGATATGGGTGGAATGTGCGCTAACAAGCTGTTTTCTCAGACTTTTCGCAGAAACACAAGTTGTGCAATTGCGTAGCCTGTGCACAGGTGCTAATTCCTAAATGCACTCATGTCAAGGCTAGGCCTTGCAGGCCTAACAGACCATTTCAGTCCTGTCAAGTGTCAAGATGCTGAACTGTCTCTACAATTTCACAGCTAATCTTTCCTGAAGGTCATTCCACTATCTGCCACCTGTGGATCCTCTGGGTATCAGTATAACTCTGCCCCACAGATTAAAGAAACGCCTTTGTTTTTAATACTTTAGCCAATGAGCTATATTCTCAAATATCTCCCTGTGGCAGGGCACTGTGTGTACCTGCCACTTTAAGGCCCTGGAGCTGGCAGCCTCCAGGTGCCTAATGAGGGCAGCCATTTTAGATTCAGGGCTGCCCATATAAACGGGGTAGTTCAGCTGCAAGAGGGTCAGGCAACAACATTGCCTGGCCAGAGGGCTGCTGGGTTTCATCTGGAGGTAAGGGAGGAGCTGTAGGGGATGGTAAGGAGGCTCCTCATCCTGGGTACAACCTAAAACTGCACCCTGCTGGGAGTGGGTGGCCTGGTGGGGCTCTCAGTGGCATGGGAGCCCCCAGGAAATGCCAGGCCAGTGATTACCCTGGTGAAAGGCGGGTTGGGGTGCCTTAACCCCTAGCCCCCACCACCGGGTGGGTAACCCCTTTATGTGGAGGGCCCAGAGGGTGGACCCCTGGAGGGAGTGAGGGGCTATAGACTCTGACCTGATTGAGAGGCTATAGACTCTGACCCTCGACTGGCCCATGCTGGGGCCAGGTCCAGACAGGTCAAAAGGGCCAGGGGCCCACTGCGAGGGATGCCCAAGAGCTGAGGGCCAGGGGTTCCAGCTGGCCTGGAGGTGGGCCAGGGCTGGTAGCCAAAGGTCCTGGGGGGACCACACCCAAGAGGGGAAAATGGTTTCAGGGAGCTACATAGCCTGAATGAAAGCAAGGTAGGCCACCTGAAAGGAGGGATCTTG
>NW_017728998.1:22929298-22935480 GCF_001723915.1 Gavialis gangeticus | reverse complement strand
GAGGGGAAAATGGTTTCAGGGAGCTACATAGCCTGAATGAAAGCAAGGTAGGCCACCTGAAAGGAGGGATCTTGGAGGGGTCCTAATAGAAGGATTTTGAGACCCAGTGTGGGGCTGGTAATGATGAGAACAACTAGATGCTATCTGCGAGGCTTGGGCTGCGGTGTAGGGGAGGAATGGAGCCGCAGATAGTGCCCCCTAGCATTGGGGCAGAGAATGGGCAGCCTCCCACTTAATTGCATCTATTAATTAATCAATTAAGATCAAGGCGTGGCAGGAAAGAAAGTGGGCAGTTTGCCCAAGAACAGGTGAGCAGTCCATGCGGAGATTGGCCCTGAGCAGGCCCCCTGTTACACTCCCCCAAAATCTCCTCCCTAGCACTGACATCCTTCTAGATTCAGATAGCCCATAGTCTTCACTGTATCAGGTGGCTGCACAGAGGAGGTAGATTGTGGATCAGACTAGGGAGTGCGCTTTAACAGTGGTATTGCTGTTCTCCTTTCCAAAAAGTAAAGGACTTATATTGCCCTTAATGTATACATTTGCTTTCCATGTAATAGGTGCAAACTGATTGTGGGGATCCTATGCAAGCCATTTTGATGCACCAGGAAGGTCCAAATGACTATCCCATTTTATGCTCGCTTTCCCAGACAAGTGAAAGCATCTCTTCTAACAGAAGACGAGGGTCTGGGCTGAAAAAGTAGTTTCTCAAGTTTGGATATGGAGTTTTTTTGCAAGGCCATGTCGTTTATTAACTGCTAAAAACTGAAATGTATTAATAAGTTCGGCGCTCCAAAATTTTCCACAAGAACACTCTTAGCAAGGGACAAAAAACTGCTCAAAGGGCAAGTTGGTGTTAAGCCTTGGAATAAAACAGTTCTGAGGGTGGAGCTCTTTCTCAAGGTAGACCTTGAGAACGTAGATCTATACAGAAAAGCCTATTTTGGATGACCTAGAATTCTGAATCCTTCTGGGAGTACAAAATAAATCTGACATTTCTGCTGCCCCACAATGCTCTAAGAGTAAGAGTTGTCCCCTCCTCTTTCTTCCTGGAACTTTCCTTTCTATTTGAATGGCTAGATGTGACTGCAAAACCACTACCTGCCCTCATACTCCTCTTTTATTATACTTTTCTGCTGTTGCTCGTTTCTGTTGCTTTTCCATCCTGCATTCAAACTTGCCTGATCACCTGGCTGCTTCCCTACTCCAGGGGTTAGAGTTGTGTAGAGGAAAGGAGACAAGAGGAGCCTTTAATAAGCCATTACACTAAAGGCAGGAAGACCTATATATTACAGTATATATTGTCCTGGGAAAGAGAGGGGCTGGGAAGAGCAGGGTGAAAAAGCTTTATACTATTTCTCTGGCCTGTTTCTTATTGCACTGAGAGTGTGAAATCAAAAATGGGTCTCTCCACAAAGTTTAGATACAGATCCTATTTTTCCAAAATTCAAGGTTGTTTAACTGAGACTTTTGTTCTAACAGCAATACAGCCTGAAATCAACTGTGCGATTTGGATCCAAGTACAAGCTTTCCCTAACTTTCTGAATCTTGAGTTGGTTCATGTCTAGCTTTAATATACATAGTCTCAAAACAGCCTGCTTTTTAAACATACAGATTGGACTAAATGAAATTAGCACATTACAAATCCAAAGTAATTTCACTGATTTTAGTAAATTCACCCTCGATATACTAATATATAAGAGAACATAGCAAAATACCACTATCCTTTTTAAAATATCAGTCATTTTTAAATGTGCATAATACAGTCCATGTTCACTCATTCCTAGCATGGAATGACTGGCAATATAAGACAAACAGCACATGAAGTTGGCTATACTGGGAAACTGTGGTCCCTTTACCAAGCTCCCTGCCACTTCTGGTTGTGAGCTTGTGCCATGTAGATGGGACTCCTAGGACTCAAGGGTCTTGTGGATTGGGGCAACAGTTCTCATCTGCTCAGTCAGCACCCAACTTTGTCACCCATCCTCACCTAGCCATACACAGAAATTTTAGATTAGTACCTGAAGGATTTCCTATTCTGCTCTTGATTCTCTAAGTATTTTTTCAGTTCTAAGAACACTTTTATCCTCGTGTCAAAACTGCAGTTGCAATATTGGTACTGGTTTGGTAACAACTGTCCAGGACACACTAGTGAAATTTTCTACTGAACTGTAATTTGATTTTCTCTGCCTCATAACTGAGAAGGGAGACCGCTTTTAGCAGGCCTCATCCCAATTCTATTCATGTTCTGGTTAATAAAGCCTACAACCTTTGTGATGCCCAGGTAGATGGAACCATTTCACTGTAACATAAGCATAAATAAAAATCTAAAACACAAAAAAAATCACCTACATTTTATTCTTACATTTGAGACTCAGTTACCCCTCCTTCCAGCTTCCCTTGAAAATACTAATTTGTATTTAAAACATCTCCAGAACTTAGACCTTAGATGACAGTTTTAAGCCTGGAATCAATTTTTTGAGTTATAAACCCCCTGAAAGTAGGGGTTTATAACGGAGTCACTGACAGACCCTTAACTATAGCGGTGCTAGTGGACACCATGATAATATGGGAATAAAACTAAATTACATCACTTGTCATCATTAAGAAAAATTTTCATCTCAGTTCTTCATTTGAAAAGCACTATAGTTAATGAATGATTACTGAGCCATGACATCTAAATGACTAAAATATAGGAATTATACCGAGGTCAACTCAAGTATTTTTTAAACCATGAAATTAAGGGACCTATTCACTTTGGTATAGGTTGCCACTCCTGGCCGTTATGCTCCCTTGCAACACCGACTTTGAGCATAAGGGAACGGTATGTAATTCTATATTGGACATTAAAGTTCCATGCAAATTTAAGAGGTGAACACATGATTGCCCAAGCGTGACTAAGAAAGGGACTCTTTCCTATGTCCATGTGTGTTTCCTGTAAGCTTCTCTGTTTTCTTTAAATTCTTCTGCATGTAACCAAGTCCTACATGAAAAATATTGGAGCGAAATAGAAGGCAGATACCTGTTTTTAAGAAAAAATATGTTTAATGGCAAATCTAATGCACTAAATAGATGCACCTGAATTTCAGTCATCTGCTTTTAGTTATAACACTTAAAAGGAAAGACACTTTAAGGAGATCCTGAACCTGATCCTGCAGCCCTAGTCAGGCAAAGCCTTACTCACATCCTTTATATTTTACTTACTCTTGAATTAAGACTGTCAAAATCATCGTTTTCTATGTGTTAGAAAATGATAAAAGGTAAAGATTGGAAGAGCCTAGGCAAAAGCATAAAACAAATCAAAACGGTCTTTCTTTAAAGTTCTTTATCTATTTGCATTAAAAATAAACCCTATTTCCTATTTTATTAGGAAGAGAATCAAATTACAAGGTATTCAGGATCCATAAGATGGCACTGACAAAATATGGAGGACCAAGGGGAAGACACTGGAAGCAATGGAAAACTATCAACGCCATCTTTACAAGTTTCACTTGGGCAGAATCCTCTACCAGAATCCAGTGTCTCCCAGACACGCAGCAGAGCACTTCTGACCATGAAAGCTAGTACTCCCTAAAACTGAGCACTGAGGAAGAGATCATACATGGTGGTTAGGAAACAGGCTTCCTACTAAAACACAGGCAACTGAGAGTTTGGACTCTGGACTTACTTTCAGCCTTTCTCATGATTCTTTTGTGACCTCTATCAAGTCTCAATGCCTGAAATTCAAGATGCTAAATATGTGCAAAGTATTGTAATTATTTTACCGCAATCTGCCCTCCCTGTTCCAATTCCAAAGTACTATTTTAAAATCAGAGAAAGAAGTTTGGACGTAGTCAAATCAGTGAGTCTGAACCAACAGAACACATTTCCATGAAAATGCTAAAAAAACCCCAACAAGTATTTGTTTAACTTAATTCTTAGATTTTTTCACCTAAATCTGTATGTTCTAAAACTCTTAATTCTAAAATACATGTAACACATCACTTAGGAGCAAAAAGTGAAATAAAAGGAACACTCAGTAGGTTTTGGCCAACAAGAGAATGGTAACAGAACACCATACGATATGCACCAGTCTTATCAATTGTCAAGTTCTAAACAGACATGTATTTCCCAATACATGATTTCCCCGGGCTGCAGTAAGAATACCTCAACATCCAAACAGTGTGAAAAATTGTTCCTAGATTTTTTAGATGAACGTGTAAGTAAAAATGAAGGTTACCAAATTGAAACCGACCAATGTAGGCTGCATGTTAATTGTCACCTAGCTGTTTTGCTTGTGTGGGTCACGTGGCTGGTGACAGTCACAGATGTTGATGGATTTTGACCCGTTCTAGAAATCTGGCATTCTCAAAAAATAAATGGCAGAGAAGTAAGCTCTGCAGTCTGTGGAGAAAGAAAAGGAGAGAGAGGGGTTTCTGACAGCTCAAGCAGAGGAGGAAAATTAGAAAGGAAAGCCAGTACCACTACCATATGTGCTCATAGCTAGTCAGGACAGCTGGCAAGAAACATTGCACTTTCCTTCTTTACGTCCAGGGCTGTGATACATTTCTTTATATGGCTATCAATAATACTGAATGATTAATGCTAATGATTTATGTTAATTTCATTATAAGCTTTATTTCTTGCCCAGTGTTGAATTAGGACTGTCAAATCATCTCTTTCTACACTGCTAAAGATTTTTAAAATGCAAAGCTAACACATAACATCTGATCATTAATATGTTAATGCACCTGTTTCATGTATACACCAGGAAAACGAGAAAATGGCTGTTCGAAGGCAGGGTGATTGTGGTTCAGGAATCCTAGATCCACTTGCTTCCAAATCTCTCAGTTACAACAGGGAAAATGCTAACATTTCTCATTCTTCTGTTACCAGTCTGAAAACCAAAATAAGACTGTTCATCTCCCAACATTAGCTTGAATAACAATACAATACCCACCTTACTGGGGAGCAAGCCTCTTACTGAGAGGCACACACATTTTCATCAAGCATATTGGGCCATCTTTAATTTTCCTGAACAGGCAGGAAGAAAAAGACAACATGCAAAACATGTGCTTTAAAAAGGTCAAAACTCATCTGAGAACTATTAGAAATAATTCACATAGTACAGGCTGCCATTCTTTCTGTAATCTTCTCCACCTAAAGGAGTACTGCCAGCCCTTCTCATTGATTTCTGTCTATGACCTCACCTCTCTCCCCACACAGGAGTGCTAAGGGACAAAGGACAAAGGAACGGGAATTATCTCCTTGCTATACCAGACATTGGGATTCCAGTTTATCATGGAACTGGGGCCCTATGGACAAGTACTTAAACTAGAGAGTTGTCAGCAGCTTAACTGTGACAACTTGAACTTTACTCCTTTACCTAGCCAACAAGGTCCTTCTGTTGATAAGAGAGAAATCCCTTTTCAGGTCCAAAAAAGGTGACAGCCTAATATCCACAGCAGACCAACAGGTCCAGTGTTACACTAACCCCAAGGAAGGGATATATTAGAACAGGCATGACAATAAGCCCAGGGTTTGTATATACTTTCCTAAGGTGCTCAGGGTCCAAGGGCTTACCTCATTCCCATTGGTCTGCTCACCTGAACAAGTGATTCCTTACCATTCCTCCTAGTCAGCTCCTCTCATTCTCCAAGGAAGGAAAGACCTTTTAAGGAGCCAATACCCCTTCCCTTGCCCTACCCTCACCAGTCTAAACAAAAGCCCTCTGCCTTCAAGGTTATAGTACACAGGTTGCATTCACCCCATCTAACAAGTAAGGCTTCCAAAGTTCCTTTGAAAATATGATCTTCATGGTATATTTCCAGTCATTTCAATTTGCAATATTGCTTTTAACTTCCATGAGGTTTCCCCATGTAAGGATGCAGACCATGTAAGCCACGTAACAAATAATGACTTTGGACTCAAAATCCAAAATGGGACTGGAACCTTATTGTCTGTGTAATGCATTTGTATTTACTTTCAAGTTGCTGAGCCTTATATATAGTTTGAAATGAAGATACAACTGTAATCCTCTCTGAATAATTCAGTTTTTAAAGTACATAACCAGGGAGCACTGTTCACTAAAAATGGTCCTCTTCAACTGAGATAGAGAGCATTTGGACCACAGTCTAAACCAGGGGTGGGCAAAATGTGGTTCGGGGGCCAGATGCAGCCTGCTAGCCCATTCTATCCGGCCC
>NW_017728998.1:22924338-22929223 GCF_001723915.1 Gavialis gangeticus | reverse complement strand
AAACTCAGTAAGCAGCCCTCTGCCCAAAATAATTGCCCTGGTCTAAGCACAAAAACACACTTGTGTTTAAGAACAAAAAGCTTTGAAACAGTCATTAAAAACTTGACAAAAATAGGATCAAAGCATTTGGGAGACAAGGAGACTAAGAATACAACAGTAACTGCTGGAATTGATGCAGAATTTCAATCTCAGATCTAGGACTTAAATCTGGAAATGCAGGGGTATCAAACATGGAGCCCTTGGGCCAGATCAAGCCTACAGATCCATGTTGTCTGGCTCCAGAGAGGTTGGGAATTTAGGGATGGAGCCTGCCTCAAAATCTCATGTACAGAGCCCTTTTGGGGATGCACATCAGCAGTGGGGGGAAAACAACAGCTGTTCACCCCCTCGGCCACCACTACCACTTAACCTGACCACCATCCAAGTGTTTAAATCCACATCAATTTATCATCTTTGGCCCCTGTCACATATTGGTATTATGTATTTCTGTTTGGCCCATTAAGGTATAAACTATGATCTAGGACTAAAATTTTTCTGCATATTAAGCAGTCAGTATAGTTGTCAAATTAAAAGATGTTGCTCACAGGTTTAGCCATAGCATGATTATAAATTTAAGAAAAATGTATACTGAATTTTTAACACCTCAAAGTCCTTGTTTTTCTCTCTCAAAATCCATTACTTGCAGCTTTAAAACTACAATATATGGGTTTGTATCAAAAAGGAAATATTCTATTTGCTGCTCCTGCTTTTTATGATGGAACTATAGTTCTACCAGTTTTGTCTGGGCTATACAGCTAACAGATGTCAAAACATATGGACCAGCCCATTTATCAAATAATCTACTCTTTGAATAGATAGGCACTATCAGCAATCTGGTATTGATCTTTACAGGCTACTGCTATTGTTCATCTGAGCATCCAGAATGGCAGCAGGAATTAATAAAAGAAACAAAACAATGCATACCAATCATGCCGCACACAACTTTTTCTCCCCCTCAAAGTTTGGTGAAGTTTATGTAGTTATCAAAAATACATTACAACAGACACAAGTATTCAAAAACAGTAAGGGAAAAGGGGTGGCAATAGTTGCAATGGAAAAAAACCTCCATCAAAAATCAAGTTCCTCCAGACTTCTACTGTGTTTACTTCTAGAGCTCGACTGCAAGTAGGTTAGACTAATCTAGCATGATAAATCCCTAGCAGCGTGTTATACTGCCATTCACTATAGTTGAGACTGAGATGGCACTTTCATTAAAAGCTCTATTTCAAGGCATGTTTAATGTCTTGGACATTTCAAATTGCATCTGGCTGAATCTTGGCATACAGCTTGTCAGTCCAGATGCACAGTTTTTGTTTGTTTGTTTATTATAGAAAAATATATAAATTGGTTGAGACATTTCCGAGTTCCATAATGACTAAAAATATTAAATGTTAGGGATTTGGGACATGTAAAAAAAATAAAAAAAATAAAAAGCAAAACAGGTTTAATTGTTACATTTTCCAAAAAAAAGATACCTACATGCTTTTCCCCCCATGCTCTCTCTCTCATGCAGGAGAGCTTCCTGAATATATCCACAAATATCCACCACACTCTTTTCCTTCAAGTTCCTCCTTAACAACTCTCTTCCGTTAAGCTATCAGTTCTTCATGATAGGAACTGTCCTACTATTATAAAGTTGTACAGTGCCACAAAACAGGTCCTCACCCATCCCTTGGACCCCATGGCACCACTGCAAAACAAATCAATAAATATTCAGTGCATTTTTGTGTATCAATGTCCTGTTTCATTTAAAAGAGTCCAGTCATACCAAAAGCAGCATATCACATTTTGAATTCCTCCCCACCTTTCTCCATTAGCATGTGGCTTATTCTTTTTCTTATTTGTTTTGCGATAACATTTAGACTCCTTGACCAAAAACAAAGTCTGTTTGTACTGGGTAGTCTAACAGTAAGGAAGTTTCTACCCCAAAGAACTAACAGTTTATACAATCAAGACAATCACAAGCAATACCCATTCCACAGATTTATAATTAAGGAACTAACAAATTAAGGTTATAGCTACACTACATCCCACAGCATTCCCAGGAAAGATACGGCTGAGCAGAGTTTCCTCCTTCCAGCCGCATTTGGCAAACTGGAAAATGTAGTGTTGATGAAACCACACATTTTCACTATCTAAATCCCTGTAGGTATGAATAAGACTCTTCCATAATTAACATAGGGCTTTGTGTACTACGAATATTTTGCAGTAAAAATGTAGCTTTTAGCATGTATTGTGATCCTTTTATGTTATCATTTTAAACTTGGAGAAATGTCATTGTTAAAACATAAATAAGCTTCAGAGAAGATTGGGGAGGAGGCGGCAGTAAAATTGCATACTACTTTTAGATTGGATGACATTTACTTCCAAAATTCCCACTGAAATGACTGAGCTGTCTGTAGTACTACTTTTTAGTGACACTTTCTCTACTAAAGTATTCCATCCTGCCATTATGGTAGGTGGACATGCTTCATAAATCTTCTAATCTCTGCCACCTCATTTCCACCTACTCAGCAGCTGGAGGCCCAGCTGTGTATTCCTGCATACTGGAGGGTAACATTAAATCTGAGGAATGAAACCAAATGAAGTACTACTTAGTGGGTGCATCTACACGTTCACTAATGCACCATAATTATGGTGCATTAAGTTTAGTATGTATAAGAACAGATACTAAATGTGTCGTAGTCAGTGCTACTGCACATTAGCACAAATGAACACTTTTTGGGTAACACTTAATACACATTGGACTAATGCTACTGTGCATTAGCACGTTAGCACAATTTTTGACAGCCATGCTAATACGCAGTACAAATAATCCAATACGCATTAAGCATCTCGTGTAGACATGCCCAGTATTGATTATGGTACTGCTAGCACATGGCTATCAACACACTACGGGTTTCCAGGAAATTTCCTATTAATTACCAATGGGAGATTCAGGTGACTTGCAAGTTTTGTCTAGTTTTCTTGAAATATCTAATAGTCAGTAATTAGCATGACATTTAAGCACATCGGCATTTCTATTATAAACCCCATGTCTTGGAAGTTTACTAAATGATTGTAAAAATTGTTCTGAGGTAAAACTCCACACTTAGGGGGAAAGTTTCAACATACACAATGGAGTTAGCTACCTATGTCCGAACAAAGTCAATAAGGAGCTGCAGAAGTGTACCCTTAGTCAATACTTTGAAATTTTACTTCAAAGTCTCTCTCGAAGAATAAATGCTGTCATACACACAGAAAAAATCAAGTTGACCTCTTTACATTTGAAGAATGCTTAATACTCATGCATAATAGCTATTTTCTATACAGATTTTACCAGTGTTTCTCAAAATTGCTCAACCAATCATTTCCCTTTATTGGGGGTTAGGGGGAATTTTAGAGCGAATTTATGAAGGAAAAAAGTTTTATTATGGGTCTAACTGGAAACAAACAGAGTCAATAAATAAACCAATGTTTGATGCCTGCCCTACGTACATAAAGATACATTTGTTCATGCTTCAACATGACTACAGCAAGTGAACTTATTAAATGCAACATTAATAATCAGGAAAGATGGACTTTTTTCTATTGCCAGGAACCAGGTAAATGACTCAAAAAAACCCATAAAATGGTAGACATTTTATGTTGAAAGACTTAAAGGAGAATATGTTAAATATAAAGATGACTAGTGTTGTGGCACTGAAGAAAAAACATAATTTTTCATTGATGTAAGGCAGAAGAGCTGGAAAGAACACAAATACAACAGTAGATCCATTAACCAGATGACAAGAAACAGTGTTCACATCCACTTACTAAACTGTTTTTGATTCTTTAGTACCAACATGCAGAATGATCCTTACATTATGTTGCCAAGGAAAACCTAAAATGCATTTATTTCAAAATGTAACTTTCTTCCATTATCATAATACAGCCATCACAGTTGTTGCAAACACTATATGGTCTTGAACACCTAAATACAGCCATTAAATGGGACATTTTTTAAGAGGAGGACGTTTTAAGCTTCTCTAGAGATTTGTGTTCCCAGGCAAACTCCCAGCAGGGGCCATCTATTACTGCAACGCCCTAGCTTACCATAGGGGTGGGGGCAAAAATGATCTTAGCCAAACACCAGACCATATTTGGAACAAAGACCAGGTAACTAGGACTACTGCAAGACCATTAAAGTTAGCATTATACTGTAGCATGATAACTTGGTTGTGATTTGTACCAAGTTCATGAGGTTGGGTTGGGGAGGGGAAAGAGAAGAGTCTCATTCATTCATGGCAAGTGGCCCTTTGAATTCCATGCTTTCACCAGGAATAACTCCACTGTATACATGAACCCCTGATCCCCCCTCTCCCTTTCGTCTTGTCTCATACTTGAAATCAGCAGGTAGTCCAGGACTCTCCAGTCCATCACAGAATGTAAACCCAAGGTGTATAGCTGCAGAGATGCTCAAAACAAAGTTTTACAGTGTGCCTAATCAGGGAAGTCAGCGTACCAGTGCAGATGATCCAAAGCTTACTTAACCTTGGTCATCAAATGAAAGCAAAAATTGAGAGACAAAGGGCCTGATCCTCCCTTGACTTACACATGTTAAATCAGAAGTAACACAGCTAACACAGCATTACATTCATGTTAAATGGGTATAGCAGGGAAACAACAGCATCTTGCTTTTATTGTTCTATTAAAACAATACACAATCATCATTTATTGTACAATGAAGTTTTGTCTCCAAGGGACAGAATCAAAGGGATTCAGCTGATTTGTACAAAGGTAAAATCTACAAGGATTTTGTTTACGTATCTGAATATTTACTTTCTGGTATTTAATTTGAGCAGATATACCAACAAAACTTAGAGGC
>NW_017728998.1:22917522-22919338 GCF_001723915.1 Gavialis gangeticus | reverse complement strand
AAGGGACAGAATCAAAGGGATTCAGCTGATTTGTACAAAGGTAAAATCTACAAGGATTTTGTTTACGTATCTGAATATTTACTTTCTGGTATTTAATTTGAGCAGATATACCAACAAAACTTAGAGGCAATTAAAGGGAAAATATGTCACTGGTTAAATTATGTCATTTCAAATGCTCATTGTTCTAGTTTTTCTGTAAGTGGTGACATTTTACTCTGCGGACAAGACTTGAGTACATGCATCAGCTTTTGCACACGCACAAACAACCTTATACCCAATATCTATTTGGATGAGCAAAACAGGACCGACTTTTAATTCCCCTTATACAGCATTTGAACCAATGCATCATGCTGAATTTGCATAACCAGTATTACAATATTTCTTAGTGGAATTTACATGAATAATTAAACGTGAAAGGTGTGCCTTGGCGAATTACATTATCATATTCAATTCACAAATAACTATATTAACGTTAACTGGTCAACAGTCCAACATCTTGATATCTGCTTGAGGAGGTGGCAAATCAGAAATCAACAGCAATGATAACAGTTGCTGGAAAGGGCAGGATCATTTAAGAACGGAGAATATGATTTTATTTTGTTGAGAGTTAAATATTACTTTGGAATGTTTTTCTTGGTTGCTTTCTTTATTGTCACTATTATCCTCAGTCTGAAGGGATGATGGTTTGATATGTAAGCATTTTATAGCTTTGTCTGCAACTCTGTAGCCTGGTTAAATAAACAGACCTGTTCATTTGTGACTGCATAATTTTTGTCAGCACTTGCTATTTCCTACCCTGGCACTTGGCTCTATGTTCAGTCCTAACTTCTTTCATTCTCAATGCGATGCTAACAGGAAAAGAGTGTCCCTCATAGACCTCAGAGTTGCAAAGCCATGCACCATATAAAGAGGGCAATATCATCTTATTAGCCATTAACAAAAATGTGCCAATAAACAGAGTACATAAAAATTATACATATTCCCTCTGTGTCTGTACATACAATACTGATCTGGTACAGCACAAATATAATTGCTCCAAAATGGCACTCAGCATTGCAATATATAGACTAAGTTTAAGTAAAATTTTACATGTAATTTGAATTGCTATTGCAATATTTGAAGCACTATCCTGATTTTTTTTTAATCAAAGTGACACTACACAGCACTAGAATGCATATGTATATATAAATGTATACATTAGTATCAACTGAGGGTAAAGGGAAGGGTGTGGGTATGTGCCTAGTAGAGCAGATTTAGCAGCTAAGACTACAAAGCCATAAATATGCTTTTTTCATAATTTTGCCACTCAAATATTATATAGTCAATATGAAAAATAGAAATCAAATGTCAATCCTGAGCTCCACCATAAGAGAAAGCAATTATTCCCAACATGCGCTCCCATCTTAGGTGGAGCATAAACAGACTACATATTTGTGTGCTGGTAGCAGATACAAGTCAAAAATCCAGGATCAGGGTTTCCTTATGCCAGGTACTGTACAGACATAAAGAGAGACGCTCAACCTCCAAAAAGAGCAAAGGGAGCACAAAGCAAGGAAAACAATGATGCTTTTCCTACTGTGGGACACAAGAAGAAAGCAAATCCCTTCCCCTTCATTGCTCTAATTGGGCCAACAAACGTCCTTATGCCATATCCACACCACTCCATAGTGCCACTATCCTCCCTTATTCCATTATTGCCATAGGGTAACCAGAGCCAGCAATACCCAAATTAAAAAGCATGGCTGGCTGGAGTACAAAACTCTCAGCACTGGCAACTGTTTTTCCAGCAGTAGCCAGTAGGGGTGTGCGAAATAGG
>NW_017728998.1:22900872-22912522 GCF_001723915.1 Gavialis gangeticus | reverse complement strand
CCATTATTGCCATAGGGTAACCAGAGCCAGCAATACCCAAATTAAAAAGCATGGCTGGCTGGAGTACAAAACTCTCAGCACTGGCAACTGTTTTTCCAGCAGTAGCCAGTAGGGGTGTGTGAAATAGGCCATATTCAATTCGGATTCAGATTGGGCCCAAATCAGGGACAGTGATTCGATTTGTTGGTTCAGATCATTCTCCCCAATTCAATTCAGCCAAATACGAATCTGAAGATTCAATGCTGATTCGGAGAATCAGAGATTTGGGCATAGACATAGCTTTACATGTTTTTTCTAAGTACCTTGATGTTCCAGGCGTGGCTCGTGAACTCTGTGATGCTGGGGTAGATGGAGCATCCCACAGGAGTGCAGGGGGGTTCCCTGCATGCTGGGCAGCGAACCCAGAAGTGGACTGGAAGTACTTCTGGACTACTTCTGGGTCCATCAGGGAGAGTGCTGCCCCCTGCACATCCCCAGCTTGGTGATTGACTGCGGGGGGACCCTGGGTGCCCCTCCAGACCCAGGAGGCACCAGTCACTGAGCCAGGGGGCTGGAGGGGGGGGTCTGCGTGCTCCCCAGCGGACCCAGAAGTGCTTCTGGTCCACTTCCAGGTATGCTGTCAAGTGCGCTGGGGAGCCCCCCGCACTCCTGTGGGACTCTACATCTGCCCCACCATCGCAGCATTCATAAGCCACCTGCTACCTTGAGGTATATAGAAAAAACATTTAAAGCCATGTCTACGTACAAATCTCCAAATCTTTCCAAATCTCTCCAAATCAATTCAGAGGGTTCCATTTCAATTTGGTGAGATTAAAAGGTCTCCTGATTTGATTCAGATTTGGACATTCAGCCACTGAATCAGGCCAAATCTCTGCCAAATCTAATCAGGGACCGAAGCTTCACACAGCCCTAGTAGCCAGCAAAGAGTACCGCTCACCATCAAGGTAGAGCGTGCGCAACAGAAGCCCCTGTCCTATAGGCAGCAGCAGAACTCTTCCAAAGGACATGATCCAATGAGCAGCTGTTGCTGCAGGAGCAGAGTGTCTGCTCTCTGCCATGGTCACTTGGGAGTACCACAATACCCACTGAATAGCCAAGCAGGAGCAAGGGTAGCCAGAACCAATAGAGGGAAAAGTCCATCTCAGCACTGAGGACCCAGCCAAGACCTACCTTGCCAACCCCTGGGGAAACTAAAACTGCATAACCTGCACACCCAGCAACAAAAACCCAAGACTACCCCTAATTAAAGGAAGGCTTTTCTGAAGACAGTGGGCATGCCCATGTCACCCGCATCAGGCAGTAGAGATCTTAAAAACCACTTCCTGGACTACTAATGTCTTAACAAGGACTTTGGGCTAGAAGCACCCCTGAGCTGAAGGGTTTTGTTTTCCACTGCTCGCTCGCTCTCACCTTGGTTGCTGAGAGAGGGGTGTGAAGACGACTTCTGGATAGTTTTCCAGTAACTGATTCTACTGTGAGTTCTCTCTCTCTCATAAAGGGAAAATGCAGCAGCACAGAAGAGAATTTCTAGTAAGATACTTCCTTGTGGTACAATAATAGTTTCCTTAATTCCCACTGCAAAACAGAAAAATGGAAGAAATAACAACAAAAAATGGAGGAAATAATATGTTATCCTGCGAACAAGAGTGAAACAAAAACAATCCTAGAAGCTCCTAGGAAGAAATCATAGGTAAGAGCAGCAGTTGCATATGACCTCCTGAGGACAGGGGAAGACTCCAAAACTGGAGGGAAAGGTTTTAATATCTTCATTCCCTACCCTCCACCCCAATATAAGCACAGAAGAGCAAGGATCCTTCACATCCTCTCCCGGTGGTAAAGGAAAAGAATAAGTGGAGTCTTGGTCTTCAAACAAAACCTCATACTAGCTTTCAAAGGTTTGGATTCCCTTAATGTCACTTGGCTTTATTAAGCACAGAATATTTAAAGGCGTCTCTGAGGGGTTTTGCATGACTTCAAACTCAAATTTTGCCAATCAATCCCTAGCGTGTAGTATTAACAGTTTACACTATGGCATAGTATCTAAAAACAACACTTCCCCTTCATTTTTTCCACTTCTAGTTATCACTGATCATCATATTCCAAAAAGTCAACCTGTTTTTGTTTTGTTCTTTATGGAGGAAGGAGATGCTAATCTCATTAACACCTTGCCAACACTTTCAGTCATGATTTTAATGATCCTTAGCAATCTGCTACTGAGCCAATTCTAAATCTGAGCAAATTGAAAACAAGCAATATGCCAAACACTAAAAAAAATTAAAAAAATAAAAGCAAGGCTCTGACTTTGTAATAGGACAGAATAGGGCTTTGAATGCCTTGTGGTTGTGTCAGGGTTGACTGTAGTTTTACTAATGAGTTAGACAATGGATTTCTATACCGTGGTTTGGATAAGGATGATCCTGCCTCTGGCGGGGGCTTGGAATAGATGACCTCTGAAGGTTCCTTCCAGACCTACTTTTCTATGATTCTATAAATCACCATTAAGTGCTTCCATAGATTTTTCCTTACATGAAAGCCAAGAAGTTAATTGCCGAAAGCAACATTCTGTCTCTATAACTGATACCACAGGGGTTGTCAGCTGAGGGTACACATGCCTCCAGGGATACTTGGGAAAGTCCTAAGGGGTACGCATGAATGAGCAGGGACGGAGCGCCACCACCCCGCACCAGTGTGTCCCAGAAGCAGGACATGGGTGAGGGGGAGGGCAAGGACAGCAGTGCCCCTCTTCAGGCTGCACAGGAGCCACCCAGCCGGCTGGCTGATTGGACAGGGGTGAAGGGGGAAAGCTTGCATGCAGTGGCTGCCACCCACCATCCTGCACAGCTGCTGCTCCACATCCAGTCACACCCTCCTCCCCCCTCCACATCTGGCCGTGCACCATGCCCCCCCCCTCCGCTCCATGTCTGGCCACATGCCACCCCGCCCTGCTCCACGTCTGGCCACCAAGGGTACACTTATTAAAAAAGGTTGAAAACCCCTGTTATACCATAATAAAAACTAAGAACAAGAACAGATGTGGCATTGTACCTCTTTACTTCAGAACTGTCCCAAGTCTTCAGATGTCATGTCCTTCCCAAGCTGTACCACAAGTCTAGTATTATTCACATTAACAAGTTCTACCCAGTTCCTTCCTGTAAAAGACAGACTATAGGTCATCTCTCTCACTCAGATGATCCTGAGGCATGCTGAAAACGGTGCGTGGAGCTTAACACCTCTTAGGATCTGGTATAATAAGTTTTCCTTTTTTAAGTGGACCTTTCATGTCACTTGAACTAGAGACAGACATTCAAAAAGCCTGAGCCTGAATTGATTCAATATTTGCAGGTTAGTCTAACCTGGCTAAACTGGAGGGGATGTCTGTGTAGTTATAACTGCACAGATATCGCCTCTGGACTGAAAAAATGCAGGCACATGCCTGTAGTGGCTCAGGCTAGAAGCCAGGGGGAGCTAGACCAGCCCTCCCTTCCCTTCCAAAGTGCTAAGCTGAAGGTGGGGTATGGCCAAGCCCCAGCAGGATGCTCTGATTAGAGAGGGGTCCCCCCCTCACTGCTCCTCTGACTAGTGACAGAGCCAACAGGGAGTTACACAGCATTTACTTACACAGCAGGCAGTTACACAGCATTTATCATCCCATCAGCAAAACAATAGCCTCTCTCATTAGTTCAAGCTCTTCTTAAACAACTTTTTCCAAGAAAGGAATGGAGGAACTTTACCAGCTACCTGTTGATTAATTCCAAAAAATTCTAAGCAGACACTGTCCTGTCTGCCTTTGTCCTGTCTTCCTTATGCAGGCACCTCTCAGCATTAGCTAGCATACCACATTCTGGCTATGGTCCGTGCTGTAGGAGAGAGAAGGAAGGGATCCCTGCTTGAGCAGCGAGTGGTGAGGAAGGGGCAGGGGAAGCCAGGCAGAACCAGCTGTGCCTGCAAGTCTCTGCTGGAGCTCCAGCCAGGGAACAAAGGAGAGGGGCCAGCCCAGCTCTCTGGAGCAGAAAGCCCCACCCAGCTTAGAGATCATGCCAGGATGCTGGGGGACTCTGATTTAATTTAAACGAGGAAGGGGTCTGGGACAGACATTGCATAAACCAGTTTGACCCAAATCAGTTAAGCCTGATACTACATTCAACCAGATTTATCTCAAACTGGTTTCAGCCATTTTCAAACTGGTTTATGTGCACTGAACATCTGTTCTGTTACAGGTTTAAACCAGTTTCTGATCACTTAAACCAGTTTAAGTCATTGGTGTTTAATTCCGCATATCTGGCTTAGCAAAATGGGGCCCTAGTTACTATCTATAAAGAAAACAATAGGTTGAGTATTTCACTGATTCAGTTCTTGTAATAACTATTAAAATTGGGCTGACTGGTATAGGTTTATCTTAGATTTGTCCAACCAAATCCAAACTAAGAAAACTACTCTAACTCTATTTCAGTTCACTGTGTACACTATAGCCCCTTGAACTTCATAAAGGTTAACCTCCTCCTGATCTAAACACTAGAGGCACTTTAATAGCTGACCTGGGTGATCATAAGCATCATTGTTGTAATTTACTAAATTATAAATACTTTAATTTTTCCTATTCATCATTTTCAGCTGTGAGAAGTTATCCAGTTCTAATCAAAACTGCATGCAAACTTATTGTTGGAAATTTAATCCACGTGCAAATCTGTGTCCTCTCCATCCATCATTGGAAATCAGGACTGTCCAAATTCTAAGTGGTTGAGGGCCACATACCCCATGGGTCACAGCAGTGTGAGCCACAGGCCCCCAAGACTGCATACCATGCAGGTATACACCCACTGCACCGCACATGTGAGCATCCACACACACTCAGCTCCCCAACCACAGGCACCCCCACTGCAGAAGCCCACCTTGTCCTGCCTGGAACAGGGAAAGGAAGTGTAAGGCAGAGGAAAGAAGGAGAAGCCAGAGCTGCAGGATGCTGCTGCAGTCAGGCAGATGGGGGGATCAGCAGCTGGCCAGATGCCTAGGGCCACAAACTGACCTCTCATGGGCCACATGTGCCATGTGGGTTGCCAGTTGAACAGCCCTGCTATAACATGTTAAATGTAGTCAGACTACTGAACCCACGAATTAACAGACTCAAACTGGTACAGGGGCCATGTCCACATGAATGTACAGCTACCTGTAACCACAGGGAAAACAAAACCTCACATTTGTGGACAACATCCCCAGAAAGATCTGTTTGCCCAACCATTTCCATGTATTTGCATGTGCAAATTTCATTGTGCAGTGCAACCATAAGCTGCATCCAGATGAGCACAGATGTGCAGTATGTGGTGCTGCGAACCTTCTGTGGCACCACACACCACATATGCAGGTGTTCCCTGCACTGCTACTGTGCAGCATGGAGTGGGGGGAGGGGTTTGACCCTGGGAGATCCCAAGGTCCAAAAAACCCATACCAAAAAAAAAACAGGGCAGTGCACATGGTGGCAGCACATGTCACCCAAAACCCGAGCCTGGCGGCCCAGAGCTATGCTTCAGCTGCTGGCCAGGCTTCCTACCATGGCTGCAGCCCCAGGAGGCCCGCAGGACCCAAGGTAAGGCTGCTGGGGCTAGCAACTGTGCTGGCCCCAGCCTCCCCCACCCCATTCAGGGTAACCTGTCGCATGCCAGAGTGCATGTAGCATAGGCATTTCCTGGGGACAAGCAGCAGCCGCACACACGTGGACACAGCCATCTTGTAGTTCTCTGAGACACTGCCCTAAACTACTTCACCTGTCATTATATCTTATTAACTGCAATCATTTAAAAAATGCATGTGGAAAGAAAGAAAAATTGGACATACATAAAATCTTCCTTTGAAATATTAAAATTTTAATCCAGAGAGATACATTTCATTTCTGACTGGTTTGTTTGTTTTGGGTTTTTTTAATGACTCCTAAGCTAAAATTTTCATTCCAGTATGTCCAAAGGCTTCTCAACTTCCCTGTTGTCAGGGGTCTTTCTTCTCCCCTTAATCTTCTTGCATTCACATGTGCATACACACTCACAGAAAGGCAGCTGGCGTACTGTACAAAGCTTATTACTTTAGGCTGCATATGCAAGTACCTGTCATTATCACCTACCATGTTTCCTGTCTGATTTACTGTATTTAAGAAGTTGTAGCTCTAGGTAAGTAATTAAAGAGCTGTAGGTAGAGTACCACTCTGGTCTGACTAATAATCATCACACAATCCTCTTGATACAAAGGAAATGGATAAGTCTTTTGTCTTTATTTCTTGGGTTTTGCAAAACAGATATATGCGCCAAAATGTTTCATTACTTTTATCTTTTTTTTAGATCTTATGCTTACAACATTGTGGGCCAATCTTTACTCATACAGCCAATGTAATATTTATAACAACTTAGTACATGTTAAATAGATCCAGAAGAATAATGCAAAAAGTATGCAAATATGTATCCAGTTTTAAAGTAATGTATTCATGTTTTAGCCAGTTTTGAAATACTTTCTGCAAGGATTTTTGTGTTTCATTTTTGCTAACACATGTTCACAGAAAGTGAATTTTAAATTTGTACACACAAACACCCATGGAAATTGAATCTTGAATCTTAAATCTGTTGAATATGAGCATTCAAAATATTAACTTAATTATGGCCCTAACTCAAGAAAGCACTTAAGCGCATCAGAAGCATTAATCACTTCCCTCAAATCCAGCACCTGCTTAAGTGTTTGCTAAATCAAGGTTGTAATGACCAGGGCTCCCACTTTGCAAAGAATTCCATTCATGTTCACAGCAGAACTTTAGCTTCTATTTTGGGCAATCATCAGCACTATTAGTATTGAGAGTTTCCATTGTCTCTCTCTCAGAAAAAATAAATCAAAAAGACCTACACTTGACAGACTAATGTGATGGAATAATATAATGAAGAACAATAAAGAAACACTAGAGATGGACTAACCATACACTAGTATCTTGGACTTACTCTTTTCTTTGAAGGGAAACACTTGTTTTCCTTTACTTCCTGAAGATAAATTGTAAAAAGTGGCAAAGTTTGTAAAATTATTGGAAAAGAAAACAGGAATATTTTGTAATCCTGTCACTATTATAATTGCTAATTACATATGTATATAATATCTTGAAGTATCCTATAGGAAGTCTATATTTGCATAACAAGCAGTTGAGTTGGCCTTTTCCATTAAGGGTAAACAATGAACCTCAAAATTCAAAGAAGTTAAATTTTATTAAATAGTTCATTCCTAAAATTCAGGTGCTTAGTAAAGCCATCTGAATTTCATGAATCTATCAAGGCATCCAAAAAATACTAATGAGATAAGATCAAACCCCTTGAAAGTTGCCGTTAATTTTTGCTTTTTCTTGGTTATGTTTGTGCATGTGTGCGTGTGTGTGTCAAGTGGCCCCAGTAACAGTGCCCCACTATCCTAGGCACTGACAATACATAGTTAAGAGACCTCCAATGCTCCAAATAGTTTAGACAGCAAAATGACATAGGAGAGGAATTAGTACACTCTATTTTAGGTACAAAAAGCTGAATATGTATGTGAAGGGCAAAATGTTCAAAAAACCTAAAACTTTAAGTTCCAACATCACTTCTGAAAATGGGACTTAGGCATTTATCTTTGTGACTTGCCCAAGGTCACAAAAGAAGTCTACAGCAATAATGAAAAATCAAACCCAGGTATTCAGATCTGAGCCCGATGCAGTGGCCACAAAACCAGCTTTCCTCACTTCTGGTTTGACCAGAACCAACACATTAAGTCAGCCCCTCCTGTGGTATGAAAAGCAGTCTCAAAATATGACAGTGGAGCAAATGCAGAACTCCATGAAAATTAGTACATTTTATACAATTAAAGAAAGCCTGAAACAGCTAAAATACAATGTTTCCTACATTTTGGTCAACAGTTTGAGTGAGAACAATATTAAATTAAATCTTTTTGCAAGCCACAGAGTGAATCTTTTATTGTTTTCATTAACCCTTTTTACATCCATCAATACCTGGAAGAGTACCTCAAGGTGGTGTGTAAGTCAGAATTACATGCAAAGAATCAAGACAACCAAGTCTGGCAATTAGATTAACTTTCATTCTTTACATTATGGTTCCATTTATAGCTTATGAGGGGTTGATAAATGGTTAAATAAACCTGTTACAAATTGTTAAAGAGTCTAAAGATAATTCCTTATAGGAATGGTTTCACTTCTAACCACATGCCTCTAATAAACTAGAAGATATAATACTTACATCTCTACTAATATTTTTATAACTTATATAAAGAATTATAACTCTTTAAAAACTATTTATATATTGCACCTGACTAGAACTGTGACCACTTTGACTTCTTATTGCCTATTGACACAAAAGGTGAAACTGCATTTTAACACTTCAAAAGGCACATCTCTTTTTATGCAAATTAAACAGAAGTTAACTTGTAGATTTTGGGAGATTGCAAAGGTGTGGCAAAAGACCTTGGATTTCTGCTTGATTTTTATATAGAGCATTCGGAGGCCCGTATCTGTTCAAATTGGTTTATAGGCGTTTGACACCGAACAGAAGTCACAGGAGGTAATATATATATTCTCACATATTATCGTTGGCTTTGGAAAGCTCTCAAAGCCATATGACATCTAACACAGTGGGGTAGATTTTAACATTTTTGCCTGCTAATTTGGATTTTTTGAATGGCAGCCCCTTCAAAATCTATCATTTAGTTAAATCAACAGACTTCATGGAACATTCAACTAGCTAGTCTTTCTATTAGCTCATTTCACTTTAGGAAGACTTCTCCTTTGCTGTCTGCTATATTTGCAGTAACCTAAAGAATGAAACCAATTTTGAATGCTCGCAAAGAGAAAGAGTGGGAAGCCATATACACCTGATAGAAGGCAAGCCAGGCGGAGATCTGGTTGCACTGTAAAATCTAGTAGCAGTTGCAAAATTAAGGAGTGAATGCTGAAAAGTATGCTAAGTGACCCATTTAATTAAAATACTCACTTTGGGGAAAAGTCCTAAAAGAAATTTAAAGGACTCAAATCCATAAAAAGGGTATAAGCAAATATTAAATTGCCCCATAATCACCCATATGTTTCAAATTCACAAAACTTTAAAAACATCAATTAATATAAAATAAGTCAACAGAAAGTCAGATTTATCAGTTATCCAACACCTGATCTGAAACTGCAGCAGAGGTGGGCTTTCTAAAATCTGGACGAGATGGAGAATGCAGCTTTGAATGCAGAAATGGATTCAAAGCCCCTTTGAAAACAGTGGTCACACACTGTAGCAGCCTCTTCACTTTAAAACATTATGGTAAAAAAAAGCAGCCACACAAAAAAGTAAAGCAACAGTCGATCACAACAAATCTGCAATTTGGTTCATTTCCAGACTGCTGACATTCCGCACCATATATGTTTTAGCAGATCCCTAGTAAACATGACAGTTTGACATGGATAACAGAGGTGTACATGCCACACAAAGCAAACCCGGATTAAACATTGCAGAACTGACAGCAGTGAGATAAATTCTCCTGATGCAGCATATCACAATAGCACATGTTAAATCCATTTAATCCATTGAGTCTCCATGCATCATCTCTCCCTCGCCTTTCAGATACCGGGCCTAACTTTGCCCCAGTTAAGTCAAATGGGACCCAACATATCCTAAAGGATATAGCATCCTCCAGTATAGCCTTCAGAAAATGACTAGTGTACTACTGGATCTCTCAAAAAACAGTCTATGTACATCATGGAGATATACAATAATGAGACTAGGCAGACTTGCTTTGGTTTTACTTGAACATGGAAAAAAACCATTGTTACATGTGCTAAGCCAAGAACAGTTGATACATGAGCTAGGGAAGGAAGAGAAGGTGACAGATACTGCAATTTCCCAGTGGCTCTGATTTTCTGAGCATTAATGTTTTAGGTTATTTCTGCAGCATGCCCAGAGCTGGTCCAAATACATGTCTAGCATAGCAGCAATGAGTTATGTCAGAACAAGTCTGGCCCATGAAATCTTTCCCACTGCACCAAGTATATAGGCTTTGTTCAAGGGGGAAGTGGATTATTACAGAAAATTTTTACCTGAGCTTGCCTTGACAGATTGTGAGGACCTCTGTTTCAGGTATATTTGGGATATACAGGTGGCTGTACTTTATACAGACAATTTTTTGTATTGCAATTTTACTAGTAAGCACAATATTTTAAATGCAATTAGGAGGGAAAATAGAAATAAATTGTTCTCACTATCTAACCAAAGTCTTAGATTTACAGCTGCTACAATTTATTATTTTCATAGGCCTGAAATAAACTGCAATTAGTTTGTTCATAGCCTGTCACACACACCAAAAATGGAAACAGAAAAAACACTCATTGATTTTGTAATTGTCTGCTTAAAATGCATGCAAAATTCATTCAAAATTTCTCTTCAACAAGTTACCTTTTTAGACTTGTCTTATTTAAAACACAAAGCAGCAAATCCTCATATAAGAACTCAGTTCCAAACAGAATATACCTGTACCGTATCCAATTCAAACATAACCTCTTTCTTGGGTTTTCACCTTCCTGGTAACTCAAAATATAAGAGTATTCCCTAATTTTGTAGGGATTTCCTCTGAGCACCTACTCTGTGTTGGCCCAGACTCCCCATGTGACTTCTTTCCTGTAGGGAGCTCCCAAGGTGCCCCCATGGCTTTGACTCACTAGTAATTACCCTGCACCTCCAAAATAGGGTTCAAGTCAGGTTACTTAGATGAGCCCGGCCTCCGAAGTCTCCAAAGTCTGCCACCTCCTTACACTTCTGTTCTATACATTTTATCTTTTTTTCCCCTTTATGTATTTTTCACAATAGTGACTAGCCCAGTATAAAAGCATTATATAAGCTTTTTACTGTGCCATGTTTTGCTTTACAGAGTGAGCATAAATGAGGAAACACTAAGTTAAACTCTGACAGCCAATGCTGGATGTATCTGCTTGGCCTATAAATAAGCACTGATCACCTCCATTTTATTGAACTCATTTTCCAGGCAAGCAAAGACCACAAGATTCTCCTGCAAATTTTCCCTTTACACTCTCTAGCAGTGCTGCTAGTGTCAGCTACGACAGATTTATAGCCTATTCATTCATGGGAACAAAAACCCTGCCAGGGCTGGTCATGGAACACGCAGTAGCAGTTAGTTCAAAAGATAACAGCTGCAATACCTCACTTCCTTATTCAGCACTCTATAGCAAACACTACTTTGGAGATAATAAATGCTTCTTGTTTGTATTTCTTGAGTAATATCTGAGAATAAGGTCCACATTATGGCAGTACACACTGAGGCTGCAATAGTTAGGGATTATTAATCAGTATTTTCATTGTATTTAGTCTTTTTCCTCCAACCTCTTCACCCAGTTTGTAATGTTTTATCTTTGACACAAAGTCACTTGCAACAATATTTAAATATTGTAATGATTGGGATAAAATCAGTCTACAAACAGTTAAATATTGACTATGGGGATTAAATACTGACCTTTAAAAGCTTATTTTAAACATTGAGGTCTTACTTCCCTTACCCTTGTAAGTAAGGGATAGTGTTTTAATTCTGTGACATTCTTACCAGATTTAACAAGGTTTTCTTTGTGCCATGTGTACAATCATAAATCTTTTGGGGT
>NW_017728998.1:22896526-22900787 GCF_001723915.1 Gavialis gangeticus | reverse complement strand
TTTTTGGGGGTTTTTTTTGGGGGGGGGGGGGGCAGGGTTACTATACAGTGAAAATGGATCCCTTCAAAAATTGCCTGATCCTTCTTGGTATCTAATGAGGAAATTTGGAATATATGGAAATTAGTGTGCTTGTCTTATCTACATAGCTTCATAGGTGCTGATATTTTTTAACAAGTCTGTAACAGGCTGTTCTTCCTCCATTCACATGGTGGGGAGGGGGCAGTGCAAGCTAGTGTAATTTGAGAAAGGGGCAAGAGCAGGGGGAATCTTGTGGACAGAGCTGCCGCTTAGAAGTTCTGGTTCCATTAAACTTGGACGTTTAAAGCAGGTCTTCCAGCCCCTAAGCCTTGAAATATCTTCAAGAACCTCAATATTCTTTGCAAAATGCAGTGCCTAGCTCCGGGCATAAAAATTAATTTGTAGTTTCATGATAATCTTATAGAATTACTCTCTTGGTCTTCATAAATACAATTCACCACTTTTTCCTCTTCCAAACAACCCCCAACTCATATTTTTGGAGAATTTATTAGGTCTTTGCAGCGCTTACTCATACTGTAGCCTCCTGGCTTCAAATTATCACCCTCTATTGTTACAAATAAACCATTGTTCAAGGTATAGTCTGCTTTCATGCTCACTTTTCTGTACATTATCTTACACATACTAAATTATGGACCCAATCCTTTGACCTTAGTAAAGACTGCTGGTAGGCTCTTAACACAGTAAAGCTACTGAAAGTCTGATCCTAACAAGCACACAGAGGAGTATGACAGCTACACAAAGCTACACAAACCCAGCCTAACTCTACTGAGACAGGGAAACAAATAGTGGCCATAAGGGTGAATGAACAGTAGCCATGGAGAAACTCTTGTTTCAGATAACTGGGCTGTGCCTTTTCTCTTCATCCTAGCAATAGCTTCCACAATAGGTCACAGATCATAGAGAGGTAAGGCTGGAAGAGACCTCAAAAGATTATGCAGTCTAGTGTTACTTTATTTCATCTACACATTTCTGCACCATGCTGCTTAAATCTATGTATAAATGTATGTAGTGCCATTAATGTTAGTAATTAATATGACATATTACTTAAAACAGTCATTGTTAATAAAAATAGACTCAAACCAAACTTTTGATACAAAGACTTCTAAATTGGAATCCAGATCCAGACTTTTTAACTAATACATCTTGATGACAGATAGCCAGAAATCTGATACTGGAAACTCCCAAACTCTTAAATCCAAACTTTGTGGATAGGGTGTGTCCATAAAATTGGGTAAAATTAAGCCCTGACCAAAGCATATGTTTGTGTACATTTAGGCAAGAAGTATCTTTCCAATCTTTCCTTCCCATTGCATGCTGCCAGTTATCTGACCTGGCACCAATATTAAACTAGCATAGAGATGCAATAACTGACTTCATCAACGCTAGATCAGTTCGCCCCAGGTGAAGGCCTTTCTCAGTGGCTTTTGATGATATACTTTAGAAAATGCTTTGTTGAAATCCAGAAAAGACTCATCAGTTGCTCTCCATTCACTTCGGAAAAAAAGGTGGGTTAACTGAAGATTTCATTTCAAGAATAAACACTCTTTTTCTCATAAAATACTTTGCTATTCCCTCCATGGTAATTCACCACAGCATCTGGCCTGGTAGAAAAGTTAAAATGAACTCTTTACCAATTCCCAGCCTCAGTTCAATATATTTTCTTGAAATAGCCAAAGCGCACATTTTTTTCTAGCTTCCCAGCATAGCAATTGGCTTCTGTGAAGACCCAAGCAGAAATAAAAGCGTTTCTTTTTTATTCACTGTTTAGTTCATAAAGTGTCCCTGAGCAAACCCTGAAAGACCAAATGATTTATTCGTATCCATTCTATCATGCCCACTGCAAACCATCCCAACAGAAGTGATGCATTTGATCTACTCATCCCCTGCTAAGGTTCACACACGCACACAAAAAACATGGGAATGGAAGTAACTACCTGGGATCAGAGACCAGCTCCCCAAAATTACAGACAACAGTCATACATGTTAAGTACAAGAAGGTCCACTTTCCCTCCCTTACACAAACATGCTCCCCAATATCACATAACACTTTTATCAGAGGAAAAGAAATTCTCAAAAACTACAACATGTCATAGGATGAGAGTAAGTGGGACCAAGGGTGCCACAAACACTATGGACTCCTGCAACAGCAAGGAATTGTTAGGCAAAACAAGCCCAGATGATTCTTGAAGGTAGCAATGGCCTGTGCTATAGAGGAAGTTAAAAAAAAAAATGACATTCCTTGCCAATCTGACCTGGAGGAAAATTCTTTCCAGACCTCAGTGTCTGGTGCAGCACTGAGCATGGGACAAGCCTTGGCAGTCAGACACTGGAGAGGTCTCTCAGTGTCACTGTGAGTACCAACACACTTGAGCCAATCTCTCATACCTGAAACCAATTTCTCACTATGGTATTGGATCCTGCCACATAAGGGTGCATGAGGGTTTATAACATCCTTTTCTGAAAAGACCATGCTTGTGGAGCTGATGGTAATTGCTCTTTCATTCTCATATCATCCCCCCCAAATGAGAATCTGCTTTATGTGCCGGCTCAACTGACATAGGTTCCATAGCAGTTATCATGCTTTTAGCAAGTAAGTTGTACAGATATTTTTTATATTTTACAGAGACATGTTACACAGAATATGGCTTGGACATCCATTTCCATACAAAGTGCATGACCTTTACGCTCACCTAGGCTCTTCTAGCTTTTTATTAAGTAAACTAAACAATTCACATTGAAAAATCCAGTTCAAACAGTGTAAGTAAGTAGCCAGGGTGAGCCTTGCTCAACATGGAAAGGTGAAAGAAACCTTCCCTCCTCTCACAAGTCCTTCCACAGTCTCCTTCCTGGAGCTTGCAGAGTGGCCCTGAACCAGTTAGCAGAGCAAGACCTGAATTGAACAGTGCACATGGCGAAGTATGTGGGGACCTGAGGGCCCTGGCCCCCTCAGGAAGAAGGCTGTGGCCTGAAATGCTTAAAACTTGCCACATGTCCATCACCTTAGTCCTCCCACCCGCAGCAAAAATAAAAGTCAGTGCCTATGCACATGGCAGCCTGCAGGAGGCAGTGAAAGCTACCAGTGCGATATGTCATCCAGGGCCATGTGTAAATGAAACAAGAGGTATATGTGCACGACACTTCAAAGTGGGTTAAATGCTTTTGCACCACTTTAATGGTATTAGTGTTTGCACTCGCCGGTGGCATATTGCGCATTAATTCCAGCCGCTATAGCAAATTCCACAGCTTAATGTGCCTTAAATGACTTGGGGAGCAGCAAACTAAAACGCCTCTGAGGAATTTTAGTTTGCTGCCCCTACAGCCGTGGAGCAAAGCACCAGGCTCCATGCAGCTCAGGGGCTCTGCAGGAAGCCCATGCAGGCAGCCTGGCAGCAGCCTGGGAAGGCAGGCTCTGCCCAAGGAAAGAAAAAAATAGTGGTGGGCCTGATCTGTTTCAGCCCGAGTGTTTTAGCCCTGTACCTTTCTATCATGATCCCCAATCAAAGCCATGTTCCATGTTTCCAAGGTAAGGTTAAAACTACCTGTAACCTGTACCTATAACATAGCACATACCAGTACATGTTCTCTCATGGAAAAATTATGGGCATTACCCAAAAGAAGTGACATAGAATATGTAAAGCATTTCTATGTAGCTCCCCTTCAATACCAAACAGCAAAAACAGGCTCAGGTTACGCTTTCAGCCTTAACTCTGTATTTCCTTGGTTTTGTCACTTTAACCCAATGACATGCATATAAAATGACATCAGACATCAGTTACTGTAACTACATTCTTTGCTAATCAATCATGTTTTATTGTGTGGCCTCTGGCTCAGCTCATAATGCTGGAAAGAAGCTAGGACAGCAGTTTCAGATTTTGCCAGTTTAATAATCCTTGCTAATTGAAAGTAGCACACAAAAAAACCCTAATGGTACCAAGCTTTACAGTACCTGAACTGTTGCTAGTGAAAACACGTTATCAAGGATCTTGCGTTTTAAAAACGGAAAAACCCAAACCCTGAAACAGTTTATCTCTACAGCTCTTTGACCCAACAGTAGGAACCTGCAAATTTTTATATTTTAATTGTGCCACATTTATATAAAAGCTGTATTGCAGTGAAGAAACATTATTTTATCTGCCAAAAATTAGCCACCCCCTGCTGCAAAAACTGGGTTTTTTTCCTCCTTCAACAGAGACTTACATTCATTTTTATAATTGTTCTTTCC
>NW_017728998.1:22881864-22891526 GCF_001723915.1 Gavialis gangeticus | reverse complement strand
TTGAGGCATATGGACGTGAGTCGCTATCTACCAAGTTCATATAATTTGTTGCCATTACTGCCTTTACCGTTTTGTTTTGAACTTCCTGTTTACCGTCTTTTTCCTCCTTCAACAGAGACTTACATTCATTTTTATAATTGTTCTTTCCTTTCAAATCACCTAATATGACAAATGCTAGGAGACATTATAGTTCATCTGCTAAAGAGTCTCTTTATGAGTTGAGGCTTCAATGCTTTAATGGGGAAATTGCCTGATTTAAGTAAATCATGTCACCTCTACCCAAGCAATCATATTTGTTGCAGACTTCTGCTGACCTCACCTCTACAGTAAAAACAAAAACACATTTACATTTTCAGCTTGAGATATTTGGTTCAAATGACTTACAAATAGGTCATAATGAAAACTAATTTTAGCATACTCCAGAGGTACTATTTAGATTCACTTCTGACAGTTTTTACATATACATAATTAATAGTTGATGTAATATAAACTGCAAAAAACATGTTTTAGCACAAAAATGTGAGATTACTTCCCTCCAGTTTACTCTATTTTCAAAATATAGTATATAAACATATAAAAAGCCTAAAATCATCATTATCTATTTTAGACAAAAATCAGGCTTGAATGCGTTGTGCTTGTATTGTTTTCCTCTCTGGTTCATCCAAGCTGTCTTATGAAAATTACTCCCTCTTGCACCATTTATTCTCCAAGTTTTCTGACATGCTGAATGATCAAAAAATTGCTATAGTTCATTTACCTTGTTAAATTTGGATTGGCTAAACAATAAAAAGTTTTTCCTTGTGATTTCATGCCACCATAAGAAACAGGAATATAGCGCCATTAAGAACAAAGGTTAGAACTTTGTACAATCTCCAAGTGCAAAGTTGATATGGTATTTGTTACTCTCAGAAGCATCAGCTTCATATGTCCAGCCTCAAAGCTGTGAATCAAATTTTTACCCTTTCAACTAAAGGAAAGATATCCAATCTTTCTTATTTCTCACTTGGTCATGGGTTTTCCAGGTTACCAAGTACACTTCTAACCTAAATTTCTCCAATATGCACCCAAACAGCCTGAGAAAGAGCTGATACAAAAAAGAGAAATATGAAATGAAAAAAAGCCCCATAGAATTAACAGAAATAATAGCTTTTCTACAGAGTTTTTGGCTTGCCACATAAAATGCAATTAATAGGTTCTATGAAACCAGAGGGAATAATTAGATAATCCAGTAGAATGGGTGCATCTATACATGTAATTATTGCTACACAATAAACTCTGGAGCACTTTGAGCCAGAGCAAACTGCTCCTCAGCACAGTGTCTACACATGAGCCCAGGATAGTAGCAATTTGAGCTGGGGTGCAGTAGGCCCCCTACCTGGCTGGACTGACTGGGCACAATCTGTGGCCCTGGTCACCATCTATTTGTGTATTTCAGCACAGTAAAGTACACCACCATAAGATAATACTGTCCCCAACAGTACTCACCTATGGAGGAGTTAATTAGTTTATGGTGCCCTAATACTAGTACACATGTAGATGGTGATGCCATAATGAGAAGCTACTTAGTCACCTCTGCAGTAAAGTACACATGTAGATGTACCCATAGAATTACATTTAATGACACCAGTTTGCAAAATTATGTCCCTATCATATAACTCTATCATATTCTGTAAGTTCTAAAAGTAATTTCTATAGAACCCTATTAAAATATCTAAAGAACTTGATAGGACTCTTTCATAAAAGACTGAAGGACATCATGTATCATTCTAATACCTTACAGCTTTGAATTGGTTTGCCTTGGATTCACCCTCCATTTCACCCAAAGTTTGAGATTTGTAGGAACTTTTAACTACCACATTTCTATCAGATTCCTCCTACCAGCCAGGGCTTTCAGAACATTTAGCTATTATTCACCAAAGTTTGCAAAAACTTTTAAGCATTAAGAGCATTGTGCCATTCAAGTACACAATATGTCATGGACAATAGTGGATTCCTAACCTAGAAAGCTATTGCTGCCAATTTTTCCATGTAAATCTGTCCATGGCAAGTTTAAGAACAATGAAACAATTCCTACTTGCCAAGAACCTTCATAGCAGATATAGTTATATCACAATCCTTAAATATGCTTGATTTATTTAATTATTTTCAAGGACAGACCTTAAAGACTGAAGTCACATATATGTATTTCTAGACACTATTTCTTCTAAGGATATTTTGGTGAAATGCAAAATATAGTTCAGTGGAGCACCAGAGATGCAACATTTTGCCTTGAGCATAAATACTTTATGCAACTCTCTACCCATTACGATCCATTCATGAGCACACTAAGGACCAGATTATGCAGAACTGCTCCAGGAGACAGAAAGGGAGGTGTGTGTGTAAGAAATTTCCTACCTTTCGAGTTCATAAGCAGCAAGCTAAGGAACATAGAATCTGTCATAATTAGGGACCTACCAAGATCACGATTTGTGGATTTCACAAAATCCAGCATTGCCCACAAAATTCACAGGGAAAAAAACTTACTTAAAAGAAAATGCTGACTCCCCAGAGGGAGCCAGCAGTCTTCAAGGTGCTGGAGTGAGGAAGTGGGAATGGAGGTCTACCCGCTAGAAAAGCTGCCGGCAAGATGCCTCCCACTCCTTGCCATGGATTGGCCGCAAAACCTGCCTCTCATGGACACCTTGAGTTTTTGCACAGCCCTATTTTCTAGTCCATCAGAAACCCAGAACACCTATGTTTGCAGTTTTTTCCCAGAAGTTTTTAAAAATTCATAAAATATTCTTAGAGTCATTGACATCTGGCAAGCAGGTTTTATGTAATTTTCAAGGAAGCCAACAAAATCCTGCACTCTATGCATCACTTCTGAAACAACCACATTATACAATTAACTAGATATGTCTCCGAACAACCTTCTATACTTAGGTCTCTTCCACTGTAGATGACTGATTTTGCAATATCTTCATGGGCTATTTTCTTTGGAAGGTAAGCTTTCCCTCATCTCTGCTAAAGGGATTTTCGCTAAACAGGGCCCAGAAAGAAGAAATCATCTAAATAATGCAGCATATCTGTACATGTATTCTTTAAGCACTAACCATTGAAGAAAATGGTTCAAAAACTGAACAAGAAATTGAAGTCTTATCAAAGCAAAATTGAGGTGAAAACTTTAAAGTCCAAGAGGCAAAGTCATTCAGGTTCACATACAATAATCTAAAAACTAATTTCATATGGCCATCAATGTTTCCTGTTCAGTGCCTTACACTAAATGAATGACTGGATCCACCAGGTCATGAAACACAACAATGATAGGTATGTGACATTAACTGAAGCACTTTCCCAATTTCACATGTAACAGATTCATTTGTATTTGCCTGAAGTCTTTGTAGCTACCAGCTAGCCAATGACAGGCCAAAAACATGTTTGTTTACCTCTAGACAGGGCAAAAATAAACCTGGCATTCAACTGAACTAATTTCCATGAAAACCTATTCTGTCATGAACCCCTGCAGGTCTGAACCAAACTGAAGAGTCTTAGGAACTAAAAGTTGTAGACTACTTTATGTAAGCATCTTTGGAAATCTCTTGTAAGTCCTTATTAAACATGCTGCAATATCTTGGCTCATACAAATAAAACAGATAGTTTTACAGAATCCTCATATTAGTTAATTCAGAATCCTCAGAATTTTTTACACAACAATTACATTTTTTTTATGCATACAGTCCTCTTTTACCAATGTCTGCCTTATGTCCAAATATTCTATACCCTTACCCCTTGTGTTAGGCTGTAAAAGAATAAGAACATGGATTATTACTATACATTACTGTTGGGGACTCACCAGGTAAGGCTGGCCCAAGGTCTTTGAGCGGCTTTGGTTTGTACTCAAGGATCATTACAAAACACAATGTCCTGCCTTTTGGCCTATCCTGCCATCCTTGTTAACCGGCAAATTTGGCAGGCTTAGTCCAAAGTCCCTAGCGATGGATTATGGTCCAATAAAGTGTCAATTAGGACAAAATTGTACCACCAGAGCAGTAAACAGATCCAACAAAAAAAAAAAAAGAAAGAAAAGTCTATGCCGGAGTCATATGGGGACACCATATACAGCGTTCCCTCTAAGCTGCACAGTGTGCGCAGCCACACAGGCACTCCTGGCAGCGCAGCATGAGCGTGCCTGCCTGGCCATGCACGCCACACAGCTTAGAGGGAACACAGACCATGTATGTCCCTATTTAGCTCTCTCTCTCTGAGAGGATCCATGGACCAGGGTGTGCTTCCAGCAGCACAGCCACACAACAAAAAACTCCCTGATAATAAAAGAAAAGAAAAAAAAATCAGGACTCACTCAGTGAGGAATTCAGGTTGTGTTCCCATTGCTCCCCACTTGTTCCTGCCTCCCTGCATTATGCAGCCAGTCTCTCCGGGCTCCTATTGCAACCCTTCTGAATGCTGCTAGGTTGGGCTGTCTCACAAGCAGCCGGTGCGGTGCCAGCCGTTAGCTCCCCACTTCCTGGCTACTGACAACACACTTGGCACCATGGGAACAGCTACTTCTGGTCCCAGCTGTCCCAGAGCCTCCTTGTTTCTGGTCTCTCCCCTTCTTGCTCTCGGCGTGCCAGCTCAAAAGAGCCAATGCCAGGCTCCCTCCTCCAATCTGAAAGAAACACCAACTAGAAAAGCATCAACTCACAGCAGCATCCAGGCACATGGGGCTGGAGCCCTCAGGTAAGTTAGTCTCCAGATCCACCACAGCCCCTGCCAGATCATGCTCTTTTTTCACTCCCTCACAATTAGATAAATATAAGAAGTAAAAGTCTAGAAGCTTATTCAAAATTATATGGAATTGAACATTTTGAGCAAAGGGAAAATTGAAGTGTTGTTCCTGTCTGGACAATTAGGAGAAGCTGTTGGCTGTACCTCCTGTCTGAACCTAACAGTACTACAACTGGGCAGTACAAGCATGAAATAATGATCTAGGAAGGCAAAAGAAGGATGAAGTAGAGGGGTCCAAGGACTTCTGTTATTGTTGCTACTACTAGATAAAAAATGAAGTTTCTGCCAATCCTTACTGCATGGGTTTAGAGAGTGTCCTTTTAGAAAAGGGAGTCACTCAATATTTTGCAGATAAACCTGTAAAGTGCCCCTGCCTATCACTTTCTGTAATGTAATAAATCAAACATTGCTAAAATCCTTCATAGCACAAGCTACATTCTGTAATTTATGACTCCTGATTCCCCAATACCATTCAATTAAACGATGGCACTTGTGCACAAAGACTACCCACTCAATTAAAAGGGGCCTTATATAAACTTATATTAAAAACTCTGAAGAAAATAGACCATAAGTACAAAGAGCGTATTTTGACTGTGGTATGTGCCACTCCTCTCCCTCCTCAATATTATGGCAGCAACCCCAAGACTCATCCACAAATGAGCTTCTGCAGGAGCGATGCACAATGCCCTGCAGCCTATCTGCAAAAAGAGTACCTTATATCAAAACTTTCGGGTCCAATTTCTGCTTATAGCAATGCACTATCACCAAGGCCCCTTGTTTCTAATCGTAAACCTGCCTGTTGGAACTAGATCTCCAGACTAAAATTGCCTTTACATCAAGAGAAACCAATGTTTTTTATGATTTTTCAGATGAACATTTTAAAGATCACTGCCTGCAACATTCACTATAATAATATAACTTACATCATTGAAAATAAGATGCAATAATTCATCACATTCCATTCTATATTCATGGTATCAGTTTGAGACAGAGCCTTACCAGCTTGCAAAAAACCATATAGCAGAAGCAGTATTGTATTAGGCATTTGAAAGTCTCAAATCGTCTGTTTACTCTTTTGTTCTGACCGGCAGAAGCAGATCTAGGAAGGTACAGTGGGGCAGTCGCATGCCATTTTGATTCCTGCTCTCCTCAAAGTTTAAAATCAAATGTCAACAGCAGCAGCAGAGGCATTTCAATTCAGGCAGCACGGAGGCAGTCAATCTACCTGATTTCTGCTCCACACATATTAAAAACCCTCTCTCTCTTTTTAATGATCTTCCTGTTATATGAACTGTAAGTCAAACAATAAACATTTAAGAACAAAAATGTTCTTTCTGCCTGATTTCAACTGACCTGAAAACTAGGCCCAACAAAATGCCTCTTTTTTATTAATATGGTATTTGGACATACACCAGTTTGTTTTCTTCAGTTTAGGTTATAGGTAGAATCTGTAGAAGGGAGCAAGAGGCACCCTGGGCCTAAACTGGCTTCATGGGAGAAGGGAGGGAGAGTGGCCTAGCCCTGCAGGGAGGGAAGAGGAACTGGCCTGGTCCCAACCTACCTCTGTGGTGGGGGAGGGAGGGGGTCCCAACCTACCTCTGTGGTGGGGGAGGAAGGGGGTCCCAACCTACCTCTGCTGTTGGGGCATGGCCTGGCTTCAACCAGCCACGTGGGACTTGTGGTTTGGGAATTTGGCAGGGAAGAGGGTAGCCATATTAATTGCAAATCACTCACCCACTGTCAAATATGAGCATGCCCCATTCCAGCTGTTAAGAATTTACAATATATTAAATCCCTCTTTCCCTTGTCTTAAGACTCCACCAGATTTTCCAACAAGAAAGTAAGGTACGCCAATATAGGGTTCCCTTATTTTTTACTATATATTTCTTTACATAGAAGCATGACAAAAGTCTTATTTGGGCATGACCTTTCATGGAACTGAATGAAACCTACATTAAAATTTGGCTTGGCAGACTTCTTGCTAATGTGTATAGAGTTTCTAGACCTTTCTTGTAATTGATACGTGCCATATGCAAGTAACAAGGTATGATAAAGTAGACAGGCCATTTGTGATCATTACAGGTGTGCAAAATGAGCCGTATTCTATTCAGATTTGGATTTGACCTGAATCGGGGACAGTGATTCAGTTCGTTGATTCAGATCACTGTCCCAATTCGATTCGGCTGAATATGAATCTGAAGATTCAATGCTGATACGAAGAATCAGCGATTTGGCCATAGACACAGCTTTAAATGTTTTTTCTACATACCATGAGGTACCAGGCATGGCTTGTGAACACTGAGATGGTGAGACAGATGGAGCATCCCACAGAAGCCGGGGGGAGGGCCTCCACATGCTCGACGGTGAACCCAGAAATGAACCAGAAGTACTTCCGGTCCACTTCTGGGTCCACCGCCAAGCATACTGGGTGGCCCCTCCACATCCCCCAGGCTCAGTGATCAGCCATGGGGGGACCCCAGGTGCCACCCCCAGACCCAGGAGGAACCAGTTGCCATGACGGGGGGCCACAGAGAGGCACCAGCATGCTCCCCAGCGGACCCAGAAATGGACTGGAAGTGCTTATGGTCCACTGCTGAGTGCACTGGGGACTCCCCCATGCTCCCGTGGGACGCTCCATCCACCCCACCTTCTCAGAATTCACAAACCGCCTGGTACCTTGAGGTATGTAGAAAAAACATTTAAAGCTTTGTCTATGTCCAAATCATCAAATCTTCCCAAATCTCTCCAAATCGATTCAGAGGGTTCTGATTCAATTTGGAGAGATTAAAGGGTCTCCTGATTTGATTCAGATTTGGAGATTCAGCCACCGAATTGGGCTGAATCTCCACTGAATCAAATCAGCAACCAAAGCTTTGCACAGCCCTAGTGATCTTCCTATATAAAGCGGGATAATGGCTAGAATTCAGTGAGCTGAAATTAAGTATGCTTATAGGTGCGTTAGTGAATGGGATGTTAATTAGAATCAGATGAAAAAATAGGGAGCACATAGGCTGCATTAGTATGTTAAGTATGAAAGGAGGAAGAGCATGAGTTCAAACATGGCAAATGAAAATGATGAAATGTTTTGTGGAGTGCTTTTTCTTAGGCTATGTAATAACCATGTTTGAATGAAACTTAATATTGCCAGGCAAAAGGTATTTAATATACTATTAATAAAAACTTCCTGAAGTGTCAAGAAGCAGCTCTAAGAGATGTAGCTCTCAATGTTACTTTTGTCTCAGCTGAATACAAAACTTGTAATTTTATTACTTCATTTATCTGGAACTCTCCTCTGCAAAGCAATCGTACCACCTTCTTTATTTTTCTTCTTACTATCTCTCATTCCTTTTCTGCCCTTTCCTTCATATATGGAGCTGTCTTTGTCTCCCCCTTCATAATACATTTGTGAAGCTCTTTCTGCTCTCTCTGCAGGATGTTGTTACTGACAATTATAATTAGCGTCCAGTCATGATCCCTGAAGAAAATAACGTGCTACAGTCCCACTATGGGTTGTTGCCTCTTCAATTACTTACACTATTGTTCTTGAGAACTTGTTAAAATTATATTTAATGACTGCTGTTTAGATTCGTTTATCATGAAACCTTGTACATGCAGCTTATTCACCCATTTAGTTTGCCATCTCTCTTCCATCATTTTTCATTTTATTAAGTCTGTTACAGAAGTTCTGCCTGCTACTGTACTAATTCAGTTCTTTATACCAGTATACATTTTACTATAACCTACACTGGAACCTAGCTGTTATACAGATCAAAAATACACTTTGTTTCCCTCACTTCATTTTCCCAGTCTATGTGCTGTGTGTATTGGCTGAACAATTTTCTTTTGATAAATGTTAATGTTAAGTAGAAGCTCACACTCCCTCACAAGTGTGCTTCTATGTTGCCATCAATAGTTCTGTCCTGAGAATGGGTCCCAACCTTGAATGCGTTCCTTTCACAGGGTGCTTATGCCCTTGCCCTGGTTTCAGCAGTTTTGGTGTTTCCCCTGGAGCTGCCCACTTGAACATGAGGATGTGGGCATCACTTTGGACCAGCCTCCAGGCTATTATTACATATCATTGTGAGGAGTAGTGAATGTTGTTCCATGGGCCTGGTATATGGGGAGCTTAAGCCATAAAGTCACCCTTTCCAATCCCTCCCCTGCTTTCTGGAATGCTGAATTCTTCAGAAGAGGACTGGTTACTGTAAGAGTCTTCTTATTCAGTCTCCCTGCCTCTCAACCCCCGCCTCCCAAAAGCTATTCTGACCCAGAATACCCACCTATACTATTTGACTTAATTAAGGTAGTCTTGGTAGGTCTGCTTATAAATGAAGTTCCTAGAGTCTTATCTTGGGAAATGTCACTTATTATGCAAGGTCTCAAATGCCATAATCTCATTCCCAGCACTTCGGATCCACTAGTGTACTACTGAGTCAAGGAAAAAATACCCAACCTAGCAAGACTTCTGCAGGACCACTCCAAGTCACACCTATTTAGCACATTTCTTTGACTATTTTCTTCTCCTCTGAAAAAGCCAAGATAGATTCTCTGATGTTTTAGCACTTTATGTTCTCGTTGGCAAAGTTAGATCACCTTGACATTATAGCAATCGGGTAGTTCAAAAACGTAAATTATTCTTGAGGCAAGCCATTGATTTTTGTTATGAAAGATCTTTTCTGTCTGATTTGCGTTCCTGTCTTACCTTTTTCCAATCACTTCTCAGTACAGAAAAAATTTTCCTACCATTTTTCTCAATGGTAGAAAAGATGACCACTAACCTAATTCTACCCATCTGCTACCTGTGCTTCCTTTCTAATCTGTTAAAATCTTCCTGAGAACATATTACAACTTTCCTGACAATTCCAAGGTAGCTAGTCTGTATTTAGTGACTTGTA
>NW_017728998.1:22871740-22876864 GCF_001723915.1 Gavialis gangeticus | reverse complement strand
TCCTGAGAACATATTACAACTTTCCTGACAATTCCAAGGTAGCTAGTCTGTATTTAGTGATTTGTAATAGAAACCATTCTTCTCAGTTACAACTGCTTCTAAAAGATTAGCATCCAAGCAACAAACTGTTTACATACATGTAAAGTCAATATGAAACAAAAATAAAATTAGAGAACAGAATATTCAATTTGAACTTTTCCTACGATGAAGTTTTCTTCTTATTAGTCTCACAAGCATACATTTAACACATTGGTAACATGGGTGGATAACACCATCTCCGAGAATTCAGAAGTATCTCTGATCTACCGTGTTTACTACTTACTTATTTATTTGTTTAATTAATTTAATGCATTTATAAAACTTGAGAAATTGTCAAAACAAAACAAAAATGTAAAATACTTAAATGCTTTTAAAACCATAACTTCCTGCATAATTTTTGCCACCTCTTCACTCTACACAGCATTATTGCTTATGAATCTGTAAACGTCAAAAGGCAGTAGTGTAACTTGTTAGTCTGCTATTCTGCTCCTACTCTCACAAGCCAGTAACTGCCTAGTACAGCTAAGAAATATTAACATTTAAATAAAATAAGTAAGAGAAACAGCAGAAGTCCTCATTATACAATGAATTTCCATTAATAGCTAGTGCTGATATAAAGGAACTATTATCAAATCAAATTAACAATAGAATTTTACAGGCAAGCAACAAACAAGATTTCTGATGAGTTAAGTTATACAAAATATTCAAAAATATATTTAATATTAAAGGTGAGTGATAATTCATAGTAAATGATTTATCCAATAGAAGCATTTTCTCTTTCATATGTTGACTGTGAACAGCTTATAATTGCTTCTAACTTTATCTTTTATTCAATATTTTTTCACTAAACTGCTGAGGTCCTCTTTGTTTCTAAAATGTATCGACATTCTTAAATGCATTTGATTTTCTTATTGTTACTTTTCCTCAAATGAGTATACAGCTCCAAGAATAAAGGCTTCTTGTGTGAAAATTGACATTTAAGCTAGGTTGGCATCCACTTTTTAGTAATGCATATTAATAAATTACTTAGTATCCAAAATTTCCATGAATACTTAAGACACCCGACAATTTGGGGGAAGCACACACACAAGGAGTATGTTAGGCAGCCCAAGCAAAAGTGGTTCTTTCTTTGCTGGAGTGAATGCCAATGTATTGACCCAGCTCTGTTAAACATTCTAGGGCTGCATTTTGTTTTTCGCTGAGTTACAAATACTCCTGGCCCATTAAGAATGGCAAAATATCCTTGGGACCTAACCATTTCCCCTCATGTTACTTTCCATGCAAGAGAGTTGGGTATCACTGATGCTGTTGCAAGCCTGATAAAAGTTTACAGTTGCATAAGGAGCAAACAATGAAAATTCCTAAGCCCATGCTTCTTCAGCAATCCAAAGAAATATTGATGCCACCTATTTTTCTGCAGACCCCTTCAAACAGGGAAAACTTATTTGATGGTTGGTCAACAGTAATAGTAGCCAAAGAAAGCAGAGGGGTGGTGGTCCTGAGGCAGGAAGGCTGAAAGGCTTGATGCATACAGACCTGCCCATCCAGTGACCTCATGGACCCTTTTCCCTTCCCAGCAACGTCTCCCTCACAGTTTTTCCTGTAGGGGGAAGTAATCTGACCTTTTTGGCTTGTTATGAATACTTCACTCAAAGTCTAAAATAAGGATACCAAAGAGAGGTATAGATAGCCATATTAGTCTATCAGATGCATCTCTACCATGCCTTCCGCTTAAGGGAAGCAAGTCACACTTGTCATTTGTTTCTCTAGTCAATAGTTTCATAGTAGCTAGGGTCAGGAGGGACCTGAACAGATCATCTAGCCTGACCCCCTGCCACAGGCAGAAATGAATGCTGGGACCCCAGACAGGTGATCATCCAACCTCCTCAATACAACAAGAAACCCCAGTACTCTGAATGGGTCTAATTTGATTTATTATGAAGTCCCCAAATAGGTTGTGCACTACAAAACAAGTGGAAATATTTGTATAGCTTGTAATATGAGTCACATAAAAAAACGACAAAGAAGTAACCTAAATCAAACATAAAGACCTAGTCTGGTTTTTATTTCATCACCTTCTTCAGGTCTTGTAATAACTATTTCTATTTCTTGAAAAGTATCTAAACTAACAATACATACACCATCAAAGGGTGAGAGAGAAATCATTTCCTGAAGAATACCTTAACCTAACCTTTATTCTGGTATCAGTTTTAGTTTATGGCCCCTTGTCTACCCCTTTTTTCATACGATTATGAGTGAAAAGAAAGTGAAACTAATCAAATATATTTTGCTTGTTTGATAGTAATATTCAATCTGACACAGGATTTTTTAACTTGATATTGTACTGAAACTGTGAGTTTATAACACTAAAGTAATTGGCTTTTATTGATAAGTAATGTTTCATTTTCTTCAGCATTATATTTCAAAAGTGCATAGGTACCACTATACAAGCAATCAGAAATGCATTTTCAGGCACAAGAAACTAAAAAGGCACAGATTTTCCTCTTGCCTCTCCTGCCTAGCCCCCTCTCCCCAAATCTATGCTCTAGAACAGACACACACCAAACTTGTGCTTTGATTATATGGCACTGAATCACAAAAAGGAGCTTTCTCTATGTAATGTCTCTATGCTGATATCCATATGGGACTCCTCATATTAGGCCAGGGATGTCAAACTCATCCTGCCTTGTGGACCAGATGCACAGTCTGGAATGGGCCCACAGACTGCCCCTCCCTGCCCTGCGTACCAGACCGAGCACCTGCAGCATCTGAGCCAGGAGTTTCTCAATGCAAGTTGCACATAGCACCCAGTCCAGCATGCAGCACAGGTTCAAGACTGACTGAAGAAGGTGCTGCATGTAGAGCAGTCCTGTACCAGACAGAGCAGGCACTGGATCTGGCATACAGAGGACCCACAGACTCCCACATGCTAGATTCAGAGCCTGCTCTTGCCAGTCTGGAACTGCACTGCCTGCAGGACTCGCTCTGGGACCCCCACTGCATGCAGCACCCAACCCACACTGGTTGAAGTGGGAGCTGTGTGCAGCTCTCATCCCAGACCAGCCAGAGTAGGTGCCAGATCCTGGACTGGCCCCACATGGGTGCCTCATGCAGAAGCCACAGGTGGAAAGTGTCCAAGGTCCTGCACACACTGCATGTAGCGTGTGGGCCCATTCGGGACCCAGGGCCAGCACCGGGGGCCAAATGGTGTGGTTTCATGTGCCATATGTTTGACACCGTGCACTACACAATTAACATAGATTTCAAATGTAATGAAAAGAATCTTTCTTTTAAATTGTGTAAGTGTCTGGCCTTGGAAAATATTCAACAACAAATCTATTAGGCCCAGAGTTCAGCTTGTTTGTGCAAATAATGGCACAGAGGTTCCACCTTCCCAAAAGGAAGTCGTTCGATGCATTCTCCCATGTGGCACTGGACAGATTCTACCTGCTTTTTGGTCTTCACTGGACACCTTCTGGCTGACACTACTTCTCACATCTTTGCACCCTCTTAAAATGACTCTCACTGGGTCAGGACATAACCCTTTTTGGCTTCTGAACCAGGTAGTGTTACATCACAGAAGGAAGCTGTCTAAACTCATTCTACTTCTCCTGATGCTGCCACAATGAATGCCCTGAAAGCTGTAGCTTTCGCATGATCTGCTTTCTGATGCCACTGTATGCTCTGGGGAGTTAGGGCAGGGGGCATGCTTTGAATCTTCACATGCCAAGATGAGGAAAATCAATTTCAATGCCCAAAGGAAGAAATTACTGCTGGAGAAGGTCACTAACTACTACAAGTTGTTCTATCATCATGAAATCTTGGAAGGAATCCTACAAAAAATTAGATGCGTGGAATATGATCCGGTAAGTTATAAATAGCTTGGGATAATGTAAAAGGCACTTAAGGGAGCTAAACTTTAACATAAGGAGTAACATTTGCTTTTGTATGTTTATTCTGGTAAAGGCTTCAGAACAAGAGCCTATATGTGTCTGAGAAGTGTATTCATATATCATGTAGTATTATATCCTATTGAAGAAGCAACTACTACATAAAACAGAGAAAGTGTGTCATTGTGGGATTTCTGCCATATACAACTGACATGAGAGACAATGAGGAGACAGTCTAACTTCAAATAATAAAAAACCTTTGTTTTCCAAAAGTATGCCTTTCTTCATCAATTCATATTATTCAGAGGAGGATTTCCTCAGTCTTTTTTTCCCATGGTCTTTTAGGGTCTGTAATGCCTTCAGTTCAAGGAATAGATGATTTGTCTTCACAGATGGTTTACACACACAGTTCCACAAGCAGAGAAGTATCTTGTGTGCAAACAAGTGCTGTAAACCCTGCTATTAACGCTCATCCTGATAGAGTTACACAAAAGGGCTATATTGCTCACCATTTGCTAAGGAAATCATCCTCCAAACAGGACAAGTTAACAAAACTGAATATATATGTTAAGAGCAATATAATGTAATTGTGATATGTTGCTGACCAAGCTTAAAATAGATTCATGGACCCAAATAACCCTTTCTAGAAGCTGGGCTCATGCATGGACTTAACACGGCCAAATCAGTCACAGATAGCTGTAATAAAAATGGTTTGAACTTAATCTGATCCAGATATAGTAAAATAAGCAGTGTTGTTAACTCTAAATTGTATTGTGAATTTACCAATATTTGATGATTTTTTTTCTTAAAGACTCAGCTCCTGGATCAACATAATCATGTGGGGGGAAAAAACTCATATTTTTTTTCATTGTGGAAAAAAAGGGGAAGTGGGGATGAATTAGGAATTCTTTTAAAGTGAAGAGTAATTGTTTGTTCTCATGTTATTAAAGAAAGGCTTGGAAGTGCAACTCCAATTTACCTAATAGTCCAAAAAAATAAAAACAAATAAAGTTAAGTATTTTTATTATGATTTTTGAGGCCTGACTTATAATGTTTGACTGCTTGGGGTTGGCAATGTTGAATTGGTTAAATGAAGATTCAGAGTCCAGGCATGCCAGTCAAAAATAATCAGCTAATCCAAGAAGTATTATTTCAAACTGGTGGGGGAACATGGGTGGAAGGGGGAGCAGGGGCA
>NW_017728998.1:22859146-22866740 GCF_001723915.1 Gavialis gangeticus | reverse complement strand
CTACCCTACTACAGACTAATCCTAAACATGTTAACAAATGGAGGTGGCAATTTGAACTTTCTGAAGTAACAAAGGAAGAAAGGTGGTAAGGGCCCACTGAAAGTTTATTGAGAGAGAAGGGGCAGGGCTAAGCAAAGGAGAGGAAGAGAGACTGGAAAGGAAACTGAAATTAAAGTAACAGGAACAAATTCCTCTATATCAAACTGGTTAAAACTGTCAAGAACTGTCAAACATTTGGTCTGTTGTGCTATAAATGCATCAGGTAGAAGCCATTTCCCATTGGCATGTGACAAAGTTAAGAGCAGCCATATAATTAGACAACAAATGAGGGTCTGCAGACTTTTTGCTGGTAAAATAGCTTCAGAGCACCATTGCAAAATGGCCAATACAGCCAAAAGTTAAAATGGCAGATTAGCAATTGTAAAACTAAATTCTACAGTGGAACACAACTGTGTTTTTAGGAAAACAGGATCCAACACAGTAGCCTAGGAAAGCCTAGGAAACTGCTTGGAAATCTAATGAAAAACTTGTCACATTAAGAACATAAAATAATTAGTGAAGAAGGAATCCTCACCAAGTCTATACAAGTTTCTACAGAGCATAATAGCAGATCCAGACAGGTTGGAAAAGTGGGCGGAACACAATAGGATGCAGTTCAATAAGGACAAATGCCAGGTGCTGCACCTGGGGAGAAGGAATCACCAGCATGCAAACCTTCCAGCATGCTCAGCAGCACAGTAGTGGAAAGGGATCTTGTAGTCACTGTTGACCTCCAACATGAACATGAGTCGTCAATGTGACGAAGTGATCAGTAAAGCTAGCAACACTTTATCATGCATTAGCAGGTGCATGACAAACAGGTCCAAGGAGGTGATACTTCCCCTTTATGTGGCGTTGGTCAAGCTGCAGTTGGAGTACTGTGTCCAGTTTTGGGTGCCACACTTCAAGGGAAATGTGGACAACCTCAAGGGGGTTCAGAGGATGGCCATTTGCATGGTTAGGGGCTTGCAGGCAAAACCCTACAGCAGTGATTGAGGGCCCTGGATCTCTTCAGCCTCTGCAAGACAAGACTGAGAGGTGATCTTGTGACTACCTACAAATTCATCAGGGGGGAAAGCAAGGAATAGGAGATGCTCTATTTATCAGAGAACAAATTTAGGTTAGACATCAAGAAGAACTTATTTACAGTAAGGGTTGCCAGAATCTGGAATGGGCTTCCAAGGGAGGTGTTGCTCTCCCCTACCTCGGGGATCTTTAAGAGGAGGCTAGATAGACATGCACCTGGCTGGGGTTGTCTGACCCACGCGCCCTTTTCTGCCCAGGGCAGGAGGTTGGACTCAATGATCTGCTAAGGTCCCTTCCAACCCTAATGTCCGTGAATCTATGAAATTCAAGAAGGCAGGGATTTAAAAGCAGTATTCTGGTGCTTAGAAAACAGGACTAATATGAAGTTAAGGGTTTAGTTAGAAAGTTTTAAAGAAGTCCACAAAACACTGCCTAAAAACCCACTAAAATCTATGTCTTACCTTCATCTTAACTTTGCTTCATCTAAAGTATTAAATGATAGATATTACAGCTGTACAAAATGGCTGTGTTTCAATTCGGATTTGGCCGTTTCAGAGGACAGTGATTCATTTTGGTGTTTTGGATCAATGTCCAGTTTTGTTTTGGCCAAATCTGTTTCGGAAATTCAGCTCCGCCGAATCTCCTCTGAATCTGTTTTGAACGCACTACAAGGGAAGCTTCACACAGCCCTACCTGGCCAGGCGGGGCTTGGGGCCAGGCCCCAGCAGGCAGCAGGATGGAGCTGTGGGAGGCTTATCTGGGGGAGAGGAAAAGGGAGGGCCACTGCCCTCCGTGCAGGCAAGGAGACCCCCACACGGATCTCTGAACCCTGTCACACCAGGTCATGGGGCCATGGGGAAACAGCACAGAGCAGCAAGCAAGCCTGCTGGTCCCTGCCATGTGACTCTACTCCACAGGGAACAGAGATCAGTGCCGGGGGTCTCCTCAGCACTGCTGGCCACCCTGCAATGCCCCAGCAATGTGGGGCTGCACAGGGTGGGCAGCAGCAGCAAGGAAACCTCGGCGCAGATCTCTGCTCCCTGCAGAGCCAGGTCACACAGCAAGACAGTGCTGGTCCCTGCCGCGCGACCTGGCTCCACAGGAAGCAGAGATCTGGGACTGCGTGGGGCGGGCAGCAGTGGGGAGGGGACCCCAGCGTGCATCTCTACTCCCTGTGGAGCCAGGTCACACTGCAGGGACTGCCCAGCCCCCCGGTTTGATTCCCCAGCTCTCTGATCATTCCCCCAGCTCTTCCTGAGGGTGCAGGCCCCTGGATCTGCACACCAGGTTTCAGCAGGCTGGAGCCAGCGGCAGCACTGCAGTCTTCACGGCGCTCAGCGTGGGCTGTGCCTAGCAGCTGCCGCTGGCCCCAGCCTGAGGCAGCAGCCCACTGAAAACCTGTGCGCAGATCGGGGGCCTGCGCCCCCCAGGAAGAGCTGGGGAAGCAATCAGAGAGCTGGGGAACTGAACTGGGAGCTAAATGTCAGTATCAGAGCAATCCTTCCGCCCCTCTTGCCCCTCCCTCTTCTTAGGTTTTTGTTTCCCTGCAAACCCGGCTCCGAAACTCCAAAATTCTCCGAAACGTTTCGGAGCCTTCCAATTTGTTTCAGAGCTGTTTCAGAGACTTCTGTTTCAATTCAGATTCAGTATTTCAGGTGCCAAAATGGCCCGAAACACCTCCAAAATTAAATGGCTGCCAAAATCTTGCACAGCCCTAATAGATATAGCATAACAAATATTACATGCTTGAAGCTAATACAGTAACTCTTGCAAGCGAGTCTCTCTCATTTGCACAATTACTTTATCATCAGGAAGTAATAAATAATACTTGAGATATACAACGTGCTAAATAAATAGTCATAAAGTCAAATTATTTGATATTTATTTTACTTGATCTTTTCATACAGTAGATATTGCTAGGGCTATTTTATGTATGTTATTATAATTACTATATTAGCATACTAGTTATCCTTTATATTAAAACACCTTACAAAAGAAAGACTTACTACTTAGAAAAAAAGGAAACAACACATTTTTTAAAATATTGTATAAGAAGTACTATGATTTTCGGATGCAAGAGAGACTATTAAAATATAGTATACAAACTGAACCTTCACTCAAAACTTGTACTGCACTTCCTTCCAAAAGAGATGCTGTCAGGTTAAAAGCAATTATTCATATCAACCCATATGGAAATTAACTGACACAAAGGGGACCAGAGATACTGCTAATTTGCACTCATTGTCTGTGTCCAGTTTGTTCCGCAGTGAGCAAACTGACCTTGCTCAACGCCTCCCAGTTCTTCATCTAGGGAGAGTTGAAGGCTGGAGTCAGCACCGGTGCTGACCCCATCAGTCTTAGCTGGTGGCCTGGAGCAGTAGGGGCACAGGCTGGGCAACAAAGAGGCCTGGTCAGCAGCCAGAGCATTGCTTTGGATGCTCCAGCCTGTGTGTGTTCTGGGGCATGCTTTTGAGCATGCATTCCACCACTTTTTGCTCCATTTTGGGGTGTGGTTTTTTTGTTGTTCTTTTTTTTTGGGGGGGGGGGGGGGGGGGCAGGCTTTTTTTGCTACCAGGAAATCCCAGTTGCAAATTTTGGTTCTGTACTGCAAATCTGCTGTATGGGGCAAATTTGAACATTCACCACGTGCAGTTTGTGGCACCACAAAGAGGTCTGTGTCACCACAAACTGCGCATGCCTGCACATAGAGACCTGCCCATTCACTGCAAAGAGTTCTAGGAAGGTGCAAAGCCTAGCAAGTGGTTTGGTCCATAAAACACACAAAAATCTCAAGTCTTCTCTGGGAACCATAGCCATGCACCAAAACCAGTGCACTGCCTCCTAAACCTTTACTAAGATTTTCCACCCTTTGTGATTCTGACGGTGCCACATTTTTGCTGGTTCTCCTCCTGGCCTCTCATAAACTTCCAGAAATTTAAGAAAAGCCGTAACATCAGCATTTCTCAAACATTTCACAAGTTGTAACCATCACAGATTTCCCTCCCACTTGGAAGAGTGGACAGTCAAGTCTCCCAAGGTTAAAAACCCAGCAACAAGCTCAGTCCCAATCTTCCTGTGTATTTGAGATAACATGATTTGAACAGACAGACAGACACAGATGATTTACACACCCGCTGATGAACAGCTAGGCTACTGAGATCACCCTCCAGATTACTGTTGCAGGGCCCATGGGAGCACTACCCACCCTCCCTCTGTTTCCCTTCAGATTTTTCTAGGGTCAGCAACAGGGTCCAAAGCAAAGGATCATCTGCTCCAACCCTTCGCTAGACACAGCTCTTCTTCTCAGGGTCCATCTTCTGGAGTTTAATACTTAATCAGCACTCTTCATCTTCAGCCAACCTTCCTTCCAGGTGGCTTTCAGAGAACCATCTCAGCACCTACAGAAAAAAACCAGGATAAACTAAAACACTATCCCCAAAGGAAACAAAACCAACCAAACAAAAAAAGACTCTTCTATCTTTCCAAAATTCCCATTCCCACTCCCCCTTCCTCGCACAGTGCTGCCCTTATAGAATTTCTCCCTACAGTCCTATTATCAGTCTGGTTCTCCACAGGCTGTTTTCCATGGATTCCTCCAACTCACCTGCCAAGACTCCTTCCAATCACTAGAAGAAACCCTAACCTTTCCAGCTCAGTCCTCCAAATAAGGTCCTCCAGTACTTCACAGTAACCACCTGACCCCTCCCCACCTGGTGCACTACATGTCATCCCCAGCTAGGGCTGCACGGCTAATTGATAGCCAATGAGACTGAGCCCACATTTCCTTAAAGACCCACCTGCCTCTGAGAATGAAATTAGAAAACTTTTGACATTGGCATGTCCCCCCTGCTGTGGCAGAGCTGTTCCTTTACATGTGGCTGATTGAAACTAGTGTTGGAGGATGACCTGTAAAGCACACCAGGGAACAGAGGTTCTGAGCAGAAGCAGAATAAAGCTACAAGCAGGGGCAGGGCCTCCCCAGATATTTTCCCTTTGTGTTCTTCTAGCTTCCCCCCAGCCCATCCTCTTCCTCTGGCCCCTGATGTGTCTTCTTTCTCATGTGTGTGGGCAACCATGCCAACCTGGCTGGCTGGGGAGCAGAACAACTGCAGAGATGGGCATTGAGAGCAGCAGAGGAAAGTCTCCTTGCTTATGGCACTGTCATCACAAGTAGCTAGGCAGATTCAGTAACGGGGAATCCTTGTTCACGCCCAACAGCTTGGCTAGGTGCAAGGAAGGACTGACTTAGAGGAGGAGAAAGTACACAGGAAAAGAATCTAATGCAGTCATTTGTACTTTCAGAAGAAAAAAGATAATTGTTTCTGCTTCCTTCATCAGAAGCTGCAAGCTGCATAATATGACAATTTGTCCTTGCAGGGACACCAGACTGTGCAGAAAGAAAATATGGCATGCTAGCTACAACACACATTTAAAGTTAAACCAGGGTGTAAATGTGTGGTGTAGCTAGCACACCGTATTTTCTTTCTGGGCAGTAATTTCCCTATGTAGACAAGCCCTGGAAAAGCCCACCTTAGGACATATTATTTCTGCCAAACACACACCTTCATGCACACAGTTAGACCCCATAGTAATGAAAGGTGGAGGGAATTATTTGGACCCGTATTTTAAAATCCATTTTTAGCTGCTTTATTACTAAAGTACCTCGACTAAATAAATTTTTACTTTTAATCTAATTCATTTTTCATGATTAGTGGTATTTGCCTGTGTTTGTGTCTTCAACAGTAGAAATAGACTAGCCAGATCTACTTTTGCTCCTAATTCTGTTCTACTCAGTTTTACTATCCAGATCAGGGGTTGGCAACCCCTGGCACATGTATGAGACTATGGCATGCAACACCATTTTCTTGGCACACCATAGCCAGCTCAGGCTCTGGGCAGCTACTCCTGGCTGCAGCCAGGAGGCTGCAAATAGCTGCACCAGGGTCCAGAGCCCCAGCCAAGCTCTGTGATGACTGCCCTGGTCCTATCCCCAAAATCTGCCCACTGGAGCCCAGTGCAGTTCTTTGCAGCCTCCTGGCTACCTACCACAGCCAGCCTGGGCTCTGGGCTGTGGGCAGCTGTAGGAGGTGGCCAGCAGGCTGCAATCAGCAGTACTGGGCTCCGGAGCACTGGCACCAGCTCCGTGCTGACCGCGACTGCACATGTGCCTCAGGGCACAGGGTGGGGAAAGGGCCAGGGCTGCACAAACCTGGCCCTTTCCCTGCTACCAACCTGAAGGCACATGTGCAGCCACCACCAGCAACAAGAACTGGGCCATTCAAGACTTCCCCACAGTCTTCCCCTGGCACACCAAGTCAAGGTGTGGGTCAGGGTTGGGGTGTTTTTGGCACTCTGGCCAAAAACATTGCCAACCCCTAGTCTATATTCTCACATGCTAGTGCAGTAGTGTAATGTTTGGACTGCGAATGAGTATTTAACTCTAAATGAAAGCTAGAAGAATGGGAATGCTATAAGAAACAATGAATTTACCTTTGTCCACCCGGATTTTTATAAAATCTTCAATGCTCAAAACTTAAATCAACCCAGTGTTTAAAAATGTTCTCCTTGTGCTTTGGTATTTTTCCATCTCAGCCTGACCAGAAACAGAAAAACACAGAAATCTCTTGAGAAAGTCTATTTGTTTAGAGACATAAACCAGCTATGATCAGGATGGTATTGAGTGTTCTTCACAGTTTAAGGATTTTGAGATGCAGTTTTTCCTGGAATTGTTACAAGGATATTTACATTTGGATTCATATTCTGATTCCAAACTTCCTTCCTCACTTTTTGGCGGGTATATTGTCCATGATTTTTGTTTAGATCCATCTGCAGTTTTCATTCTCATGAGATTTCCACAACAATATAGCAGAAATGGCTCAGACTGAACAAACCAGTTCACCAACCTTTATTGAAACTCCATGTTAGGAACCCCAAAAGTAGACTTACAATATAGGCAGACACATTTTTGGTTGTGGGCAAATAGATATTTACGTCCATAACGCCTGTGCATGCGGCTGCCCTCAGGTCTAAGATTCCATTTGTACAAAAAGGTGCCAGCATAAACTGTGAAAGCATCCATAGAAGTCTTTAGCAATTAGCCCAAGCTTCTCATCCCTTCTTTAAATTTGATTTTAAATGTGGTATTTTAATGTTTTTAGTGACCCTTCAATACTCACATTTTTTCTAGCCCTCAGTTCACCTCATGTACACAAGCACAGATTCCTATTAAATTCATTCCTGCTGGATTCACCTACACATACACTTTAATGTGCAGCAGACTATTTTACTGCACATTAAAGCATCACATAAAAATATGACATTGTGCTAGTGCGCAGTAAAATAGTCTACTGTGCATTAAGCATTACTAAAAAAGTGTGCAGATGTGCTACTGCACATTAGCACAGCCTAATGCACATTAATTTAGTACCTCACGTTGGAGGTACTAAATTTAATGTGCATTAGAAAAGATGCCTTAATGCACATGTAGATGAGCCCAGTATTACTTTTTATCTCAACAGTTGAGATGTTT
>NW_017728998.1:22836612-22854146 GCF_001723915.1 Gavialis gangeticus | reverse complement strand
CCTCACATTGGAGGTACTAAATTTAATGTGCATTAGGAAAGATGCCTTAATGCACATGTAGATGAGCCCAGTATTACTTTTTATCTCAACAGTTCTTTGAGATGTTTTTTTATTCCTCTGGGCCTAAAACTCTGATGTTTTGCCTTTGCTTATGTAGCTCAGTTGTAAGCCTAATGAGCTATATTCATGGAGTGAACAAGCCAGTCAGTATTATCAAATGCTTATGAGCTCTAAGAGGTTCGGTTCACCAGAATTTACCAATCCAGTGATCCACTTGCCAAAGCACGGGGAATTTTTTTTCTCCATTATTCAGATGCTTATTTGATATCATTTACACTGTGACACATCAGTTGACACAGGTTGATCTCTGTGGTCTTTAAGTAACAAGCTGTAAAGGAAGCATGACTGCTGAAGTAACACTGTAAGTAGATAAACCAGTCATCTAAAGCCAGTGTCATGTAATTCCCCTTTAACGCAATCAAGCCCAATTTAAGGGAGTTTAGATCCATAAGCCCTCCTGAGGCTGATGACACCCCTTACTAAGAGCTTTCTGCAATGTCAAAGCTGTGCAGGCCTAGATCCACTGCTACGTCCATGAGATAGAAACAGTTACGCTTGCTTCTATGATCCTTGAAGCTTTTCATTAGAATACAAAAGCAGAAGTTGGAATTTCAAAAGCATCCCCAATACTCTCAAATATAAAAAGTCAATAGTCAAATGTTACTTTCAGTAGAAAGAATGAGGTCTCAGACACTAAACTTTGGATTTTAAAGATATGTCACATAGGCATAATGTTATATTAATAATTCCTCTATTATGTTTCTTCAATCTTTGTTTAATAAATTGAGTCTCTTCGCACTACATGTAACAAAACTTAAATACAAACGTTCAGTGAAAACTCATAACATTTTTACCTGGCAGTACAAGAGACTCCAAATCTGATCAATGCACAGTATAATAATTTATTTTAAAAATACTTACTTACCCAAAATGTCACAAAAAATATACACAATTTCAAAAAGCTTGCTATTTAGCTGCATGGCAGGAGTAATGAATCTAACCTGCTGATCTGGGTTTGCCAGGACCTATTTACATTTCCCAGGTACACAGGGGTCCTTGGCTTTCCTGAGTCTCTTCAGCTCAAGTACTAGACCCTTCTGGCATCCCCCCTACCAGCCCAGTAGCAGGGATAACCCTTAAAGGAGCCACAGAAAGTCTCTGTGCTTTCAAGGTTGTGGAGAAGTAAAATCTTTCACATAACAGGTATCAATAACTCATAATGTACATATTAAGTTTCTTATAAAAATATTTTCTACGGTTTGCTACTGCTGTACTTTTAATGCAATGTTGTTGGTTTTTTAAAGTCAAGCCCTGAATTGCTTCTATTACATTACAGAACAGGCATTCGAAAAGGTCTCTGTGTACAACAGGCAAAGAAAAGTCTATGGCAGGGGTGGGCAAGATGCGGCCTGCCAGGCCATTCTATCCAGCCTGCAAGGCCCCTAAAAACATTTAAAAAATTAATATATATCTGCCCCAGCTGCCTGTCATGTGGCCCTCGATGGCTTGCCAAAACTCAATAAGCAGCCCTCCGTCCAAGATAATTGCCCGCGCCTGGTCTATGGCAACATGAACTCATATCCAAGCAGAGTTTATCTGGTGGCAACTGAGATCAGAATGTTCTCAAAGCACCATCTTGTTATGTAAAAAGATGGGCAAACTCAGAGGCTAATTCGTGGTGTCTTCCAAGAAGCTATGTAAGGAAATGAGATCAATTCCACTCTGCAATATGGACTGTAGTTGCATATGTATAAGGATGTATGGATATGTATGCAGATCCCATATACCAAGTATTCAATTGGGCATAAGGACGATGAGCAGACAAAGCTAGCAGAGCATGGGGTGCTGCCTCTTGTAAAGACTGATCATAATCCAAATCAGCAGAAGAGATGAACTGTAGAGAGACAGTGTCTCACTGACACCCACCTCTATTCAGCCCTCGAGGCTGTGCATGATGACACAATCTAATACCAAAGATTTAATCCTACACTGAGTCAGGCAAATTGACTTCAGCTGTCAAAAGATTATGCCTTAAGTGATTAGGACAAAATTCAAATCAGTTGCACATCCAGGAATAGAACCAAAAGCCACTGAAGAAAGCCTCCAGACAGCGCTTACATGCTAAATCTCTGTCTAGAGCAGGTATTTAGTTTTGGATACTTGAAAATAAAAACTGCTTTCCAATTGACTGACACCGTTTGCATTGCATCACCATAGCAATTTCTGACAAGGTCCTTAAAAATCTGGACCACCTGTTCTTCCTTGTATTCCAAAAATGTCACTCCCTCCCCCCCACCTCCACCCCTGCAATGCTTAAATTTTGGTCAATAAATTATTGTAAACAAGATATTTCATCATACAGATTTTACCTCAGTTCTGTCTATGCACATTTTAGATAAATTAGGATGAAATAAATCCATTTTATTATACTACTTTGTGCCACCTCTATGAAATAATGCCTGTCCCTGTATTTTGTAAGGAATGCTGACATGCCTGAAAATGCTGCCTGAAGTGTAATCTTTGAGGATAGCACTGCTTGAAAAAACAAGTCTAAACTTGTGTTTAAGTCTCTAAGTGGCACCATTTCTGACTCTGAAGCGCCCATCCCCATATAACCATGCTATAAAGTTCATGCTATAAAGTTCATACAATCGATCACCAGTCCAGCAATGACAAAACTAACAACTAACTTTGTTTTCTAGGCATTTGTTTATTTCCGATTACAAAGCATGCTTGAGTTTGCTAATTGTAAACCTTTAGTATCAAAGCTAAATTTCACCTTAAAAGGGACAAAGCCCCAAAATAGGATCAAAACAAATACAAAAAAAATTCTAAAGATCAAATGCCCTTTGAGTAATTTAGTTCAAGTCAGAACCACAGAGTCAGGCTTTATAAACTGGGGTATCTTATGAGCTATATTGATATATTAAAGTATTTGGATACTACATCTTCTTTTGGTCTATTTCTGTTCTGAAATCAATGACAAAACTTGCAAGGATTTCAAATAGGAAATGAATCACACCATGCGTCCATCAAATGCATCCTGAACATACAGGCTACGTCCAGGTGTGCACGGGCATACGCTTGCAGCAGCAAAAATAATAGCAGCACAAATTTGCGCCACTCCTTCCTGCTGTCGTGCACTACCCATTAGCTTTGGTGAGGGAAAAATTATCCTGCTTTAGGCAAACTGCCCTTGCCCAGCTCCTCCCTGCTCATGGAGTACTGGAGGAGCCAGAGCACAACTGCAGGAGTGGAGACTCTCTGGCCAGCAGCCAGAGCATCCCCCCAGAGGACCGAGTCCTGGCACATGTTCTTGTCATGTGCACCATGTGGCTTTTTTTCCCCAGTGCTTTTTTTTTCTACTAGGATTTCACGGTGACAAATTTGCAGTGCATGGTGTGTTTTAATGTTGCCTGAACATGGTTTGTGGCATGACAAAGAGGTTTGTGGTGCCACAAACTGCATGTGCTTGCATGTATGGATAAGGCCATAGTGTGCAAATCACTAGCAGTCTTAAAGAAATACTCCAAGTTAACAGGACTTTAATTTCATACATCACATTGTCTCTAGAATAGGCTTCCTTAGATGCACAAATGTAAAAATACCTTGCCAGATCATTAGATCACTTTTGACAATTCAGAGATATTAAAGTAAGTAATCTCATACTAGACATTGTCCCATGCATTTAAGGTGTGTCAGTAGCCCGACCACCATGACGTTTAAGCATTGTTAAATAAGGTTCTAATGGCGTCACACAACTCCACCGCGTAGCTAATACAAACTAGTATTAAAAAATGAAAACTCTCTCAGGCCACATTTAGGTCAACAAGAAAGGAGCCTTTGATATTCTCAGCCAACTGGTCCATTAGAAGATAGTCATTCAAATGCAGTCACTTAAAGTTAATTAGTTTACTGAAGAAATTTCAGTCTTAGCTATTTTTTTTTTTAAAAAGGAGTTGGCTGATAGGCTCAGCCATATATTTTTCAAAACTTACTGTTCACATAATCTTAACCCAGTTTACAAAAATCTAGGGCAGTAGAAGGAAGGAGGATTCTATAATCATGGAAATTATATTCCTAATGTCATCACATGATATGCTGGACTGTGAACATTTGCCGTGAAATCTGTACTACTAGGTGGCATGAGGCGAAAATAACCCTTAGTGAAAGGGACAAGGGTAGCTTAAAGTGTTGATTTCCCAATAGTCAAAATAGAAAAGCTCCCTTGGCTTGTTCTGGCAGTACTAGTACTGCTTTAGCCTTAGTTCTGCATGTATCTACGTGAACAAAGATATCTTTTGTGTCTACAACATCAGTGAGCTCTCCCTAAAGCTCTCTTCAACATCACCCATTGAAAAGGTGAGTGGGGGGTCTTTTTCTGAGAGCTGTGATTTTCAGTGCCACTTGGATTTTGTTCAGTTCAAATGCATAAATTAGGAAGAGGCTGAACTAGGCATGACAGTTTATTAATCAAATACTAGCTTCAGAAGAGTTCTGTACCAGGCTTATTTGATGAATAGGGACATAAGAGAGCTTGTACAGAGAGAGAAAAGTTAGATTCAACATGGTTTCACAACATCTGCTTCTGTTATGTCACAGGAACAAAGCAAGAACACAATTACACCTCCTGAGTCAATGTCTATCACATCACCAGTATGAACTTAAAATAGGACAGATAAAGAGTGTCTCCTTCATAGGAACATTCTCTGCTAAAACATTAGTTTTTTCCAAAATCAGGTACAGCACCTAGGCCTGGCATCAAAATTCTGGCAACAGCCACCACCACAAAGACCACATAATGCTACAGAAGATGCTACACCCAACCCAACTCACTTTCTGTACTACTGGAATGGGTGGGAACTTTCACTTTTTGATTTTCTTGGTTTTTTAATGGAAAATGTATCTTTACCTCAAAACATTTTTCATTAAAATGTATCTTTTGGACTTGCTTTCTGAACAGTTCTGTAGCAACATAGTAAAAATACAAGTTTTTTGAAAAAAAAAATCTTCACAAAATGGACTAGTTGCTTTAGCCATACCACTTTTTAGCCAGAAGATTCCTGCTGACATTTCCTTTGTCACAAATACAAAGTGCATTTCAAATTAGGTAGAACATGAACTTCATTTGAATTAAATGGGCGCGTCTACACAAAATACTTTACTGCGCAGCAAACTAAAATCCTGCACAGTAAAGCATCACCATCTACATATGCATGGCAATTAGGGCACAGTAGACTAACTTAATGTGCTGCTGGATAGTCCTGTCAGATGCAAGTGGTATCTGGCAGCACATTAAATTACTGTGCTTAAACACACGTGGAGACGGTGATGTCAGGATTGGCTTACTCCAGCTCAAATTGAGCCAGAATATATTTAGTCACAAAAACTGCACAGGCAGATGTGCCACTGTGATTAATTACAAGCTTGAAATCCAGTGCCATTAGCACTGGCTTTTGAACCATGTGGGGAAGACAGAATCATAATATGGCTCAGCATCCTGTTTACCACTCTGGCACAACTCAAGGACAAATAGCTCTGCCACATAAAGCATAGGGGGAAATGCCAGTAAGAGGTCTTCCTCTATTTCATGTATATAGCCATTTAGGGTTTTTTGGCCACTGGGACTACAACTATGCTGTAATGCAGAGCATCCAGGTCCTACAGCTTCAGAATGCCAAGTGCTCCTGGGAGATAAGGCCAAATTACTAGAGGGAGAGAGAGAGAATATGAGAATACCAAGAGCAGATAGGTAACCTAACCAGTAACATGCATCTCAAAACAGGGTTCAAACATCCCTCAATGTTTCCAGTTATTTCTCCCCACAAGAACCTTCCTGAAGCTGCTATCCAGCTGGTTACTGTTATGTTCCTGCTGGCCAGGATTCCCAGCCCATCTTTATGTAAAAGACTCTAAAGGGAAAAATATAGTATCATCTAACTATTGTATGCAGGACAGGAGAGATTGCTACAGGAGACTAACGGGGCTCAGCAAAGTCCAGAATGTGCCAGATCATGTGGGTATAATTTGGGTTTTTAACAAGCTTCCTTTTTTTTTTTTACATGTGCATTTGTCACCAATTGCTCTGGCTTAAAATTAAAGGCTGACTTGGGCACCCTACTTGGGTGAAACTGGCCATAGCAAACAACATGGGAGTTGTTTTCTGCAATTTCAATAAGACTAGCACCTCACCTCCATGGCCCCTAGATCATTTATAGGGAGAATCATCATGAATCCATAATCATTTTGAGTAACATTTTCAAAACTATCTAAGTAATATAAATGCCAACTCCTACTTTCATAAGTGTCTTTGGCTCTTAAAAAGCCCAACTCTCACTAAAAGTCAATGAAGCTTAGGCTGTAAGTGCCTAAGCCTAAACCCCATTGCAGGTAACAATGCACCATCATGTTAGACCAATCAATAAGGCTCAGACTCCTAGGTCACTTAGGCACCTTTGAAAGCTCTCCTCTAGTGCTTTTTGCTTATTGCACATAATTGTTGTTGGAAAGAAAATGTATAACCTACAATGATTTCATTTAATTATTTCATTACACTTATACCACAAATTTGAACATTTTTATTATATTGCAGCCTTGCAAAGTATATTATCATATTTCATTATGTAACACATATGCAAATTTGTCTTATGAACAATGTTCTATTATTATAATGAATTCTGAATATCTAGTATAAAATTGTCAGTGTGATAAAATAATGTAAAATCTGTGTCACATTAACTGCATAGTCAAATCTCTATAACTAAAGACTGCAGTTTAACATTCATACTGTCATTCTTTAGTTTGTCTAAGCAAATTAACTATATTTGTGTAAAAAAGTGTTAGTATGATTCCATTTTCTTACCAAGTTTTCAATGTATCATTTGTCTGGTCAAAAAAGTGAAAGTTTTGCACCATCTCCTTGTCCATAATCCACATCATTGTCTAGCTCTTCAAATAGATTTTTTTATTTGAGCAATGGATCCCAATGACTTTACTTCACCAGTCATCAGGTAGTCATCAAGAGAGTATAACTACTTGTCATAATTTCATACTGAGTGTTTGTTTGAATTCAGCATTGCTGTTTTCAAGACTGAAAGTTACATGTTAGACAAAAGACAGACAAAATACAACAGGAAATACTACAGGTATGTTGCCCTACAAAAGTACTTTTCAGCTAAACTGTTTGCAAAGAATTTTCTAAAATGTTCATTTGCAAGGTCCCATATAAGTACAAATTATCATTTTTGTTCAGTATTATTACTAGCTATTAAAATAATTTTGATACTTATGATGTAGCTTTTCATTAAATCCAAGGCTTTAGAGTTAGAAGAGTCTTATTCAGTTGAACTCTTTTGAAGTGCAGAGTTGCAATCTACATTACAATTTCCAGTAACCAGACAAAGATGAGGAGAAGTTTCCATCACTTCATATGAGACAGTCTGGTCTTTAAGATGTGATCATGAAGTCATACTGGACTTAATCCTGCTCGCTCTGAAACCAGCATGTCTGTTCCCAAATGAATTAAATGAGAGCAGGATTCACTTATTCATTCCATTTCATCCCACTCTTCATGGCTATCAACTTATATATGCGCAGTGTATACCCTTCAAAATCTATAGCCTGATACAGACATTCAGTTGCTGCTCTTCCAGGAGAGATCATGAGTATACAGATGTTCAGGATTTTTCTCTCATGATAAAAATGACCACTTCAGGAGAAAAATAACCTGGGAACAACCAGGGTTAAGTGACTCCTGGGAAAGTTTCTCTTTGGAAAGCAAATGTCTGTACATGCTGTGGCTTGTCTCAGAAGACAGCATAGCCCTCCAGCATGCCCCCCATCCTCCCTTCCAGGGATTCAGTGGGTGCATCTCCATGAGACGCTTTACTGAGAAGTAGCATAGTTTACTGCACAGCTAGCATGCGCATCTACACATGCACATACTTACTGCACAATAAACTTCACTACTTATGAGTAAATTTTATACCTGCAAATGCAAGTAACAAATTTAGTTATAAGTAGTTACTGTGCAGTAACACGTGTAGATTCCAAACAGGAGCAAATTTGCTCCTGGTCAGCCCTGCCGCTAGGGGGCCAGCCTGAGCTCAGCCTCAGGGCCCTGGGGCAAGGAGCCTCTCCTGCCCCAGGGCTGGGCTGGCTATATGGCAACCCCAGCCCCCAGACCCTTAAAAGCCTGCAGGCATTTTGAGGCCTGAGGCACAAGAGCAGGGAGCCTGGGGTGACTGTTGACTTCTGCTGCCCCTGCGCAGGCCATAGGCTACCTGTGGCAGCCTGCCTGCACCCTGGTGCCACTGCCTGGCACTGCCTGCCACCAGGGCCAGCTCCAGTGGCCTGCAGCTAACCCCAGAAGTTTGCCTGAAGCCTAAAGGTGCTTTGGGACATTGCCTCACCATTCAGCTCCTAGTCCTATGATGTGCCCCTGCACTGAGTACTGCAGGCCCAGCAACAGCTGCAGGGAGGCCCAGAGAGCTGGTGTGGGAGGCCTGATGGCATCCTCACCCATGCCACCACCCGGGGCCCCGACTGGTCCATGGAGGAGACTGGCAACCTGCTGGCAAAGTGGGGTGCAGTGGAAGTTCATACAGGGTGGGTGCTCCAACTTACATGTCTATGAGGGGCTGTCAGACTGCATGTGGGAGCATGGACACAACCAGTAGATGCGGCAGTGTTGCATGAAGATCAAGGCCTTGTGGGCAAAGTGTGTTACGATCACCGACCACTACCTCAGTCAGGGAGTACCTGCAAGTCCATGTCCTTTATGCAGCAGCTGACTGATATCCACACACCCCAAGACCCAGGCTGCAGCTGTGCTGTGTATTGCAGCAAGGACAGTCTGCCCAAACCCCCTCTCTGGCCTGGCACCTATGGTAACAAGTGACCAGGGGAGGGCCCCGGAGGACACCAGCAGCCTATCCTACTGAGCTTCCCATCCCTAACCTCTACCAACAGCTCAGGCAGCCTGAGCCGGCACCTGCCCCAAGAGCCACAAGATCTCAACCCCAGCCAAGAAGCATGGCCAGCCATGTCACCACCAACCACCAGTAGCATCAGCTCCCCCTTGGCAGGGAGGGGCGGGCTGCCTGGGCACCCACAAACTGCATCCTGCTGCCTGACAAGGGATGTGGTCTCAGGGTCATCACCACCCATGACTGGGGCTCTGTGGGTGAAGCAACTCAGCAGAAGGAGAACCCAGGACTGGACCCTCCTCCTGGATCAGCTGGGAGATGCTTGGACATGGTGGGAGGACATCACCTGCCAAGCCAGGTGGCAAGCAGAGGACATGGCCTGTGAGTATGCATGGGACCAGGGAGAGTGGGAATTCAGGGCACATTCCTGGGAGTGGGACTGTGTGGAGGCCCCGTGCAGGGCACACTCATGGCCCCGTGCAGGGTACACTCATGGCCTGAGCAATGGAGGCCACAGAGGAGGACCGCCAGGTGATGCATGCCATCATGGCCCTGGAAGTCACCTTTATTCTGCTTACTCCCAGGCCCCTGACCATAGCCCACCTACCCCCTGGCAGCTGCCTACCTCCCAGCAGAAGCTGCCCCACCCCCTCCCATGGGCCTGGCAGAGGTTCAGAGCCACCACCACCTGCCAGGACCCCTGTCCCAGCCCCACCCACCCATCTGCCACCCAGCCCTCCCACCTGGACCCAGCCTGGCCATTTGCCTCAGTTCCACACAGGTGTGGAGCCAGAGATACCTGCAGTGGGGCCACAACTGCACTGCTGGCTCTGGCCACAGGCTACCAGAGAGAGAGACACACACACCAAAGGACATGCAGTCACTGTTGCCCCTGGGCAAGGTCCCCACCTACTGGGCTCACCACAGCATGCACATCCATGGGGGAACAGCCAGAGGCTGAGGTACTGGCTGCCTGCCCCCAGCTTCACCCTCCTAGGTGCCCTCACCTCATGACGGCACGCACACAACCACAGCCCTTAACTTGTTGTACATATTTCACATGGGGAAGAGGGTGTTTTATTGGTGGTGGATGGTGGAGGGGCTTTGGTGTTGGGGAGGGAGAAGAATGGGCTCTGTTGCTGGGGAAGAAGGGAGAGGGAGCTGTTTGTTGTAAAGGCGATAAAGTTTTTTTCTGAGAGCTGTCCACAGTGAGCAGGGGGAATGGTGCTGGAGGTGGGGTGGGGGGGTCCATGGGCGGCTGTCCAGGAAGGCTACAGCAGGAAGTGTAAGAGGTAGCCAGTGCCTCTTGCACCCTGTGCCCTGGACTCCTCCAATGGGTATGCAGCTCGCCCAGAGTCTTGGAGGCAGGGACCCATTGTGGCCAGCAGGGCCAGAACCATGGCCAGCAGGAGCTCAGAGCATAGTGGGCATCAGTGCCAGGGGCAGGGGCTGGAGCAGCCATGGCATGGGGAGGCAGAGACTGTGGCAAGAGAGCTGCCATGTGCTGGTCCCTGCACACTTCTCCCAGACAGAAAAGCAGCTGGCCAGGGAGCAGGGCTGCCTTTTAAAGATGGCTGCTGGCTACTAGCAGCTGCAGCCAGAGCCTTGAGCTTCCCTGGTGGCAGCCATGGCCCATTGCAGGAGCTGCATCTGTAGACACCTTCCTGGGAGTGTCTACTCCCAAGTAGATTAGTCCCAGATCAAATGCATGCATAGACACACCCAGTGTGTCCTTGCTGGACTCTGCTGCTCCAACAGAAAACAGAACACACACCCTTCGCAAACCCTACGTTGTGCTGCAGGGAAACACAAGATGACCATGGGCAGTCTAGGTCAGCCAATCAGAGCTGTTGCCAGGCAGACTAAGGAAGCCTATAACACATGCTGAGATAGGCCCCCTGGCTGCATAGTGTCAGTACTGCAAGCTCACCACTCTTCAGGGACTCAACTTGAATGTCTGTACATACAGCCCTAGGTAGATTTCTTTACCAGGAGAACAAACCTGGAAGAATTCTCCTAGATTATTTCAAAGTGTGTACACAGTCTATAGAATGAATGACTGTCACTCATATTCAAGTATAACTATTACTAATGCTGGAAATCAGTTTCCACATGTAAGGGTCAGGAGACATGCCAGGGCATATTAATGTCTATGTTCTCTCCTACTGTCTGCTCAGGTAGCACGATGATGTTCTGTTGCTCATTCTGCTTCCTTCATGGCAGAGTGCCAAGCTCACATATCATGGGCCATATCCTCCCAGGAGATTAGGTCCAGCTCATCAGACTGTATATGCCTCGTAATGCAGTCCTTGTAGCAGAGTTTGGGACAGCCACTCTTCCTACTGCCTTTTTCAAATCCACTGTACAGAACTCTCTTAGGCAGTTGATTGTTGCCCATATATATGACATGGCTGACTCAGGTCACTTGCCTCTATGCTAGCTTGGGTTCAACACTTGGCATGGTAGCCAGTCATAGTACTTCATTGTTGGTGATTTTGTCAGACCATTTAATACCCGTTGTACTGTGTAGATAGTGTTGTTGCAAGTAGTTAAGTTTTTTGATATGGCAACAATAAAGGGGGCAGGTCTCTAATGAGTTTAGAAGACAAAAGGGAGCATAACAGCTCTGTAAACTTGGCATTTTGTACATACTTTGACCCCCATCTTGTCAACAGTTTTTTTGTAGGTGACCAAAAGTTGTGGCAGCTGACTTCAAGCGTGGTGAAAGTTCTTTGTTAATGCTGACATCATTGGTAAAAGTAGGGCAAGCACAAACTAGGGGCAGGCATACAGCCCAGTTTAACCCCATGGCCTTCAGGAAAGGCATCAGATGAGTTAGTACCCACTGATGAATGGGCCTGCGTGTTGTCATGGAAGCAGTGTAAGAGGTTAATTAACTTGATTGGGCAGCCAAACCTTGTAAGAAGGCACCAGAGAGCAGAGTGTCCAATAGAATCAAATGCCTTACTAAAGTTGACAAATGCAATGTACAGGGCATTTGTCATTTGGCAGCTTTCTCCTGTAACTGGCATAGGGTAAATATCATGGCAGCAGTGCTGAGTGATGAACACAAACCACACTGGGATTCAAGGAGTACATCATCTGAAATAACCTAGAAGTTTCTCAGCAACAACTTACCAAGGGTCTTACCAGCAACGGAAAGGAGAAAAATGCTACAATAGTTGCCACAGTAATGTCTGTCTCCTTTGTGCTTGAAGACTGTTATGACTTTGGCATCTGTAAAATCCTGGGGTAGAGCACCATTTTCCCAGCAGAAAGTAAACAGGTCTAGCAAAGCTTTTTGGAGTGTAGGACCACCATATTTAAGCACTTCAGCTGTGATTTTGTCAGCTCCAGCTGCCTTTCAATTTGCAATTTCCATAAGCACGTTCTTAGTCTCCTCCGGAGTTGGGGGATCTTTGAGTTCATACCAAACTGGTCTTTGCTCAGTTGAGTCTACTATTTGATCATTTGCACTCACAGTTGAGGAGGGTTGCAAAATGTTCTTTCCATCTTTCGAATATCATACTGTGCTCAGTCAATAGGGTGGTGCCATCATAGAATAGAAGAACTAGAAGGGACCTATAAGATCATTGAGTCCGGTCCTCTGCCATGGGCAGGAGGTGATTGGGCTCAAACAAGCTCAATGAAGTTCCTGTCCAGCCTTCTCTTGCACACCTCCAGGGATGGCGACTGCACCACCTCTGCTGGGAGTATGTTCTAGATTCTAGATACCTTTACAGAAAAAACATTTTTCCTTATGTCCAGCCTAAATTTTTCCCAAACTAGCTTGTGTCCATTGGACCTCGTCCTCCCAAGGGGTGCCTTTCTGAAGAGTTTCCCCCCAAGATCTTGGTGTTTGCCCCTGATATACTTGTAGGAGGCTATCAGGTCACCTCTCAGTCTTCTCTTACTCAGGCTGAAAAAAGCCAGTTCCCAGAGTCTCTTTTCATAGGCCTATCTCCCAGGACCTTGATCATGTGGGTAGGCCCTTCTCTGTACCCTTTTGAGCATATCCACATCCTTCTTGAAGTGTGGTGCCCAGAACTGGACACAATACTCCAGCAATGGTCTTACCAATGCCAAGTAGAGGGGGAAGAGCACCTCTCTGGATCTATTGGTAACACATCGTCTGATGCATGCCAGAGTTCTGTTTGCCTGGTTGGTGACTTCATCGCACTGTTGGCTCATATTCGTCCTCTGGTCAATTGTTACCCCCAGGTTCCTTTCAGATGCGGTGTCAGCCAGTGGACCACCACCCATCGCGTAGGTGTGATGAAGGTTCTTGCTACCCAGATGAAGGATCCGGCCCTTATCCCTATTGACCTTATCTGATTGCATTCAGTCCATAGGACCAGCTTGCCAACATCATCGTGGATCCTTGCCCTGTCCTCAGTTGTGCCTGCATTTCCTCACAGCTTGGTGTCATCCGCAAACTTAATCATTGTGTTTTCCACTCCCTCATCCAGATTATTGATAAAGATGTTAAAAAGTACAGATCCAAGCACTGATCCCTGGCAACACCACGGGAGACAGACCTCCAGGATGAGGCCATCCCATCAATTACGACTCTCTGGGATTGGCCTCTGAGCTAGTTGCTAACCCATCTCACTGTTGACTGGTCCAAGCCAGTATCAAAAGGCCTTGCTGAAGTCTAGGTAGATGACATCAACCTCATGTCCCATGTCCAGCCAGTTAGTTACCTGGTCATAAAAAGACACCAGGTTTGTTAGGCATGACCTCCCCTCGACAAAGCCATATTGGTTGTTTCTCAGTACCCCACCTGTTATGAGCTTGTGGTTGATAGCTTCCTTGACAATATTATTCAAAGATTTTTCCCAGGATTGAAGTCAGACTGACTGGTCCATAGTTTGCAGGGTCATCCCTCTTCCCTTTCTTAAAGATGGGCACCACATTAGCCTTCTTCCAGTCATTTGGGACCAGTCCTGAGTTCCACGACTCTTCAAGCAGCCTTGCCAGGGCACTGCTATGAGTTCAGCCTGTTCTTTCAGGACTCTCAGATGCAGGTGATCTGGCCCAGCCAACTTGAAAACATCCAGATGGTCTAAGAGTGCCTTCACCTGTTTGAGACTGATTTTATGTGGACTGCTGCTGGCGCTGTATTCTCTGGGCCTCTGAACTGGTGATGAGTTCCCATCTGTTTTCAAGAATACTGATGCGAAGTAAGTATTTAAGAGCTCAGCCTTTTTTCAGGGATCACCTGTGGGCTTCCCCGCCATATTCAGTAGGGGTCCCACAGTGGAGCTTGATTTCTTCTTGTTCCCAATGTACCTACAAAAGGACTTTTTGTTGTCTTCTTTTTTCAAATACCATCTTGATCTCCATGCAGGCTTTCCTTGTCTGATACCTGCAGACCCTATAAGTATACTCCTCTCTGAATGTTGAGCCATTTTCCATTGCATATACACTTCTTTTTTCTTTTTGAGAAGTTCCCTAATGTCCCTGCTGAGCCAAGTGGGCCTCTTGGCCCCTTTCCCTCTTTTGACTGTGTGGGGATGGCCTCTTTCTGAGCAGTGAGAATTGCCTCCTTAAGGAAGCAGCACTGTTCCTGAACTCCCAGATCATCCAGTCACTGGTTGTGAAGGACCCTTCTAACTAGACTCCTGAGTTTACCAAAGTCTGCACTTCTGAAGTCTAGAACTTCTGTTCTGCTGGAAGAATTCCCATCCTTTTGGTGGATGGTGAATCCGATCAGATCATGACCACTGTCGCCCAGAGTTCCTCCAATCTTCAGGTCACCTACCATGTCTTCCCCTTTGGTCAACACCACCCCTAGTCAGCCCTTCCACTGCCTGAGTCAAGAATACATTGTCTATAATTGCCAACAATTTGGTTGACCTGCTGGAAGTGACTGAATGGTCCTGCAAACAGATGTCAGGGTAGTTGAAGTCACCCATTACAATCAAGTCTTTAGTGCTGGCTGCTTCAGTCTGTTCCCTGTAGAATGCCTGTTCACTCTCCTGTTCTTTATAGCGAGGCCTATAGTAGACTCTCACCATCAGGTCCCCTTCACCCAAGCCCCCTTGTATCTTGATGCAGAGGGTCTCAATGGAACTCCCTGTGCAATCAAACATGACCTGCAGGGAGGGATACCACTCTTTCACATAGAGGGCCACACCCCTCCACCCTTCTTTCCAACCTGATCCTTTCTATGGCACCTGTAACCCTCAATATCCATTGCCCAGACATATGCTTCATCCCATCAGGTCTCCATCAATCCAATGAAGTCAAAATCCTTGTCTGTCAGAAGTGCCAGTTGGTACTGCTTATTTCCCATACTTCTGGTGTTCCCATAAAGACAGCTGAGTGCACCCCTAGATGACTCCAGTTTTCTGCCCCTCTTCAAGTGTCTCGGGGTGTTGGTACTCATCTGGATGTCCCCTACATAAATACCCTCTCCTAGGTCATCTTGGCCAAAGGATGTATGCCCAGAAGTGGAATCTACCCCCAGTCCCCTGGGCTTGTCTAGTTTAAAGCCTTCCTGTCATTGGACAGAATTGGACAGGTATTGGCTGCATGTGGTCCATTAATGGACATTAACTCCTGAAAAAAAACCTGTAAGCAAGAGCAAGAGCTTACAGTTCTGTTGCTTTGTTTCTCTACCAAGTGTCCTCCACCTGCCACAGCTTTTTCTTCAGTGTCAGCACAGTAAAGGATAGGGCTCCGGGCCCTGGCAGGCCTGTGCTTAACCAGACTGGGCAGTGGGTCATGAGTACAGTTGCCTTAGCCTCACCGTGGAGATACTTGATTCTTACCTGCCACATTTTGGTTTTAGATGATATTTTAAATTGGGAGGTGTTTAATTTCACTGCAGCTGGCTGAGGAACCACCAGGATTGGTCCTTCTTCTGGGGCTCCAACCTCCTCTATACCCAGTGCCACTGAGATTTCGCAACCCTTGGATGGTCGTGCCCTTGGATCTCAACGGGTGACTTGACAGGTGACTCCTTTCTTTTTCTTTGGCCTTATAGGCTCGTGGTCACCTTGAGCCCATTTCCCTTGGTAAGATGGACCACTGCGCCCAAACAGTCCCCTGGCAGAGGGTTGTATTGGTCAGAAGAACTAAAGAAGAACACAGGATTTTTACTTTGAACTCAGGTAAGTCTCTCCAAGCTTTGGGACCCAGCAGCTTATGGGTGGAGTTTATCCACAGCTGCACTCTTGGGCCCAGAGGGCAGTGACATCTCTCCCTTTCTTTCAGGGCCTGTCCTCTGTGGATAAAATGGAAGAAAAAAAAAAAAAAGGAACCATGACTGGGCTAGCCTTACCAAGGTGTAGAGGCTCCCTTCAGCCCTGGGTGCTTCCATGCCACACCGGCATCTCCCAGCCGGGTCCGAGCCCCCTAAACATGGGCCTTTTCCTGGCCCTGTCGGGTATAGGTGCCCAGACTCAAGCACAGTGTCCAGCCTGTCCCTTTGTTTTTCCCTCAGCCCATAGCCAGTTTCTTACTCTTTTTAGTCCCAGAGGTTGGGATCCAGTCCAGCCATCTGTCTTCCAGTTAACCCCCAATGAAGAGAAAGCAAAAAAAAATGAGGGAGAGGGAAAGAAAAAAAAAGAAACAAAACCTTAAATTGAGCACAGCTGCTTCTCCCACAGCCAGTTCATCTCCTGGCAAGGCTTCCCACCAGCTCCCACCACTTTTCCTGTGGTGAGCTCAATGCCAGCATCTCCTGGCTCACCAGAGCTACTCCAAACTCCCACACTAGCATGCAGCCAGCTCCCCATCCTCCAGAACCTCTCCCCTGGTGTCCCGGTGCTCCTGCCTCTCAGCTCTCTCTCGCAGCCTGTCTTACTCCCTGTCTCAGTGGCAGGCCTGAAATACCTGCACAGCTGTGGGGCGGTCCGATCTGGACCAAGCAGCTGTGAATAAAATGTGGTTCCTGCAGCGTTCTTTGTTTTCTTGGTGTCCCTCGTTCCAGCTTGGCAGGTGGGAATCCAGCTGCAGTGGGTTCAACTGGGCTTCTTCTCTTTCCTTCACATTCAGGATTTTGATTTTTAAAGGATTCTGCAGCTATGAAAGAGGAAAGGTTGTTCAATTTAATTTGATGCATGGCTCAATGGGCCACAAGGAGTGCTTGAATATTGTTGCCGTTTGCATCAAACCTGTTCACATTTGGTTGAGTTGGGACACCAAGGACTTCTTTAGCTGTTGATTGCACAGCAGTTCAAGAGGTGCCCCACCTTTCATCAACAGTTCCACTTGCTCTTGTATTGGCACAGTTTGATAGTGCAGCATGAGTGGAAGTTGCTAACTGAATTCTCCTCTCTTCTGTGCAAAGTTTCAGAAGATCAACATGGTTTGGTTTTGGAGTAGCTTATTTGAATGTTTGTATGCAGTCTATAGACAATTATAATCCTCCCACGGACAATGATTGACTCAAAGTTTTATATTGGAGTACTCCATTACTCGCTAAGAATATCTGATCTGCTTTGAGTAACATAAGGCCAGAACTCCCCAAGTAAGGGTGTCGTCTATGTTGGCTTGGAAATGACATTTGAAGGTCTGTTTTTCTGGGAATTGACTTAT
>NW_017728998.1:22813234-22831612 GCF_001723915.1 Gavialis gangeticus | reverse complement strand
TTATAAGGTTTCAAGATGGGCAGCAGGGTTTAATTGATTTCTAAAGAGCCTGGGTTTCACACACAATGTGTCTCATAGCCCTGGAAATAAACAGGTTGTCTAGCATGACAGGGCCAATAGATGGACACAGCCTGAGAATTGTGGGGGGCATGCCATAGCAAGAGATCACAGCCTTCAAGGCAGACAGGTTATCTAACACAAGAAGGACACAGAGCCTGGGAACCAAGGAAGTATGTACCATACTCTCCCATAACATGAGATAAGTGACACCAGCTACAAGGCCCCAAAGCAGCAGGGGGGCTGAGTTCTGGTTTGGGGGAAACAGATCAAAATAGGATAAGGCCCAGAAGGCTACGTGGACCACAGAGAGACAGCCAACCAGAGATAGCCATGGATGAAGAGTCATCAGGAGTCATCAAGGAGGGAAGGAGAATACAAAAGTAGAGACATGAGATTAACAAAGGGTCCATCTCTTTGTCCTGTCCCATCCATCCCTCTTCTTCCTCCCTGTCTCTCCCTATCCCTGAGAGGGGTCCCCATTCCCATCTCCTGAGAAGGGTCCCTGAGGCCACCATGGATCAAGGGCATGCCAGCGGCCTGTCTCATGCACCCCACTGGAAAGCAGCTGTGAGCCTCAGCATCCAACCTCCAGACTGCTGACACCCAAGAGAGAGAGCCTCAGAATGGAGCCTGCATCCTGACCAGATGTACTTGGACTCTGATGACAGCCCTAGGATTGATAGATATAGAATTGCTTGATTGTTTGTATTGTTGCTTCTTTGTTATCTCTCTATATCAATAAACTCGCCTATTATCAACTGGCAGGTGTTGTGGTCAGTCTGAGGGTTGTGCTCATCTGGAACATAGGTATAGGGTCTGGGTCCAAATCCAGTGCCAATGGTCTAGAAGTTCTGTCTTTGTGGACAAGGATAAAAGTGTAGTGTGAACAGAACTAATAGGAGTACTATCACTGAAGTCCTACAAGAAGAAGCATTCACTGGGAAATAGCTATATTGAGTACTGTACTGTAACACGTCCAGTGCTCCAGGAGTGACCTTGACGCCCCCTGGCAACTACATGGCTCCTGTTCAGCTCTAGCTTTAGGGTCCTCCCTCCCTTCTCCTACCTGCTACACCATCAACGGAGAACATCAAGATGTTCTCCATAGATTGTTGAAAGGGAAGCTGCCCAAGCAAGCTCCTCTCTATCCTACCAGTGAATCCCTCTCAGACTTCACTGGTCCTCAATCCTGTCCTCACTCTAAGTCGACCCTCCTGACTCATACATGCCCCCCACAGCACCTGTATCCTTATGGGCTAATCACAGCCTCTGACCTCCCCTATAGTCATGCCCTTGCCTTGCAGGTGTTGGCATATCATTGTGTCCTTTATTCAGGCTTCAGCTCTCCTGGCTTCAGACTCCCTTTCCTCTGGCTGCAAGACTCCAGCCCTGGCCCACAGATTTGGGTCCAGCTCTCTTAGTTTCAGCCGTCAGTCAACAGTGCCTCTGTGCCCCTGGCCCTTGCATCTCTTGTTCTCTTGTTCAGCCCTAGCCCCAGAATTCATCTTTCTGGGCAGCTGGCACCAGGTATCTGCCCTTCTGGGCTGATCTCACCCTTCCTGGGTTAGGGGGCCCTAACCCTGTTTCTTGCCCCCTGGGCAGTTGTTTACCCCTCACAAGCTACAGGTCCCTGACCCTAGTTCTCACCCCTCTGGGGCAATTGTTTCACCCTTCCCAAGCTGTGGGTCCCTGATCATGGTCTGCACTCTGCTTAGGCACAGGACCCTTGGCCCTGTCTCTGCTACCCTTGCCATTTTAGCCTGACCCCTGGCTGGGCTCAAGGCAGTCACATGTCCCTCAGACATAGCTGGGACCTCCACCTCCCCAGTTACTGCAAACCCAAACCAGCAGTTAAAACTCAAATAGAAAAGCATAGTCACTCTTGCTCTAATGCAAACTCTCAGCTCACTGGCTGCTTCCTAAACTCTTCCTTCCTTCTGGGTCTCAATCCATCAGCAGGCTTCAGTTCCTTACATGCTGTTCTCAAGTTTAGTGGATCTCACTCAATCAGCCAGCCAGCCAGCCAGCCAGCCAGCCACCTCACTGTGGAGCTCCTTCCCCTTCAGGCTCTGGGGGTTGACTGCCTGGGCTCAAGCCCTGGGTTTATGCATCTCCCAGGCCCCATCTCTTTCCAGTTAGGTGACTCCCCTGGACAGGCTACACGTGTTGCCTAATTAGGTTTGCTTACTGATCTCAAGGGTAGCCTGCTGCTGCTGATCTAGCCACTGTAGCATTGCTTTGTCTCCTAAGCTGGATCCTGCCTTGCATTACTATTATTGATCAGCCAGCACTGCAATAGGCGCTCTGCTGCCCATGCAGGCTCTGCTTTAGTGAACTGCTGGGGTGCAGCTTGCTCTGCCATAGACACTCATCAATAAATCCCTGGGGACCTGCTCTTCTGCGGCCTATAATGGGTAGCCTTCCCCACCTGGGGATGTTCCTGCTGCTGTTTCTCCCTTAAAGTAACAGAAGCCTTAGGGTCCTTGTTATAAGTACATTAAAAACCAAATCTACATTTCAAATCCACATTTTATTTTTTTTAAGAGTATTTGTTTACCAAGAGATAATGAACTTCATAAGCCATAGGCTATTTTTATTAATAATGGCTGTTCAGACAGAACTACAGTAGAATCATGAGAAAATGACATAGAATCATGTCTTGTCAAATGTGTGATTAATTCAGCACCGCAACTATTGATTTGACAGATCACCTTCCTTTTCTTTACCTCTTCATAGGCACATGAGTTTAAAGGACTTTTCATTATCCAAATGATATTCCTTTGTTTAAGCCTTCTATGCGCCAGCACATCAGTGTATTTATAACTAGGTAACAATTATTTGGATCTCTATATTTGTTTCATATTCTAAGTTTTCTCCTTTTCTTTTCAGTCTGTTAGTGTCAATTAGGCTTAAAAAGACATGTGAGCCTGACAGGCAAAGTCTGACAAAATGCTTGGGTTGATCTTCCAAAGAGCTAATGCTACAGTATTTGTTTTTGATAAATGACTGCGTTTAATAAACATTTGTTTGCACATTTTTATCATGCTAATTAATATAATTACTATTATTTCTGCTATAAAACTACTATTCCATTTTGATATATACATCACTTACATATGTATCATTAGCATTTTGCATACTGGCGAGTTAAAGAAGTGCTTGGACTTAGGGATATCCTTCATCCTGCAGATAATCAAGCAACTTTCCACTGAAAAACATAACAGTACAGAGCAGTTACTGCTTCTCTAACCACAGGTACTAGATAGAATGGTTTAGTGGCATTTTCCATACAAACCATCCAGTTCAATTAATGGAACAAGTAGACATATTAATATCCCATTCATTTTTGTTTTCTTAACTAAAAGTGATGGGGGATTTTTTTTATTCCTTTATTCATGCTGAGTAGTATCTTACACCACAAGTGATCCTATCAGCTTCTTCAGTGGGATCAGGACCGATCCTTTTCTGTACAGTGCTTAATTTTATTTCCTTACTTCAAGTCATCACCCCTTATCCTACCATGAACAATTCCTCTGCTGCCCACAGGGGGACCATTCATGGGCCAAAATGTGCAATGAGTGTAAGGGTTTCTGAATCTGGCCTTAAATGCATGCCACAGGTGTAAAAACATTCACTACAACCATGCAGTGGCTCTAGATCTGTAAATCACAAGAATGTTAATGGAAGATTCTATACATGAAAAGCTAGAGAATAGGGTATTTGAAACTTAATTGCACAAGATGCAATATAAAATTGCTTTCCGAATAGAAAATGAACAAAATTTTTTAAATAATTTATCTTGAAGGAAAAGTAAGCTGATGAATTTTAATACATATTTCAATGTTCTGTGTTGATGCCCCAGTATTGTGATGTACAGCAGTGTGTGTCTGCATAACTGTGCAGAGGCAAGCAAAAACCAAAACCACCAATTTCAGTCTTTGGTGTCATTACAGTATCAAATTTATATCCATACATAAAATGTGGTAACAGCCCTGATGGCAACTTGTTACTATACTATACTCACCAGACTTTAAAGAAGTATTTGGCCCCAGCATAGTGTCATTTCATGATACAACTGAACTGGACAAATATTCCCCTTTGTACAACTGCAATTATCTGAAATAAATAAGAGATAAGATATTTTAAATATTCAGTGGGCAGTTTTAACAGTGTGCCAGTCACAATACAAGAGAATTTCCTTATTATGAACTACCTTCATTTTACAGCACTGTGGGTACATTCTCCAAGCAAGAATTCATCTTTTGGTCAGCTTCATGTCAGTGAAATGCAAAGCTTTAAGCAAAAGCAAAAAACATAAGTTAATTATGCCTTAATCATCTACATATACTAGTATCTAAATATATAGATATTTTTCTGGTTCTATGAAGTAGACCTTTTTTGGGCATGTAGGCAGGCCAAGAGCTCATACCTACATTGCTTGCACAGCCAACACTTCCACTATAGTCTATGGGAGTTCCAGGTGTGCAAAGTATGCAGAAGCATATATAGCACAGTCAGCCATTCTTTATGGATATTAGCAAAGAAGAGTGCCAAGCCTAGTTTAAACAGGGATACAACAGACATTTGCATTGCTGATGAATTATATTTGATGCCCACCACATCTTGAACAATAGATACTCTTTCAGATTTCACTGTTGTTTAAGCTATAAATAAAAACATGGGTGCTGTAACATCATTTAGCTAGCTATCACTGCCAGACTTTCATATCTCTTCTGTTCCAGTGTATGGCTGTATTAATGAGCTATCATATCATTATTTTAAAATAACCAAAATTTGTTCTGAAATCCTAGAATTAAATGTTGGATACAGAATGAGTACACCAAGAGAGGAGAGTTTACCACTTTATTAAAATTGTGATTGTTCACATAAAGACTCAACCAGGTCACATATTAATAATTATCCCTGACAATCTTTAACATCAGACTAAACCCACAAGTGAAGCAATATTACATCTCACTCTCTCATTTATCTTTACTGCTTATGGCCCCTCTGTGGTCAGCATGCTGTGAGCTTCGTGGACATTTAATTATGAACACATCATAAATGTGGCTGACAAGGCAGAAGCTGGGTTCAGATGCTCCTGGGATGAAGGCAACATTGTTGAAACCACTTAGACTTGCAGTACTTTCCTTCTGTTACAAACATGTTCTCAGTTACCATATATGCTTTGAATACAGAGAACCTCCTTTCCCTTCTCATTTCGGATTTTAGTTTTATCAAGCATTGGATCACATCCAAGCAATTTTCATGGTCTTTTAAATATATTTACCTGTCAAATAAGAGTGGTGTAAGGGCAGTGCCGCTGTCAGTGTCATTTTGATCGTTGGGAAAGGAAGTGGAAATATAACACCCAAGTAAATCATCCTGCTCAGCAAGGTAATGTGATGAGTGCCTCAAGGAGCTCTAGAACATAGGAAGAAAGGAAATCAGTAGCAGTTACGCTTCCTGCTTAAAGGTCCAAGGTGTATTACTCTCCTCACCCAGCGCTTGCCCCCAAGAATGCACAGGCGTAGGCTAGCCACATCCTAACCAAGCAGCCCCAGCTCCTACTGTACCAAAAAGTACTGTGGGGTACATTAGTTTAGATTCTGCCTGGCTGTACTGATTAAGAAAAGAGGCTGCCAGAAATTGTACTTTTAAACTAGGAAAGTTCTACCATAACATGCACATAGGGCTTTTTTCTTTGCTTGTTTGTTTTTTTTACAGAAAACACTGCATAATGATCAAGCCCGTGGAGGATGTGTTTGATTTAAGGGGAAAAAAAGCAGGGGGAGTAGAACAAAGAAATCCATTGCCACCAACAGTGCAGGATTAGAATCAGGGCCACCCGTTTTGAGCAAGAAAATTAAACACTATAATATTGTAACTCCAGTTAGTTTCATATTCTCATAAAATACCTTTCCACCTCCTCCTTCCTTCGTTTTTTTTTTTAATCTGAGGAAAATTCCCCTATATCATATAGTAGAAACACTTTTCTCTGTTGCACTAATAGTCTTGAAATATAATGTATAAAGCCTTTGAATCCCCATCAATTTTAAGCTTTACTTTCCAAACCAACAGTTGATAAAGGAGCATTCATATTCCACACGCATGTCAAAGATGACATATAAAGATGCCAACTCTGAGGTGAATTTTTGATAGAGAATATCCACAATGTTGAAAATTAATTAACACTGTAAATTGATACTAAACAATAAAAGCTAGGCTAATGTCTAAACACCTAACTAAGAATAAATGTGCATGCAGAGAACTAACCAGTGTCATGTTTCAAAGCAACTGTCCTCTGTAGTGCTGAGGTACATATTTCTATACCTCCCCAACAGACTAGAAATAGAAAAGACAAAGCATATAATAAAGCCAAGCACAATGAAAGAGCTCTGAAGAGAGAGCTGAAAAGTAGCTATCATGTTGGCAGATAAATTCTACACACAATTATTCATTCCTAGCCTCTTGACATGTAGATTAATGAGTTTGATAACCCAGGCTTCTAAGAAGTAGATTCAACTCTGTTTCACTAGCTTTCTTCTCCTCCTTTAACTACAAACAACACTTCGGTCTATTGAGAAAAAAACAAATCGATACATTTGCACCGGTCATCAACATTTTTGCAATTGAAGATCTATGTCAAAAATATTATATTTACTAGGGGATGGGACTCTTTACAGGCCCTGTCAAGAATTCACAGGGGATCATGTGATCACTGGAGGGAGGAGTTTTGCTTCAGCAATCTGTGCTTCCACACCAAGTTCAAAGTCACATAGTAGCCAAGAAAAAAAAATCAGCTATTCTGCTAGTTATAATGACCCTGTACTCACTGCAATGTGTTGTGTACATAAAATTTTCTATTTCTTCCCTGAGGCCAAATGACCTTTTGTCGACACTTTGGTTAATGCTCACTGATCAAAGTGTATTTTAAAGCAAGTGCTGTATCAAATTCCAGCCATGATAACTTTACAAGGGGCTGTGTCTGTCTTAAACCACTACACACAGGGATGCACTCCTTTAGCAAGAATAAAAAAAAGGCTAATGGTTTACAGATTTATTCTTTGTTAAGGCAAGCTTTGCACAGTAGAAATGTTTCATTCTTGATTGGTGAGCAGCTTTAAGTATTTGTTTCAACCCAAATGTTATGAGTTCAAATTCTCTTGAGTAATAAGGGTCTTATGCAGCTGCTTGGGATTTATCAGGAGTTTGGGGGTTTTCTTTATGTTTTTTCCCCCTTTGCTTGGTTAACTGCAGTGGAATGTCTAATATTCATCTCTCTAGGAAGGAAAAAAAAGAGAGAAGTGTTTTCTCATTTCCCTCTGAATAAATTATTAGCATTTTGCTTAGATAATGGGATTTTTGGCATGGTGTTGGTAAAGTTTAGTGCCATGTAATTATAACATTTTTCATCCCCTAAGAATTCTGACAGTGCTGGGGTGCACATCGTAGTGGGGGGGGGGCAGTATTCAGAGTTAACCTTAGCCAAGGAAAAAGTTTTAAACACCCAAAGACTCTAGATAGTCCATAACAAACTACCTGTATAAAGAAACTGCAAACACACTCAATAGAGTTCAAGTGTAGTTTACTCCCTCTGGTAGGCAGCAATATTTTTCACAGTCTGTAACAGGCTTTTTACTGCAAAGAATCTTAGCAGTTAATGTTTTAATTTTTTTATGCTTGCTGCACGGCTCTTTACTGAACTGAGTGAACATGCTTTTGAATAACACATTACTTTGTACCAATCACTGTAAAGCACTTTCTGACCTAGAGCTGAACATTATTATAGGAGTTCAGCGTCTGTAGTATTATTGGATCTTAGTTGGTATTAAATTCAGTTAAATTCTATAAAAGAAAATTTAAGTAGTTTCAATTGTGGAATGCATTGTGGTTTAGTTAGTGTTTTCTCTTCTTTTTAAGTATCTGTTTTAAACATTCTGGATATGGAAGATGGGCTATCCCGCAGTTGCAGTGAGTGGAAGTCATGGGCTAACAGGATCCTTTCTTGTCCACAACTTATGCCCTGGTGCCACCCAACAACTCCAAAACAAACCTGAAAAATTGTGTATGCAATAGTAGGGGTCTATGTTTGGTTATGCACAGTCACGTTTGTTATCAAATATATTTTCAGATTAATGCTTGGAAATCAGCTTCCTAGGATGCTACTGGCCCACACTAATGAAATACAAGTGAGAGGAGAAAGCGATGTTTTTGTTTTAAAACAAAAAAAAAAGCTGAGGGCTGAAGTTCTGTTGGTCTAATAAGCACCTTGTGCCGTTGTGTCCAAATGTTACAAAGCCCTGAACGCAGGAGTGGCTATACAAGAAACCAATGGATATTGTATTTACCCAATAGAACTGTAGCATTTTCGTTACACTATCCTTCCCACTATAAACGGGTCCATTACGGACCTCAAACAATCTGTGCCACATAATCTACGGAGTAACTTCCACACAACTGAGGGGCAGATGGGTTACTTTATTCAAGCAGAATGAATGCAAAAGCAACTACTGGACACTGTGGTTTCCAAGATGTGCTAAACACTCATCTCCTCACTAATGCAAATTCCCACTGAAGTCAGTAGGAGTTTGCTGCCTAAGTAAAAACTGAATATGGGTCTTTTTTTAATTCAAAATTAGTTTGCAGGGTTTAGGCAATTTTATATACAGATTGTTTTATTGGAGAAGCTGATTATTTTTCTTTAAAAGCCTCTCAGTCAAATGAGTTTAGGTACATTATCGGCTACATTTTCAATTCATGTTATATCATGCAGGTACCTTCCCGTCTCATGTGAGTTTGGGACTCCACAGCAATTTGCAAACAGTATTTGCACGCAATGGAGAAAGGAATGATGACAGCAGCTACTGAACTCAGCTGCTCACTGCCATTAAAAAAGCATCTTAAGAATAGCACAGATATTAGATTGGATAGACAGACAGCAGGGCAAGCACAAGCAGCGTTTCACTTGTACCATTGTAAGCCGCAGCATTGAAAATTGGTGTTGTGGAAACAATGCCCTGAGTATAGATATGTGCGGGATTTATGAAAATGATTCTGAGGAAGAATGTCTTGCATTCGAAAGCTTGTCTAACTTTATCTCGACTACATAGCTGGTCTAATAAAAGATATCACCCTAAGAAATACTTCTCTCTCACCAATAACAGGGAGCACCTGAAGTGAACCTAGGCTCACAGTGAAAAGACTTATCTACTGATCTTTTGGCAAAGCCAGAAGACTCAACACCTGAAGTTGTTATCACAATGGCTGCATAGTGCATGCTATGGACAAGACCAGAGACCCTCAGGAACAGATCTGAAGAGTAGACAAGGGGGAAAGGCAAATTGATGCAGGAGTCTAAATATAATGAGTATAACATACAAGATACATGTGTACACTTGACCCAACCCCTACCATTGCATTCTTTTCCATTTCAAGGTAATGCTTTAAGCATAAATTTGATAAACTGTAGCAATACAGAAGAAATAACATTTTTTACTCCAAGAATCAACCCTGATGTTTCAGAAGTGAACACTCTTACTTGCCCCCCACCCCCAAACAGATTCACAGGATTAATATGAGACTGGCTTGAGGGTTTTACCAGTAACTGCTGCAAAACAAGTTCTGATTGGTTGATTCAGAAATTGGGATTCTGGGCAGTGTTTTATAAAAGGATAATGTATCTTTAAGCCTAGGTGCCCTTCAGGGAAATGTATTGGATAAATGTCTTCTGAAAAGCCTGTAAATATTCCATCGCCTCACTGTCATTACTACCATGAAATGATAATGAAGCATGAAAGAAATATAATTCCATATTCAGATGACAGCATTAGCCTTCATAAGCAAACTGAAATATTTATTAGTAAAATGTTCGGTATCTACGCCTGTAATCTAAAAAAAGGACAAAAATGTTTTATAATAAAAAAGAGATTGAATGCAGAGGTAAAATCTGGTTGGCTGATTTTATTGCTTATTATTAAATCCTGGCAAAACAATTATTTTTTTCTTTTCATTAGTAAGGCATCCAAATTAAAACTATGCCCTCAGGCTGTGAGGTTTACAGTAGTGATTAAAAACAAGAAATTGTGATGCATGGGGTTTTTGACAATGGCATAATCAAATTCATTCATATTGTTCAATCTTTCACTGACAAATATTTTTACAGTGAAATATACCAAACAAAGAAGCACATACAACTACTATCAATACAGAGAAATTAGGGAGACTTCTTATTATTTCAGTAGTGAATTGATACAATGTTTCTCTAATCTTGAATACAAACATTATAGTGTAGTTAATTAGGGTAATTATTGTCTAAATTGTGCCTAATTGTTTTTTATACTGAAAAGGATTCCTGAAAGAAGCCTCTTGGATTTCTACAAGGCACAGAAGTGAATATTGTGTAGTTTAAGTATTTAGATATAATTTAATAAGTTTTGATTGTATTTCCTATAAGTCAGAAAATATATCCTGAAGCAGGCTGAGACAGAGATAAACACAAGCCATATGCCTTGACCTCTGTTTCACCTTATTGAAAAAGAGGCGTAAAATAGTCATTTAGTACACTAGCATCAGAGAGCATTCACGTACTCTAAGCACATTCTTTAAAAAAAGGTCTTTGAAGTGAATGAAAAATTAGAAATTCAAGTGACCACGATCAATTCTGAAACACTGCACAAAATTAATTACAGTTTTGCATCAGAAGCAAGAATGTAGATTTCAGACAGTCTGTGTCATTTATCTCAAGCTGTACAATATACAAGGCGATTAAAAAGCCAAATCTGTTCCCACCCCCCAAGTCTAAGGCCTATCAGAGGCTGTGAAGTACAAATGATTAACTCCAAATTATTCAAGGGATTGTACAGACGCTTCAACTTGAATGAAATTTGCGGCAAGTCATGGGGGCTATGGAGGGACAGATTTGCTGCTCTTTATCAAAATCTAGTCTGACTATCACTGACAGAATCCAGATAAATTGCATAGTAATCTGGCAGTGGCTGTGGAAAGCTTGCTCTGCAAAATCCAAATCTCTAATTTCTATCTGTTTTTAATTGCTTGACTTAAATTTGCATTTTTATACAATTGGCTTAAAGGATTTATTAAGTTCTTTAGGCTACTCCAATAAAATTGGGTCCCATTTCGCACGGTATCTTAGAAACCTACTTACATTAAATAAGCATATTACAAAATATTTACTGCAAAAAAAAAAAAAAAAGGAAAAGGAAAAAGATTACTTCTTATATGGCATTCAGAATTTTCTAAAGAATACACATTCCAAGGAACCCTTTTTAATTCCCCCAAGAAAATATCTCATACCAGAAATAACTGAATTGCACAAAGAGTGCAACCAGGACAGACAGATGGACAGTCAACACAAGATAATTAGTGAAGGGAAAATGCATGGTCTGCACCAACCTTCTGAAAAGCCTTGAAAAGCAGCCAGTAGATCAATGATTCTCAGCCAGGGTGCCGTAAGATCCTTTTAAGTGTGCTGCAAGATGCCACATAATATTAGCACAATTAGGTGTGCAAACAATTACACATGATTCACAAGACAAACCCAGAGATTTCAAATAGAAATCCACAATATGAAAAACATTCTGACCTGTTGTGGTCTTCTTGAGTTCTTTGCAACACAAAGGCACAGAAAGAAGTGCAGCTCCCCAGTAAAACGCATGGTGCTTCACAGAATATGTCACGAATTAGACCCTTCCTGCCAACCCAACAGACATTAGCTGTTGGGTCAGGGAGAGTGAGGGATCGAGCTCCAATTTGGAGCCCATCCAGCAAGAGAGGCTATGTCTCCACAGCCTCTTCCTCTAGCCCCCACTCCTCCTCCCAGCTCTAGTGTTGTCTCAAGATTGGGGGGTGGGGAGAAGAGAGGGGAGGGAGGTCAAACTGATGTTTGCCCAGCCTGTGCTGGAGTGGGGGCAGGTGGTTTGGAGCCCACCTTGGGGGGCTCCATTCCACCCACCCCGACTCGAGCACAGGCTGGGCAATCACCGGCCCAAGCTCCCTTGTCTCCCTTCTTGCTCTCTCCCATTCTGAGACAGCACCGTAGGTGGGGCTGGGCTGCAGCAGCCCAACTGCTAGAGCAGACCCAAGTTAATGAAGACGCTCTCCTTCACTTCTAAATTAGTCTTTTCTGTAATAGGTGAAGATGCTTCCCACATCCCCATCTGCAGCAGCGTGCCTCAATGTTCTGTCCTGGCTCTCATAAAACATTTAGATTTACAACAATCTTAACAAAGGTGACCCACAATTCCACATAAATTTAACCAGCACCTGAGAATACCTCCATTTCCAACCATTCTTCATCCTTCCAGAAGCTTCCCCTACATTTTCAAATACAAACTTAGATGAGTGCAATGGAACCTGATTTTACCCCCAGACACTCCTTCATTCTACATTATTACCATGCAAACACATGCTCTCATGACACTCCAGTAACAACACCACAAACTTTTCCCACACATTCCTCATGCTTGATATCTAGTTGTATTCCTATCCAATGGCTGTCTGCCCCATACCTTGCTCACTGTTTGTCAGAATGCAGGCAAGAACTCAAATCAAGTTAAAGGGCACCAAAATGCAATATGCACTAAAATACCCTAGGTTCCTAGAGCAGCAAGTATGGCCTCCTTCTTCCCCATGTACCTCCCCACATCAGAGTGATCAGGGTACGTCTACACTGCAATGTAGAGGTCTGACTGCAGCATACTGGAGCTAGTTTGACCTAAGTAGCTCAAGTACCAGTAGCAGTATAGACTTCAGCATAGGATATGTAAACTGACCAGAGATCCAGGTTATGTATTATTGCAGGTAGGCTGGGTTACTTTTGGTACCCAAGATAGCTAAATTAAAATTGGCTCAGGTAGGTCCTTATAAATTTCTACTTCACAGTGGATTAAAATGCAACTGTAGTGAAAGATGTGAAGACAGTTGCCTGAGCAATATCACTTTCCTTCAAGTTTCCGTGTGCTCCTCTAAACTATATAAAGGAAAGTACAAATCCCCTTAGTATGCCTGTAAATAAATCCCCAGTGCACCAGGAAGCAACTCTGCAAAAGTCCATTATTGGTAGGGGACAGAGAGATGATGAGGGAAGGTCACTGCCCAGGTTCCATGCTTACAGTCTTACATACCCCAGGGGTGCAAGCAGTCAGGGTTAATCTGAATGATGCAGCCATAAGCAATATGGGGATAGTCACCAAAACCTTAGGCAGGAGCCACTTTGCTCCCTGTGCATGACTCCTAAAATTCTGCATGAGGTTGGGCAAATGCCATTTTTATCCTGGCAATCATTTGCTGTATCTGCAATAGAAGTCAAGAACTCTTCTTGGCCATTGCATATAAAGGATGGGCTAGCTCAGGGATGGGGAAAATATGGCCCATGGGCTGGATCCAACCTGCCAGTAATTCCATCCAGCCCACGGGGCCCATCCATAAGCCTTCAGTAAGGCTTGGCCCTGGGCTGCCCTGCTGAAAGCCAGTGCCTCCATGCAGGAAGTGCAGTGCTGCTTGCTAAGTAACCAACTCCCCACCCCAGCTTGGCCCTAGCCCTTAGCCAGGGGCACTAGAGACAAGAAGCCGCATTTGCCTGGTCACCCCAAAGCTGTTTCCAGCCCTCCCTCTCTGCAAGAGTGGAAATTTAGGTAAGGGCCCCACTAGGCCAGAGTCCAGGAACTCCTGATGGGAGAAAGGGCGCTGGGAGTGCAGGGAGCCATGTGCCATGGGGCCGGGTAAGGCTGGCCCCACACACTGCAAGAGTGTAGCTGTGCACTGTGGGACTGGTTTGGGCTGGTCCTGTGCACTGCCACTACATGTGGCCACAGATTCAGGCAAGAGCATGGGAGCTGTGCACTGTGGGACCAGCCCCACATGCTGCAACCATGTGTGGCTGAGGACTTGGAGCATGGGCACCTCCCGAAGTAACAAGGAATAATGGCCATAAGCTGTTTGAGAGTAGGTTCAGACTAGACATCAGGAGGCACTACTTCACAGTCAGGGCAGCTAGGATCTAGAACCAACTTCCAAGGGAAGTGATGCTGGCTCCTACCTTGGGGGTCTTTAAGAAGAGGCTGGATAGTTGGGGTCATATAAGCCCAGTATTCTCTCCTGCCCACGACAGGGGGTCAGACTTGAAGATCTACTTTGGTTGCTTCTGGCCCTACATCTATGAATTTATGGGAGCTGCAGCTATGGGGCCACCAAGTGTGGCCAAGGACTTGGGCAGGAGCACTATGGAGCTGGGTGGGGCTAGCCCTGCTTGCTGCCACCACATGCAGCCAAGGAGTCGAGCAGGAGTATAAGAGCTGTGCACTATGGGGCTGGGTCAGGCAGGGGGAAGGGCACTTATCAAGGGGGAGGGCTACCCTTGCGACCCTCGACAACTCACCAAAAGTCATTAAGAGGCCTTCCAGCTGAAAACACTGCCCACCCCTGGGCTAGCTCCATGCTCCCAGAAAGTCAAATGAAGCTTCACAGACCCAGTGATAATCGTAGCCACTTAACAACAACTGCCCAAAAAGAGGAGGGAGTCCCTGGTCCCAAGAACATCCACTATTTCTAGGCATCCATGGTGGGGTGCTTAGGTGAGAACCATGCAGCCATTTTTTGTAGCTGTCAAAATGAGATCCTATATATTGTGCTACCACAAATAAGCAAGCTATATCTTTATGTTCTCCTGAAGAAACCTAATATATGTCATAGCTATTTAGCTCATCCTTTGAGAATATGTGGGATCTTCACATATGCAAAAATACATCTTATTTTGCTCTACAAAAGAAAACAAAGGCTGACAGACTCTGCAATTTTGAACTACACATACTTTACGTGTAGCACACACATGCAACACTGAACTGCTTTATTGAACCCTGGATTTTTATTCACTTTAACACAAGAAATTGCTAGGGAGGAAAGTATAGTTTAAATTTATAAATTTATCATAGCCTAAGCAGTGAGTAATAAAATGTTAACAATTTAAGTTTGAATTTTTGAAAATACATGCAAAGTAATCAAAACTCAGGATACATCTTACATGCTATCCAGCCTTCCTTATACTTTCTGACAATTTTGCTATTACTTTTTTGTACTATTTCCTTCCATTACCATGTTTTTATAAGGTAATTTATATAAATCTTCTGTAAGATTAGAGATAAAAATTCCATTTAACTGTTGAGTGCATCTTATACGAGTTTCACAATGATACATAATTTTCTAGCAACAAATTTCACATTCACCTCTGGATATTAGAATGAAGTAAGACCTCCAAGATTTCTAGTGAAAGTTCCCCATAAAGCAGAATATTTTTATTTTTGTCCCTTGATATTGGAAGAGTATGGTAACATAAACTCTAATATAAGAAATCTTTTCTAATACCACAATATTTATTGTCTTTTCTTAATATTAGAAGCTTCATATTTTATGTTAGCCTAAGAGTTAATATCTGATTTCATTTTCAGCTAAGGAAAGTGGTTGGTCTAAAGTGCCCCTCCCTTTTGACATTTCTCATATTCAATTCTTTCAAATAACTAGGGTGTCAACAATTGGAAGTAGGAAGATGCATTCTGCTGAAACAGGATTCCCTAAAGCCGATTCTTGCCATTGTCAGTCAACATCCATTATATACTCTGTATGGTTCTGCCAGCTCAACAATGCTGTGGCAATGTGTCAGCTTTACAGAATTTCATTCAGCTGCAGCTTGAAAAAGCAACTAGTGTTTCCTTGCCCTGACTACACTAGCTTTCCTTACAGAAACAGGGCACTAATTCTAACATAAGGACCTAAGATCAACTTCAAGCTCTAACCTAGTTTCTACAGAGCTTCTCTGAAATGTTAGCTGCCAGCGGAGGTGAGTCTAAATATGTTCTCAGTGTCTGGTCACAAGGTTATACAGGGCCTGGCTGCTTTTCCAAGGATTGCTCTCATCAGTTCTATCCCACTACCAGGAAGGCACGCAAACTTCAGTGCACCTCAGGTAGGCGTATCAATTTGATTTTACTTCTTGGTTGTGCGGGCACCACATTTGAATGTTTAGATGCTGTAATGCAAGTCGCATCAGACTCCGGGAAACTCAGATATTCCAGATTTATGTGCCTAAAAATGGACAAAACAATTAATGTCTACAGGATTCCATCCCAAAGGATCACATTGCCCAGAGGTGATGGGGCAAAGAGCTGAAGACTAGCTTGAAGCCAGTGATAGAGAGCAAAGAAGGAAATACAGTAAATGACCACTATTTCCATGATACAATCCTGTTCATTCACAAAGAGTATAGAACGTCTTTGCTCACAAATGCTTTCAATAAGTATGTTACTCAGAATGCTCACTTACTTCTTCTCTTTTTTGTTCTTTCAATCTCACTCAGCTTTTCTCAAAGCTCAGTTTCCAGGGCTTTTTCTAGCCAAGTCCACAGCTTTTCTGTCCCTTTTTCCTCTGGTTTTTCCCCAGTTTCTTTCTCTGATTCTCTGAATTTTTGCCTCTGTTTCACAGGCACACAACCCTGTCCAAAACAATAATCAGGAAACTCCTTATAACAGCAACAAGGCTTTCATGAATATGCATATTTGTATTTCTGGAGGTGACTCCACCACATATTTATGGTGGAAGTTCCTTTTTTTCCACTTTCTCATTCCATAAAGGAGCTTAACTGCCTTCTTACAACTATCTTTAAACTAGCAAGTATTCTCTAATCTTAAAAGCAAAGTACATGTTATTTTTAACTCTTAATAGTGTTTTCCCTGCATTCTTGTGAAAGAGTTTATAGCTTCAGATCCAATTTCCAGGTGCTGAAAGATTACCATAATTTCTGAAACATGTTTGCCAACTCAGCCAGGCCAGATACAAAATCCCTACCACTCTAGTATCTTCTTTTCACCAAATTTACCTAGAAGATTAAAGAAACATGCCCAAGGTCCGCAATTCTGTTGTCTTAATGGAAGCAGGTTTCCACGCTCTACATCATTAAAGAGCTGGCAAGAATGTGCATAAAATCATTAGAAAAGAAGACCCAGTTCTAATCCACAAGAAATAAGGTACTTTAAGTAACTAAATGCTTGAAGTAATTTTTGAGAGAGAGAGAGAAACCATGGAAAGAAATGCAGACTATGTTAAAAATGTCATTGATAAGGAATGGTCGATATCATTTAATATTTTCACATTCTTTTTTCAGGACACTACTATTTTTAAATATTTATAACCACAAATAGGATGTTGATGTTTTGCAAGTTTCATACATGTTATAGCATTATATTTTTAATTCTATGTCATAGAAAAGATCTATATTTGACCTACACATCAACAATTATGTGAAGGTGATTTATATAAACACCAAGAGAATAAAATCCATCTGATCTGAGAATAAAGAGATTACCTGATTGAATTCTTCCCTAGTGTAACTCTTCACATTTGATCAACTTCTTCTAAACACCAAAACCTATGCAAAGTGAAATGTATAATTAAACCATCATTATTACCCAGATTATTTAATACTGTGACTCCACCCTGAGTGACACAATACAGGGATGTCCATTGCCACTTCAGGACATGCAGAGATAGGAAACAGCTGACAGAATGTGATAAGATGTCACAAATATATAGGCACATCATCTCTATAGTATGGAGGTATGAAAAAGTATTAACTATTTACTCCTCTGGGAACATTTACAATAAAAATAATAATACATTAGATCGCGTCACATCAACTAATGCAACTGCTTCAACTTATTTCCAAACAAGCCAACAGTACTTACTCCCTGCCACCAAAACCATGCAAGATTCACTGTGATTAGGAACAGTGGGGCTAACCTTTTTGGCAGGTGTGCCACAAATTAGCCCCCCACCCTCTGCAAGTGTTACTCTATAACCCTTTCCCTGCCTTATCTGCTCTTCTGCCTTCTGCTCCCTGCCCAATCTGCTGCTGCTTTCTGCTTTTTGCTCTATCTGCCACTGTGCTACCTGTTTCCCCCTCCCCCTCACCCCAATCTGCACAAAGAGGCTGCTGTGCCAGTTGTGGCACTCAAGACACAATTTGGCCACCCCTGGATTAGGTAATGCTCAAGGACCAAACCACAATCTGTTTCATAAATAAAAATTGTCTTCTTAAACTGTACCTAAAAACAAATTTGTGAGCTATTGCACTCACTGGAGCCACTGGGTTAGTGAGCACCATGAGAGATGCAATTTTAGTTGGATGAACTGCCTGGAGTTTCCATGTGTTGTTCAACAAGTAGTTAAACTTGCAATCTAAAAGAGCTTCAATAACTTGGAGAGGGCCAACACTCTGTCAACAAAAGACACAAACTGCAGGCCAGTACC
>NW_017728998.1:22805496-22808234 GCF_001723915.1 Gavialis gangeticus | reverse complement strand
TAAACTTGCAATCTAAAAGAGCTTCAATAACTTGGAGAGGGCCAACACTCTGTCAACAAAAGACACAAACTGCAGGCCAGTGCCCTTTAAGCACTCAGAGAAACTCATCAATCTAATAGGACTCACAAGCTGCAAACAACTATGTGAATGATTAGAATCAAACATATTCCCTCAGTCAACAAGGCAGTCATCACCTGCACCATTCTACTGTTTCTCCCAAGTTTAGTCTTACCTAGGCAAAACATCCTCAAGCAACGCTTCAGTTTTTCTTCTGTCATATTCATCTAGTTCTCATCCAAACTCTCAATATGCCAGCGCAGTACAAATGCACTCCAAATAACATTTAGGTGATTTAAAGAGCAAAAAACAAGTCATGCAGGCTTTACCCTTCCACACATCAAAATCATTTTTCTCAAATCACTCAGCCTCTCAAGAATGAACCCATAATGATGACTGAGCAAGCACACCAAGAGGTCCCAGGACAGTCCATATGGAATAACCACCTGTAAATTGCACTGATTTATTTGACAAAGCTATGTTTTACTGCTGCAATGGTATCACACAATAAGTTTGAGTTCATTATTATATACAGCTGAAAAATATTAACTTACCGAGCAGCTTAGCAATCAAATTTAGAACTTGGCCTACCAGTTTGTTTGCAGATGAAACTAACCAAAGGTTCTGTGAAATCCGTCTTTATTTCATTAATTTAGGGGGGTGGGAAGGAAACAACTGATACTCCTTATTCTATAATTGGAAACTACCTAGAAGTTAAAGATAAATTATTCTAGAGCACAGGTGCAAAATAACATAAACCACAATTGTTGTCCTAATTAGGAAGCGGGACAAATCTACCTAGGTATTTGAGATTAAAAGCATGTGTCATACAGAACATTTGACACTTTCAGAAATTACTTATGCAGTGCACACTTCTAAATTCCATTTTTGTGTATCTCAAATATACGCTCTGTGGTATAATACGAGTATAGGGAAATGCTTTATAAAAATGAAAATGCAATTGTCTGACCAATAAAAGGCATTCCTGTATGTAATCCCAGTAATAGATTTTTAAACCCTTACCATTGGTGCATTATTATATATTCATGGTTATTATCTTGTCCACTTCTAAATCCTGAAAGGTTAGATTGTTTAAAGATTTGTTAGCTATGAACTACTTAAAAAAGCAAAGTATTAAATTTGCAGCTAATTGAAAAATAGCATTTTATCAGATTCTCCTTTGATGTTATATTATAATGATTGTACTTAAGGTACTCACAATACTTCAATAAATAGTGAAATTAAAAATATAACATCTTTAGGGCTTTGCAGAGAATGTGGCTGTTAACAATTTATGCTGCTTTTTTTTAACCATTATTTTCTTATATTTCCCACAATGCTTCACATCAGAAGCAAACAGAAACTGAATGATTACCCCAAAGTGTGCTAGATGAACTGGAAAAAGTCTATTCAAACAAAGCTCATTAGTTTTGATACCTCCAGGGCTATGACAAATTAAGCGGCTGGTGAATATGCTTGCAGACAAAAGGATGATGCAAAAACTAGGGCTTGTGCTAGGCATTGTGTCAATAAATTCTACTGAAAAAGGTAAAAATTACAATTGAAGCTAAAATGGAATCCCTTTAAGGAACATGTACAAAATAGATCATCCTTTTTTCTTAAATACATTTATGAATGATTGTGCTATAAATAATAGAGGGACAGCTTATTGGCTACTTTGAATGTGTACTTTGATGGGTCAACAGCGATCTTTGCAAAATTTCACCCCTGAGTTAGTAGAACGCATACAGAGTACAGAGTATTTAGACAGAGTAGTCTGGATTGTTTTGCCATAGTGAAAGTTTAACTATATTTCAGGAAAAGGCACAAACACCCTAAGTTCATCCCCTTTATTATAATATCTTGCACTGAATGGAAAGCAGCCATCACCAAGCTTATCATGGTGCCTTTTGAATTTTTTAGTGAGAATGAACGTGAAAGTCAGTACAAACACTGGAGATTTATATCCTCATTCAATACAATCTGATCTGATTTGATCCAACGTGATATAATACAATAGGATATCCTATTTCAAGCTAATCTCAAGGCATACATTACACCTGCTGTTTTATGATTGTACTGGATATGTTCTTATTGTAGGTTAAAAATGTCCATTTCTCACATAGTTTGGATCTGACCTATAAAATCCACATTGCTCCCTATGCACCATTCCCACATATATTGACCACAGTGTGGCATTTCCTTCTGTCAAACTCTAGATTACCATTCTGGCAAACTGAAAGCAGGAGGTCAAATTTTTATCCCTGTAAGATCATCATGGGCACATCTACATGAGACCCTAACAGCACAGTAGGCTAATAATACTGCGCAGTAGCACGTCACAGCACAACCAGTGCGTAACAGTGCTATGTAACAGTAATATGCTACTGTGCAGTATTCTTAGGCTACTGCACAGTAGCAACACTAAAAAGGTGTGAGCTAGTGCTACTGTGCAGTAACTTTGGTCACTGTGCATTTATTTAATACTTGATTATACAAGTACTAAATTAAATAATGAACATGTAGGCCTACCCCATGAATCCAAAGTATGTCCATTACCTCTGAGTTAAAGTGGTTACTCAAGGCTGTAACCAAGAGCAAAATGTGGCCTTTGGAATAAACTTCCCTTTCTTTTGCAAACTATATTTTCTTAACCTAATGAGCAAATGATCAATGAGCAA
>NW_017728998.1:22789712-22800496 GCF_001723915.1 Gavialis gangeticus | reverse complement strand
ATACTTCTTCACATATTTCTTAAACAATGGTGCAAATCTGATCACTAAAACCTACATGTCTCTGAATTTAAATTCTCCAACCTCCTTATCATTCATTCGTATTTATGCATAGCTACAGGGTTCAAGCTGAGCAACAAGCTAGTAATTGTATCTGGGCTTATCATATAGAAAGTCTCTCTTGTTCACAGTACATCACTACAAGAAATAGCATTCCTTTCTTTTGGTTAGCATTGTCAGGGCAGCACCGGCTGGGGCCAAGGGACTCGATGTCCAGGTGCCTGCCCAGGCCAGACTTTTACTTGCCGTCAACTCACCGCGGAATTACCAGACTCTCACCTGCCACATCTTGATGTTTTATGATATTTTGAATCCGGAGGTATCTGACTTCCACCCCAGATCAAACAAGTGTCCAGATAGGGACTTCTTCTGGGGATCCAACCTCCCCTACATCCCATTCTAGTGTGCCCCTGATGTTACTTCACAGATTGCACCCTTAGATCTTGATGGGCACCTTGTCTTTGTTCTTTCTTTATCTTTCTATAGGCTTATGAGCATCCCAACAGAATGAATCAACAAAATGGACTAAAGAATTCCAGGACTTTCCTTCAGCCCAGCCAAATCACACTGTCTCGGGTCAAAAGGGGCAGGGCACCACTCCCTTCTTTGGTGAGGCCCCCCTTCTCAGAATTAACATAAAAGAAGAACCCGTCTGGGTTTTCACTGCCTCAAGTCTGACATCCATCAGCTCTTGACTAGAAGCACTTCAGTCTATGCAGTAGACTTCACTCAGGGCCTTTCCTGGACACTGCACACATGCCGTGTGTCCAGCCCTTGGCTCTCTATTTGTCCCAGCCCATGGGTGAATGTACTTTTCCTTTTTTCCTGGGGGTCAGATCTAGCATACCTGGCTGTCACTTGGGCTGATCCCCCTCTGGTCTCCCACAGAGAACTAAGTAGGTAAGAAAAAGGAAAAAAAACTAAACAGACCTGAGTCCAAGCGTAGCTGCCTTGCCCACAGCCAACTCCTCTCTGGTCAGGCCTTTCTGACACTTGCACCACTCTCCTTCTTGCAGAACCACCAGAGCCAGTATCTCCCAGCTCACCAGAGCTCTCCTGAGCTCTCTCCCCAGTCTGCACCTGGCTCTCTGGGGCTCGGACCCTCCCACCCCAAGTCCCATGATTCGGGACTTGGCTCTCCCGCTTCTTTTTTCAGCCCTTCCAGCCCTCACGCCAATCTCCCGCCATCACTCTGAGACCACTCTAGCCACAGGGAGCAGCTGCTCTAGAAGTGCAGCTCTCTTTGTGTCCTCCGCTCCCTCTAGAAGTGCAGCATTCTCCTTTTCAGCCAGCTCGTCTCCCCCTGCAGTAAGTTCAATGTGTCTCTCTTTGTTTTTTTCATAAGCATCAAGTTAGATTGACAGATATAAAATAAAATGGGTAATAAAATGTACATTCACAGAATGAATGACAGTGCTTGACTAAATATCATTTAGGATCAAAAAAGAAGTTACATTTTAACAGAATACACCTTTTACTCAGTGTGGAGTGAATCTCAGGCCCAGTTCATGAAAGTGTGCTTCATCTGGAGCTGCACAGATTGTAACAATGTAGCTTTGCCATCACTCAGCTTTTGATGAAAGTGGTGCTTACCTGCTTCCCTTTGACTCTCTGTGTTGGCTATAAAGGACCAACTCTCAGGATCATCATAAATTCTAGTTCATTAGACGGGATGAATCATAAATGCAAACTTGTGTTATGAATGGTACTGGTCACCTTAGCGCACACACACACACACGTACACTCACTCATTTAAACCCATGTAGTATAGTGTATATTAGGTGCTGTAGTGATTGTGAGAGCACTGGTATATCTACCTATCCGAGGCCCTGGAGTCTGCTGTCGATAGTCAGCTTCCTTCAAAGTGATGTCTTCTCCAGAAGGGGGTTGGCTGCTTGTCCTTCTGTCTCAGTAGGTCAGGTGCTGGATGAGAGGGCGCCACTGACTTCTATCCCTTTCTGGCAGACTTGTGTGATCACACAGCATCATCTTGGCTGCCCAATCCGGAGGTCGCTGTCCTACATGGGTTTTGAGTAGTACATGACAGCTGTTAGTCACAGGGGTCTCTGCCTGCTGGTACTTGAAGTTTTTGGAGTCCACCCTTGACTTATTGATTTAATGGCTGTATTGTAATGGGTTACAGGAATAGTAAATAGAGTGAGTACTTAGTTCCAGGAATCAGTTCCTTGGTTTAATTAGCATGGCAGAGCACCTTTGGGGTGCTTGCCACGTAGCAGGGGCTGCAGTAGGCTGGGACAGAGCCCAGCAGGGAAGGCAGCCAAGTGAAGACCCCCAGATCTCATTTTAAGGGGGGAGGGTGTAGCAGAGCACCTTTGTGGGTGTTCACCACTTGAGGGCTCTCATAGGCTCCAAGGGGAGCCTGTTGTGGAGAAGCAGCAGGGGAAACTGTGTGGCAGGGCACTGTGGGTGCCTGCCACTTTAAGATCAAAGCCAAGCAGCCAGCAGATGCTTGATTGAGGCAGCCATTTTAGATCCCTAGCTGCCTATATAAACAGCTCAGTTCCCTGCTGGCTGGGGGGATGCAGCAATGTTGCCTGGCTGCTGATATCATCCTGGAGGAAAGGGAGAAGCTGTAGGGGATGGTTAGGAGGCTCCTGGTCCTGGTCATGACCTAAAACTGCACCCTGCTGGGAGTGGGTGGCCTGGTGGGGCTCTCAGTAGCACAGGAGCCCCCAGGAAATGCCAGGCCAGTGATCACCCCAGTGAAAGACAGGTAGGGGCACCTTAACTCTAGCCCTCACCTTTGGGTGGATTACGTGACACCAGAGGTCGTTGGGGCCAGGCAAGGCTACAGCCACCTGAGCCCACTGGGGAGGGAAGCACCATGGCCCCGAGTGAGGGGGGCAGAGATGAGTAGCCCTCAGTGAGGGGGCAGGGTGGAGCCCCAGTGAGGGGGGTGGAAACAAGGACCCCAGTGAGGGGGCTGAGATCTGGAGCCCCAAGTGAGGGGGTGGTGTGGAGCCCCAAGTGAAAGGGGCAGAGATGAGTAGTCCCAAGTGAGGGGGCAATGTGGAGCCCCGAGGGAAGGGGGCAGAGATGAGTAGCCCTGAGTGGAGGGGGTGGTGTGCAGCCCCAAGTCAGGGGAGTAGGCCCAGGTAGGTCTTTGGATGCCTGAGGCTGATGTTTGGGCCAGAGGGTGAGTAAAGGGGGCTCAGCCCAAGACAGAGGTGAGTCCTGACCCCAGTAAGTCCTCCACTGCTGGGAGGCTGAGCGTGGGTCAAAAGTAAGATCTTAAGTAGCACCATGACCTGCTGCTCCAGGGGGGGAATGAATCCCCTGTGAGACCCTGGAGCACCAGTCGTGGTGTGAGGTACCCCAGCTCCCATATCTAGGAAGGTGGACCCAAGAGAGAGTGTGAGGCTAGTGAGAGAGGCTGGAGGTAGAATACCCCCTCGACTGGTCAATGCTGGGGCCAGGAAGGTCAAAAGGGCCAGGGGCTCACCACGAGTGATACCCAGAGTAGAGGGCCTGAGGTCCCGCTTGGCCTTGGAGGTGAGGCCAGAGCCTGTGTGGCTGAAGGTCCTGTGGGAACCATGCCCGAGAGTGGAGATAGCTACAGAGAGCTCAGGAGCCCAAATGACGGCGGAGTAGGCCACCTGAGTGGAGGAATCAAAGGGGGGTCCTGATAGGAGGATTCTGGAGCCCGGTGTGCTGGTGTGACTAGCAGCTGGTGTGATTGCCACCTGCAAGGCATGGGCTGCGGTGTAGGGAAGGTTCAGAGCTGCAGATAGCACCCCCTGGCATCAGGGCAAGAATGGGCAGCCTCCCACTTAATTAACAACAATTAATTAACAACAAGGTATGGCAGACGAGTCGAGGGGGCATGCCCAAAGGCAAGTGGGGAACCTACCACTGTGGCTAACGCGGGGAGCCCCACTTTGCCACAATTAGCTTAAAATGGGTTGTAGAGTTTTGTAATGGTAAATTCATCTGGCTAAGCTATTGTCAATTAACCGCCAGAGGTACTTAGTTTGTCATTCATACGCCTCATTCATACTCACTTTCATTCAAGGGACTGCCCAATATAGCAGATATTATCACTTTACAATTACAATTTCAGTGCAGATTTTAACAATGGTCCAGGGTGTAACTTCATTCTACAGGGAGTACATTCCTTAAGGGTTTAAAAGTATAAAATATAAAATACAAAATGCCATGGTTAAGGTGAAACAGATGAAATATAAAAATGCACTGTGAGAAATATACAAAAATGCAATGTTAGGTAGTGAGGATCAAAGGCTACTGGGGACAGTAAGTGAGTTATGTTAGCACCATGATATATTTGCAGTCTTTCAAGTGGATATTTTAGTTCTTTTGTTTTCTTTAGTGACACGGAGCTTAATTTATATGTAGATGTAGTTTGTACGGTTCTTCTACAAAAAGCCACTTCAGCTTTCTGGCTTGCTCTGAGCCTTGCCACACCCATGAATGTGCTAGGTCTCTGCCAACACTTAGAAGGAAAAAAAATGCACAAAATGGGGGGAGAGGTATTCAGCCAAGAAAGGACTTCTGTTGTATCAATGTCCAGAAGGGAAATGTACAAAGGGGGCTTTCTGCTACAGCTGAAGCTTTCCTATTTTTTCCAAGCTTTCCCAAGCATATAGGTGTTATATTTTTTTTTCCAGTGATCTATAGCTTTAACATAAAGGAATGACTTGTCCTCCAAATAATAAACATGAGGTGCTCCAAGATTTTATTCAAAACTTAACAAGAAACAGAAATCTAGTACGTCTTTCCTTCCCCCTCTCAGAGATGTACCCAACTAGATTTAATTTCTCTGAGGCCCAGAGATTAACTTTAAACAAAAACCATGGATCTGAACACCTTTGAATTTTGGAATGCAAATTGAAGTTCTAATTTAATAGGTCAAACAAAAAACTAGACCTGGTAAGATTTAGAAATTCAGAGGCAGATATGAATCTTGATGCTGCAGTGCCATCTCTCTCATTCACCACTTTAACTCAAATTAAGGGCTTTTTAAAAATAATTTACTTGGAGGAAAACATCTCATCCTAAACTTTTCTCTGGGAAAGACCTTTCCCCTCCCTATATTTTGTAGTAGAGGCACAGATGAGGCTGCATCAGCACTGCTAAGACCACATCTAGAGTACTGTGTCCAGTCTTCGGACCCCACTGCAAAAGGATGGGACAAATTGGAAAGAGTCCAGGAGAGGACAATGAAAATGGTTAGGGAGCTAGAAAACATGATTTATGAGGAGAGACCAAGGGAACTGGGGTTATTTAATCTGGAGAAGATAAAACTGAGGAGGAATTTAATAGCAGCCTCCAACTACCTGAAGGGTGGTTACAAAAACAATGGAGCTAGACCAGGGATGGGCAATTATTTCAGCCAGAGGGCCACATTGGGAGTTTTAATGAGCTGTTGTGAGCCAAGTCAGTCCCCCCCAAAAACCCCCCCAAAACTCCCTATGGGGTTTTGGGTGGGTAGGGAGCAGTGTTCAGGAGTAGAATGGGTGCAATCTGCCCCCTGCACACCCTGCCCTGTGGTGGGGTCGAGGGGGGGGTGCAGTTGATAAGCGTGCATATGTGGGGGTACTGCTTGGGTACTATGTCCTGAGAGCCAGCTGGGGGTGAAGGGAGGCAGGGGGCATGTGCAGCAGAGCTCTCCCAGTCAACAGCTCTCCCCATGGGGCCAAACCCAACCTGAGGCAGCCCACACCATATTCTGGCCCACATCCATTGACCCAGGCTTGACCCTAGCCAGTGCGCAGCGTCTGGCAGGGCTGTTCCCAGTGCAGCTACAGCTGGCTGGGTACTGTTCTGCTCCCCTTGCCGCCAGCAAGAACTGCCCAACTGAAGCTTCCTCCCCACCCATCCTCCCAGAGTGGTGCAGCAAGGGCAAAAGCAGAAGGAGGAGCCACTGCTGGAGAGGAGCAGAACAGCAACCAGTTGGCTGAGGCCAAACTGGTAACAGCCCTGCTGTAAGATGCCAGGGCCTGAGCCAGTGGGACTGTTCTCCCCTTCACATCCAGCAGCAGCTCCTTCTCTTGCTCCTGCCCCTGCTGCAGCACTCTGGGTGGGTGGGAGGCAAGCTTCAGCTGGGCAGCTCACGCTGGCACACTAGAGGTGAGGGGAGCAGCTCGGCACTGGGAACAGCCCTGCTGGAAGCTGAGCCTGGGGCAGGGCCTGGGCTGGTGGGCACAGGCAGGAGTGTGGCATGGGCTGCCCCGGTAGGAGCACGTGGGGCTTGGCCCCATGCAAAGCACCACAGGGGCAGCTGCAGGCCAGATCCAGTCAACTGGTGAACTGGATCCAGCCTGTGGGCTGTATTTTGCTCACCCCTGAACTAGACTGTTTTCAGTGGTGGCAGATGACAGAACAAGGAATGGTGTCAAGTTGCAGCAAAGGGAGTTTACATTAGATATTAGGAAAAACTCTCGCCAGCAGGGTAGTAAAGCATTGGAACAGATTACCCAGAGAGGCTGTGGACTCTCCATCCTTAGAGGTTCTGAAGACCCATGTAGACAAAACTTTGGTTGGGATGATCTAGTTGAACATAGTTGGACTAGATGACCTCCTAAAGTCTCTTCCAACCCTAATTTTCTTTTATTCTATTATTCTAATTCCAGTTCAAATAAATTTCTTCTCTAAAAAGGCACTCCCCGGTTACCTTCAAAATACTGAGGAGGATCCGTTCTATATCTCTAGCCTGAAAGAAGGAACACGTTCTTTTGTCTTCTCCTTGCTAGTGTATAATGAGAGAAGTAGCACAAGCTCCACCCTGTAATCTTCTATGATATTCCAGCCCACAGCAGACTCAATTTTGAGACCAGATCGTCCCCCTGAAAAAACTACCAATTATCAACTTTCTTTTCTTGAATTTCAGTCAACAATAATGTAAGAAAAGAAATTCACAAAATACATCATGGAAGGGTTTGACGGCTTTTTTTTCTTCTTTTTTTCCAAATCTTGAATAGAACTTTAAATTGCTATCTTGTAAAAAGAGTTATTATTTTGTTATACACTGAGTTTGTTATACAAAAGAGTTATTTTGCTATACAGTGTAGGGAATTTGTATGCTATATCTTAGTTGCAGAGAAAATTTTCTGACAGAAAAGAACAGTGTCAGGAAGAGCAACCCTGTATCAGATGCATTTTGGGATGATCATCTACATTTACAGCCTGAAAACTAAAGACTCAAAATGCCAGAGAAATTTACAGCAACAGAAATGTACAATTTTGTTGAGTACTTTAATCAAGATTCACTTTAATTTATTATGTTTGTATATCCATAAAACTTTATTCTAACAGCTGTTTAGTTGAAAATACTGCAATCTTCCTATTCACCTAATCTCCAATTTGACCCCTGACTCTGTACTATGCACCTGCCTAAAGAGGGAAGCAGGTCAGAAACTTACTTCAGTTTCTTAACAAAGAATAATACTTACAAAGTTCAATTCTAGGGGCCCCTCTAGACATTCAAGTAAAGGCATGATAGGATTTATACATGATCTGCACAATCATGTCTCTGGCCATGCCACACATGCATGGCAGGAGGTGTGATCATGGAATCCAGCATGAGATTTTGCTCATGTAGCTGGTCTAAATTAATTGCTCAGTTAACCAGTTAGTTGAGTAATACATGTAACATTTAGAGTTGGGGTGGGGAGGGGACTAGGACTGAGTTCCTGCCTAGCCCATACCATATATCAGAAGTGGCCAACTTGCAGCATACTACATGTCACAAGTGGCACAAGCAGCCTTTGTGTGCAACACACAGCAGATCAGGGAGGGGACAAGTAGTTCGGTGACAGGGCAGGAAGCAGAAAGCAGAGCAGCAGATTGGGTAGGTGCCACAGATCTGGAAGTACAAAACCAAGCAGCAGATTGGGCAAGGGAAAGGGATTGAAATGGCGCTCAGAAAGGATACAAGGCTAATTTGTGGCATGCCTGCCGAAAAAGTTAGCCTCCGCTGCTCTAGATGCTCTCCCTAAAGAGTCATTCCCTTCTTCCTTGTATCTAGGAAGGACAACAATCCACTTGCCTATGGTAAATTAGCAGAAGTCACTTAACCCTAAGGCAAAGGAATGAACAGCTGCTAATAGAAAAAGTGCTGAAAGCAAACAATTCCAAGCTATTATAATCATGTAATCTAAGAAGTTAGGTTAGGTACTGAAACGCCAACACTGCCCTGTACTTCCTTTAACCAAAATGATGCCCAGATCTAGTTATCATGTCCAATTCACTAATGCTGTTTTCAGAACACTAAGCATGGACCTATAGGACCAAATTATGAAATGCTCTATGTAGAATCTCTTTTCTCTCAGAAGCAGAGAATCAGAATTATTGACAAATAGTATCCAACACCTCCTTCAAACTGACCAGATGGGAGTGGGTACCCAAAAGAATGTCCATAAAAGAAAAGGATCCCAACTGCTACAGCTATCCTAAATATATATAAAAAAAAGGAACATAGGGAACTGGATAGGCTACACTCACAGAACTCCAAGAAAGAGTGAAAAGGGAAGAAGCAAATACAGCCTAGTAGATACTGCTTTGGGGGCGTTTGGATCAGGAATAGGCATTTTAAATGCTGGAGACATCCAAAACTTGGAAATCAGTGGGAGGCTGTCTCTCTCAAGCATGGCAAAATCAATTGGCAGCAAATTCAAGGTTAAAGAAGCTGGAGATCAGCACAATCAACAGTTTTGAAAACCTAATTTTTTGGACAAAAAGCTTTGTTATTAATACAGGCTACCACTATGCATAAATGTGACATGGGCCATGGGTTGCCAAGTGGCTGAACTACAGATAGCTGAGGAAATTAAATCTGTGACACAAGATGCTTCCTAAACATATGGCCTCCTAGTTGGAACACAGTGGTTGGTAATACAGATTGGTGGAAAGTAAGTCTAGTAGAGTGCATCTTTAACTGGTATCTAGCCTAAATCTGCTCTCTGTCAGTTTGTGACCATTGTTCCTTGTTACCCCAAGAGGCACCCTGGTGAGCAGAGCATCTCCGATCCCCTTCTGCATCCCCCTAATGAATTTGTAGGCGGCCACAAGATCACCTCTCAGCCTTCTCTTGCAGAGGCTGAAGAAGTCCAGGTCCCTCAGTCTCTCCTCATAGGGCTTGTCCTGTAAGCCCCTAACCATAAGAGTGGACCTCCTCTGAACACTCTTGGGTCTATCAACATCCTTCTTCAAGTATGGTGCCCAAAACTGGACACAGTACTCCAACTGCAGTCTGACCAATGCTTCATAGAGGGGAAGTATCACCTCCTTGGATCTATTTGTCATGCATCTGCTCATGCATGATAAAGTGCGATTAGTTTTGCTGATGATTTCATCACACTGATGACTCATGTTCATCTTGGAGTCCACTATGACTCTGAGATCCCTTTCTGCTTCTGTGCTGATGAGAGGGTCATTTCCCAGCCAGTAGGTGTGCTCAATATTTTTGCACCCTAGGTGCAGCACTCTGCACTTGTCCTTGTTGTACTGCATCCTATTGTGTACTGCCCACTTTTCTAACCTGTCCAGGCCTGCCTGCAATCGTTCCCTACCCTCCAGAGTGTTCACTTCACCCCACAATTTAGTATCATCCACAAACTTGGACAGAGTACAATCCACACCCACATCCAAGTCGCTGATGAAGATATTGAAGAGTAGTACCCACATCCTTCCAGGTCGATACCAACCCATCTACTACCACACTCTGGGTGCAACCGCTAAGCCAATTTGCCACCAACTGGACCATGTAAACATCTATGTCACAGCCTCTTAATTTATTTATGAGAATAGGATGAGATACTATATCCAAGGCCTTGCTAAAGTCCAAGAAAACAACATCCACCTCTACTCCTGTGTCTAAGCATTTTGTGACCCTGTCATTAAATGAAACCAGATTGGTCAGGCATGATCTACCTGCTACAAATCCATGCTGGTTTCCCTGCTATATTATTTTTCCTGCTGGAGTCCAACAAATATGATCCTTCATGATCTTTTCAAAGACCTTTCCAAGGATGGAGGTGAGACCAACTGGCCTATAATTACTTGGATCCTCCTTCCTCCCTTTCTTGAAAATAGGGACCACATTGGCCCTTTACCAGTCCTCTGGGACCTGACCCAAGTACCATGAGCACTCAAGCAGCTGTGCCAGTGGTTCTGCTATGACATCGGCCAATTCCTTCAGTACCCTCAGATGCAGCTCATCCGGCCCTACTGACTTGAATACATCCAGTCCATCCAAAGGACTCTGTACCAAGTCGGCATCAACAGTTGGTAGGCTGGTGTCCCTCTGATGCCCATCTAAGAACCCATTAGGAGACTTATCTTGAGCCCTGTTCAGGAATACGCAGGCAAAAAACTCATTGAATATCTCAACCTTGTGTCCCCTCTCTGTCACTAATTGCTCCTCCTTGTTCAGTAGGAGTCCAATGCTGCCCTACACCTTCTTTTTACTCCCTACATACATAAAAAAGACTTTTTGTTATCTTTAATTTGTGTTGCCAGCCTCAACTCGGTAGTTGGCCTTTCTAACTGCCTCCTTTCAAGTGACTTGGATGGTGGTGAGAGGGTAAAAAGCGCCCTGTTCAAATTCACAGATGACACTAAGATGTGGGGAGAAGTAGGCATGCTAGAAGGGAGGAATGGGCTGCAATCAGACCTGGACAGGTTACAGGGGTGGGCAGATGAGAACAGGATGGGTTTCAGCACTGACAAGTGCAAGGTGCTACACCTGG
>NW_017728998.1:22781214-22784712 GCF_001723915.1 Gavialis gangeticus | reverse complement strand
CTCCCTTCTCATCAGTGCAGAGGCAGGAAAGGATCTTGGAGTCATCATTGATGCAAAATGAACATGGGCTGGCAGTGTGGGGTCAGGAAGGCCAACCGTACCTTGTCATGCATCCACAGATGCATCTCAAGCAGGTCCAAGGAGGTGATACTCCCCCTCTATGCAACGCTTCTCAGGCCACAGTTAGGGTACTGCGTCCAGTTCTGGGCGCCGCACTTCAGGAGGGATGTGGACAATATGGAGAGGGTCCAGAGGAGGACCACTCGCATGATCAGGGGTCAGAAGGGCAGGCCCTATGAGGAGAGGCTACAGGACCTAAACCTACTCAGCCTCCACAAGAGAAGACTGAAGGGGGACCTAGTGGCCATTTACAAACTAGTTAGGGGGGACCAGCAGGCACTGGGAGAGTCCCTGTTCCCCCGAGCACTACCAGGAGTGACTAGAAATAACGGTCACAAGCTGGCAGAGGGTAGATTCAGATTAGACATCAGAAGGCGCTACTTCACTGTCAGGGCAGCTAGGATCTGGAACCAACTTCCAAGAGAAGTGGTGCTGGCTCCTTTCCTGGGGGTCTTTAAGAGGAGGCTGGATGAACACCTTGCCGGGGTGACCCCAGTACTCTTTTCTGCCATGACAAGGGGTCAGACTTGACGATCTACTCAGGTCCCTTCCGACCCTACCAACTAGGAAACTATGAAGTGCTGGCCAAGTAGGTATACTCCTCCTTGATAGCTTCCCCCTGCTTCCACCGCCTATATGCCTTCTTTTTTCCCCTTAGGCTCCCCCAGATTTCCTTGTTTAGCCAAGGAAGTTTCTTGGCTCCTTTCCCCCTTTTCCCTCATACTGGGACCATCATCCTCTGTGCCCAAAGGATTGCTTCCTTTAAGACCAACCACCCTTCCTGGACTCCCATCCCAATACTCTTCTCCTGCAGTATGTCATTGACTAGGCTCCTAAGCACACTGAAGTTAGCCTTCCTAAAGTCAAGCACTTCCACCCTACTAGTTATCTTACCCACCCTATGCCGTATGGTGAATTCAGTTGATTGGTGGTCACTGTCCCCAAGGTGACCACAAATCTGCAACTCCCCTACCAGGTCCTCTCCTGTAGCCAACACCAAGTCCAGTAAGACATTCCCCCTAGCAGAACCGTATACCTCCTGCATTAGGTGAAGGTCCTGCACACAGGTTAAAAACCTATGTGAATGGTTGGATTTGGCTGACTGTTCAGACGTCAAGGTAGTTTCGGTCCCCCATGACAACCATGTCCCTAGACTGTATTGCCTCTGAGAGCTGCCTCAAGAATTCCAAGTCTAGCTTTCCCTCTTGGTGTGGTGGTCTGTAGCAGACCCCCACCACCAAGTCCCTTTTCCTACAACTTCCATGTATCCTAATCCACAATGCCTCAAGTTTCTTTTCCTCTGATCCCATTCTGATTAGGGTACATGTATAATGCTCCTTTACATAAAGAGCAACCCCACCTCCTTTCCTCCCTACTCTGTCTCTTCTGTACAACCTGTAGCCCTCAATGTGTACCACCCAGTCATGGGTAGTGTCCCACCAGGTTTCCATTAGCCCCACTAAATCAAAGTTATTATCTGCAAGCAGAAGTGTGAGTTCTTCCTGCTTATTCCTCATGCTCTTAGCATTAGTATAGAGGCACTTGAACCCCCCAAATGCAGCATTTGGTGCCCCCCATTCTGATGCCCAAAGGGCCCCTTCATACTTACCTGGGGTGTACTGCTGCATGTCTGTCAGTTTGTAAGTTCTAGATTCTCTCCATCTCTTGCCTCCCCATCTTCCATCATACTTAGTTTAAAGCTCAACGCAGGAGGTCAACCAACCTGTAAGAAAAGACTACTGTATTACAACTACTTATATCTACTTTTAAAAGATGACTAATGAACCCTTCTGGATTTGAACCTATAGTTCCAAGAGTTTTACTTTTAGCCTAATATAGAGAATAATTTTTTTCTCACAGCATCATGAAGAATAATATCCCAAAAATTCAGAATGTTGAATTTGTCTCACTAAATAATTCTTTCGTTCTTCCCTACACTAGTGAGTTATTTAAATAATTTAAATAGTTTTTCAATTGTGCAAGGCCTTTCTTTTTCTATTTCATTCTTCACACCTCCATTGTCAGCCACTTCATTATCTTTATTATAATCACTGTCAAGAAGAGAAAGCATGAAAGGCTTCAAGTAACATCTTCCTAAACCAAATCCTTTTGTGTTTTATTAGTCACTAGTGATCTCACATACCACAGCTAGACTCAAGCAGTGAAATATCAAGAGCATAATTCTTGCAACTTTTTGAGTATCATAAAATCTTACTGTGCATATCATCCAGACTGTTATGATGTTGCTTCTGTCTTTTGATATGGCAATCAACAAACGTTTATACCCACATGTATAAAATACATGAATAAAAGATAAAACACATAAATACAGCTACAAAGTATATATAAAAAAGATCTGATTCATATAAGCATTTAGGCTATAAAGTATTTTTCCACATCATCCTGCCAAGTCCATCCAATCAAACACAAAATCCAGTTCAAGGAGTGACTTCATCAATTTCTTCTGACCTAAGTTTCATCAAAACTTCATTAAATTAGGTTCCTTTTTTAATCAAAAGGTGATTTATGGCAACACTGCATGTTCCTAATCAAAAAGCACTCTCAAACTTTGGGAAGACAAGACCTTTTAGCTGAAAAAGGTAACAGCTCCAGCAAAGGCAAAGTTACAGGATGAGTAGCTATCTAATGATATTCAAGTGTGATGTGGGTCCTTGTGTGACCTTTGGTGCACTTTCCTTTCAGCTCATTTTGTATAAGGAGAAGGCGTGGACTCAGCAAATTCATTACAAATAGGTGCAGGGAGCAGGTGTTAATGAAGAGGTAACAAAAGGCCCCAGGAATGGAAGATGATCAGAGCTGCTGGGGCCAGAGGGTGGGGGACTCAGAGGGAATAGGAACTTTTAGTAAGATTTATAGCCTACCTTCCTGTGCAGAAAGAAAGATAACTGTTTACATTACTCCTTCCCCCAAAGTGCCAAACAGACTTTTTTGCCACTGTAATCCCATTCTGCAGTGTTAAAACTGAGTTGGGAACTCTCAATAGTTCACATTAATGCCATACACAGAAAAAGGGAGTAGAAAATGACTCTTAGGCTGAAATCTGCTGCTGAAAGGACAACTGGGTTTCTTGGGAACAGGGAAGAAACTTACAGGGTACTAGTCATCCAGGGACCCTTGGAAAATAGAGAGAAAAAGGTTAAGCATATACATTACGATTAAATATATAAATTAAATATAATATTCAGAAAAGCTCACTCTTAATCTTTCAACTTCCTGTCAGACCAACCTGGTGGCTTTTTATGATCAGATCACCAGATCATTAGATGCAGGGGTAGCAGTGGACATAGTCTTCCTGGACTTCCGGAAGGCTTTTGACACTGTCTCTCACCCCGTTCTCATTAAGAAAATGGGAGGCTG
>NW_017728998.1:22771643-22780808 GCF_001723915.1 Gavialis gangeticus | reverse complement strand
GAGCACAGCCAGGAGTGACCAGGAACAACGGTCACAAGCTAGCAGAGGGTAGATTTAGGTTAGACATCAGAAGGCGCTATTTCACGGTCAGGGCGGCTAGGGTCTGGAACCAACTTCCAAGGGAGGTGGTGCAGGCTCCTACCCTGGCGGTTTTTAAGAGGAGGCTAGATGAACACCTTGCTGGGATCATTTGACCCCAGTACTCTTTCCTGCCATGGCAGGGAGTCGGACTAGATGATCTTCTCAGGTCCCGTCCAACCCTAGAAACTATGAAACAAGAACTACTTTTTGGAGAGGAAGGATATGTATGTTTAATAAACTCCACAAAACTGAACTTAAAAGATGTTAGTTTTAAAATGAAATGTAAAATTAATGTGCCACATTGAAACAGCAATGAGACAACCATAGCGGGTACATTTAGTAAGACACAAAACCAAATGCATTCTAGACTTACCAATACAACAATACTCTAATATCCACAATGCTGAGGTTTATTCCTAAATTTACAAGTTCACTGTGTAGAAAGTGCCCAATCCTATCACCATTAAACTCAGTAGCAAGTATCCCTATGTCAAAAAGTACAGAAGAAAGTTAACCTGGATGATTGAAAGAAGAGTAAGAAATAGAGATGCAAGATACACGTTTATCATCTTATGCTGGACACATCTGCCTTTAGACAATAGTTGCATGATCTAAGTTGCTGAACAAAGATAAAATGGTGTGAAAACTCTTCCTACAGACATTGCAACTGAAGTTCACCTTCACACTGATGACACTTTTTGTCTGCTTCTTTAAAACATATAAAGATAGTGTCGCCTAGTCTGATACTGCCAAATCAAAACCAGCCTCACTTGAGAACTGCAGAGAAGGAACCTGCCAGATAAGAATCACCAGTATCAGTGTTCTCACAGAAAATCTTAACATGAATAAAGATTAAAAAACGAGAGAGAGACAGATCTAAATACTAGGAGCTCACTGAAAAAAAGAAGGGAGATTTACCTTTTATATCTACTCCTTAAGGGTAGAGTCAAGTATCTACTCTCCTAAAGGAGATATCATTATGGCAGTTCTTCCTTTCTTCAATATTGTGCTCTCCACCATAGAAGACATAAAAAATCCTTCAAGCTCCAAGAGATGTTGGATCCTATAGATTCTTGTAATAGTCTGAGGTAAATGCCACCTTCTTCTATTGATACTTTAGAAGGGTAGAACAATAAATATAACAAACAATCAAAATTTTATAAGATTCACATGCAAATTGTTGACTTAAGCATGTCTCTAATTGAAAGCAAGAACTTTCCAACTAAACTGCAGAGAGTATTGTACTGGAAAACATGATATTTCACTGCAGTGAATAAAAAATGAATATATAATTACAAATAAGCTACTTATCTCAAGAATATAACTGGATGAAGTTATGAATCAATTTAAAACTTATCCAACCACTTCTAGGTGCTTTAAACCCCTTTTTGAATCTATAAGTAAACACATGAAAACTCAAACTCTAAGAGAAATTAATTTTTCTAAATAAGGTTACTCCTTCCCACTTGATCTGGGGTTTAAATTATGCCAAATATAAAAATTATCTTGATTTACTGGTAACAGGATTAGGTCTCTCTAAGATACCCCCAGGTTAGAAAAATAAGCTGCAACAGAGGTTAGGGACCAAAATTACACATGCATCAGTATAAGTGATCAGGAACTGGTTCAAATCCGTAACACAACAGAAGTTCAATGTGTATAAACCACTTTCAAAATGGCTGAAACTGGTTTAAGATAAACCTGGATGGATGTAGTATCAGACGTATCAGTTTATTGAATTTCTGTCCCAAATCCTCTCCAGATTGAAGTTAACTCACAGTCCCCTAGCTTTCCAGGATGTTTTGCACCTCCCCTGCAAATCTTCCTTGCAGGGTGAGCAGGCTAGCCTTGGCCCAAGCTGTCTGCTCCAGCTGAGGAGCATGATCTGCTCTAGTATCCCCCAGCTTCTGGCCTGGGCCACTGCAGGCATGTGGCTGCATTTCTTGAATGAAAAGTGAATGTCTGTTCACTTGCTTATTGGTTCAATCTATGCAGCTTAGACTAACCTGTGAAGATTGAATTGCTTCAGCCTCAGGCTTTTTTACTGCCTGTACTTAGCCAGAATGGTTCTCTTGGGCTGCTTGTACACACCAAGGAGGTTTAATTCAGTTTAGTTCTCCCTAAATTGAAATGGTGGGTTTTTAAAAACACTGCTTCAATTTAGGGAGAATTAAACTGAACTAAATCCCTGTGGTGTGTACACAAGGGTGGGGGCCCAATCCTTACCTGCATCTTTGGTGGTAGGGAGGGGTGGCAAGCTGCCAGTAGGCTGAGCAGTCTCTGAACTATGTGGTGGGCCCCTCAGGTGGCACCTGCCTGCTGCACCCAATCTGGGTGGTCCCAGGGGTTGCTGCAGCTGTAGATGGAAGCACTGGGCCCCCCACAACCACGGAGGGAAATACTGGGCCCCCTGAACAGCTCAGGTAAGCAGGCAGGCTCTAGGGACAGGGGAAAAAAAAAAAGATCAGGTTCGCTGCTTTTTTTTCCTTCAGTGGAGCCTGCACAGTCTGCCACTGGGTCCCACAGTCCCTGAGCTTGACAGAGCCTGCCAAGCCCCAAGCATGTAGGCTTCCAGCACCCCATGTACTGCTGCACTTTGTTAGGTAGCAAACTAAAACACCTGGGAGGTGTTTTATGTTGCTACATACCAAAGTAATTTAAAGCAGAATACACAGCCAAGCATGCAAATGACAATGCCATTAAAGCAGAATACGCCACTGAACGTGCAAACAGCAACGCCATTAAAGCGATGCAAAAGGGCATTTAAACTGATTTAAAGGCCAATTTTTTGGCATGTACAAAGGCCCTTGGTCTCTCTCCTTAACTGTCCTCAGAACTGCCAGGCTTCCCTTTCTAGTCTAGTCCATTCTCTGTTCAAATATCCCTGTATCTCCAAAACCAATCTGCTGATCAGTGCTATGACCAGTGCCATTCACTAGCTCTCCTCTATTCTGTCAGCAACACTGATGCTCACTACTAGACAATTGCATCTTCCAACTTCATTAAAAATATTTACATCATTATCAACCCAGTTCAGTTCATTGCCTCTTTCTGAAAGTACTTGCCAAAGGAGGAAAGGCAGAATGAATGCTCTTACAGTCTGTAATCCTCCAACAAAAAAACTGAATGTAAATAACAAAAGTTCCATTAAAACCACAAATGTAAAAGTTCTGTGTTGGTTTCATAGTTATAGTTGCATAGTTTCTAGGGTCAGAAGGGACCTGAACAGATCATCAAATCTGACCCCCTGCCCTGGGCAGGAACGAGTGCTGGGATCATAATACCACAGACAGACAGCTATCCAACCACCTCTTGAAGACCCCCAAGGTAGGGGAGAGCACCACCTCCCTTGGGAGTCCATTACAGCCCATTCCAGAGCCTGGCAGCCCTAACCATAAAGTAATGCCTCTTGATATAAAGTAAAGCAATGCCACCAATTTTAAGCCAGTCAGTCTTACCTCAGCCCTTGGAAAGACCTTTGAGAAAATTATCAAGGAGCACATCTGCAAGGGCCCAGCGGGGGAGATAATGCTCAGGGGCAACCAGCATGGGTTCATTGAGGGCAGGTCCTGTTTGACTAACCTGGTTTCTTTTTATGATCAGGTCACAAAGTCCCTGGATAAGGGTGTTGGGGTAGACATCATCTTGGACTTTAAGAAGGTCTTTGACATGGTTTCTCACCACATTCTCTTAAAAAAAATGGTGACTGAGGCATTGATGCTTACGCAGTCAAATGGGCGGCAAATTGGCTAGATGGTCGCACCAGGAGACTGGTGATGGATGGGTCATTTTTGACCTGGAGGGATGTGGGCAGTGGAGTCCCCCAGGGCTTGGTCCTGGGGCCTTTACTGTTCAACATCTTTATCAGCAAACTAGCTGTGGGTGTGGAATGCATGCTGTCCAAATATGCTGATGACACCAAGTTGTGGGGTGAGGTGGGCAGGCTGGAGGGGAGAGACAGAATCCAGCTAGATCTAAACAAATTACAGAGGTGAGCAGATGAGAATAGGGTGCAAATCAAGGTACTGCATCTAGGGAGAAGGAACCAACAAAATACCTATGGGTTGGGGAACACCCTTCTAATCAACATGGTGGCAGAAAGGGATCTTGGAGTCATTGTTGACTCTGGGATGAACATGAGCCACCAATGCGAGGAAGCGGTCAGTAAGGCTAACTGCACCTTGTCATGCATCTACAGATGCATCAGAAGCAGGTCCAGGGAGGTGATCCTTCCCTCTGTGCGGCATTGGTCACAGTTGGAGTACTGCATCCAGTTCTGGGCGCCACACTTCAAGAGGGATGTGGCTAGCATTAAGAGGGTCCAGAGGAGGGCCACTCGCATGGTCAAGGGGCAGCAGGGCACTCCCTACAAAAAGAGGCTAAAGAGCCTGAACCTATTCAGCCTCCCCAAAAGAAGGCTGAGAGGGGATCTGGTTGCTGTTTACAAACTCACCAGGGGGGACCAGCGAGAATTGGGGTAGGCTCTGTTTCCCTGGGCACCACCCGGGGTTACTAGGAATAATGGCTCTAGTGCTTAAAGAGAAGGTTCAGGCTGGATATCAGGAGACATTACTTTACAGTTAGGTCTGGCAGGCTCTGGAATGGGCTCCCAAGTGAGGTGGTATGCTCTCCTACCTTGGGGGTCTTCAATAGGAGGCTAGACAGATATTTGGCTGGGGTGGTATGACCCCAGCACCCATTCCTGCCCGTGGCAGGGGGTCAGACCTGATGATCTGTTTAGGACCCTTCCAACCCTGAGTACTATGATATCAAGCCTGAACGTAATCTCAATCAATTTGTGAAATGTCACAACCCAATTAGTTAAAAATAACAAATAAACCTAAACAGGAGAGCATTATTACACATATAAGAATAGTTGTTTGTTAGACGTATACATATTTGCTTTGGATTAACATGTTTGCAAAGGATGAACAAGTGCAAATGCCCCATTCTAGATACAGACCTTTATTTAGAGGTTAAAGGAAATGATTGATTACTGACTATATAATAATTAAACAGTTAGATTTTGACAAGTCACTAGTTTCCAAATGCATGGGTCATTCACAGAACCATGCATTTTGTCACTGGATAGATGCATGTCACTAAAACTAAAGTTGTTCATATCAGTATTTCACTTCCTTGAATCTATTCAGACCTCCTATCAACCATCAGTTCTAGGGCAACTTGCAAAATGGAATGATGAGCATTTGGCTGGCTAGATAGAAAAAAAAATTACACCACCACAAATTTGGAAGAACTGAACAGCAAAAATGAAAAAATACATATTTGAAAATGGAATAAAACAAAAGGAGAAAGATACCTAGTTGTTAAAGTGAGCATCATCACAAAGAGTCATGTGTCAAACTAATAATACAATTTACAGAACTGAGAATAATAAAAGGCAAAGTTTTTTTTATATGATTGTCATTTCCAAGGATAGGAATTATAACACTACAAATTTTAAGCTACATCAACAGGTTAACCTTACCACGTCTGGCAGTGGCACCTTCAAGCAATGGTATATTGTTCTGGGTGGGCTGCATCCTAAACCAGAGTGTTCCAGGCTAATTGGTCCTGTCATTCAGCAGTGCTAATTAGCCCACCCTAAGCCCCGTGCGAATGCAGCTACATGGCTTCTGGCTAGAAAAGATGCATAAGGCCTCCTCTCCATTTTGTGTTCATATAAGATTGCTCCCTACAATCTATTTTCTCACATTTAGTCCAGTCTACATTTAAATGCCTAAAGTGATAGAGCTTCTGCCACAAGTTACATATTTTTCTCTCCAATATTTTTCTTAACATCTTGGCAATGTTGTGTGCATTAGTTGGTAGCCCCAGGCAACTTTAAACTGTGCAACTGGAACTTAGGCAGTAGTTTGTGTAACTATCAGTGACAATGACAATATTACAAGGTCATTTTGTATCATGTACCATACACAAAAAGGGTTTTCAACATCCAGCCTACTGGTCTCAGCTTTCCACTTTTTTCTACAGTGGAAAATATGGGAATGGTTACAATTAGCACTACAGCAGCCCAAAGGCACTATGCTGCATGCTGGGCACCCTTCACATGTTTAAGATAATTTTTAGGAAAATTTGAATTCACCATGCACATATTTAAAGTGCAAATTCTGGTGGAACCAGAATTGTATCAACTGCACAGGAATATTTTGGACATGTTTTCAAAGAATACCTAGTTCTCCTTTCTTGCTATGGGTAAGTTCCAAAAATCCAAACCAAAAAGGTATTCAACATTAAAAACTTCACATGAGTCTAGGAAATGTAGTAGAATTGCAGCTTACCCCAATTAAAACAAGGTTTTAGTATGAGTTCAGTGCCACAAAAATTTACTTTTATCTGTTTCAGGTCAGTAGATAATTACAAGTGTCCAGGTTTGACACATCCTATTAATGTATATTTTTAAACCTGAAACCATTTATTGTGCAAATATGGTAGAAAATAGAATTCTTTGGTTCAGTGATTCTGATGTTTATTCTCTTGGTTAAATACCTATAACTTAAATTGCACCATTTTTTCCTTCTATTATATGTGGAAGGACAAATGAGATACTGTATATCAAGACGGCTCCTAATATAAAACATAGTAGGGCTAGATAGATTGGGTTTCTCTTGCAAAATGCAGTTTGGTAGAAATGCAGACAGAATGATTCAATCAAATTCATTTTTGTTAAAGAAAATATTTTTATTTTACAACTAATGCAGTGCTCAGTGCAAGTAATACCTATTACAGTGCTAGAGAGATACGGGTGACCATTCTCTTTTAAATCTTACAGTACATACTGGAGGAGGATACAAACCATAACAAAGAATCAAAACTTCTTCACTTCAGAACACGAGAAAGTTCAGCTCCAGATTAGAATATAAATCCTAAATTTGCTTTTTTTTTTTTTTTTTTTTTTTTAACAGAATGGAGGTTTTAGGCTAGTTCTACTCTAGAAACACTTGCTGGCATAGGTAGTTGGTAGCATGTGATCTGATTTTGTTTGGTTTGGTATGTATAATTTATGAGGGTTTTTTTGCTTTGCTCTGGTTTTTGACAATATTTTTATACCAAAAAGAGACTTGGTATTTAAGCAGTTGTAGTGGCACCAACCCCACAAATCAAGTTCAGGATACCAGGCCAGGTTCAAGTGCTAGCAGTCAATAGCTGAGATATCAAGACAAAGGGGAAGAGACAGAATCAGAAAGCCAAAAGACAGGCCAAAGTCAGAAGTCAAAGTTAGAAAGCTCAGGACCAGGAGTTGAAGGCTAAATAAGTGCTGAGAGCCTAGGCAATTACCACAGGCCAGAATGAGCCACTTTGAGTGGCCTATTATTGCTGTCCTACAAGTCCCTTAAATTGGTGGGTAATTTTATGCTTCCTGTATGGCATAACCCATGGGGGAATGAAGGCTGATAAGCCAATAGGCCATGGGCACGAGTCACCCTACAGCGACTGAGAATGATAAATCTTCACACTGCATATATAGGACTGAGTTATATACAGAGATCCAGGTTTTCTGCTTGCCATGGAAAGTCGTGGATTTTCTCCTTTAAAGGTGAAAAACCTGGAAAACTACAGGTTTCCCTTTGCAGGCTGGCAGAGTTCCAGCCTGCAAGGGGCTGGGAGAAGTGGGATTCAGGGCGCAGAGGGTGCCATGTACAAGTGGAGAGCAGCTCCCACAGCTCCCTTCAGGTAAGTCTATGGGAGCAGGGAGAGGGGCACAGGCAAAGCAGCAGGGGGCACAGGATACATGGCATGGGGGTGGAGGGAGCACAGGTGATGCATGTGGAAGCAGCGGGGTCACATGCCCCCTGAGATTTCTGCACTTACAGTGGGGTGCGAGGCTGCAGCCAGGCCAGACCAGCTCCAAGCAGGAGCAGCCTTTGCAGCCCAGCAGGTGGGATATGCTGTGGAGGGAGCACTGCACTGCCATGGCCACCAAGGTGAGGCACCCCCCCTGCCCACCCAGCAGTAGTGGCGGGGCACAACTCCACACTGCTGCTGACACCATGCCTCACCTTGGCAGCCATGGTAGCAAGGTACTCCCTCCAGCTACACATCCCACCCACTGGGCTACAGAGGCAGCTCTTGCCTGGAGCTGGTTCAGCCTGGCTGCAGCCCCGCACCCAATGTGGATGCAGACATTAGGGGGTGGCATGTGCCCCTCCACCCATTGTCTGTGCCCTCACCCCCATTTCTCCACATACGCACCTCCTTCCTCACACACTGGAGGGCTGTAGCTTGGGAGTGAGAGGCAACAGCATGGGAAGGGGCAAGGGGCCAGCATATCAGGGCTGCTCAGCACCATAAAGCAGTGGGGGAACAGCTGCAGCAGGACCTGCATCCAGGTGAGCGAAGGGGGCAGGGGGAACTCTGATTTTTCCATAATAACAAAACCAAAATCAAACATCAAACTAAATAAAATAAATTCTAAATATCTACTATATAACGATCAAGACACTGCTAGGCTTCCAAATTGCTTTAAAATGGGAAATATATCACTACAACATTGTGTTAAATTTATACTTACATAGATAGTGGTATTTCATTTTAAATCACAGAAAAACACAGATTGAGTTTTTTAAATCAGAAAATTTGGGATTTTTTTTTTAATCATAGAATTTTAGATTTTTAAACAGATAAAACCAGTATCCCTGGATATATATGAGACTATGCTGACAAACCTTTTCTACAGTCTTTTGTCTAGCATATATCTGTTTTCATTTCATATGTATATCCATGTTTCAAATTATTTTTCTTAAAATACTTCCTTTTTAAATAGATAAAAAAAAAAAATAATCACTAATATTAAATATCTGTACTGTTTAGATTTATTTCCTTTTATTCAAGGAAGATAAAAATTCTAAAATTCTTCCCCAAAGTTCTGTTATTCTAATTTGATATAGTTATATTTGCTCTTGATTTTAGTTGCAAGATGCACACATATAGTCAGAGGCAATGTGTGGTGGGAGGTACAGGGAAAGTGTTTGTGCCCCCCTGACAGGAAGCACTCTAGCTGTGCTGGCAGCAGAAGTGTCCCCAGCGGTCACCAACTACCTGCTGAGGGACCCCCCCCCCCCC
>NW_017728998.1:22769281-22771529 GCF_001723915.1 Gavialis gangeticus | reverse complement strand
GGGCCCCCCCCCCCAGTCATGCCTCACTGGTTCCCCCCCAGACTTGGGAGGCACCAGTCAGGGTGCCAGTCACCCATGAATATAATCCCCTCCAGATTCAAGTTAACTCACCATCCTCCAGCTTCCCAGGATGCTTTGCACCTTATGCCCATCTTGATTCGAATATCTGCTCCTACACTGCCTTGACGCATGCGCCTGACGTTGAATGCAGTGGGGCTTCGTGTGACCTCTGGAGGAGATCTCGATCACTCTGGGGAAAACCCCACACTCACCTGCCATGACTTTGGATGGATCCTCAGTGGTGGGGTCTCCTGTTGAGGGCCCCTCAGGAACAGTCACACCTCCTAGCAGATATACATGGGGCTCCACCTCCCCTGCACCCCTTCCATACACCAGCCCTTGTGACAAGCCACTTGATCTTTATGTGGCTTGCCTTCTGGTCTTGTCAATCCCTGGTCTTCACTCCCCCTTGTGTTCTCGATCTTACTTTCCTGTTGTTGGGCTCTGGGGCCGCTGGATGCCCAACTCTTCTGGATGTCTCTCTGGCTACTTGTTAACTCTGTACACAGCTGTCATCTTTGGAGTGCTGCCCATATCCTGCCAAAGAAGGACTACAGGCAACAAACAAAAAAAAACTAATATAAAGGAACAGACGCCAAAAGGAAAGAAGGAAAAGAAAAAGGCACCAAAGAAAAGGGGCTGAAAAATGAAGGGATGGTTGGGCTAACCAGCCCTTCTACCCTCCCAGCCCTAAAGCCTGTGCCTCAATGTGTCCCTTGACACAGCTCTGGGTCCTTGCCCCCATCAAGGTCCTCCTCTGCCATTTCTCAAGCCGGCTCCACTCCTGAATGCTGGTACCACCTGTAACCGGTGTGGGGAGCCTCCACAGCCTCTGACACTTGTCCCTGCACTGGATCCCCTCTTGCTCACTGGAGCTGGCTGCAACCAGCGTGGGGAATCTCTGCAGGCTCCACTGCCTCCAATGTTTCCCCCATTCTTCCCTGGTGCCAGCTTTTATTCCCACTGGGCAGTGTTCTTTCCTGACATCACTCGCCCATGCTGGATCCAACTTCAGATAAATGCAGCTGACGAACTGCGCAGGTGTTTCCTCCTGGTGTGGCTCATCTTGCTCCCAGTGTCCTAAAACAGGTAAGTGGCACTTTATTTTGGGGTTTTTCCTCTAGGGTTGGGTTACCCCTGTCCTGGGTTACCCCATGGGGAGGGTATCTTGATCCCCTGTGCTTGTACTCCTGAGACACACCTCCCCCATAAACCACTCCTGGAAGGTTGGGCAAGCTAACTTTGATCCAAGCTGTCTGCCCCAGATGTTCAGGGAGGCACACTTTAGTGCCCCCCAGTTTCTGGCATAGTCAACAGCAAGCATGTGGCTGCATTTCCAGAATCAAAAGTAAATATCTGTTCACTTGCTTAATCAGCAGGGATCCAGGTTTTCCATTTCCCATGGATTTTACCTTTTACTGGAGGCAAACCCAGATTTTGCATTTTACCGGAGAAGCCCATGGATTTTGCAGTTTGGGAACCAGCCCTCTGCAGGCTGGCAGAGTTCCAGCCTGCAGGGGGTTGGGAGGGAGCAGGAGGAGGGCGGTCAGGCTGGGGGCTCCATGTGCATATACATGACATGCTCGAAGGCAGCCTGAAGAGTAGTTCCCACAGATAAAATGGGGGGGTGGAATTGAGCCCCCATAGGGAAGGAAAGGAGAGAATTGGGCAGAGCTAGGGCTAGGGCTCCTGCCTAGCTGGGCAGTGTGTGGGGTTTGGGCCACAATGCGCAGCTGCAGAGCCCCAGCAGGGAGTGTGATGGGGGCCATGGCTTGTCTAGGGGGCAGGCAGGTGAGGCCACCTCCCTACCACTGCATGCACTCCAGGAAGGCAGGAGGTACCCATGCCCCCAAGATCTGTGCAAAGGGTGGGCATGGGCACAGGCTGTCCCATCCTGCTGCCCTTCACTGGGACCTCCACAGCCCTGTGGGTGCAACCCAACATGGCAGGGAACAGCAGAGCCACATAGAGAAGCTGCCTGCGACTGCAAGCTCTGCGCTGAGCTGGTGGCGTGCCCCCTGCATGTGTGGCACCTTTAAGGGGCGCAACCCCACACCACTGCCCCTGCTGCAGCCACACATGCAGGGGATGCATCACCAGGGCAGCATGGCACTCACAGCAGCAGGCAGCTTCTCCATACAGCTCCACTGTTCCCTGCCACACCAGGTCTCACCCATTGGGCTGAGGA
>NW_017728998.1:22761885-22764281 GCF_001723915.1 Gavialis gangeticus | reverse complement strand
CCCATGCCCCCAAGATCTGTGCAAAGGGTGGGCATGGGCACAGGCTGTCCCATCCTGCTGCCCTTCACTGGGACCTCCACAGCCCTGTGGGTGCAACCCAACATGGCAGGGAACAGCAGAGCCACATAGAGAAGCTGCCTGCGACTGCAAGCTCTGCGCTGAGCTGGTGGCGTGCCCCCTGCATGTGTGGCACCTTTAAGGGGCGCAACCCCACACCACTGCCCCTGCTGCAGCCACACATGCAGGGGATGCATCACCAGGGCAGCATGGCACTCACAGCAGCAGGCAGCTTCTCCATACAGCTCCACTGTTCCCTGCCACACCAGGTCTCACCCGTTGGGCTGAGGAGGCACTGGGAAGGGCAGCAGTGGGGAAGCCTGAGGCCACAGTGGGCAGTATGCACCCACCCTATACACAGCTCTGGAGGGTGCAGGTTCCCCCTGCCCCCCAGTAGTGCCTGCTGTGGCATGGAGCTGGCCCAAATCCAGCCACCTGATCCAGGCTCCACTCCACCACAGCAGCCTGCTGCCTCCTGCAGGGGGAAGGAGACTGCAGACCCAGGTCCCTGGCCCTATATCCCTGGCAGCTGGGGGCCCCCTCCAGCAGGGATGGGGAGGCAGAGGGCTGTGGTTGGAGGGCAAGGGGCACCAGTAGGGCTGGGATTGCTGTGCAGGGGAGTGAGAGGCACAAGCAGTGCCAGGGGCATGTGGGGGAGGCAGTGAGAGGTATAAGCAGGGCCAGAGGGGTGAAGTGAGGGGGGAAGTGAAATGAACCAGCAGGGCTGGGGGGGGACTCTGGAGGGCCTTTAATTTTAATGACAGATTTGGGGGGGGTTATCAGAGAATTTGTGAGTTATCAGGGAAAAACAGGATCTCTGCTTATCAGCACCCCCAGCCCTGCCCCTCACTCCCAGCCTGCAGCTCCTTTGCCCTGCCGGTGCCCCACACTCCTGACCCACAGTCCCTCACCCACCCTGGTGCCCCTCAATCCCAACCCACAGCTCCCTGCCCCACTAGGGCTGCCAGAAGGAGCCCCCAGCTGCCTACATCCCGACTATGCGAGAGTGCAACAGCTGCAGTGCCTCCAACTCATCTATGGGGAGGCAGAGCAAGTCCAGTTCCACTCCAGGCTGGCAGGAGGAGAAGGGGAGGCCTGTGGCACACCCCCCCACGCCCTGAGCTGAGGCTCCCACTTTGTACCAGAACAACCTGACCATGGCCCACCCCAGGCAGCATCTCCCAGATTCCCCACACCCCTGCAAACACAAGCAGTGGCCCTGGTGCCAACAGCCTGGCCATGCAGCTCCCCTCTACTCCTGAAGGGTCCTGTCACCTGCTTCTCCCACTGGAGAGGAAGACACCTCTCCCCCCCCACACCGTGCCACAGCCCTGGCACCTGGACACCTTCCCCCAGCACCAGCAGGCATCTGTTCCCACCTCACACACCCATCCTCTCCACAAACTCCTGCCACACACACAAACATACACTTGCACATGCACAGCCTCACATGCCCCAGAGACTCCTGGACAGTCCTCAAGCACTGGCCCTCCAACCTCCACCCCCCCATACCCTAGACTTACCTGCATCCAGATGCCAGGGCTGCTCCCACCACCCTGCTTGTCACATGTGGTGCCCCCTGCCTCCAATCGCCATCCCCTGGTTGCCTCCAGCCCCAAGCAGCTTCTTGCAGGCTGTAAGGCTGCCAGCCTGCAAGGGGAAACCCACATTTTTCTCCTTCAAAGGCGAAAATCCAGTTTTCGGCAGCAAACAGAAGACCCAAATCCCTGCTTATCAGTTCAATCTACACAGTTTAGACTAACCTGCAAAGATTGAATTGATTCAATCTTGGGCTTTTTGACTGTCTGTATTTGGCTCTACTGTTCAGCAAAGAACTGTTACTTTTTTTCAATCAGGAAATCTCTTGCTATTTGTGAGACTAAGAATACATACCTTTATTAATTCCCTTAGAGGTTAACAAAATGTTACAATGTATTTTCTGGCTGTGTACAAAGGTAACTTTCAATAGTTTCAAAAGAGGTGGGAGATTTGCTGCTATGGAGTATGCATTTGCTGTTATTCTGATACTTCTGTAACAATGCAAATAAGTTAAACTGAAGTAAGTTTAGCCCTAAAGGAAACAGAGTTAAAATTGCAACAGTTTTGAAATGCTTGTATAGCCAAAGGAGCATACAAATGTAACAATTACAGGGTACGGTTACCAATCAACTACATGTTTTCATAACTGCACAGGGGTCAGTCCAATTAGTATGGCTACTTGACCTGCTACTGATTTATGACTATTGGGAGGCAAGAAGAATAATTTCTAAGCATAAAGACTGCAGCCCCAGTTCAGCAAAGCATTCAAGCATGTGCTTAACTTTAAGCATACAAACTTT
>NW_017728998.1:22746731-22756885 GCF_001723915.1 Gavialis gangeticus | reverse complement strand
CCCAGTTCAGCAAAGCATTCAAGCATGTGCTTAACTTTAAGCATACAAGCTTTCCTACTGAAATCACTGGAAACACTAGATTTAAGTTAATGTGTTCAAATACACTGCTGATTTATGACCTCTTATAATTATGTGGGTGGAATAATTCAAGAAAGTTTGGAAAGTTTTCAAATAAAACCTACAGAAAAGATTTTTTTTTTTTTAAAAGTGTGTGCCTAAATTTAGGCTCTTAAAGCCATAATTAGGCGCCAAAATAAAAGTGGTCTGATTTTAAACGGCAAATGCCTCAACTGCTCAGATGCTCAACAGCTCATCTGCTAGTGGGCTAGGCTGGTGAGAGCATATCACACCTATGGTTTATTCACATTCCAAGAGAAAAGTCACAATCTGGAGATTCACATTACACATTTTTGTGCAATTAAACTTGCAACAAGTAATAATTTTAGTTAGTATTTTTAATAAAACAAAGATTAGCATTTTCATTGGCTTAAATAATTTTTATGAATACTGTTCCAGAGACACTGTGAACACCATTCCACTGCTGTAAGTCTACGTCACTGCAAATTTATGCCCATATAAGAGTCAGAAACTAGCCCAATATGCCTACATAACAGTGTATTCTGAACATTGCATATTCTGATACCACTCAGGTATTAATTACCTTGCACTGTCTAGGTGGCCTATCTATATAGTTTGCCTTCTCTACTGCATATTTTACTCAGTGACATATAACATGCAGTCATTAAATGAAATGCCATGAATGCTAATGTCTAGCCCACAGTATATGTGGGGAAGAAAACATGCTAAAATAAAGGAAAAAATATTCTAGGCTGTGAAGTGTAACAAAAAAGGCCCATGATGACAGTTTCATCGGAAAATAGCAGACTGAGACATATTAAAATTGGTTTATTGTCTCCCTAATGAGGCAATGTATGTAAAGTCCAAAATACTCTATAATCAAAGCTACCAGGTAGTGTAAGCTTTGAAAAATGAGAAGCAAATCTATGGCTGTGTAACCCGGGCGGTACTCCAAGAGGTACCCCCTCTCCAATTGAAGGGATCAAAGCAGGTGCACAAGCGCTGTAGGAGGTGTAGGGACTCTCCTCCCGCTATAGAGCAGGGCCAGACCACCAATGGGGACTTAACCATATACCTTTTAATACTGGGAACATAACAGGCATAAATCAGAGGGTATAGTGGACCCTACAATGCCCTAAGGGGGCAGGATTCAACAAAGGTTAGACACTTACAATCATTGATAAAACAGGGTAACAAAATATAAAACACAAACAGCAGAACAAAAGATACGGGTTGCTGAAATATAAAAAGGCACAAAATGCAAAATGTCAAATGACAAGGAAACACAGGGCCTTGGTACCTGGAGGAGGAGAAAGGGGAGGGGAACACAATGGCCCTTCTCCACTGCAAGATGATTTGCTTCTTGTTATTTCACTCACCCCAAGACACCTCTGCTCCCCCTGGTGGAACCCAGATCTCCCCCTGGTGGCACTACAGTTGAGCTGCCCAGCCCGATTGGAGGAGCTGGTAGCAGAGCTGGGAACCACTCAGGTTGCTGCTCAGATCCTTGCTGGAGCAGAAGGAAGCCTCTCCTGCTAGCTGCAGCCTCTCCTTGGGGATCCTGGAGCCCAGTGGGGGGCCTCTCCTGCCGGCTACATGCCACTCTGCTGAGGGTCCCACTGCTGCCTGCAGGGCCTGCTCTTTCAGGCTCTTCCGGGGCACTGCTCCTGCCCTGCTGGCTCAGCTCTTGCCAGCTCTGTGAAGCTCCTTCCTTGTTGTCCCTTGCTGGTCTCTCCCCTGAGTCAGCCCACACTGCCCCTTTTATCCCCCTCCAGGTGACCCAAGGGGCCAATCAGGGGACACAGGGGCTGAGACTCTGGGGCCTGATTGGTACGGAAAGGGAATCCCAAATCGTCCAATCATCTTTTACCCCTTCAAAACCTCTGGGCCAAATCATTACCAGATTGGTGAGGAAAGGGAATCCCAAGTCCTCCAATCATCTTTTGCCCTTTCAAAACCCCTGGGCTAAGTCACTGTCAGCTAGCCCGTCACAGATGATAACTAACAACTTCTGTCATTGTCGGCTACACTGGAAACAGTAGACTTACCTACTATAGCTCTATTCATCTTTTGTAGGGCTGTGCAAAATTTCTCCGGGTGTTTTGTTTCAAAGCTGTTTCGATGCATTTCGAGCTAGAAACGGCAAACTTGAAATGAAACAAAAGGCTTTGAAACAGCTTTGAAATGAAACAAGGGCACTCAAAACATTTTGAAAGTTTCAAAATGTTTCAAGTTTTGAAGCTGGGCTTACTCACCAGTAGCACCAGCCTCCTCTCATCCAGTGCACAGATCTGGGGCCCGCACCCCCAGGAGGGCTGTGAGGCTGTCCCGGACTCCTCATGGTGCTGTGGGCCCCTGGAGCTGTACGCTGGATGAGATGAGGCTGCCACTGTTGCCTGGGACCAGCGGTAGCAGCAATCTTCCCTGGCACTGGGCGCAGAATGCACCCAGGGCCAGTCCCAGGCGGCAGCCTGTGCCTCCTCTCATCCAGCGCATATATCCAGGGGTTCATACCCCCAGAACGAGTCCAGCACACCCCCACAGCCCTCCCAGGGGTTCAGGCCCCCAGATCTGCGTGCTGGATGAGAGGAGGCTGCCGCTGCCAGCAAGTGTCAGGAGTTTTGCTTTGAACAGTTTGAGGTGCAGTTTCCCAGTAACCTCTGAACCTATCTCCTTAAGACTTAGCAGGCTTCATGCCCTGAGAAGAAGCTACCATCCCTGAAATTTTCATCCAAACCAGGCAAGAAATGACACTGTTTTAGGCATTTTCATGATTCCCCATTATAGCCTATGGGTGAAACATAGAAACTTGTTGAAACAGCGAAACAGTTTTGATGAAACAAAATGGAACAGTGCTAAGAAATTAAACAAAACAATAAAATGAAACACTGTCCCTTCAAAATGGTGAAATGGCTGTCAAAACGAAATAATGGTGTTTCACACAGCCCTTCTGCTGTATGATGCTGTCCCTAGCACTCACTCTGAACCCAGTCTCAAAGCACAATAGCTGTACTATGTTCTTCCTGAAAACTCTTGTGAGATGCAGTCAAGAAGGAATACTATTTGTACACTAAAACACCATGGTCACTTATTTAGTTATGTGAAATTAAAATAGTTTTTGTAACTGTAATGAATCATTTCCTTTCTAGCTCAGTCACAATGTCATGGAGAATCCACCTTTCTCTGATCCACATCCTTTCACCCAGACTAAAGCTAATTCCTATATGAATATGGATCTCCTAAGTAAGGATTATCAATCTTTGGACAGCAAGGACCAAACACTCGGTATGTATGAAAACTGCTTTTATATAACTTGTTCAGGACTAAGCAAGAATGTCATGACTAACTGGCATTCTATTCCAAATTTCCTGAGATCCTAAATAAGTGGCCTCCCAAAGAGGCAGGACTCTCAGCATTTATGGGGAAACAAATCTCAAGTCCATCCTCATGTAGTACCTCAATAGAATGCCTGAGAAGTAATATATCAGAATTTCATATCATATCATTATGTTTTGTCCCTAAACTATGCTCACTGAAGATGTCTGATAAAATTACCTAAATTCCCAGAGGCAAGAATCAGAGCTCAGGAAGAACCTATTGCATTCCAAAGCTTGTCTAGCTTTATCCCAGCTATAGAGGTCTTTCTGAACCACCATAGCTTCAATATCACACTTACACTACTAGATTCCCAGGAAATCCAGTATAAACTGAAATGTATGCATGTATCCCAGCTAGTACGTTATATGATTCTCTGAAGTGTCATGTCACTCAAGGCAAGTTACACTGGTTTTCTGAATGTTCCTTAGGTATTTTGTTTTCAGCTTCAGGGTTACAAAGATATGAGTTGGCTTACCAAATACTGGAGAACAGAAAGCAGCTTTGCTTGATTGTATCTTTCTCAAATTAGAAAATTTTGCATAAAACTATGTTCTCTACTTTTGTATTCCTGATCTATAATATTTCATGGGTGTTCACATTATGAAGGTTTTCTGCTTATTTTTTATATTCTGCATTAAGATGCCATATATTTAAACCAGATTTTCAAATTTAGCTGAGTGCAAATAAAAATTCTACTTGTTCGCTTGCCCAGGGTGATAACTATTTTTATGACCTTGTCAAATATCCTTATTTTTTTCATCAATCATCATGGCACAAGGCAGGTAAGTAGGCTTTGTGTCTTGGCTGGTAAAGTTTCAGGATAATTTTGCAAAACTCAAGTAAAAATATGTACACAATTGTGTTTACTTAATTTTGAACTTCTCTTCCTAAATCTACAAAAACATTAGCACAGAATATTAAAAGTTACAAAAAAATCATTTAAAAATTAATTTAAACATTTAGAACTCATTGGATTGAATAAAAAATATATATATTAATTAATTAAGCAACATTAACTTTATTGCTCATGACAAAATAATGATGACTTTGTATATGAATGTGACTTACAATCCACTGAGCCTTCATTGTGTAAAATGAAAAAAATGCTAAAATGCCCTTGCTGTGGAATTTACAGAAAACTGATATCCATCAAGAGTTTCTAAAGTTCATTGTAGCTCATGTGGGTGTCTTGGAGGCATGACCCACAAATGAAAAGAAGCAAGAGATGGCTAATGCCTAAAAATATACAAACTGGTATAGGCTTCAGCATGTTCAACTGTAGTTATAGCAACTTGTGCAGCTAACAAAGAAAGTTGGTTCTGATATTGATATTATGATCAAAATAATTTAATAACATAAGCTATGAATTCACAAATGACTGTAGAAATTAACCCAGTGCTCTGGCTAAATAGTATCCTGGGTCCTCACAGTCACAATCCTGCAAAAAACCTGTGATCATTCTAGCAATTGCTCTTTTTGAGCTGCCTTCCAAGTGACTTCTTTTACTATGTTGTGTAAGACCTATCACCTGTGTAAGAAACACTTCACAGAGAGCAGGAGGAATTTTAAGAGTCCAGATCTATATATGAATAATATTTTTTTAAATGATATTTTAGCTCTCTTAACATGATTTGGAAGCTGGAAGCAAGAAGGCACCATTTTTCCTGCAGGTTACCAATGATCTGTGGATGAGACTTTGAGGTCTTTTGATGTATATAAACTGCGTGAGCACTACAAGTTGACTGTGAAATTCTTTATCACTTCCTTCTCTAAAAGCCAGATCTAAGGGCCACCACAATTGGATCCAACGATTTACTTCCAAGTGTGAGCTTCTATTAAGTCTCTTAAAGGCATAGTCTACCACAGGTAGACCTGTGCAGTTGTGGACCTGCTGGACCCTAATCCTGAACTCCATACCCAGTGCAAAGCTTCAGTCCCTGATTCGATTCAGTGGAAATTTGGCCTGATTCAGTGGCCAAATCTCCAATTCTGAACTGAATCAGAGGACCCTTTAGTCTCTCCGAATAGAATCAGAACCCTCCAAATCAATTCAGAGAGATTCGGAGAGATTCAGACACAGAAACAGCTTTAAATGTTTTTCCTACATACCTCTAGGTAGCAGGAGCTCACGACTGCTGTGATGCTGGGGTGCATGGAGTATCCCACAGAAGCACGGGGGGTTCCCCAGCATGCTCAGCAGCAGACCCGGAAGTGGAGCAGAAGCACGTCCAGTCCACTTCCAGGTCCACTGGGAAGCACGCTGGGGGGCTCACCCGTGCCCTGCCCCCTGACTCAGTGATTGGTGCCTCCTGGATCTGGGTGGGGCACCCAAGGTTCCCTGGTGGCCAATTGCTGAGCCGGGGAGGTGCAGGGTGGGGGGCCCCAGCATGCTCCCCAGCCAATCCAGAAGTGGACCAGAAGTACTTCCAGTCCACTTCCAGGTTCACCGCAGAGCAGGTGGAGGGCCCCCCCAACACTCTTGTGGGATGCTCCATGCACCCCAACATCACAGCAATCACAACCTACACCTGCTACCTCAAGGTATGTAGACAAAACTTTTAAAGCTGAGTCTATGTCCGAATCGCTGATTCTCCAAATCAGCATTGAATCTTCAGATTCGGATTTGGCCAAATCAATCAGGGACATTGATCCAAATCAACTAATTGAATCACTGTCCCTGATTTGGGCCAAATCCGAATTGAATAGGGCCCACTTCACACACCCCTAATAACCAGCTTTCAGGTGGGGGGGAAGAACTGAATTTTTAATTACAAAGTAAATTGTCTGGGGGAGAGGGAGATGTGAATTTGAGAAATCTGTAACAACCCTTGGAGATCTTTTTCCCATTATGTAAATTATAGACAGTTCAACAGGCAGAACTGGAAAAATAATATGCAAATTAGTTAAAATTACATTGAAATAAAGATAAGTTTTCTCACTTGAGTTATTCAGAGTGTCACAGAATTTATAGAAATGCCCAAATAAACTGAGTTTCAAGGATATTTTTGAATGAAGTGATGCTTTTTTCCCTTTCATTATTTACCCAGCCCTCTTTGTCACCTTATTTTCTGCTTAGCTGTATTTTTTTGCTTGGGATTTTGTAAACTTCTGCAAGAAAGCAGAAAGCTTGACCAATCAACACTTTCTGAAGAGACTTTATAAAGCTCCCTCTAGAGATATAGCCTGTTGTCATGATGTCATACCCCTCGATGTGCACATTACTTCAGAGGCAATGAAAAGAAAAGCTATCCATACAATGCTGAAACCAAAAAATCCGCATCACTTACAATTATCCTAATAAATCCCAGTGTAGAAAGATCACAAATAATCCTAAAGAATCCCAGATACAAAAATAGTAATGGTTTCATTTTGTCTACACATTTTCCCTAAGACTTTTATGTTACAAATCAACCTCCAGGGAATATAGCAAAAGCTTTTAACATCTGAAATAAAATAGTACCAGCTGCTAAGTAAATGTCCTAATTCTATGTTAATATCTGAAAAAAATTCTCAAATTCCATATAAACTGCATGTGCCATTTACTATAGTTAAGCGCTATTTTTAAAGTAATACAGGATTTCTTTTTTCTGCAGTTTTATTTGAGGAAAATACAGTAAAAGCTAACCTCCCTGGTAGTGCCATCTCAAAAGACTTACATCTCTTTACCAGCATAAGGGAAGCGGAAGGGAAGAAAAACTTAAAATGATTGCAAACTAAAACTTGAATATAAATGATGTTATAAAACCCTACTTAGTACAGTGCTCTCCTTTGTAATGCACAGTCGCTATCATGTGGCAATCACAAGAAATCTATTCTTCAAGCACTAGCTCTTACCCACTGCTCAAGACCCACGGATGCTTTTTCTCCAGATGGCCTAATGATAATGGCTTTTCACAGATCAGCTGCAAAAAGTTGCTGTTTTGTTCTCACTTCAATGAAGTAAAATGCCAGAACCGCCACAGTCAAGTTAATCTCAAAGAAATCAGACGTAATGTACATAGAATCAAGGGAGTTGTCTAAACTGTGAGTTTGTAAGATACTATGTACACCTTTGGGACTACTGACCTGAAGCAGCGTAGCTGAGTATCCCTAACTCCCACTGATGTCAGAATCTCTCAGGATCAGGGCCAAAGTAAATAGAATGACATTGGTAGATCAGGAAAGCAGAAAACAATAGAGCCACCTCCATAAACTTTTTGGTTTTTTATATTTAATTACAAGGCCAAGGTCTTCCATGCGTCTGTGCTCTACCTAGTGCAGGATGGTAGTGGAGGAGGGGCAATTTGGTACTAGTTATTTCTCATAGATTCTGAAGGCCCATCTGTGATGATCACAGCATGAATTAGAGCAGCCATGGAGCTCCGGTAACATGTGGTATTAGTTTATGGTATGCCAGTGGAGGATAGGCCTAGAGGAACAGAGCTGTGCCCCATCCATGGCCCAGCCCTTGGACTAGGACAGTGGAGTGGTAGAGGGTTCTGAATTACTTCTGGCTTTTTTTAGGCATGAACTTCTCACACCTGCACTACTTTGGGCTGGGAAAAAACATCTAGAAGCTGGACCCCTTGGATTACCTCAGGCCGGAAAGGGCCAAGCCACACTGAAGAATTAAACTTTTACATTTCTAGAGCTTAAACAATTATACCAAAAAAAAAACCGGAAAAAAGAAAAAAGAACTCGTAGTTCTACAGAATCAATTAATCAGTCACAAAGTTTTAGGATTCTAGCACAGCTTGTTATTTTGTATGTTCCTGCTATGGGTATACAAGAAGTACTAACATCAGTATGAGCAGGATCAGACCCCAATACTGCTTCAGGTAAAAAATGTCAGGGAACAAAATTATAATTCAAAATGCTATTTTGCAAAAGACTGGTTCAAATTTTAATTGGTAGCATTAGCTACAGTGATAAATAAAACTACTGAAGACATCTGTGTTTTAATGTTAAAAAAGAAACCTGAAAAATAAAGCTAAAGCCATTTCCTAGGCAAAGGGGAAAGGATATATTTTTCTGTTCCAGAAACCTTATAAAAAAAAAAAAAACTCTTCATTTTTAGTTCAAAGTTTTTGCAGTTTTTAATAAGAAAAGAGCACTTTTCCCCTTATGATTCTCATTCCATCACTATAGTTATCACAAACATAGAAATAATTACATTTTACCTGATTTTAAATACAATTGTACCTCAGTATGTTCAGAAGCCCTTTTCAGTTGTGTAATGTATTAGCTAGACATTGTAAAATTATCTAAACTTAGTACAGGGTGCTTGAAAAATAATAAAGTGAGAATAACTACTTAGAATATCTATAAAAATGAAAACCAGAGTATTTGCCATTCTTATGAATTCCCTCTCTTCACACTGCAATACTTTTTGAATGTTCTTTTAAAAATCTATTCAAAGTATCCAATTAGTCAAATAAAAATTCTGTTTAATCTTTTCAGAAATGCAGACTGTACGGTTTTGAATTAGAATCATCTCTTCCCCCTTCATACTAATGGTAAAGAAACTGAAAACTTCTACAAGTGAAACATTTATTAAAATGAAGTTTACAAAACTGCCTGTTTTGCTCATCCACACTGGTTATAGAGCAGTTTGATCATATCTGAATGAAATTGCTGATGAATAAATTCACTTTCTTTTTCATTTAATTGCATATTCACAACACTGAGAAGGCTCTCAATTCTTAACATTAAGCATGATCACGTAAGGGGAATAAACAGAAGTGAACTTAGGCTTCATCTAAAAGAAACATCCTCAAAATATTTAGTTTCCTGGCATTTTAGAATGAGTTTGAGATATGTCAGTATTTTCTACTATGAGATATGGAGGAAAGTATTAAACCAGATCCTAATTACTGATCTATTTGAAGGAATATGATTCCCTGATTCTGTGAATGCAGAAATTCCTAAAAAAATAAAGCAAGCATAATTAGATATCAAAAATGTATTTTTTTTTCAAAAGCAAACCCTGCTTTTACATGTGCCTGTATCAAAGAGAGTCACGCTGAAATCTAAAGGTTTTTAGAACATTTTTTCTATGAATTTACAGTACACAACTGGAACAATTACACTTTCCCAAAGACAAAGCAGGAGGTCTCGTATTGTTAAGTCCAGTTCCTTCCTTGTATTACACCACAAGTCATCTGGTTTTGCTCTCTCTCTTCTCACAAATGTTACTTTAACTTCTCGTCATAAAAAGCAATGATTCCAATGTTTATACTATGAGCTACATTTATCTTTAAGAGCAAGATGTTGAGTTTAGTTCTAATGATGAAAAAAGCCTTTAAAAATGATAACTCATCACAACTCATTATGTACTATAAAGGCCACAATTTAAAGATTCTGTAATTCCAATGATGATCATTTTAAAGTAGATATATAGCAGAAAATAGTTAGATCCTTTGACTTCAGTTATAATTTTCCATTTTGTAATTTAATACTCCTTTAGTTTATATTCGCACATTAAAAATATAGCATCTAAAAGTCCATCATTAAATACTTTTAATAAGTGCAATAAATAAGTTTTACAGTGTGAATAAATCTAAAAACAAAACACAGCATAAATTGTTAATCTTAGACTTTTTCTCATTAATTGCAATACATAAACATATGTTTTATACAAAGATATTTGCCACAAAATAAGTATAATAAATACAGTTTACCACATGTATTAATCTTAATAGTTACAAGCTGTTAATCTT
>NW_017728998.1:22732733-22741731 GCF_001723915.1 Gavialis gangeticus | reverse complement strand
ACATATGTTTTATACAAAGATATTTGCCACAAAATAAGTATAATAAATACAGTTTACCACATGTATTAATCTTAATAGTTACAAGCTGTTAATCTTATATATTAGGTAATAATTTGCAATAAATAATTGTTTATTATCTTGATGTTTGCTTGTCTTGGGTTTTAGCAATATGCAATAAAGAAATGCAATTTTGAATAATTTGATTGTAAGACTGCTGGGAAAATACTGTAAGTTATAATTAGCTGAGGGAGGATTTTGTTCACTAGACGAACTATAGAGATATAGTTCAATAACAAAAACATGCATTATTGCTAACATAAATAATTTAAAAAGTTAACTTCAGTTTCAAGTAATAAGAGATCTTTAAAACTTACGTGCAAATAAAATTAGTAAAATATTTCACATTCTTTACTTTTTTCATTATTCTATATTCAAAGAAAAGAAGGGGCAAAAAACAGACAAAGAAACTTTCTAGTATCTTCTTGTCAACCTCTGTGTATGAGTACCAAGCCATCTGTACATATGTACACGTTTTTTGTCTATGGTACTTGTCTGGTCAGAAATACAGCAAATGTTTTCTTTAGTATCACACTGCTTTATACCCTACTATACATTCTGTAATATTTACTAATCATAGTTCAGTTGTTAGTTTTATATATAGGTAATAATTTGTCATATAAAATTGTTCATTTTCTTGATGTTTGTTTATCATGGATTTTAGCTATATATAATAAATGCAGTTTTGATAATTTTAGTGAAAGACTTCATAGTAAATATAATAAATGTTAATTGGGTGAAAACATTCTGTTCACAACAGAAACATAAGAGAGTTTACCATCAGTAATTTTAAAAGTATGTTTTTCAGCAACAATTGCAATCTTTACAGGGTCTTACAGGTAGCACTGAAGGATTTCAAACTTAAAGTTGTTTCTATGGGAAGACAGAAAGTTATACATATCTATCGGAGAAAGGCTAGAAATACTCAGTTAAGTACCAGGCCTCAAGCCAAGTAGAGTTCTGCAAGGAAAATGGGATTACATATAGGTAAAACTCATAAAGCAAATATATCTATAGCTATGCTCACCTGGTAGATGTAACCACTTAATATTCCTTCTAATTCTGTGGTATTCTTTTGATAGTCGCATAAATACTAAATACAAACATTCAAGATGGTAGTACCAACAATTAAAAGGCAATTCAGTTAAATAGCATACCTTATTGACATGCACCCACATTTGTTTGCTATCACCCAAAATACCAACATTTTTCGATACTATATAGGGAACTGAAAAGTCTAATATTCTAATAGGAAATGTACTACAAACCATGATGCACAATTTTTGTAGTAGTAGTGGTGATTTATTTACAGCTTCCAAAGAAACAGTACAGTAAACCTGAAAATAAAACTATATATATGATAATAAAATTATATAATTACAATTTTTGTAAGCTCCAATGTCTTGGGGCAAACTCAGCAATAACCCCTTTGATTACCTTCATACTATAGCAGCATCTGGCCAGGTACAGGCATTACACTTTTACCAGTATAACTGATCTGAAATCGATCTATATCCATAACAGAACAGAAGTTCAGCACACAGACTGGTTTAAAAATAGTGGAACCCAGTCTAAGATTTGCCCTCCACCCCAATAGGCAAATGTGTGCTCTGTTTGCTACTGATCTAAACTACACCCTTTACAGGAAACCACGCAAGTTAGATGGATTCCACCTCAGGTTTTTTGAATGTCTGTACCTAGCCTGTGTGTTCTGCTACTATACATACAACATGCAAATAATAGCATGCTGTACATGTATGATACATATGTGATGTGTTTGATGTAAAGTAGAAACTTTTAAAAGACCAACTCCTGTACAAGCAGCTTTAAGTGGAATACTGCTTTTCTGAATGCAAGGTTGAAACAAATATGAAATTTCATTTGACTATGGTTTTAATGCCATTTCACTATGTATGAGTTTTCCTTAAGCAGGTTTGACATTCAGTCCATATCGCATACAGTTTAAGAAATTATACTACAGATAGCTATGATACAAGTGAGAAATAAAATTCATCCATCTTATTCTACTCAGAACACAATTATACAGTATTACTAACTTTATAACTACAGTTGTTCTGATAGCTATCTTCTAATATACCATGTAAAGTAATATGTAGTAGTTGAGTGCATTTTTATTATTGTTATTCAGTAGGATAGAACATATGCAAAGTATTCTGAATTCAGCAATGACATGTAACCCACTTTACCCGTATTTCAGCTTCTGTTGTCCCAACTGTTCCCTCTGTACAATAGTACGTACACACAGACAAGTTCCCGTTTTAGGTGACCTTTAATTTTAAAAAATGCAATCACTGGTTCAGGACAGAGTGAAGCATTCTTATATTATTAAGAAGAAAGTTTAAAACACATTTGAATCCCCTACATTCATGTACTGAAACAGGCTTTACAAAATGGAAGTCTCATGCTGTACAGTCGTTTAGAGGATGATGAGAGAAGCTTTATGTTTGCTGATTGGAACCTGGAAAATATTTCATTTGTTCACTTAAATATGCAAAATTCCAAAAGCTTACTAACAATAATAATGCAAGTTCCTGAAGATTTTAAAACTGACCTTAATGTATTTCTTTTAAAAGTCCCAGTGTTGATTCGCTCTACAGCAGTGACAGTAGGAAAATGTACACATGTGAAGGTGTGTGGGCACATGTGGACAAACATGTAAAACAAAATGATAACTGAGTGTGTACAGTAGAAGCTGGAAATATAAATAAGAGTTTAAATACTGTAAAAATCCAGATACATAATGAAAATGATCAAATCACACTTAAGAATCATTCAAATTATGACCCAGATCCCACTTGCCTTATTCATATGAATAATCATATTGATTTTAATGGGATTCTTTAAATGATTAAGGCAAGGAGCTTTTGACCAGATGTGTATATACTGTTCTCTGTGGTCAGAATGAATTTAGAATCCCCTGCACATAATATTTAAGAAAAACTGCTACCCAGAATCCTGAAACTGATATAAAGATCAATTCAGGCACAGAAATGAATGTGTTTATAAAACACATCGTAGATGAAATTAAGAAGCAGAATGTTGAGTTTACTAAGAATAGAAAGGAAATATCTTCAAAACAAAAATTTTGTTTTCCTACTAGATGAAAGGTATTTGTTAAAAAGCAAGAGCTAAAAAAAGTCTACTATTCAAATGAAAGTACTGTACTACAAAAACAGAGTTAGACAAGCATTATTAGAGGTTTCACAGCAGATGGAAAAGCTACTTTGTTGTAGCCTAAAGATGTAAAATGCAATACCAGTCCCTAAGTGGCACTGGTACAACTGTGGAAATCATACAGCCAGATGAAGCACATAAATTTCCCATATGAACAATTGTTTTCATTTTCCTCCCATGCTACTAGATATTATAAGTGGAAAGTAAAACACAAGTAAATATGTTCATTCCACTCTTGTGATCAGTGATAAATGAAAGGCTATTGAGCCTGACAAAGGTCAACCATGGCCTCATTGCAGTTTGCTGATGCTCCTGTGTTCTGCAGGTGCATGTGCCTACACTCCCACCAACAGGTCACAAGTGGTATTGTTTCTTGCCTGATTTTATCCAATAGTTGTGGTTTTCGTGTTGCACCGCTCCTATTATTTTACAGAAGGGTTGCTGTTGATGTATTGCATTTTTACCATAAGTAAATAACAGATTATAAAAATTACACACTTTTTTATAGCTAGACAACAGCAGTGATTGAACCAAGGAAGACAATAAATAGCAGGACCTCACTGTAGTTAAAAATTACAGAGATTGTTATAAAGAAAGCTGACTGGCCATGTCTTTCAGGACAAAACTTTCATCTTTGATTTACAATTTCATAATGTCCATAAAATGCATATCAAGCAATCATTTTATACAGCTGTTAACAAAACCTACCTCTGAAGAAAAGTTTATTGAAAATCTTTTGAAATGTAAGATTCTGAACTAAAACATGTTAGAGAAGAGAACAGTATATAGAAATATTTTTTGATTTCCTAGTAGTCTTCCTTTCTTCAATTCAATGTTTACTATTAGGTGTTGCCTGAAGCAAAATATAAGCATATCAAATAATAGCCACAAGGTAGTCGGCAAGCTCAATGGCCAAAACCAATTCACTGCAAATAGCAATATACACCAGTAATCAGCATGCAACTCAATAAACTTAGTAACTCCACAGTGTTCCCTTTTCTGGTCCAATAAAAATACAAACATCTTGGTGAGCCATTAATGCCAGTCAAATAATGAAATCTATCCTGAAATTCCTATTCATTCAAACATTATACTTGATTGCAATCATTATTTTGTCTGTAAGAATTTCTACTCTGATTAAGGGTTACTGGACATAAGCCTTTCCCTCTCATTTTGCATATTCTGAAATTGCTTAAAAACTTTTGTTTCTCTATTTCTGTACCAAGTATTAGTTTTATACATTAGATTAAATTTATATTTATTTTTATTATAACATGTCTACCACTGTGAAACACTTAATATATTATGTCAATCAGAAGGCATTTATTGTTATTATTATTATTATTATTAAGAAGGAGAGAATCATTACACTTAAGAGAAAGAAATCACAATGTAGAAAATAAAAATTGCATCTGCACAACAAAAAATTCGAAACTGTGTTTTCAGAATTCCTACATGTTTCTAAGCTAATGTCCACCCTTCCCACCATTTGTATTAAAAGATATGTCCATATATCCATTTAGTGATAAAGTCAGAACTAATATTCACTCCATTTTTTTTCTTGTTCAGGCTATGCAAATCTTCTTAAACAGCTGCTAAGACCTTGTGAAAATCCACATAAGATCTTTTGGGTAAATCTTTCAAAAATGCCTAACTAAATTAGGCACTGAATTAGGTCCCATTTAAATAATAGCTCAGGAATTTAGAAACCCCAGACTTACTGAATTTTAACCAGAAAACTTTCTCTCCTGGGAGAATCTATGGGCATAGGCCTAGTGCTGTGCTAAGGCTACAATACCTCCATCCCAGGCGATAGTGTGCAGAGAGTGGGGAGTCACGTTTTCCTCTGGTATGCCAAAGCACAGTCCTCAGGCAGTGGAGACATGCCCTGGACTCCTAAGTGCCCAAGTCATTTATGCCCTTTCAAAACTGTTATCCACTATCACCATGCAATAATACATGTTGCTGTTCTCTCTTTATTCCACAGGATCGATAATATCTGCCAAAATTAAGATCTTTTTCACTCTGGGGACTGGATGGTCCTTTTGCTTATTCTCCAGTGGAAGGAAAAGGAAACAAAAGAGAGAAGTTAGTCAGAATGTGGTGATAAATAACATTACTTTAACAAGAAATATACTTGGGCATTTAGAAAGCCCATCACATTGTATCCCCACCCCTGCCAGAATCAGGCAGAGAAATGCAAACAATAGGTTTTCAGTAGAATAATCATTTTCAGAATGCTTCATGCTGCTTCAGCACCACTTACTTATTTAAAATGAATGTTTACAGAATACACTGGACATTTATCATCATGAAGTACCAAGTCCTGCCACGTAGCTATATTCTATGGGACTGACCAAAAGGTCAGCTCAAAAAGGACACCACAAAAAAAAAAAATCAGGTCTTTAAATAAGGCCGATATGCTATGAAAGATGAGTGTCTGTGCTTCAAAAGAGTTGCAGCAGGTATGCACAGCAGCTCAGTGACTACAAATTGCAAGGTATGCATTGTTCCATGGCATCACATCGGATAGGTCTGAAGCGAGGAAATGTCAGCAGAAGCCTTTACAGATCTTCCTTGATCACTGCATCAAATCAGCAGGGGTCAACCTTTTTGGTAGGCATACCACAAATTAACCCTGCACTTTTCCCCATACCACAGAGGCTGCACCCAGCAATCTGTCCTCAAATGTATAAGACCCCATGGGATTCATGGAAGGCTAAAACTGGCCCTCTGGTTCCATGCCAGTTCAGACCCCTTTTAAATGAGGTTGTTGGCAGGTTGGAGGCTCTTACTGGCTGCCCCAGAACCCCTTAACACAGAAGCAGGCAATTATTTCAGCTGGAGGGCCACTTAACAAATTTGGGTGAGCAAATGAGGGCTGCATGGGTAGCTGTACCCCTTGAAAGTTGCCCTGTCCGTAGTCACCATATTGGAACTAGAAGTCCCGCACCCCAACCCCAGACCTTTGCCACCAGAAGTCCCTCCCCTTGCCCTGGAAGTACTCCTTTTGGGAGGGAGGGTGCTGCAATCTTGAAACTAAAAAAAAAAACAAACCCTCCAAATCATATACAAAAAATAAAACAATTACTATAACTTATTTTAATTCTGGTTAAAAATATTTTTGTACTGATTTATGTGCATTTGTCAAGTGAATCTAGAAGTGGTTGCACAATTGCTCAAAATACAGTCCTACTCCAGTATATTGCGTGTGGGAAGTAAGGGGCTGTATGTGTGGGGGGAAAGTAGGTATGTTCATGATGGGGTGTGGGCGGTATGTGGTTGGGGTGGAAGAGACAGAAAGAGAGAAACAGAGAGTGAGAGATGGAGAGAGAAAAACAGACACCAGGTCAAGCCACCAGCTCCATTGCATGGAGCTCTTGCTGACTGCACATGAGCCTCATGCGATGTCAGCCAGGCAGACCCTGCGACTAGGCTCCTCACTGTTGCTACCCCAACATTGGGTCACCACTGGCCCCAGGGCACCAGCACGGGCTCTGCATTCTTGCTTACCGCCACCGCTCTCTCGCTCACCCCTGCCACTCCCTTGCCACTTCCCTGCTTTCCTGCTCACATGCCTGCCCATCTCTGCTGCCACCACTTCCCAGCTGCTGCCACCACTGCCACTCACTCTGCTGTAGCCACTTCCCACAGCACCCCTGCTGCTTTCTGCCACTCCCCCCACCACAACTTCCCACAACTCCCCCATAGCCGCTACTTCCTGATGCTCCCCCTGCAGCTACCACTTCCCACTGCTCTCCCTGCCTGCCAACACTCCCTGCGGCCCCCCTGAAGCCACCACTTCCCACCACTCCCCATGCTGCCACTTCTTCCCACAGCCCTGCCCCCACTCCCCCCACCTGCCACTACTTCCCACGCACTGACTGGCCACTGTGGCTGCAGCCCACCCAGGCCAGCACCACATGGTCCCAGCTGCATGGGCTGATCATGGCAGTTCCCCCCCCCCAGTCCGATCTTATCTGACTTTCCACTAAGGTGGAAGGAGGAGGGGAAACAGCCAAGGTCACCAGGGCCAAAGCCACAGAGGCTTCCAGCTGGGAGTGGGGGCAGCGCTGGGAGCAGGGCAGAGCTGGGCAGGCCTTGCTGCTCAGCTGCTGAGTCCTGCTGCCAGTTTCCACTGGGTCCTGCTGCCACTGGTGCCTTGTCATCTGTGACAGGTAGCCACACACAGATAATAATTTTCTAAATTTTTTAGAGGCCCTGTGGGCCAGATAGAATGGCCTGTGGGCCAGATTCAGCCCATGGGCCATGTTATGCCTGCCCCTGCCTTAACACATCGACAGAAGAGGGGGTCCTGACCTCTCCTATAGACCTAAGGAGATGATAGGATTCATTCTGTCAGTACTACCTTGCAGTCGTGTCCTCCTTTCTCATATAAATATCAAGATTGTGATCTACAGATCTGCATATGGAGGAGATTTCACACACACATACACAAAATATATACAAATATGTGTATAGACACATACACACACATATATATATCCTCCACATGCAGATCTATAGATCACAATCTTGATGTTTTGCTTTGGGGGGGGGCGGAATAACCTAAATTCTAGGGCTTTAAAAAAGATTTTTATGCAAAAACGTTCAAAGAACATGAAAATCAGAACCTTAGATTTAATTTTATTAAACAATAAAAATATTGCAACTGAGAAATAAGCCATGACAGGACATGTCCTCCATCTTGTATTGCATAACATAGGTAAGACAATACACTCTGATGTGACACATCAACTACCAGATTCACAAACAAACATTTTCTGGCTAAAAATACATCTGGTCAGGGGCTTCACAGACTTGAGATATTTGCTTTAAAAGCTTCACTGTATGTAAGCAGAACTTGAGTTGCCCATACATGTGCTTGTTCACATTCTACTTGGAGTGCGTCAGAGTTCCATGTTCTAATTAGACTGCTCCAGTGTCGCCTCACAGTCATGTGTATTAAGCCCCACATATTTCAAAATGGCCATGGGGGCACTTTATCTAAACCTTGTTGAATGAGCTTTAGATAAAGCATCCTGCAGCCATTTTAAATGTGTTAGGGCTTAATACACATGATAGTGAGCTGTTTTAATTAGAGCAGCTGTCTGGGAACAGCTCTAATTAAAATGTCCAACCCCAAACACATATATAGGTTGGATTCTAAACTCTATCTGTGTCTCTACAAGAAATCTAAAGGTTAAAACAGTGCCTGCAACTGAAGGGGAGTATTCTTTCCAAATCCTTGAAATTACAGTCCTCTATGTCACATGAATTCAGAGTGTCTAATCTCCACTTGAAACATAGCTGCCAAACTTCTGTATGTAGTAGCTCATCAAACAAGGTCATATATAACTTTTCATAAGGTAGGACTTGTTTATGGAAAAGTCCCCTGCAAATAGAGGGCCACATTGTTTATGCACAGCACAATGCTCCAGCGTGGTTCAGCAGGCACAAAATTGCACATGCACATCTTGTGAAAAACTATAGATGCAGGAAAAATATTTTTCACCAAAAATCATGTGATCCAAATTAGACACCAAGAGCAACTACATATATGTAAGCAGGGTTAAAAGTTAGTGTGAGCTGGCAAACATGTACTTCTATTGTAGTATGTTTTATATAGCTTACTTTACCAAAAAAAGATCTATTAGCATTGCATTATTAATAACATGTTACTGCTCTCATGCATAAGAACCACCACTATGGTAGAAACAACATATCACCAAAAAAAAAAAAAAAA
>NW_017728998.1:22718120-22732713 GCF_001723915.1 Gavialis gangeticus | reverse complement strand
AAATAACCAAAAAAAAAAAAAAAAGGAAACTAAATACAGTGCTAATATGATACAATGGAAAATTGCTAAACAATAAGATGGATCACTGAGAAAATTTGATATAGATTTCCTGTAGTTTTCCTGCACTATTTTCAACCCTTCTCACAAGGGATACAGCAAAATGGCAATGAAAAGTGAATTTCCTGCTGTTACAGCTACTTTGGATGCTCATGCTTCTGTTCCTGTGGAGCCAGCTTGGATCAATTTCAAGAAAATAGCCTTTATCTACACTTTTGCACAGAAAACACATTTCTATTTTGAGGAGATGCAGCATTTGTCTGGTGGTCAGTATTTTAAACAGCATTATAACATTGTAGTAACATGCATACAGTAAACTGGAGCCCACCGGCATACTAATGTTGAGGTAGATATTGTATTCTTGAACTTTCCATATATAATATAGAAGTATTTCATGCAAGTCAAAATTCTTAATTTCATATACTGTTTTTCTCATCAGCATTAAAAAGTCTACAGATACATGGCAGCACTGTACCTTTTAACTGTGTATTGGATAAAGGTCTAGCAAACTGTATTTTAACTCCTTACCAGCAACAGACAAAAGCGATTTCCTCTCCTGCATTGATTAGCTATTCCTCATGTTAGCAACATCTTAAATGGACAGGTATGTGGATATGATCTTTTCTCTGTAGCATGAAATGGTAGGTTAAGGCGCAGTCCTGCCCTATATAAAACAATAGAAAAATTGGATCACATGTCTTAAATTTATATTGACTTAAATTGTATAGGATCCGGCCTGTAAAAAATAAAAAAAGCGACGTATAGAATGATGCAGCCTGCATAATCCATACAAAGGGAAGGATCCTGTTCTCAATCAAGTCAACAGGAACAATATAGAACCCTAAATGCAAAGTATACACATTCGTTTTTTACATCTTTTCTTTGAACAAAAATACTGTACACATTTTGTGAGTGCATCTACAAGGGAAATTAATGCACCTGGATAAACTCCAATACAGTTTGTTCCAGCGTTTATTGCTCCTGGGTGCAGTGTTTACACCTGAGTCTGAAACTGCAGCATGTTGAGCTGTGGCAGCGCTGCCCTGGCTAGCAGGAAGTCCAGGGGGGTCAACCTGCCAGACTAGAACTACTCCACCCTGGCTCATATTGCTGCAGAGGGGCTGGCTGGGTGGGGGGTACAAGGGCGCAGCCCTGCACTGTAGCATCCTTGTGCCCCAGCCAGCCCTGGGTCACTGTCTACACATGGATTGCAGCAGAGTAAATAACTCCACCATAGAACAGCACTTGTGTCGGGCACTACTACCCTACAGAAGAGTTAATTAGTTTACTCCAACCTAATAGTGCCACACTTGTAGATCGTGATGCTTTATTGCAGAGCTAATTAGTCAACTGCAGTAAAGTACGTACGTAGATGGCCCCTATAAATCATACATTCCAAATATAAAATTATATTCTTTATTAAGTGACTATCGGACCTATAAGCACAAAAAAGAAAAGCATTCTTTAAGACATGTCAAAAATAAACTCAAAAACGGACCCAGCACCTCAAATGATTACAGATGGGTCATGAGTTGATAAATATAGGGCCAAATCCTGCTTGCCTCACTCACGGATTTCAATGAGACACAAGCGTGAGTAAAGCGAAGAGACAATGACCTAATACATTCCAGTGGAATGAACAGATTCATCCCTAATCTGACATTTCTTTGTCCATTATACACAGGAATTCACTACTGACAATACTGCTGCCATTTTGAGTGCCTGTCTTTTGGAAAACCAGCTGTGTACATTAATGTAAATGTCACTCTCTATTCTAGAGGACACAGCCACAGCTGTACAGCTGGTACACAGCAAAACGGCAAACTTCTTTACTTTGTTCTCATGTAATTTCACACTAAGGTTCAGATATTTATAAGGGGAAAAGGTGGACATGAATTACTTTGATTATTGTTAAAACTTAGATGCGTCTCCTCATAAAGGGTTCAAACACAGAAAGTATATTAGGTGTAGTTTCCCTCCTATACACTCCATAAATCTCTGTTTCTTCAATATACAATTCAAAAAAGCCCCAAATTGCTACTGCTATCATGATAAACATTGGAAAGTTCTGCTTGACCTTTTATTAACATTTTTCTATACCAATATGGTTCTTTTGCTACAAGCACCCTAAGGAATTATGAAAAATACTTTTTTCTGTAGTTTAGCCCATGTGCACTTAATAGGCTCACAAATATAATACCATTATAAAAAAGAAAAACTGCCAACACTGCTAAAAAAATTGTCATAACACTAAATTATTATATAAATATAAAAGGAGTATGTCTGTAAAATATTCACTCAATGAACATCCCAAGGTGATGATTTTGCTATGTTGTTTTTATTCCTAGGAGATCCATAACACATTTGGATATGCCACATGTCACCACATGAATCAGGCAGTTAATGCATGTGCTTTTTAGAAGCAGAGATGTCTTCCCAATAGAATGTGCTATAAAAAAATGTTGAGATTCTGCTGCTTTGTCTGATAGGCATAATTTAATGTCTTGCTTATAATGCTGTATCTTAAGGAAAAATATGCACTGTCCTATGTAGTTATTTACAATATATTACTAAATCTATGCAAATATATTTCCCTGAGCTTGGTATTATATAACAAAGGTCAACAATGTTTGAAATATTTTGAAACATATTCCCAATATAGTTTGTATATAGCACTAATGTCCAATATATGCACATACATCTTAATATATTTCTAGATTTTTCTATTCATTGCATCTTACCACAGATTACCACTGCATACATGCATTTTTTTGTTTCTGAATACAGAATTGGCTTATCCAGCTGTAACTTTTAAATAAAATTGCTAATTATACAATTGTTAATAGTGCATCAGTTCAACATTGTAAAGCATCTTAGCACTATTTTAAAAAATAACTAGCCCGCATTTCAACAATAAACCAGTTTGCAGTATCTTTAAAAGTAGAACAAAGTGTTAAGGTTGTTGTTATATTGTTAATGCCCTCATTTCTGCCATTTACACATATATTTTAAACAAAAGATATGCAATTTTTTTGGTTCCCTCCATCTTTGGGGGAAATTCCATTCACACAGCTGCTTCTCATTCCTACCAGTACCTTTACACTGACTTCAATGAGAAGGTATTGTTGTAAAGGAATGATATTTGACCTATGTTCAGCAAGTGGTGAAAACTTGTATCTGGGGGGAAAAAATGGAAGTAGCTTCAAGGGAGTAGACTTCAAAATTAAGCAAGACTGTCTTTGCCAGAACTTAGATACTATTTTCAAATCCAGGAGTTCAAGAAAAATCCAGTTCTGAGACACCTAATCTTTAACACTAAGCAGTTAAAGTTTTCCCCAAATCTATAATGCATTCAGCCTAATGTCTGTATTGAAATGTTAGAAATGTTCATCCATCGACATTGATATTTAATTAGCATATTTCTGAATGTTGCACACCTGTGATTTTAAAATAAGGTTTTGTAATGCAATCATAGTTAAGAACTAGTTTATATAATTATTCTGAAAAAAAGCCTGCTTATCTGAATGAATATAATATTGCATCATTTTAACAGAACACTGAATAGATCTTAATAGACATCAGTAATGCTACAGAATTACAGATTTCAAACAGATTTGTAGATTTTCTACAGCCAAGAAGGTAATACTGATTATCTGGTCTGACCTCCATCATAACATAACCAAAGTATTTCACCCGGTAATTCCTACACCAAGCAGGAAGAGAAAATGGTTCTTTTAGAAAGATTTCCAATCTTGATTTCAAGATTCCAAGACTTTATATAGTTCCACAATACTAATATTATATAATTTAATAATACTTTCACAGCATTGTAATAATTAAGCTGGCACCTTGATGAAATAGTCCAAAAACCCACAGTATTATCATGAGCTGGCTTTTACCCACCTCATCCAAGACACAGGACTGTTCACATTTCTAGAAAAATTCCAACCAGCCCAAGTAAACTGATATCAGATAACAGTAAGCAAATCCATTGAGCAGGCTCCTGTGGATGTGATAGGAAATGGAGCCATTGTATCTGCTGCTGGACCAGCTCCCACTTTTCCTATCACAGGTTGTGTTGTACCAATGAAGCCATAAAAGAATTTCTTTTGCCCAATGGTTACTAGGCAAAAAAACTTTGCAGCTGGTACAAAAAAGTCAGTGGACAAAACTGAGTTGAACCTAGTCCTGAACACTGCAGGATGGGAAAGGCAGAGACCTCCCAGTGTCTTCTCTTTAAGAGAAATACTGACTACCATCCTCATAAGAAAGTCAGGACCAGACACTGGGGTAGTGCACTGTGAAGCACATGTTCCTTGTTAACATTTGCTATTGACTTTGGCTGTCTGGAGAGCTAGACAGGCTCTTTAACATGCAGACCAGGTGCCACTACTAAGTACTATGAAGAGATATCCACTTACTACTCACTGCTTGAAGTCCTGCTGACCATTCCTCCCAGTTGCGGTACCACTGGGCAGACACAGTCACTCCTCTCTGCTGTCACAGCACTGGCTGGCACAGGGAAGTGGGAAGGCCTTTACTTTTCATTCATGCCCTTATCCAAAGTATTCTACTGTCACTCCTTCTTCCTTGTCAGACTGCATCTCACTAATTCAATTAATCTTTTGGACATGTGATGTCATTCCTCAGCAGTAATGTAACTGAGGGGCAACCTGGACACTGCCTTTGTTGGGGGTGCAAAAGAAGCCACCACCAGAGTGGCAGAAGACCATGCTGCCACAATCGGCACAGCAGCAGCCAGTGCTGCCCTGGACACAGATCTATGCCCCTGCTCTGTCCTTTCCTTTTGTCCCCTTCACAGTGCAGTAATGAGTGTCATTAATGTCATGTCATTGCCCTAAACTTACAATGTAATGGAAATGACCAGAATTTATGCATGCTCCAGTGTTTAGTATAGCTTCTAGCTCGTCATGCTTATTTTAGTACTCCCTGAACATGTTTTTCAACTTTTGATTACAATCTTCATCTGCCTTCTTTAACAGAAATTGCTGAAGCTTCTCGTACTAACGCCCAGGATCAAAAATTTCCTTCTGTTTAAATGGATTCTGTTTCCAAGTCCAGGAAAAATTGGTGATCTTCAGATCAGAGATTTTAACTTCTTTTCTACATAAAACATTCACTTCTCTTTCAGGATATGATATTTGTGGTTGGCACCTTAGTTATCTAGTAAGTATCTAATCAAGAACTTGTACCAACTTTGAGCAATACAAATGAGTTCAAACCTGTTTACAAATTATATCCATACTAGCCAATTGCCTGTCAAGGATGACGGGGGGCAAAGTGGGGGAAAGGGGCTGGGATGGAGTCCCACCACCTAATGCCCCAAGCTGCTGCTGTTCTGCCTCTTGCAGGGAGCAGGGATGGGGAGCCGAGGCCAGCGCTGCCCCCACCCTCTGCCCGGTCCTCAGCATGGCTTCAGAATCATGTCAGCGCTCCCCCATGCTTGGAGCACTCCGACTGGCTGTTCCTGTCAGCCAGCTAGAGTGTGAATAAAGCATTATGGCAGACAGACAAGACTTAGGCTTTTATAACATTAGAATTATCCAAATTGATTGTAAGTCCTTCCATTTTCCCCTCCGTTTTCTATGAGTTATGCCATTTCTCTTTCCTTGCTTTGCACAGTTTTAGGTGGACTGTATGTCTGCCATAATTTCATTCATAGGAAAAGAGTCCATAGGTGAATTATTATGAAATTAAAGCAGTGGTTCCCAACCTGCAGACCAGTATGGGAGCGGGACGGGGCACACGGAGCTGACTGCCTCCCTCCCAGGCCTGCCCCGCCACCCAGCTTTAACCCCACACATCACTGCTGCCAGCAGAAGCCACTCACCCAGGTGGACAGACAAGGGTCCAAGCAGGGGGCTCATGCCACAACCCAGCAGCCAACCCTTCTAGTGGTTGAGAACCTCTGATTTAAAGTATACAATGGAGCTATACCTAGATTGGACCAAATCCTGATCATTTAAACACTCCCATTAGCTCCAACTAAATTACCTTGGTGTACCAGGGCCACACAAATTGAATCCTGATGAGAAAAGTAGGTGTGTCCCACCATGCTAGATCTAGAGACAGTAATGAAATATTAATCAGACACCCCAGTACACACCCACATACCTTACGGAAAAGGAAGACTGTACAGACAACAGTAGAGAAAATTAGTGCTCCTAACTGGCAGATGTTGATCTCCTCTTTCACTATCTCTCCCCAGATGTTAGACATTGTTTCCAGTGACATATTTTCCAAATGCACTTATGAGATTTGCCCTGAAGAATCAATTAGGTCCTCTTGAAAACACAGTTAAGTCAACATGTCATTATTTTGGTGATGTCATAATGCACATTTGTATATATTGTGCAACCATTACATAATCAGGAAGACAGCTGTCTCTGTTTACAAGAAGCCCAGTACTATTTTGGAGTCAGGGAATTTGCCCTAAAAAGACACTAACCAGACTCTCTATACCACTCTCTGCATTGCTCCCTGACACCAAACTGATTTTGGCTTGCGCTTGCACCTGAGCCCTCACCCATGCCTCTCTACAGATACACAGAAGACATGGAAAGGGAGTTAGTATGGCTCAGTGTATTTGGGTTGCTATTAGTAAAGTACTTGGATATCACAGGGACCAAACAGAGTAGGGGAGGGCAATTATTTTGGGCGGAGGGCCACTTACTGAGTTTTAGCAAGCCATCAAGGGCTGCATGACAGGCAGCCAGGGGCAGATAAATATTAATTTTCTACATTTTTAGGGGCCCCACGGCCTGGACAGAATGGCCTGGTGGGCCACATCCAGCCCACAAGCCGCCTTTTGCCCACCTCTGAAATAGAGAATGACCATTCTCCTAGATTGCCCTTAAATTACCGCATCCCTGGGTAGGTAAATTGGCCTATATATTTTGAAAGAAGGCAGAGCTGCCCTCCCATCCCTCCAAATATACCAATTTTGCTAAGTTTTACTTCCCTCTTTCCCTATTAGATAAGAGGAGCATCAGACCCACAGTCTGCAGAGGCTCTAGAATGCCTTTTGGATGAACAGACTCAACGTAACTAAATCAAAATGGAAAGTTGCTATTAGCATATATTACTAACATCATGATCATGAACTGTATATTGCCTCAAGATACAGACACCATCATCCTCACATTCCTTAACATGAAGTTAATATTTGGCACATTCATTATCTTAACAAAATATTGATAACAAACAATTAAGAGTACAAATTTGTCAATGAAGATATGGTGACCAGAATCTATTGGTATATTACAGTGAGCCATTTTAATATAATACTCTGGTATCTAAACTAATTTAGCCTTATGATTTTGTTTATTTTCCTAAATATTGTTAGTTTCTATCAGTCAGATGAGTTTTCAGGCACTTACATAACTAGCATTAAAAAGATACATTTAGCAACTACAATTGTTAGCATAACAAACGCTATAGAATCCAGGGGTTATTGCATTCTCCCAAAAGTGCTTAAATAATAGCCTAAAATCTGAAGAATTACTTTAATACTTCAATAAAAATAACCCAATTCAAAACATTTTCAAGGAAACAGAGCTCCTTGCTCTAGGCTACCGAATAATGGCTGAAAGAAAGTATATAGCTTGTCACTTCTGATTAGAGAACTGTGCCTCTGTGCTTTGAATGAGAGGCATGTCTGGTAATAGGAAGTGCAGATATTAAATTTAATAAAATAATGTGGAATACGATATATATGAAACTTGACCAAGTATAGCACAGAATGAAACATACATTATCCTGCTCAGTCGACTACTGTGGCCTAGCATCCAATGACAGACTTAATTTCTATTTTCAAAGGAGAATACTATGAAAATATAATTTTCAGATTATACAAATATTTTATTAGACTACATAAAAATGTGACCAAAATTGCCTGACATATCTACATGAATGCATAACAACAATAGTAGGAAATTACTAGGACTGCAAACTACTCAGCCTTAAAAGTCCACAAAAACCTATCATCTCTGAGGTCATTATAAATAATTAGTTACAATGACTCTGATGCTGAGACATCACGACATAACTACTGCAGATCTATTTCTTTCCTGTTTCAAAAACCCATTCAGTTTTCCTTTAGCAGAGTCAGGACTCATACTTTACCTACTGTATATTAGGAAGGAAGTGCCTTATCTCCAATTGCTTCTTTATTCCAGCATTCCAACACAAACAACAACAATATTTCCTTCCCATATATTAACCCTCAGCATGTATTTTCCCTAGTACCTTCAGTTCCCGCTCCCCCCTTCATAAAGCCATACAGTACCCATGATACGACACTCTTAAGGGATTTAAAAAACAATTCAATGAGCTAAACCCAGTAAACCCAGAATTAAAGTTCTTGTTTCCATATTTCACTTTCAAAATATTTAGAACTTTGACAGATATGACATTATGTTTTCATTAAAACAGCTGATTTCAAAATGCTGCACTGTGCAAAAACACCATAAACAGTTTATGATGAACTGCCACACTCTTAATTAAAACAATAAATCCAGTGCACAATATTTGTGCAGCCTCTGGTTTGACCTTTGCCTCTTGCTATCCACTACCAAAGCCGCTGCCTCATTCTGTGCACCAGATGTAGAAGGTTTTAAAACATGATCTGAAAGGCATTAAAGATAAAATAAGAGAAAATGTGCCATTACTCTTTGCAGTTATGATTAATTCAGTTCATATTTTACAATCTGGTTATGGAGTAAAACTGCAGACTTTACATCAAGTATTTGCCATTCAATGTACCTAATGTATAAAAATGCCTGATATTTTAGAAAATGGCACAAAGCTAATTCACAACCACCACATGAAGGACAGAAATACGAATAATAAAAGAGGACAGTGATTAGCTATCCATCTAAAATAACAAACCTATCTCAGCCATTTTGATGGTCAGTCTCTTGCAATAAATACATCTGTTACAACAAAACAACCCAGTGCTTTCTCTTATCTGCCTACTACTAGATTCTGATTAAAATATCCCTTAAATGTATCAAGTCAGCTCTTTGAACAAAAACCAAAGGGTATTAATTAGTGATGCTATAAGAATTTTTGCTTTTTTATTTCTTTTCTTTTCGCCTCTCTAAAGGCACAAATTTCAGTGCAGTAACAAAGTCTTAGATTCAGAAACCAATTGAAAATCCTGGACTGTGAAAAGTAAGCATACAGAGTAAAAAATCTCCATCCTACAAATTCATATTCACTAGAATAGGCATACTGACTGCAGATCATTCATTCCTCCAGTTCACCCACTACCCATATGAGTAAGTTTGCAGGAACAGGCCCATGGTAAACAGGATATTCTGTTCAGAACCTGCTTTGGACTAGTTTGCAAAAGCATCAACTTAAATTTTCTCAGTTGCAAAAAGAATCAGCTTTTCAACTGGCATTAAAAAATTTTTCAGTGAGTTTTAAAAGGAGATTGATATAAAGATGTTTCACCTTCAGAGGAAAAGAAGTGAAAATGTTTACACTTTTCTGAAGGAACAAATTCAAGATTAAATGCAAGTTCCACACATGTCCCAACTACTTACAATTCCACGCTACACTGTAATAGAACAAATTCAACACACAAAGCTCCAGAGAATTACAAAAGGAAAAAGACTTACTTTGCCAGTTCTCTTTGACTTGCTTACAAGCAGGGGTCATGGCTCTCTTTCTTCCTGAAGGCTCTAATTTACAGGCACGTCATTCTGCAAGTGAAAAGAAACTACTTTAAAAAAATCCCAATTATACATTAAGAAAAAGCAGATTAGCGCAAATGTGCACATATGCCTTTCTTGCAGTTGCAGGTCCACTACAACTTTAATTCAAGTTTTGGTTGCTTTGTTGTACAAAAAGATATGCCACTCTTTGGAGAGCACAGAACTTCAACATTTTGTTATATGCAAAGACTGTGAATAGGCTTGGAGTAAGAAACAAATCAACAAACCACACACAACACACTTTCTATCATTTCTATGGCAAGGAAGCCAGATATAAGAATGTTATTGGGGAACACAGTATAAACACTGCACTGAGAACAGCATTATTGTCATTTAGCTACTTGGGGTTTGCTTGATTTTGTCTGTAAAAAAAAGACGAGGACATTAGTTTAAAACCAGTCACGAAGAGCAGTTTTAGAGCAGGGTTCAACAACAAAAAAAACTGGTTGCAATTGCCCAAAGACAGTTTTCAAAGAAATCTTCCGTGCAGGAATTTGGATATAATCATGTTTTGATTTGATCCCTGCATAGCTATGTATCTTCATGCTTTTCCACAATGCCATTGTATTGTAAAAGCTTCCAGTGTCTGAAATGTCTTAAGCTAAAACGGATTAAACTTGAAGAGATTTTATTCTAGACTTGAAAATATATATCTTTGTCTTTGTTTTAGGTGAATTATCAGATGTTTTAGTCAAATTCTATTGTGCTTGGAATGGAGATAAAGGCAGCACACTCATTTTTACTTGTGACTTTTAATTATACATTTTTCAACAAAAAGTAAAAAAAGTTTAAATACAGCACCACCTTACTGTGACCCCTAGGAAATGGCCTTACCAATATAATTTTCAGAAATTATATAATAACATAATATATAGTGTGAGTTTTAATTAAAAATTCTGCTTCCACTTTTCAACTATCAGTTGAAAGTCTATATGGAAACCCAGGGTAGTTTAGTTTTTCTTTCCCTTTAGTGTTGCAAAAAGTACAGAGATACGGTAAAGAGCAACAGTCAGACATAAGACAGTATGAATTCTTGTTTCTGGAAAACTATTTTTTTACCTCTATACTTTTTTGCCTCTTTACTTCTGCAGATGGCCACAACCTTCATACAGCATTTCAGAGATGCTACTGTTAATACAGCTCTGTTTGTTACATCTTGATATGGCGAAATAAATATGCTGCTAATACAAGCCTACAGGGGTTTATTGCATGATGTGAGAAAGACTTCACATGCTCAACTTTCATTTATATCCTGTAGGAAGGCTTCCAGAATCGATCCCTAAATTCAGCATGACAAAGACTTCTGTGGCCCATTAGCAGGCAATGCATCATGATTTGACTATTTGTTCGTATTACTAAGCAGTCAAATTAAATGTGAAGTCTTAACATGGGCTATCACCCTCTAGCTCAGGAACTGGAAGCCATTCTGGCTAAGTACAGACAGTCAAAAAGCCCAAGGCAGAATCAATTCAATCTAGGCAGCTTCCTCTAAGCTGCGTAGGTTAAACTGATGATAACCAACTGAACTGACATTTTTTCAATAGGGAAAGGCAGGGGAATGCCTGCCCTGACCCAGACCAGTAGGCAGAGCTGCTGGAGCACATCTCCCAGCCTGCTGGCCATTGCCAGCCCAGCCAAGTGTCCCCAAGCCCCCTGCCAGGTGCTGGCCAAGTTTGGGGGAGCCTCCCCATCAGAAGTTTTCCTCCAGCCTGGGTACCCCAGCCCAGGCAACCCTGGAGAGCTGAAGGGAATTCCCCACCTGCCCTTCCCAACTGCTGATTGTTTCAACTGCTGCCACAGGAAGGAGGGAGAAGTAGACCAGCATGGGAGCACCAGAGAGCCCCCACCTTGGGGAGCTTCCCCTCACCCCAGCCCAGGGCAGCCCCAGGGAGCTGAGGGGAATTCCTCCCCTTCCAAGCCCCAGAGCTGTTTGCCTTAGCTGCTGGGAGTCTCAGGGATAGCCCTGGGCAGCCTCAGGGAGCCGAGGGAAATTCTTCCACTCCCCTGCGACTAGTTTTGCCTCAGACTCGCAGCAGCTGAGACAAAGCCGGCTGCAGAGGAGCAGAATCTCCTACCACTCTCTGAGGCTGCCTGAGACTTGCGGAGGCTAAAGCAAGCAGCTCTGGGGTTTGGGGGGAAAGAATTCCCCTAGCTCCCTAGGGCTGCCCTGGGCTAGGGCATCCTGGGCTGGGGGAGCAGAAGCCCTCCCCCCAAAGCAAGCACTGCCCAGTGCCCCAATGCTGGGCTACCTGGGCAGGCACCTGGCTGGGAGGACTTCTTCTCCCTCCCTCCTGTGGCAGCTGCTAAAGCAGTCGGCAGCTGGGAGGAGGGAGGGGGGAGGGCTGCTGAGGGTCAAAAAAGCCCACCACAGGGGCTTTCCCTCCCACCGCATCCTGTGTAGACCCTGGCTAGGGAGGCCTAGGAGTCTATTCCCCTGTCCTCCTCCACATCCCTATAGGCTGACAGGAGCAAGCTAAGAAGCAGAAGGGTGAGGCAGTCCCTGCTCCACTGGAGCAGACATCATAGCCCATGGCTGCAAAGCATCCTGGGATGCTGGGAGCCTGTGAGTTAACTTAAACCAGGAAGGGGTCTGGGACAGAAGTTCCATAACCTGGTTTGACCTAAATCAGTTAAGTCTGATGCTACATCCAGGTTTATCTTTAACCTTTTTGAGACTGGTTTATGTCCACTGAGCTCCTTTTCTGTTACAGGTTTAAACCAGTTTCTGATCATTTAAACCAGTTTTTGTATAACTTCTCCCCCTAGCTTCTGAAGCCACAAGCAACATGCAGTTTACAGAAAGTAACAGAAAGTCAATAAAAACACATGCCTGAAAACCTCACATATGCTACACAATTCAACAAAGGAATGAAGTTTTCTAACAAATGAAGAAAATCAACTGTCAGGTTTTTCAAAGCCCTGTTTTGCTGACTCTATGAAGCATTTGTGCACATTGCATTTGACAGTCATTGGTTAGAAAACAGAAATCTGTGACAGCAGCAGGGACCAGAACCCAAGGTTCCCCCTCCCCAGGGAGTGCCGTAACTAAGTATTAGGCTACACCAATGGTCTCAGCCTTTTTTAGACTTGAGGCACTTTTGTGAATTGAGCATAAGTCCATTTCAAAAACTAATTTATTATAGTGCTTACCTGCCTGAGGAGAGGCTGGGAAGAAAGTTGAAGACCCAGCAGGGAAGAGCCTGAACTGCAGTGACTTGTGGGAGGAGAAGTGGCTGGAAGGTAAGACACTGTATTTTTCCTCACCTGAGCCTAGACTTATCTTGCCTATCTCCTCTCTCCCAGCAGCCCCCTTCAAAAGTTCTTAAAGCACCCCAGGGTGCCATGACCCTGGTTAAGAAACACTGAGCTATAGAGTTGTGTTCACCTTCACTTGCTCTAATTCTGGTCCCATGAATCTTGACTGTCCAGTGGGCGAGCTTTAACAGAAGGAATGGAGCCTAGCTCAGAGCTTAGCCTAGATCAGGAACAGGCCATATATGGCCTGTGGGTGGGATTTAGCCTGAGAAGCCATTTCATCCAACCCTCAGGGCCCCTAAAAAATTTAGAAAATTAATTATTATCTGCACGTGACTGCCAGTCAAAGATGATAAGGCACCAGTGGCAGTAAGATCTAGGGGGCACCAGCAGCAGGACTCAGAAGTTGAGCAGCAAGGCCCACCCAGCTCCACCCCACTCCCAGCCCCATCCCCCCCGCCTTTGGCTAGTGACCCTTTGGCTGTTCCCCACCCTTTCTCTGTCCGAGTGGAAAGTCAGATAAGATTGGACAGAAGAAGTGGGTGGGGAACCGCCACGATCAGCCCATGCAGCGGGGAACCGTGTGGTGCTGGCCAGGGTGGGCTGGAGCCAGAGTAGCCAGTGGATGGGCAGGAAGTGGCAGTGGGCAGGCCACATGAAGCGGCAGCAGTGAAGGGGAGCAGCAGGAAGCGGTGGTTGTGGGGGGATGGCAGGAAGTGGCAGTGGGAGGGCTGTGGAAAGTGGTAGCAGGGAGAGCAGTGGTGGCAGGAAGCAGCAGAAGTGGGGGAGCTGCAGTGGGCAGGGGTGCAGCGGGAAGTGGTGGCGGCACGGGAGTGGCAGGAAATGACAGCAGCAGGGGAGCAGCGGGAAGTGGCAGCAGCAGGTGGGGCTTTAAGAAGCAGAGGCTGTGGGGGAGGCAGCATGGGGAGCAGTGGCAGCAGTGATGGGCAGGCATGCAGGAAGGAAAGCAGGGAAGCAGTGGGGGAGTGGCACCAGTGGATGGGAGCATGGAGCCCGTGCCAATGCCCTGTGCAAGCCAGGACCCAGGGTGGTGCAGCAGGAATGCAGAGCCTGGGCACAGGGTCTACCTGGATGACATCACATGAGGCTCACATGCAGTCATCAAGAACCCCACACAATGGAGTCAGCAGCCTGGCCCCATCTCTCTCGCTCTCTCCCACCCCCCCACCATAACCCCATACCCTCCAACAGCCCACCATATCCACGCACCATACCCACACCCCAGACACCTACTACACACCTCCACACTCCCCAACCACACATCCCCACATACACCCCCCACAATATACAGAAGTAGAACTGTATTTTGATCTATATGCAATCATCTCTAGATACAATTCATAAACACACATAAACCAGTATAAAAATATTTTTAACTAAAATTAAAATAAAAATTATAGTATATGGTTTATTAGTTTGGGGGTTTTTTTGTGTGGGGTGGGGGTTGGTTTCAAGATTGCAGCATCCTCCCTCCCAAAACAAATACTTCCAGGGCAAGGGGAGGGACTTCTGCTGGT
>NW_017728998.1:22710013-22713120 GCF_001723915.1 Gavialis gangeticus | reverse complement strand
TAAAAATATTTTTAACTAAAATTAAAATAAAAATTATAGTATATGGTTTATTAGTTTGGGGGTTTTTTTGTGTGGGGTGGGGGTTGGTTTCAAGATTGCAGCATCCTCCCTCCCAAAACAAATACTTCCAGGGCAAGGGGAGGGACTTCTGCTGGTAAAGGTCAGGGATTGTGGGGCAGGACTTCCAGTCCCAATATGGCAACCGGGGTGAGGCAACTGTCAAGGGTGGGGCTACCTATGCAGTCCTCAACAGCTCACCAAAATTCATTAAACAGCCCTCCAGCTGATATAATCGCCCACCCCTGGCCTAGATGCAGCCTCCTTCTGAGCCTAGCCCTTGATGATTATAGCATTCTCCTGTTCAGGAAATACTAGGCTCTTCAGGGTTACCAACACTACTGATATTTGGCCTATTTTGTGAATTCTCAGTTCCTGATTACATGAGGCTCGCAACTTCATCTATAAAAAATAAAACATTTCCACCTTCCATGGCTGAAGACTAAAGCTGAACAATATTACACAACTCCATCCTGCAGGCTCAATACATGGAAAAGTACAAAGAATTTAATGTAAACTTTCGAAACCAATTTTGTGATTTTAGGAGGCCAAACCTCATTATTTCTGAATATTTGAGGCTAGTAATAGTATCAGCCTTGTACAATTCTCAGGGAAACTTATGAGCCCCATTAAATAACTACTAGCACACCAGCATATTGAACAATTTGTCTCTCTCTCACACACACACACACACACACACACACTATTCATGCATATCTTCTGGGTATATCATACTTTCAGTCAAACCAGCTATTTACATATACCTGTAAATAGTATTTTTAACTAACAATCCAGTCTATTCTGTTAAAACCATCAGTACATACTATACAAAATATTATGTGTTTCTCTGCAACAATTAATTATCATTCCTTCCCTTTCTTGTAAGTCTGTTCAAAGAACTTAATCAGTTTTGATCAGGAACCTAGTGTACAGTCACCCCCGCAGAATAAATGGCTTTGCATAACTAACTACAGTTCCAATTCAGAAAGAATGCTATTTAACAGATATGAAGATGAAGAGTGGCCCATACAGATCAGGCCACTCAGAAGTGGGAGCAAAACTCCCTTTTCAACCATGAAATATGGTTACCTCCTGATTAACTATATTTTCACTAAATAAATACACAAAGGAAAAGGAGTTACGTCCAGAAGGGTAAAGCAGCCATGACCAAACATCATTGGCTTGGCCATTTGACAAACCCAGAGGCAACTGAGGCTGCTCCAAAGCTAAAACTATAATTACCTGGAAAGTTGAGCAAAATCAAACAAAGGTATAAAATAACACTGCCCACCACCGGGAATCCCTATTAGGTCTCTTGACAATCAGCCAGTTGGAGACAATAAACAGTGGTTCACTGTGATGTAAAAATCAGAAGACCAATTTAAAAAACATAACACTCCTGCAAGTCTTTAAAAATATATAAAAAGGATGACGGAAAGCATATAAATTAATCGTCTAAATAAAAACATTCATCTTGTTCTCATTTGCACAGCACACATCACTTCTATGAATAGACCTCTGTTCTGTTTGTCTATTAAACATAATTTTACAAATAAAAAATTATTGTGAACATTTAATAAGATGCTCTTGTCTGACACAGGGAACTAACTAACTATTTACCTAGATTTTCATAATCTTAAATTCTGCTAAACAAGTCCAATTTTTGGAGATGTTGACCACTCCAGCTGGCTTCTATTGAAGCTGTATATGCTTAGCATCTCTGAAAATCCAGTCTCTAACTCTTTTCCCAAAATGTCCTGGTGTTTAGAGCAGGGGTTTGGACATGATAATGCCCGACTTGTATGGGTAGTTTTGTCTTGAACTACTTACAGATAGCCATGTGATATAATAGACATAATGTCACCTACTTGAACTGTTCACAATTCTCTTTGAGTTACTATTTCAGTCAGCAGATTCAGGAAGATAGCACTGCCTTGGTTTCCCATCATGTCAGGTAAACTCTTTTATTTTTTTAAAGTTGTATACTCTTAATACATGCAAAACCACCTCTGTAACAACTGGGTTGTATTTGGAAAGCTCTCCTACAACTAGATGTCTTGGACCTTTTTCTTTAAAGTGAAAATTAAGTTCTGTAAAATAAAAATGTTTGTATTCCACCCACACTCAAGATCTACAGAAATACCTTAGATCAGCTTAATAGAATTGAATTTATGAAATGTTCATTTCTACAGGTTCTAACTTATTTCCATTTTCAATACGTTCTTCTTTGGGCTGAAAGGATTAGAAAGCTTGAGAAGAATGGATTAAGAAGAATAAATTATACTCTGGAGCGTACCATCATTAACCTTCTGTCAAAGTGGCTGCAAGAAAACTGGATGAGTGAAGATCAGCATGTGGAACAAAGGGGCCATGAAGGGCACGTCCAGACGAATGCAGTTATGGAGCGTGTGGTACCGCAAACACGTTTGAGACGCCACAAACTGCACAGTCTCGTGTTCTGCGCGCTGCAAGGACATGCTGCCTGAGCCTCCGCTGCTCCAGACTATTTTTTCTGCAGGGTTCTTTGACCCCTGGATATCCTAATATCCTCTTTTCCTAATCTGAAAGGCCCCTTTCACCTGCAAGGTATCTGAAGTAAGAGCAAAAGAAAGTATGATTAAATTATGAATAGCCAAAAAAAATTACACATGGAAATATTTACTGACTCGTCTAACATGGCAACTTGCATAAATTTAATAGATGGACACCGTGTTTCACTGTAAATAGTATTAATATCCTGTTTAAAACTGGTGAGTTTCTCCATGGATAACAAGTATACCTAACTTAATTTAATGGTGGTAATGTAAAGCAATAAGTCAAGTGTACAGACAACTGGTGGTACAACTGATCTCTCTCCCACTATTCAGTTGTCAGCTGCTGGATGCACTCCGTTTTCTTGTGCAGGGACCGGGACTTCCCTGCTGTGATAGAAGCCGGACTTGAGGGGATCGCCTTCAGACCTCAGGTTGGGGAGGACCGGGTTAGAGAGCTTCTGGAGGGGCTGGACGCGTTCAAGTCAGCGGGTCCGGATGATCTCCACCCCAGGGTGT
>NW_017728998.1:22700402-22709506 GCF_001723915.1 Gavialis gangeticus | reverse complement strand
AATGGGCACAAGTTGATGGAGAGGAGGTATAGATTGGACATCCGCAAGAACTACTTCACAGTTAGGGCGGCTAGGAGCTGGAACCAACTTCCAAGGGAAGTGGTGCTGGCCCCTACCCTGGGGGTCTTTAAGAAGAGGCTGGATGCCTACCTGGCTGGACTCATTTGAGTCCCGTTTCTTGTTTTTGGGGTTTTTTGTTGTTCTCCCGCCCTGGCGGGGGGTCAGGCTAGAAGATCTACTAGGTCCCTTCCGACCCTTAATCTATGAATCTATGAATCTATGAATCATATACATAAGTGCACATGTGCATAGTCTCAGTGTTCAGAGCTGCAAGTGACTTCAGTAGAAATGTTGTCTGCTCAGTACTTTGGAAACTCAAGCCTGCATATATATTAGTGAGGAGGCTGAGTGCAGGGTGATGTTTATGGCTAAGTACAGAGATTCAAAAAGCCCAAGGTGGAATTAGTTCAATTTTTTGCAGGTTTTTCTAAGCTGCATTGCTCGAATCGATAACAAACTGAAATGACATTCAGTGTTTGGGTGGCCAAGACAAGCAGAAGACTTCACTGGCCAAGGTCAGAATCCTGGAGGTGCTCACGCGCACCACGCCTCATGGCCAGCTGCCTAAGGTTGCTAAATGCAGCCCAGTGGTAGCCTAGGCTGACTGGCTGCTGGACACACACCATCACCACTGCTGTCAGCCACAGGGAGAGGAGAACTAACAGAAAATCTCTCCCCAGCCCCTGCTTCAGGCTGAAACCATGCCACCCAGCCCTGGCCCACCAGCTGGGGTCTGCCTGGTGCGGGAAAAATCCCCACCAGGGGCTTTTCACCACCACCCCCCAACCCCAGTCTGACTAGTAAAGCTCCCATTGACTCAACCCCGCCCCCTCCCAGCCCCACACCTATGAGAAAAGGGGGATTTCCCCTTGCGCCAGGCAGACCCAAGCTAGGCGGGGGGGGAGGATGAGGATGAGGATGAGGCTGGGCCGGTGCGGTTCCACACCCCCCACCACCCACCCCTCTCATGGGATGGGGACTGGGGAGGGGGTGAGGCTGAGCTAATACCAACCCACTTGCCTGGGTGCTGCTGGGGTGAAAGTCCCCACTGCTGGGGCTTTTCTTCCCCTTGTCCTGTACAGACAGAGGGTTAGTGGGGTCTGGGAGTCTATTCCCTAGCACCCCCCCCTGCATCCCACTGGGCTGAGAAGTGCTGGCAGGGAGCAGAGGCTTTAGTACCTTAGCTCTGTGGTAGCTGAGAGAAGGGCCATCCCTGCTTCACTGGAGCAGACAGCACAGGGCGTGCCGGGGGACCATGAGTTAACTTGAAATCTGGAGAGGATCTGGGACAGAAGTTCTATAAAACAGTTTGACCTAAATCAGTTAAGCCTGATACTACATCCATCCAGGTTTATCTTAAACCGGTTTCAGCCATTTTGAAAGCAGTTTATGTGCACTGAACTTCTGTTCTGTCAAAAATTTAAACCAATTTTGGATTACTTAAACCAGTTTATGTGTAACTTCTGTCCCTAGCCTAGATGACACAGGCTAACAATTTAAGATCTCAAATATTTATAGAAAAAAATATGTACATTTGCATTGATAATTTTTTACTGATCCTCCATTACTATAGACCAAGGGTGTCCAATCTTTTTGAATGTGGGGCCGCATCATGAACTTTTTATCCCCCAGTGAGCTGGCAAGCCATATTCATATTTTATCACCCCGTGGGCCGTATGTTGGACAAACCCGAAATAAGGCAAAGCTGACATAAACCCCCACCTGTGCTCAGCTAGTGACAAACTACAGCAAATGATGTCCTGGGCCAGCCATCTCAACAGCTGGGGCCCCCCTTCTGCCTACTATGACCACCATTTGAAGGCAGCCCCAGAAGATATTTGACAGCTATGTTAAAATATGTGACCAAACCGATGTAGCCAGTGCTGTATGCAGGCCAAGGGACCACCTATGCCACTACTTCCCCAGGCCTTGCCCATACCAGCAACGGCATTACCCAAAGTCTTGGCAGTGCTCGGGCAGATGCAGCTGGGGCCCAGCCAATGCATGAGACAGGGGATGGCAGAACTGTGGGAGTGAAGTGGGTCCCAGCCCGGCAGTCTCAGACCTGGTCTGCTCAGGGCGGCTCCTGGAGGGGGAAGGCCTCGGGGGAACACAGGCCGTTCCAGTCCTCTGAACTTCCCTGCGGCAAAGGCAAATGGCCCCCAGGAGGCCAGCTCAGCTGCCGTGGCAGGAAAGCAGTGCGCAGCCCAGCCGCAGGGAGCGGCAATCCCCCCTCCCCCCCGGGCTGGCGCTGCCCAAGTGGGGCTGGAGCTAGGCGGCCGCTGCACTGCAGCCCCTCACCCACCCACCCACACGGCCCTGCTCACCATGGTGCCTGGCCACCCATGCACGCAGCCCCGGCAGCCTCAGCACTGCAAGCCCGGAGTGCGGGGCTCGGCGAACACCGGTTCCTGCCACCTCACCCCGCATGCCAGGACCCTGCCTGCCGTGGCCCCCCTGGGGCTACACTACTGAATCCCTGCGCCAGGCGCCGGGCGCCGCACCCTGTTCCCACCCCATGGTCACTGAGCCTGGTGGGTCCCAGAAGGCAGGCAGGATGCCAGTGGTAAGGGTCTGAGCCGGAGACAAGTAAAAGCAGGTGCTGTCCCCAGCTCATCCCATCAGGTGCGGCCAGGGCAGCCCTGCACTGCGCAGCCCTCGGGGCAACAGCAGGACACAACTCACGTGACATGGGAGGTCACACGAGCCCAGCTGCATGGGGGTGAGCAGCTTCCCTCCCTTTCCCCACCTGCCTGTCCCAAGCAAGGGAGCTTGGGCCTCAGAAAATGGCTTGGCGGGCGGCATGGCGGCCCACAGGCCATATGTTGGACAAGCCTGCTATAGACTATCCATTGACTTTAGAATCTACCTAAGACAAGAAAAATTTGTTCAGATTACATCTGACTCCAATCAAAATGCATATAGCTACCTTTACTATTACCCAAGATGTCCGTTTAACATCATGATTGCATTTTTACGACTTTGTACAAAAGTTAATAACTTCTATCCTGGAATTCTGTTACTCACAAATTTAAATTCTATATAATATAACAAACTGATCCAAGTAATATGGGACCTGATTCTGTGAGGTTTCAAGTGGTCTCAATTCCCTTTGATTTCCCTGGAAGTTCAACATACATAATGGCGTGCAACAACTCTATACAAATTTAAAGAATATCAATCAGAGTCAAGTCATCATAGTACTTGATGGGATCAAATTATTTTCCTATCTTCAGGAAAAACTTTAGTAAGAATAGTCAGACCATGGTACAAACTATCTAGGAAAGTTGTAAAATCTCCCTTACGAAGATTTTCAGGAGTTTAGATGGCAAGCTGACTGAGGAATTCTACATCCTGTATCTATGCATGGGTTAGACTTTGAGGCCCCTTACAACCCTATGTTTACTTGGGGTAAACAACTTCTATTTACATCGTTTTATAGGAATGGAATGACTGATTTTTCCAAACTGGATGATTTTCTGATTGCAAGTTCCAAGTTCCTACTGTTAGAGTAACGTAAGTACATTTTGGGTTGAAGCCTCACAGTGAGGTGAAGGCTGTTAAGTTAATTTTGTATATTATGGAGTAATTTGGGTGTGTAATGAGCAGCATTCCTTTCTATTTGGCTTTGATTTATTCAATCATTTTACCTTTGAGTTTCACACTTATTGTAAGGCTACAGTAAGATAATACTCACTGGATATTGAATAGTCAACTGCACAGTAAATGTCACAGTATCTACATATGCACCCCTATTAGGAATCAAGAAACTAATAAACTCTGCAGAAAAATCTCCAGCTGTGGAGATTTTTCATGAGCAGTAATGCATGTGTAAACACTGAGCCAGTTGGCTGGGGTAGGAGGGTGCTTTAGTGGCAAAGCTGCCTGCCAGCTAGCCCCACACTGAAGCACCCTTGTGCCCCAAGCATTGCCTCTGCTGGACATTGAGCCTGGTTGGATCTGACAGGCTGACCTCCCTGGTCCCCTGCCACCCACGGCTACTGCGATCTGGCTCAAAGTGCTGTGTTCTGGGCACAAATGTAAACTGCATGCCTGGGAGTAATAACTGAAGAACAATACACTCCGTAGTTTATTGCTGCGCCCTAATGGCACAGGTAGACACACCCACTGAGTATGATCTGGCAACACCTTCTAGCCAGGAGAAGAGTCCTCCATTCCCCATGCTAAGTCCTCCATTCCCCATGCTAGTTGGTCGGACTAGATGATCTGCTCAGGTCCCTTCCAACCCTAGAAACTATGAAACCTAGAAACTGAAAAAAATGGCCCTGTCTGAACTTAGATTTAATTTCAGGAAGAAAACATTTATTTTTAATTCTCTGAATTCTTCTTCAACTACATTTTTCTATATTATATTGTGCTAAAATTCTAGTTTTTGTGGATATATAAACACTGGGGTTAAAACTAGTGTCAGGTTCCATATATGGAAGTAAGGATGCCATGGTAAAGATATGGCCAACATATTCCCTGCATCAACAATGGCCCTTTGGCTCCAAACCCTAGAAATCAAATTTCTTCTCAATTCTTCAGTATTTAGCCATCAAGCTGAGAATTGCATATACCTAAGACATTATCTTCATAGAGAGAATAGGGTTTTCTAGATCCCTAATGAGGAAGATTGGTCCTACTCAAAGCTTATATAGAAAAAGATTCACTGAGAGAAAATGCACCCAAAATAAATACCTATTACCAGCAACAGAACTGGGGGGGAAGTGACCAAGGTAGTTGCCCCAGTTGTCACCACTGGGGAAAGAGAGGATCCAAATAACCATCACCTCCCACCATAGCAGCAGCTGACTGCACCATCACAATCAGCACTGTGGCACACACTGTGACCGACACTACCCGAAAGCGCAGACCTGTCCTGCTATGCCTCTGACTATTACCTACATTACCTTACATGCTATTATTGCAAACTCAGACAATTCACCTCTTCTGATCTACTTTATAATCCTGTATTATACATGCGGAAAGTGTGAAGTGGTTGTCAATGTAACTTATTGTGAAGAGATTAATTAAAACAACTAACCTTAGTTGAGGCAAGATAACCTGAAATACCCCATTACTTGGTTGACTTGAAAATCTTAATCTGTAGCTGAGTTTTAGCACATGATACAGGTGACCCAGAGCAAAAGTGAACAATTCCATACAAGATGTACTGAATTTTTCTGAATGCTGGGAGTGATTGAGTCAAATCCTGTGGGCCTTACTCGGCAAAACGTCTGTTGAATTTAATCAGAATTCCACTTGAGTCAGATTCAAAGAACTTCCCTCTTTAAAAATTAGTATAGGCCTTAAGACTGTGCATCTGGACCACACACAGCAGAGATCAATAGCAAGCACTGGACAAAGAAGGATATTGCCAAAAAAAATTCCCATCAATATGAGGGGGGGTGGGGTTTGCCCTTACAAATGACTTTTGGTAAGTATAAGAGCTGGGACCATGGGGAAAGAAGAGAGATACATCTCCATCCTATCTTTTATTACTCCATTTATGTCTCTCAGTACAACTGCTGGACTAATGTATTCTCTCTCTCAACTTTTTAATTGTGGTAGCACCACTGAGAGCAGGCCCCTTGAAGTGGGGGCACATACTGATCCTGACCTCCTGATGAGCAGCTCTGAATTCCCTGATCTTGTTATGAATTTTTTTCCCCTCAAATGCAAGGCTGTGAAATGCATGAAAAGTAAGTAATTCAATTAAGTAGCTATTCTGAGCTGAAAAAGACCATTTTGTTAGAACCAGTGGAGCACTAGTTTAACCCTGGTGCTCAAAATTCCCAAGCAAGTCAGCACATTAAGCCGGCTCTTCAACTTAAGAACAATTACTGTCATTTATCAGCCTGAATAGCAATAATGCACAAATCGACAGCTTTCAAGAGGCAAAGAGCGAGCTAGGTGTAATGATATGCAAAGCCACAGCACTCTACATTTTGAACTGTCTTCATCCCATCAATACATCTCCTAGTACCTACAATTTATCAATACAAATGTGGTGCCCAGTGAAGGCAAGACCAAAAAGATAAATATGAGCAGGGTGAAATAAAAGGTTCAAGATGTTTGAATTTTATAATGATGAAGTACAGATCACATTCTTACTGCATTTTACATGCAGTGACCTGATCACATCAAGTTTTATTCAGCAAGAGGAAGCCAGGATAAGAGATCATCTTTCTTTCAGATGGTTGCAAGCAGCTGCTGCTTCCGTTGTTTCTTTCTTCTTTTCTTTTATTCCATTTCTATTTCAATCATGCAGGAAAGTAGCTTCATGGAGAAGGTTACTTATACTGAAGTACATAATCATATCAGTATTTTTAGCTCAAAGATTCACAATCTATGGAGCTGTACAGAAGGCACCATGTAAATATGGATACCTTATTTTATAGCAAACCACACTACTAGAAGACTGTGAAAAAAATAATAGTAACCAAAAATTCTGGAGGAGCACATTAATATAATTCTAACAAGTATTGCTACCACTGACTCTATGGCACTATGACACACCTAGACACCAAATTTGGTCATATGTGTGTTTAAGAAGCACTCTCAGGATGCTCCCATACTTTCAAAAGTGCCCTTCAGCCCCAAACCCCTCTTCGCTGCCTGCTATTAGACCACTGAGAACAAACTGAGATGCTCTAAAGGGCCTGCCTTACCTAGGTCTTGCAAGCTTTTAGCAGAGGGGATTTTTGTAAGCTAAAAGAATCACACCCTTGTCTGGTCATGCTTCTAAAAATTGTAGGTCCCCTCTTCCATGGAAAAGGCCTGCCTGCATGGTCAAATGCTCTGAAATCACACTTCTCACTGACAAGAACAGGTAAACTATAAAAGATAACAAAAAGATGTGTAGCAAAGCCTCCAACTTTTCTGTTTTTTATTATTTAAAAATACATTCCCTCCCCTTCCCCAACCATTTCTGACTTTCTCTCTGCCCTCTCTATCCCTTATAAGTAATTACAAGTAGTACTAGGTAAACTCTTACACTCCCTTATAGTAGCAAGCCACTTTTACCTCACCCAGGAACAGAGACAAGACCCAGCATTTGAAAGATAAAGAATCTACAGGAACCCAACATTTGGAAGACAAAGACCCTACAGAAACCAGCAAACCCACCATTGTGTCCCACCAGACAATGAGGACACCTGGATCTGCATGTATGCATCTGAGCAGGCCTGTCCTTGCCTGGACATGTCCTTCCCATAACAGGTAGCCCACCCCTATAAAAGAGGTGATAGAGTGTGATCTCTTTGGGACACCCTCTCTATCTGAACCAGCACTACACCATGCCACCTATCCACCCAGAGGCCCTGACGGCGACCCCCCTCTGGATAACCTTGCTGGCTATCTCACCCTGCCTAGGTCCCACACAACCAGCAACTGCCTGCCTAGCTGCAGCATGCCATCCCAGGGCTGCCACCACCACGCTGGTGCCACTGCCAGAAACACCAACAAAGGGCTCCATGTTGCCACTGCTGGGGCTGCCATCACCCCCCTGGGCCTCCAGCCCTGCCACTTCTGGGCTTGCCACGCCAGCCAGGACTGGTGGCTGCATGTCATCCAGCACATCTGAGATGATAAACAGTTGCATGATCTGAGCCACCTTCCAGGACTTGTTCCAGCAGCTCTGGCCCCATCTGGAGTGGCAGGACATCAGCAAGTGCATAGCCCTCCCTGCCGACACCCAACTGGACCTCACCATGCTGAAGCTGGCCATGCTTGCCAGCCTCTGGTACGTCAGACACCTGTTTGGCATGGGTAAGGCTACCACCGGGGAGGCCATCCTGGAGGTATGCATGAACCTCCAGGATGTTCTGGGGCACACCGTGCTTTGCATCCACAACACCCTGGCAGTGGTGGTGGGGTTCCAGCCACTGAGATTCTCCCAGTGTGTCAGGGCCCTGGATGTGACCCACATCCCCATCACCTACCCACCTCACGGAGGCTGGCCCTACTATAGTCACAGGGGATTTCACTCCATGGTCCTGCAGGCTGTCATGGACCACAGCAGCACATTCATGTATGTGAGCGCTGCCTGGGTGGGCAGCACCCACAATGCCCATATATTTTGCAACTCCAGCCTGGTAGGATTCATGGAGAATAGACAGCACCCACCAGATCTAACACTGCCCTAATCCCGTGCATTGGAAGCCTACCGAGCGCTGCTCCCTGCATGGGCTTGGGGAAGAGATGGATCTGGTGGGTGTTGCCTGCAAGCTGGTGCAGCACCCATGCTGCTAGCACCCCAACCAGGCAGCCCCACCACCATGGAAGGAAGGACCAGGTCCCCCCACAGATCAGAGGCTGCATGGCCCAGTGGCAGCTCACACAGGCAGGCTCCGTGGGGGGGAGTGGGAAAAGGTGGTAAGGGGCCTGATCCTTCCTGCCCCCCAGAGCCTGCTTGCCTCTCCAATGGCCAGGGGGAGAGCTTCCAGTAGGCCCTGAGCTGCAGGGGGCCCAGGTCATTCCCTCCACAGTGGCAGTGCTCTGCAAGGCTGCCCAGGTGGGCTGCTAGCACACGGGTGTTGCCCCAGCTCAGAGGCAGCACCTGGCCTGACCCAACTGTTCCTGCAACCTGAGCTGGGGCAGAATCTGCCCGCTAGCAGCCCACCCAGGCAGTCCCAAGGGGCGCCACCACCATGGAAGAACTGGGGATCCCCTACAGCTCAGGGGGTACTCAGTCTGGTGGCAGCTAGCCCCCCAGCTGTGGGAGATGCAGGCAGGCTACATGGGGGGGAACGATCAGGCCACTCACCATAAACAGTGACAGAGGCCCCTAAATTGAAATGGTGAATTTTTAATCATCGCTATTAAAAAGCCACCATTTCCATTTAGGGGACAAAACCCCCATCACATGCACAAGCACCCCAAGAGAGCCACTATGCACTCACCATCAAGGACCAGGGCACCTAGATGTCATGGCAAGTGCAGCAGGCAGGGAGGCTCACCTAGGGGCAACAGCAGCCAGTGCTCCTCTGGCACAGCCAGCTCCCTCTCTGGCTGGCAAAGTCCAGGCCCAGCAGGGCTGA
>NW_017728998.1:22686587-22695402 GCF_001723915.1 Gavialis gangeticus | reverse complement strand
GCAGGCTACATGGGGGGGAACGATCAGGCCACTCACCATAAACAGTGACAGAGGCCCCTAAATTGAAATGGTGAATTTTTAATCATCGCTATTAAAAAGCCACCATTTCCATTTAGGGGACAAAACCCCCATCACATGCACAAGCACCCCAAGAGAGCCACTATGCACTCACCATCAAGGACCAGGGCACCTAGATGTCATGGCAAGTGCAGCAGGCAGGGAGGCTCACCTAGGGGCAACAGCAGCCAGTGCTCCTCTGGCACAGCCAGCTCCCTCTCTGGCTGGCAAAGTCCAGGCCCAGCAGGGCTGGTGTGTGGTCCTGGGGCCGCTTCAGGCAGCTCTAGCTCCACACCCATATGAAGCCAGAACAAATGGCAGGACTCAGCCCAGAGAGGGGGCCTGGGTGGTGGGGCATCTGGGCCAGGAGCTGGGCCAGGGTCTCCTCACAGCTGGAGGCAGCAGAGGACCCTCTTCCAACCCAGGTGGGGGCATGCTGCAAAGCAGCAGGTAACTTCCAGGGGGCATACAGGGTTAGGGATGGAGACCAGACAGTGGCAGGCATGAACGAGACCAGCAGACCCAGAATAGTATCCAGCGCCCGACAATCGTTATCCATGGCCTGCACTCCCCAGCCCAGAATGGCATTTTGCTCCCGCAGCACCTGCAACCACTCACACTCCAGGGCCAGGAGCCCAGCCCAGAACTCCTGGTCTGCCCAGTCCCTCCCCTCCTCACAGGTGATGTCCGCCCCCTGCCACCTGTCCTGGTGGACCATGTTGTCTGCCCACCTAGCCCATACATTCTCCTCCTGCTACTCCACAACTGCAATCACTTGCTGGATAAGGAGGGTGCAATCCATCAGGTGCCTCTGGCAGAGCTGCCAACTTCAGAGTCTCGCCCACGTCAGATGCAGGACCTGAACAGCCATGAGACAGCAGCTTTTTGTGACAGTTTGCAACATTTCAGAAATAAGATGCTCTGCACCAGGGGCTGTGCACTGCTTTTATATTTTTAATATAGAAATGTTTTTAATATAAAATGTTTGATGGGTATTTATTAGGTTTTAAGTTAATAGGAAAAAGTGTTACTCCTTTTACCCTTTTTTACAATTATCTGAATAATGGATATGAAGGAGAAGACAACAGCAAAGGAAAACCAGAGGATAACATTGAGTGAAACACTCTCAGATTGAGGGAAACTTCTTAAGTCCACTATCCATGAGGTATGCCAAGAGATCCAAGATAGCACAAAGTGGAGATCCAGAAACTGAGAAGAATCAAGAGCAAATTAGAGCTTTTCAAAGATTCGATCAAATGCTGATATATTTAAACATTCTGTAATCCAGATGGGAGAATTTTCTTCAATGTCATCTTATTACACTGTAAGGGAGGAAAACAGACAGTTCAATCACAAAATCATAATGTTTAAGCAGCATGAAATCATAAAGCTAGCAACAAAATAGGTGAAGCATGCTACATTTATGATTCATATGCTTCCGTTCACCCTAGCACTGTATTGGTTTACTGATAGCCCTAAGTGGCCAGTCCCTGCTGGTCTCTCTAGCAGAGGAGAAGTGAGGAATGTTATTCTTTTGGGTATCTTACTGCACTGCACTCCAACATACAAGACAATGCACATGAATAGTTAAACTACTTAGTCAACTGTACACATCATTTACAAAGTGTAGTAAAAAGGACTGTTTAGACAAGTACATAGAACTCAGTGTATACAAATAATATTTATGATCAACCCCAGATCCATGGTATACAGACTCCAATGTGGATAATTTAGTACACTATATCAATCCCAATATCTTTTAAAAAAATGAACAGAAATAGCAAATTATTTTTTTAAATATACCCAAAAAGAAAGTTTAAATTCAATCTATTTATTCTGCAAAAACATTCCTTTGCACATTTTATGAGACTAAGGCTACCGTTGAAAAGTTATTAGAGAATAACTCTAATATTCCACAGCTACACACAGGAAGATGCACAAGTTCATGAATTGCTCACTGCCTTGTAGGATCAAGTCTATATGGGCTCACCTCAGATCCTGCTTTTCCAAGATCACTTCCTTGTCTAGTGGTAAAATTTTCAACAGCGCCTGGACAGAACTGTACTGCAAACTAACCATGCCAATGATGTCCTCAAACATACCATGCTGCTCTCTGTAGGCTACCTCCTGAACTGGAAGCAAATATAGCCACATTCACCTCATTCTGTGACTGGACTAATTAGCCATGACCCAGCAGTGCTAATTATCCCAGCTGAATGTTCCTACACTGCTTCTGGTATAGGAGGTAAGTCACAAAATAGCAGTTTCTTTGTGGGTACTGCTACCTATTATGACAAATTTGCAACGTAGACTTGCCCTACATGACTTCTGAGACTAGGATTAGCCTCTTAAATCATTTTTGCAAATTGTACTCCCACATCACATAAATTGATATGTACTCTACTGATGTCAATCAATATCTGCAACACACGCAATTTCTAAATTGCTATCAAGATAACATTACTGTGAATCAACTTTTTACCATGCAACATGAATTCAAAACTATTGTTTTCCTAATATATTTGCAGGTCACCTTTAACTAATAAAGTGATTCTAGACCAGGATATCACCAGATCTTTTGAAGAGTGCCATCAGGTGTAAGGAGATAAGTGAGGTGTTAGAAGATAAGCAGATAAACTAAGCAGATAAGCACAGGCTCAGGCTGGTGTCTGCCTAGATGATCTCCCTCCTATTCTCATTGCCAGGCCCTTCTGTAAGGAACTAAGCACAGTGGTCTATAAATTAGTTATTGAAATTGGGTGCCACTCAGTTCATGGGTGCCACTCCAAGAGCTATGGATTGGTGCCTCAAATCCCAAAAGCTGAGAACAACTGTTCTAATATATAAACATTTTTGCCATGTTAGATAAATGGTTGATGTCAGTTTTTAATGGTGATTTACATGCTTATTTACATCAGCATTTTTATTAGCTCTCTCACCTATTGTAATTCTCAGAATATATTCTACATTCTACATGTATATAGAAACTGAAATCAGAATTCCTAAAGTTTCTCTTTTCAGCCAGAAGATGGAGTCACTATTTTCTTATCAATATGTTTATCACTGCTACTACTACTGCTCTGTCCATATGAGTACTTCCAAGATTCAGTTGCTTACCACCTCAGTAACATAGAATTTGATTAAAAGGTTCAAGGTATACATCATGTAGAATACAGGGATGCTTTATCTATAGGAAATGGATTCTAATAGCTTAATTTGTGTCCTTCTCTAGAATTTATCTGCATGCAATTATTGAGGTTTATAATTTACATTTTTTCCAAGAAATAATGTAATGCCAAAATGTTAATTGACAGATGGATATGCTTTTTTAACCAAGTTACTTTACATATGCTGCTATGATTCATCACTTATCAAACAGAACCATTATATATAATGCTATGTAGCATTATATATAATCAATCCTCAGTCTTATCCATATTATCTTAAATTCTCTACTTTGTCTTTCAAATTTAAGGCTTTTGATACTGGTGAACTAATTTTGATAACACCACAAGTGAGAAAAATCCATATACTATATGTGAGTCTTTGGCTCTTCTTAACGTTTGTATCCAGAACCTATAGATTTAGCATATTACAGATTTCTTTCTAGAATTATTTAATTTGAAACTGATTTCCAATAGATTCTAAGTGTTTGATGCAGCGTTATAAATGATCAGATATAAGCAACAAGCCCCTTAGTTAGAGAGAGAGAGAGAGAGAGAGAAAGAGATGGATTATTCAGTTTATCAGACAGAGAAAAAACAAGTTATGTTTTTTTCAAATAAGAAATACAATATACTCTGGGTGGCTAGGAAGAAAATACCATCAAAAAGATTGAAGCTGGAATCTTTTAGGTTGTTTTTTTTACTGCATAATGGCACAGATATAATAATAAAAATTCATCACCAGATACCACAATTATTGCAATAAGTAGCATTCCATTCATTGTTTTCATATGAATGTCACTCTTTGAATCCAATCCTGCTCCCATGAAAGTCAACTGAAAAATCTCACACTGACTTCCATGGGCAGGATCAATCCCTATCTATGGTTTACTGACAACATCATTCTCGGTTTGCTACTGCAAAATAATGCATTGTTTTACAAAATTTACTTACTAAAGTTATATCTGTTAGATCAAAAATGCAGCAAGCAAGAACTCAGCTCCGGAAGAAGATAAACAAACTGTAAAGAACTTTCTTTTTTGTTCTCAAAAAAAAAAAAAGAAACAGCCTATGAGAATTTCTTTCATGTGCTTTAGATACAGGTATAAGCAGGAAGAAAGAGGAGTTTCAAACTCCATATGGGACTACTTGAAAAATAACACACTGGAAAAGCAATTTGACAGGTTACATCATCAGCTCTAAGAGTGAAAAACCTACCATTTAACAGCATACTAATTATTAGGATTCCTTGAAGTGAGTGATTAGTATTAAAAAGGTGGTTCGTGAACAACTAGTATCATAGAAGGACAGGTGAAAAGAAGTTTACTATAACCGTACAAAGGAAATTGTAATACAACAACTTTTTATGATGCACTTAGAGAAAAGAAATATATCCGTGTTTATAAATACATATACATATATATATACACATACACTGAAATAAGCATCTTAGAAGGAAAAAGTTAACAAAGATTCACATTTTTCAAGGGCAGGTGAATTCACGTGTTTCTTTGTAACCGTTTTTCTTCCTGTGCAGTCTTCTACTGATTCTTGCCTACTTCCATGTGTGCATCACCTATGTATGTATATATTGGTCATATGGGTCCCAAATGGAAAAGCAATTTCTGAACAGAAAAACGAAAACATCCTTTTTTTTTTCTAATTGAAGAGTTCCTCTGAAGTTTTTATATTACAGATCTTGAAACTTGTGCAGTCTTTCTCCATAAATCGTTGGCTCTCTAAGATGGATTTTATTCATTGGAGCAAATTCATTATTGTTTATTGAGCAGATATGTCATTTCTTAGATGGACTGTACAAATTTCCTTTATGAAATACATTAAAATGAAATAATTTCCTTCAGAGCTCAGACACCGTTACACTGTTCCTCACTTCTTTTGGCTATTGAGAAAATGGAGTATATGAACTGTACCACCCACAGAGTTTACTTAAATTGAAGCATTTGTGTTCTGCTTTGATACAGAAATGTGTGTCTGTAGCCCTTAAACAACTTAACACTGTATGGGAAATTTTATTGTAAATGAAATAAAAATGTGAGATAGTACTGACATCAATGAGCTACCAACCCTAGCTTTTCCAATATTTAATTATGCTTTTCTTTAAGAAAGATAATTAATACTTGACACCAATGGATTTGTGCCCACTTATGACAAATCTTTGGGGCTGAATGCTTTTTTAAAAGGCTATCTAAATGGATAGAATTATATGAATCATACAGTTACTTTACAGTCCCACAATAATATAACTAGCTGATAACTATTTGGAAATTATTCAGTGACTAACCCTTAATCACAAGCAAAGTATTTCAACAATCATACACTCTTTGCACATACCTATACCTGACCCAACTACTTCCTGATAGTCTATGGCAATCTATTCCTGAATATATATATTTTCTGGCATTTACAGAAGGGGCAAGCAAAAAAGACATCCCAGTGAAAATCAGGCTTACCTCAATAAACCTGCAGGGTATATTTCCTTGTCTCTTCCCCTGAGTATTTGGAAGGCATTAAGAGTTAAGGGAGGAGGTCCAGATTTCTTTACATTCAATCATTTAAAGCATAGCAAGCAAGCCACCACCTAAAAGTCAAATAAACATATCAGTGATGATTCAAGAACATATCCCCCACAGGTGTCCCATATGAGAAAAATGCTTCAAAATGATCTGGTGAAGTTAGTTTGATTGGTTACAGTTTCAAAAGAAGTAAATAATTATTTTTCATTTCCACTACATTTAAATTCTGACATATTTGCAGCACATCTATGCATAGCACAATGCAAGCACTGTTTAACTAAATACGTCCACTTGACCACACATTTAGGTTTAAATAAAATACAGGAGAGACAGCATACTTTTACATAAGAAATAATAATGCAACATTTGTTCCACTATCAGATATTTGTTAAGGAAGATTTTAGTGTAGAACAAAAGGTTCTGTAGTTTGAGTCACAAAAGGTTAATCATTTTGTCTTACAAACTTTGTGTTACTTCCCATAAAAAACATTCACCCACATCTCTAGGTCAAAAGGTGGTATCTTTTATTACCATGTTACCAGGAGTCATGATGGTAACTCCAGCCAAGTAAGAAAAAACACCATTGCCATTATTTTTATCTACAGTATGTAGCAGTAAATTTATTGAGCAATAATAGGTATTGCCACAATCACTCTAAACATTAAAAGTTAATTTTTTGCATCCTCTTCCACTAATCTACTTAGTTTAGTATCAAATGTAAATGATTTCTTTTAATTAGGTGAACTACTTTGGGGAGATGTTAAACCAAGAGAATTACTGGGACTGTAAAGTGTGGGGTATGGCTAGAACTTACATGATTGCATTAAGAGACTGGCAATTTAGGAAGAACACATTAAAAAGAATTCCTGCTTCTGAGACCTTAGACTGCAAAAATCCACACAAAGGAAGAGGCAAGACAGTCCCATTACTTGGCATATTTACAGAAAAAACAGAAAAAGCACTAGAAAATATGTTGTAAGAAACAATTGTGCATTAGCAGAAGGAATAAACTGGATGACCAAATAGATCTTTCTCATCATTAATTTTTATAATTCTCAAACACAGTGTATAGCTAAAATGCAGAAGATATGCCATTGCTCTTTTTTCTTCTGTTTCCTTTTTATTCTTTCTCCTTCTATGCTCAAAACAAACATAAAGTGCCTGGTGTTCTCCTTCATACCTGTGAATGTAGAAGTGCACAAAAACATTTTGGGGTGATATAAATAGAACAAAGGGTAGCCTGCAATCTGATTTTATAAACCCTTTCTTTAGGATCCAGCACAGTAGGCAGGATCAGAAGAACAGCTACTTTCTGCAACATTATTTACCTTCTCAAGCTGTCCAAGATTACATGCCTAAATCAATATTGATGCCATGCCCTGTAAGGCTCAGAAGGCCAGAATGATGGGGAAGCTGTGAGAAGTGGTAAAGCATTGACTCTGGCAATGAACTGCATTTGACAATGCAAATCAGGTTGGTTTTGCCTTATCATCACCATTCTCCAGTAATTAATTTAATTAATTCAAATATCAGCCATCTGTATTAGGAGAGGAAAAAAGATAACTGATGTCTGGCAAATACTCATGCACCTACATGTTCATGCTAGTGTACACAAAAGAAATATATTGGTCTATTAGCTTTGTCTCCTCTCTCTCTCACTCGTAGTTAACATTGCTGTTTGAGCTGCCTGCTACCTCTGTTTGTGCTAAAACAGCTAAAACAGCTAATATAATATGGCAGAAGTAAAAAAGCTGAAATACCAAGCTCAGCACATTTGATTGGTGTTGCATCAATGAATCCCATACATACACTGTGTGTAAGAAGAGGAATGCATTATTGCATAACATTCTTAATTGCATCTCTCTCTGCAGGATTCCATCGGAAACTCTGCATGTTGTACCTTTATAAGAAATATTATGTTGGGAGAATTTAGAAAAGCAGAAAGCTAGTAAACAAATAGTCATTGTATATTATGCATTATGTATTTATATATTTTTATATATATATTTATATATATTATGCATTATGTATTTAATAACCTAAATCTTTCAGCAGTCAAGATAGTCAAGATATTTAGTAAACCTATTGCAAGGACACTGACTAATGTGCTCAAGATGAGTAAATGTAACGTAAATGTTTTTACACGTTCCTAAAAGATATCAAGCTATCAGCCCTAATCACAAATACTGTTTCAACTCCCTGAAAATTGTCAAGGTATCATTTCAGCCACAGATGTGTGTAAATGGACTTGGATTTTAAAATATTTTAAAACATCATATGGAAAGAGACCAGCTTTCTGAAGTAAACTATAGTGCAAAGATAAAAGGGTGTGTCCTCTGAGAGCACATTGCTACTGCATTGCTGGAGGACAGTAGCAAAAAGATGCCCACTTGTTCACTCATTAAATGACTTTCTTAGATTGTGCATCTAAATTCTCCCGTTCTTTGAAAACTATAAGGATAAAAGATTCAGTGATAGACGATGTCTTAGAACCTAGAGACAGAAATTACACATAAACTAGTATAAGTGATCAGAAACTAGTTCAAATCTCTAACACAACAGAAGTTCAGTGCACACAAACCTCTTTCAAAATGGCCAAAACCAGTTTAAGATAAACCTGTGATCAGTGATCTGGATGTGGGTGTGGAAAGCACACTATCCAAATTCACTGATGACACCAAGATGTGGGGCAAGGTGGGCATGCTGGAGGGGAGGGACAGAATCCAGCTAGATCCAGACAGGTTACAGAGGTGGGCAGATGAGAATAGGATGGAATTCAATGCAGACAAGTGCAAGGTGCTGCATCTAGGGAGAAGGAACCAGCAACACACCTACGGGCTGGGGAACACCTTTCTTGTCAACACAGTGGCAGAAAGGGATCTTGGAATCATTGTTGACTCCAGGATGAACATGAGCCGCCAATGCAAGTAAGTGGTCAGTAAGACTAGCCGCACCTTGTCATGCATCTACAGATGCATCACAAGCAGGTCCAGAGAGGTGATCCTTCCCCTCTATGCAGCATTGGTCAGGCTGCAGTTGGAGTACTGCATCCAGTTCTGG
>NW_017728998.1:22651021-22681587 GCF_001723915.1 Gavialis gangeticus | reverse complement strand
TTCAGGAGACATTACTTTACAGTTAGGGCTGGCAGGCTCTGGAATGGGCTCCCAAGGGAGGTGGTACTCTTTCCTACCTTGGGGGTCTTTAAGAGGAGGCTGGACAAATATTTGGCTGGGGTGTTATGACCCCGGCACTCATTTCTGCCTGGGGCAGGGGGTCGGACCTGATGATCTGTTTAGATCTCTTCCGAACCTAAGCACTATGAAACTATGAAACTATGATATAGTTTCAGATTTAACTGATTTATATTAAATCTGTTTATTGACTTTCTAGCCCAGATCCCCTCCATATTTAAGTTAACTCACAGTTCCCCAGCATCCCAGGATGCCCTGCACCTCCCCTGCAAACTGTCTCTTGCACGGTGGGTGGGCTAGCATTGGCTCAAGCTGTCTGCTACAGCCAAGCAGAGAGGTATGCTCTAGCATCCTCTAGGTTCTAGCCTGGGCCACTGCAGGCATGTGGCTGCGTTTCCGGAATCAAAAGTGAATGTCTGTTCACTTGCTTATAGGTTCAATCTACTCAGTTTAAGCTAAACTGCAAAGATTGAATCAATTCAGACTTGGGTTTTTTGACTGTCTGTACTTAACCAGAATGTGTGTGTGCATGCACTGAAGGTAGAGACTCTAGAAATAAATATATTTGGATTATTTTACTTGGAATTGGTATAGGAATGAATAATCAGAGAGAAAGATGGCAACTGTCAATCCTTCTGGATTATGGCATATGTGTGAGAGGTCACCCAGACCTTCAACACAAATGCCTAGGCAGGAGTGGAGGCTGCTCAGACCTTTGATCCCCCCTTTAGGCCACTGAGACAGAATCCAAAGGCCAGACTGAGCCCAAACATTTGGTGCCTCAGTGGTTGTAGTTGTATAAGCATCCAGGAATCAAACTCAAGCCTCCTGTGTAGCAGACAAGGATTCCACCATGGAACCACAGGAAACTCCATCAGGAATGAATCACAGCCATAGAAATGATTTGTAAGTTACTGAGAAACTATGTGAGATTCTGTCCTGCTTCAAAGCAAGTTGCTGAGGAAAAAGCATCAAATGAAGGACCCACATCTGTGTGTTGAGGGACCTCCCCTTGTATTGATCTAAATTCCCAGCCTCACAATTAGATGGCCATTGTTGTTTGGGAACTACCATCAGCAGGTATTTCATTGGTTAAGGTTCTAAGGAGGCAGGGTCTAGAGAAATGGGAAAGAATGTGACCATCCCACCACTATCCCCATTAAGTTCTGAGATGTTAAAGCATCAGCTGTATTATTCTTTCCTAGGCCTTGTAGATCTAGTATGTAAATTCAGAGCCTTAGCATAAAGGGTTCTGCCCTCCTGCAGATTCCACAGAACCTTGATTTATATTGTGGAACCACAGATTTATGCAAGGAATCAAAATCTTCTACCTCCCATGGAATGATTTAGTAAGGTACCAAGACTTACTGTATTTTAAAAATCCCTTTGTGCTGGCTCCAGAGGCTTTCTCCTTCCTGCTGTTTTTATGCCCTGTACCTGATGCAAAGTTCAGTAAAGTCAATGGAAAGACTCCCACTGATTTCAAAAAGCTTTGGTTCATACTCATGGCCTTGACCATGGATATGTGGATACATCTGCTTAGATGTATCCCAAGACCCTCCACAAAGCTCATTTTTGGTGGGGAGGTGTGGATCTCTTCTTAGAAAGTATGCTTTGATTAGTATCATTAGTTTTGTGGAGCAAAATCCTTCAGGCTTACTCAGGCCAAATGCAATTCCACTGATGCCAATGAAAATCTTGTCTGAATAAAAGTATTGATTGACCCCATAGTGAATAGGTGGCATCTTCCATATTCCTAGTGCAGAACAATAAATAGAAAATAAAATTGGGAAGTTTTACAAAAAAAGATTAATTTTCAAACCACCTAGAATCTTTTCATTATTCCTAATACCTGGCAAAGTCAAACAAACTATTTAGCAATTTGTAGAAACAAAATGAATGATTTCCATAAATGCATACAAATTAGGGCTGTGCAAAGTTTTGATTCAGCAGAGATTCAGCCCAATTTGGGGGCTGAATCTCTGAATCCAAATCTTATCAGAGGACCCTTCAATCTCTCTGAATTGATTCAGAGACATTCAGAAAGATTTAGAGATTCGGACATAGAGACAGCTTTAAATGTTTTTTCTACATACCTCTAGGTAGCAGGGGCTCATGAGTGCTGCGATGCTGGGGCACATGGAGCATCCTACAGAAGCATGGAGGGGATCCCCAGTGCACTCAGCAGCAGACCTGGAAGTGGAGCACAAGCACTTCTGGTCCACTTCCAGGTCCGCCGGGGAGTGCACAGGGCCACCGCAGCTTGGCGACTGGTGCCTCCTGGGTCTGGGGAGGCACCCATGGTTCCCCTATGGCTGATCACTGAGCCAGGGAGGCGCAGGGGAGCCCCCCAGCATGCTCTCTTGCAGACCTGGAAGTAGACCGGAAATACTTCCAGGTTTGCCACCAAGCATGTGGAGGGCCCCCTGCACTCCTGTGGGACACTCCATGCACCCTAGCATCGCAGCAATTACAAGCCGTGCCTGCTACCTCAAGGTATGTAGAAAAAACTTTTAAAGCTGTGTCTGTGGCCATATAGCTGATTCTCCAAATCAGCATCAAATCTTCAGATTCAAATTCAGGTGAATCAAATCAGGGACAGTGATCGGAATCAATGAATCGAATCACTGTCCCTGATTTGGGCCGCATCTGAATTGAATAGGGCCCACTTCACACACCCCTAATACAAATATTTATCTAATTTTGTTTTAAAATAATATAATAAAACATGCATTTTTATTAAAATCCTGCTACCAGGATCATTCAATAATTTGTACATCAATAAATTTAACATTATTCGTCAATGCCTGCCAACATTTATTTCATTGGACCTCAGCACTCCTTCAGTTTGATTCTTAGCACACAAATGAGCTGTTGGAACCATAAGTGTTGCCTTAACAGTCTGCTAGTTAGCATGATACTGTACTGCTAGAACAGGCTCGCTTTGCTGTGGTAGCCATTTCCTCCACATCTTAACTGTGCAAACACTCAGAAGAATCAATATCTGCAGCTGCTGAGTTTCTTTTGCTGTACTCACATTCTCTATATTATAACACATAACGAATGTCCTATGTGAAGAGTTTTTCCTTTCCATTCTGCTGTACAGTCTCTAAAAGTGAATGCACAGTTAGATAGCAAGCATTCAAACACCTGAAGTGAGAGTATTTTTTTAGTGAATTTGGTATCTACCCTATAGGTTGGGATTGCATGGATATTAGGGTTTGAAATTCAGGATGTCTAAAAAACAGTGTATGGAGAAATGTGCTTTTTTCCTAATCAGCATATTAATCTGAAAACTATTAGACATGTATAACAAAAAATGAGCATCAGTCAAACACTGTAAGAAACCACAGTATTTTCAGGACATTTATGCTGAATATGCATTGTGACAGCTCCAGTATGCTGTATTTTCACACAAGTCTTGCTGTGAGCTGTATACAATACCCTTGAAATGGATTTTTTACATTATTAGCCAGCTCCCTCTAGCACCAGATTTGCTCCAACACCTCACAGTTACAAACTCTTGGATGTAATTCCGCACTCCGGTCCTTTCAACCCCATTCCAGGCAGGCAATTAATTAAAACAGGCATGAACCGAGCAGGTGCACTGAATCAACTATGAACCAAGAAGAAAGCTTTGTTTTTCTAACATTTTGCTGCTTTTTTAGCTTTCATATGTAATCACATAGCTCTTCCATAAGGAAGGTTCAACCAACTTGCTTTTTGTACCGTTAGTGCCACTCCTGATTTGCTATTGAATGATATTGGTCTCACCCTTTCATGCACTGTATTTGTGCAACAACTGATATTGATCAGATGAAGTACACAAACTCAGCTTTATACAGATATGGATAATTCAGCAAAACAGGGCTATTTTGAAATTACTACTGCTATCAAGGGGAGATTAATTCCCTTTTGATGCCCTCCTTTCAGCATCTCTCCTTTGATTCATTGTTATCACAGGACAAATTAGTGCAGTACATTGCCAACCAGTATGATATTAAAATTGGACATTGTTCTGCCTTTAATATCTGAAAATAAAGTAGCAGATGGCTTTTTTATGAAATCGCTTTCATGTCAGAGCAACAAGCAGCAAAATTCAAAATATCTTTTTGTAGCAAGTTGCTCTTGTTGTTTGGTTGTGCATCTGGATCAAAATCTTTGATGCTGGAAGAGATTACACTTTACAAGAAAAGGTCAAAACATTTAATGGTGAGCTGAAGCTAACAGACTTTGCAACTTCATGTGTTTTGGAAATCTAATTTTGAAGGGCAACACGACATTATGCTTGGTGAAAAACAAATGTTGACCAACTCATGAATGAGCTGTTCAAACAATATCATTTGCCAAACTTACTCAACTTAAATCAAACTGTCCTTTTATGCCAAAAAGTTACTTCAAACACTGTTTCCAGTCAACTTAGGCTACAGGGCCTTCATCCAATCCAACTGACGATAATGGGAGTAATACATCAGCTGAAGCTGGATCTGGCTCTACAACATGCTCCAAGGGTGAGGACAAAAGTACAGCTCCCCGCTATAACTGAGAACACTTTGCAAGAAGTGTTCTGAGTTGCAGTGATGCCGAAACCAAACAGAAGTTCACTGTTGGTTCCAGGGAGGAGGGGAATCAAGCTGCTGGCTACAAGCCTGTAGCCATTTCCCCTAGCAACAGCCCCTCTTCTCTGAGCCTGCTCTGTTTTCAGAACAGGTGGGAAGAAAGGGAGCAGAGGGAGCTCGGTGAACTGGAGCACTGGGGCTCAGTGAACTGGATCACTGGGGCTCCCATATGTGTGGATACCTTTAAAAGTGTTATGTATAAATTGTTGCATTTGCCAAGGGATTGCAGGAGAGAACAGCAGATCAGTAGGATAAGAAGGCTCTCTAAATAAACAAGTTTTATCATTTTATAAGTTTAACTCCTTGGTCTTTGGAGAATAACACACAGTCCAAGGCATGGGTCACAAAGAAAGATAGAAAAATGGAGCAAGAGGAGTTAAAGCTGTTTAGCAATGCAGCAGAAAACTGGAAGAATTTTAAGCAGAGCTTCACCATATATATAATGGCCAGTGGAGCTATAGACAAGGAAGATCCACTCAAGGTAGCTTTTTCTTTTTTTTTTTTTTTTAAAGATAGCAGGCCCAGGAGCTCTGTCTGTTTATAATAGCCTACAGCCATCCTGATTACAGATACTTTTCTTTCAACTACGAATAGACATACAGTACATGCCAGGAAAACATCTTATTGCACATATGTTGTCAAAAGCATATGACACAACAGAAAATGACACAATTCCAGACTCAGACATAGTACATGTTAATCTAATTAAAAGAGTGATTCCTGTCAAAGGTAAAATGTGGGCACTAATTGCAGAAGCTACTGCTTAAGACACTACATTACAAAAAGTGATAACAGCTATTTGCCCTGGTTGGCCTGGAAAATATATACCTAGCCCCTACCCTCAGTTCAAGGAAGAGCTGTCAGTACTGGGTGGCATTTTGTTCAAAGGCTCACGACTTGTTGTTCCAGCAGTGCTAAAAAAAAAAAGACATGTTAAACAGAATACATGAGGGGCATCTAGGCTTTGAAAAATGGAAAAGGAGAAAAAGGCATGCTCTATATTGGCCCAACAGAAATAATGACATAGAAGATGCTGTAAAGGCTTGTGTAATGTGCCTAAAGTACAGATCTGCGCAACGAAAAGAACCCATGATGAACATGGAGGACCCCGTAGCTCCGTGGTATCAAATGGGCATTGACTTATTTATACAAGAAGGGAAAAATTATGTATTAGCACTGGATTATTATTCTCACTATCCTGAAATTTCACTGCTCAAAAGCACAACAGCAAACCATATCATAACTCACATCAAATCAATTTTTGCTAGACATGGGATTCCACAAATTGTGAGAACAGACAATGGACCTCAATTCAACTGTCTTGAGTTTAAAGAGTTTGCAAAGAAATACAGATTCCATCACAACACTTCAAGTCCAAAATAGCCAATCCAATGGTCTGATGGAAAAAAGTGAAGAAAATGGTGAAAAAGCTACAGATTTACATTGATGTTTATCTGTCACTCTTAGACTACAAGGAAACACCCATGAAGCATAGATTGTCCCCAGCAGAAATGCTGTTTAACAGGAAACTCAAAACCAGGCTGTCAAATTTTGTGGATGATGCTCAATAGAATGAAAAGCAAAATGTTAAAACATTAAAAAAATTCAGCAAACTCAAACACAAATGGTGCTATGACTTGGTGTTCCAGGGAATTATAACAACTGCACAACAAAGATATAGTGCTTGTTTTAGATGGATGAATATGTAAACAAAAAGCACTAGTTTCCCATCAAGTAGCTCCCAGATCCTATAAAATAGTCACGCCGGAAGGACAGGTGTTAAAATAGAACAGACGACACTTGCATCTTGTGAGGGGAGAAAAGAAACAGCATCACGAGATTCACCAAAGGAAACAGAGCTAACATCAAAGCAACAAGCAATGACAGAGAAGATTGAAAATGACACAGAAGTAGACAGGGTTTGGATTACACTTTGACTCTTGGGGAGGTCTGCATAAAAAATTAAACTGGTTCATTGATTAACAAGCCCACCTAAGTGAAGGAGCAATCTGATTGGAGACCCCCCACCCCCCAGGTTATGATCTTCAAATCTTACAGGGAGGCTCTCATCTCTTAAGGAGGGGCTCAGCCCTCCCCCCCCCACACACACACACACATACCCAAGCTCCCCCTTAATTTGCACCCTGGAAATAGAGACACATGAACAAGGAAACCAAACAAGAACTGAACCAATAAGGATTGAGAATGCAAAGAAACTGAGAAGACCACTTAGAGCTAAAAAGCCAACACAAAGACTAATATAGACCTGTTAAAATGTGCTTTAACTATGGGTTGAACTAAACTGCCAATGTTTGTATTATACGGGGATACGTTACATGTAAAGGGAGAAGATGTGTGGATACCTTTAAGAGTGTTATGTATCAGCTGCTACATTTGCCCGAAGACTGCAAGAGGGAATAGCAGATCTGTAGGCTAAGTAGGCTCTCTGAATAAACAGGCTTTATCATTTTATACATTTAACTCCTTGGTCTTGTAAGAATAACACATAATACAGTTGCCCCATGCTCCAGCAGGGACTGAAAAAAACCCAGACTGAACTCCTTCTGCTCCCTTTCCCCACTCCCATGCTAAAAACTGTGACAGGCTGGCAAGCAGCACAGACACAAGTTACAGAAGAGACTCTGATTTGAAACATCTTCATCTGAACCCTCATGCAAAAAGGATTCAGATATTCACCCAATTGGCCCTTTTTTAAGCAGTCTGCAGCCCACGCACGTGTGTTTTTTCATGGTTCTAGACCACTTTCTGTGGCCAGATTGGGCAAAAATTGACACTTCTGTCTTTGCCCCAAGTCATTTAGTTTTACACTGAGCCTAAATTTGCTCCCCATAAACTTGAGGAACTTTGAGGAAACTTGAGGAACTCAGCTACATTGCCACTCTTCAATCTTCCTTCCCTGAGTGCAAATGAACCCTCCTGTGTTAAGTCCAACTATCCTGTCTCGTAGTGGTTGGAATAGTTGCACCAATGTTGACACGTAGAATAGTTTAGTTCAATTTTTAAATGTTAACTGAGTGTTCCACTCTCATTTTGCTACATGTAAACATTTCATATCTGGTAAGTGCTAAAAACTAGGAGATGCTGAATCTCTTTGTACGCTAAAGTATTGATGAAAGGCCAAATCCTCATGTTATTACTTTTTTTTTTCAGAATGGCAGGATAGTTCACAGAAAACTTTTTCATTTTTAAAAACAGCCACCTTTAAAATTGTGCCCCATCTATAAGTGAAATTCATGCTGTTATCTGTCAGAACTGATCTCCCCTGCTATATTTAAAGTAATCTTTAAAATGCTTCTTAGGTATAACTAGGGGGTAAATCTAGAGTCTATACTTAGTTTTTAATCAGTCTTTATTTGAAAGAGTTTCACACTGGCTGCGTCTACACAAGACACTGACTGCGCAGTTGTTACACGAGTACTGGCCAGGTCTACACAAGTATTAAATGACTGCACAGTAACTAGAGTTACTGCTCAGCAGCATCACCAAATGGCTTTAGGTGACTCCGACTGTGCAGTAGCTTGTCATGTCACACTTCATGTTACGTGACACTACTGCACGGTAGTAACAAACTACTGCACAGTTAGCATCTTGTGTGGACATGGCTGGGGAGTTTGACTTGAGTAAAGACTGGGAGAAATCATGAGTAAATATCTCAATATTTGGACCAAACTTTGGAAACTGTAAACAGATCATACCAATTCCTGATTCAGAGGAGTTGAATGATACAGTTAAGATAAGAGTGTGAGGAAATGGGAGGGAAAGAAGAGATAAGAAATGTATGTACTGAACAGATGATGACAAGTTAAAAGAGATCTAAAAAGAGATTCCAGGAAATAGTCTGGCTGCCTGAAAAAGAATAACACCTCAATATAGAAAACAACAGGTTAGTGCCAGATATAAAGCCCTCCAAATAGGACATTCCTTTAACACATTGAAATCTGCACCATATAATTGATTTGTACTATCAACTCTTGTGATTCTAGTCTCTTGTGAAAGATGTGATTAATACATTTATATCACTCTTGCCGTATCTGTTTCAACACTATTCAACCCATAAGAAAAAATATATGTTGAGACATGAGCAAATGCAAGATAAATCTTAAAATCATTTTAGCTACTCACTTTACTCCAACAAAAAATATTTGGTTTGAAAATACATAATTTCATGGCTCAATACAGTGAAAGGTTTTCCTTACAAAGTTAAATTAATTGTCGTCTCTCCATCTCCCAGAGGCAAAAACTGATTTTCTAGAGTCCATCCATAGCTTCCCCACCATTTTGCTTATCAACCTACTGACCTGTTGAATTGTGGTGACAGAAGTTGTGCTATATCTTAATGTCAATAGTAAAAGGTTTGGCAGTTCTAAAAACAGATCAAATATTTTATTTTGTTAAAGTAAAATAAGTGCTTTTCTTGACTTGGAAACACAACTGGGGAAAAAAGTAGCAGCTTTCAAAGTCCACAGAAGTAAAAGTACTGATTTTCTGAAAAGCCACAGAATTCTAGTCCCTTTGAGCTGCTAAAAGATTGATGTATGATTTGGAATAGAACAATAATGTCAGAAGAACTGGAAAGTACACACTAGACAGTCATAAGAACTTCATTTGACTTGTATTGGCAATTGATTTAAATTGAATTGCAACTACCCATCAAGGTCAAAAGTGCTTTCTTGACAGTACAGACCTCTGTGCCAAGTGTAAATGTACAATGATTGTTTTGTTTTAACCAATATGTTCAAATAACAGAATAAATATTCAAGTTCTGACCAGGTTTTCTAATAATTTTCTTAAATGTTCTGGATCATGATATTTTAGTAGGGCAATATTATTGAACACTCTGGCCCAAAATATTTAAGAGTAGCAATACAGTTTACTATTTATTCTTTTCTTTCATTTCAAATTATTCCACTAAATAATGAAATCCACTTTAGCAGTCATCCCACTGATTTAAATAGACAAATATATATGAGGTGCTATAGTTCAGTGTAGTACTGTTTACTTTGGATTACAGCAACAGTCTGACTTTCAAGACAACAAGGTCCTACCAACAATCCTGGTAAACAAACATTAAACCCAGGTTGTGCCAAATCCTAAAGTACTGCCTCTGGGCCTAAATCTGGGAAATGCTAAGTGACTCCTATTGGGGAGTAACTCACAGTGGAATTGAATGTTCCCAGGTTATTTTGATTTGTTATATTTAAGCATCTTCAAAAGTAACTATTTATTTATTTATGATTTCATTAACAAAATGTATGAATAGAGCTCACTAGAGAAAAATAAAGGGCACAACTCAGCTTTAAGTGCTGATTTTCAAGGGGCCTGACCCTGAGAGATGAAGGGTACTCTCCTTGTCTGTCTAGTATATATCACTTCTACGTATGTGTGTCAGGGGCTGGCCTGGTCAAAGTTACATGCACTACAACCAAGTAACTTCCCAGCCCTGACCATCAGCCTCGCAATCACTTGCCTGTATTTCATAGTGGTAATCCCGACTTTCACCTGTCACGTTTTGATGTTTTTCTATTATATCAATTGGGAGGTGATAATTCTCACTACCACTGGACAATGATACTTGATATAGATCTCTTCTGGAGCTCCAACCTTCCCTACACCCCGGCCTAGCTCCACCCAGATGTTACACTCCCATTTGTTTGTGTCAGTCTTAACTGGCAACTTTTCTTTTCTATTTCAGGCTCACATGCATCTTGACAGCCGTCTCAACAAAAAAAAAAAAAATCAGTGCAGACTTCTGGACTTCTTCTCCGGTCTCAGATGAGTCCTGTGGTTAGTCTTGGGAGGGCTTTTTTTTTCTACTCTCTCTCCCAAGGGTTACACTCTCTCGTAGCACAATTAAATCAAAGAAAACAAAGCAAAGAAAAAGAACCGAAGCCCACCAAGGCTGATACCCCTTGTCCTGGGATATATAGATCTGTCTCTTTTTCCCCCGTATGTTTGTCAGGTAGGGGTTCTGTCCACCTGACTCTGCATGATGCCAGCCCGTTGAGGTGAAGGAATGGCAGAATAAGCAAACCAAAGGAAAAAGAAAGTAACTTAAAAGTCATTACCCTTTTAATTGTAATTGGGCTCAGCTGCTTTACTTCTGCCTGACCCCTTCGCAACATGGTTTTCCCACTGCCTGTGCTGTTTCTCTCCACAGTGCTTCCCCTGCTGGCGCCTCCCAGCTTAATTAAGCTCCTTAGAGCTTTGCAGCCAACTGTCCACTGGCTCTCCACTGCTGTGGCCATCCTACCTTATAACCTTATAGCCTTTTATGACCAGGTCACACACTGCCTTGACACAGGAGCTGAGGCTGATGTCATCTACCTGGATTTTAGGAAGAGCTTCGACACAGTTTCACATCCTATTCTCATAGGGAAGCTAACAGGCTGTGGAGTGGATGGCTACACAGTTAGGTGGGTGGCTAACTGGCTTAGGAACTGCATCCAGTGAGTGGTGGTGGACAGGTCATTCTCGACCTGGAAGGAGGTGGGCAGTGGGGTCCCGCAGGGTTCGATCCTTGGACCAGTGTTATTTAATATCTTCATCAGCGATTTGATTGAGGGTGTGGAGAGCACCCTCTCCAAGTTCACAGATGATACCAAGTTATGGGGCAAAGTTAACAAACCAGAGGGCAGGGAGCAGATACAGGCCAACCTGGACAGGTTGGATCAATGGGAAGAATGAAATAGGACGCAATTCAACAAAGATAAATGTAAGGTACTCCAGCTAGGAAGGAGTAATCCCCAGCACACCTACAGGTTGGGGGATGACCTCCTCAGCAGCTCAGAGGCTGAGAGAGATCTTGGAGTCATAGTTGACTCAAAGAAGAACATGAGCCGACAGTGTAACAAGGCCAACAACAAACCCAATTGCACCTTGTCATGAATTAGCAGATGCATGACCAACAGATCGAGGGAGGTGATGCTCCCCCTCTATGCGGCATTAGTCAGGCCTCAGTTGGAGTACTGTGTCTAGTTTTGGGTGCCGCATTCCAAGAGGGACACGGAGAATCTGGAGAGGGTTCAGAGGAGAGCCACTTGCATGATTAGTGGTCTCCAGGAAAGACCCTATGAGGGGAGGTTGAGAGATCTGGATCTCTTCAGCCTTCATAAGAGATGGCTGAGGGGTGACCTTGTAGCCGCCTATAAGTTTATCAGGAGAGGACAGCAGGGAATTGCGGATGCGCTGTTTACCAGAGCACCCCAGGGTGTAACTAGGAATAATGGGTGCAAACTAGTGGAGAATAGAGTTAGGTTAGACATTAGGAAGAAATTTTTTACAGTAAGGGTGGCCAGTATCTGAAACAGGCTTCCAAGAGAGGTGGTACTATGACTTAACTTGGAGGTCTTCAAGAGTAGGCTTGACAGTCACCTGGCTGGGGTCATCTGACCTCGGTCCTCTTTCCGGCCAGGGGCACGGGGTCGGACACGATGATCTATTGTGGTCCCTTCCAACTCTAGAATCTATGAATCTATGAATCTACCTGTCGTCTCGGGTCCCAGGACACAGCTCACTGCTCCTTGGCTGTCTGCACTCCACACATTTCTCCTCTTCCTGCTCTCCTTCTTCCCTTCCTTCCATCCAGGGCCGCTATAGCCATATGGAGTATCTGCTCCTGAACCACAGCACCCAGGGCACTCTTCTCTTTTTTGCCAGCTCTTGCTGGCTCTCAGTAAATAACTTCCTTCTTTCCTCTTCTTTACAACATAACTCAGCTAAAATCCCCAAATTTCCTCTGTTCCACACAGAACTATTGCTCCCTCAACTTCTAGTGCTGAAAAATGTCTGAAACAAAAAATCACTAAACTAAGATCATGGAAGGAATCTCACCTCACATTGAAATTCCTACAGGAATAATATTTGGTGTTGCTTGCTTTGCTTCTTTGCAGTACAGTCCTCTGGAGATATAACAACACTCAGCTTAGGAGGCATGGCACCTACAACTTACTTTGGTTAGAAATAGAACAGAAAGGGGTGCCTAAAGGAGGGGATATGTTGAAGATCAAAAATTATTATGCCTTAAGAATCAAATCTGGGCCCTAGTGAAGTCTTACTTGCATTGGCTTCAGCAGGTTAAGAATCTGGCTCAAAAGAATTGCTTTGTTGGTTCTGTTTTCTTTCTGAATTACAAATATATGCCTTAGAGCTAAGAGCTGACAATTCTTTATCATTTATAATACCAATAGTAGGAGGATCTACAATGATTGCTGGTTAAGGGGTTGAAGGAAAGCTTACTGGCAATGGAAAAGCATGGGAAAGGAAATAAGGGACCATGGATGCATGCATCTTTCTTCGAAAGAAAGCAAGAAGTAGCGAAAATAAAACCAAGAGTGAATAACATTACCTTACTTTAATTAAATATGCAGAGGCCTAATTTTAAAAACTACTTAAAACTTTTTACTATTAATCTAACCACCTGTTTGTTGTAAAAAAATACATTGAAACTGACATGGAGTAGAACACATCATAGCTGTACTGGCAATTATATATTTTTCATATTTGTAAACACAAGTATTTTTAAAATGTTATTTCTTTAACACTGCTAAACTGTTTTAAGGACTAAATCTGTTAACCTATGGTTCAAATACATTTAATCTCTTTTGAATAGGAATATATGACCGACAAAGTAAGACAATTGACATAATCAATTGTGGAACTTCAAAACAGATTGTAACTAGCTTGTCAGCAAAAAAGCTTTAAAACAGTTGGCCAGAAAATGCTTTTACACAATTTTTTCTAATGTCTTCTCTCTTAAGTAATTAGCTAATAATAATCTAGTAATCCAATAGTAATTGACAACATAGAAATGCATAGTAATCATGTACTGAAAACTGACATAAGCAATATTACATCATCCAATACAGTCGTCTTCATACAACAGTTTCATTACCTGCAAGTTTCTTGGTAATGAACTAGCTATTAAAAGTTTTGTTTTGTTTTTTTTTAATTTCCATGGTTCTTGTGTGATAATTCTTCAATAAATTGTTCTGACTTCCTGCATAAATAAGTTTCATTATTCCTCATTATTAAAAGAAACAAACACATTCTCCTTCACTGAAAGGATGTCATATAATTAGATGACCTTCCTACATAAAATCATGAATGAAAAAGGGCCTGACAACTTGCAGGAAAATATTTAATCAGACATTAGGACATTAAATATAGTTAGTCAAGACATGAAACATTATTGTACTATCAAATGCTCTCAGAAACAGTCTTTTACAATACAAGAGATCAAAACAGACTTTAGTTTTACTACACCATTAGACAAGTCCCAGCTTTCCAACAATTTATCACTGATTTCTTCATTTGGTTGTTTTAAACATGCTTTTAAAACATACTTGATAACTAGTAAAAATTGTATACAATGCAAATGACATTTCAGATAAGTTTTATTGACTTAATGCTCTGGTAATAAAATTATAACAATCAGTATTATTTTGATTTACTGCAAATTTTACTTTCACCTTTAATGGACTTGCGTACAGCAGAATTAAATGTAATGCTGCTGCCACCTCAAGGTCACAAGTGAAAAGTGTGATGGTTCATTTTGGTCTACTTGTATATAATGAACAGCAGCAAGATTCAGTAACCTAAGCTTTGTTGTCACATAGTAGCTGTTCTAGGATATTATTTGTACTTTGTGATATGAATTTCACATGCATGCTTGCAATAGAAATGTATGTGTGCACACTCATAGACACACAAATGTGTGCCAGGCTTAAGAGAGACTGAATCACTGTAATAAAAATGTTAATATGCCTAAGCACATACACAGCTTCAGGAACATATACATATTCACCCAAAATTTGGGTTCTTTACCTTTTAGTCAGGAAATTTACACTGAAATCAACAAGAGTTTTACCTGAGCAAAGGCTGAGTGAAAACTAAATAAGGGCCTAAGGATCTCACCTACTGCTTTTCAAGCTGTTTCCTTCTGTAATGAAAATACATTGTTGGATGTATGGCATTGATTTTATAGACTGCTTATTAAAGAAGTAGTAAAAATGTTGAAAGGAATAGAGTCTTCAGCGTACATTAGGTTATGGGAAAGTTTGTAAGTTTTCTCATATTATGATTTGGGGTAAAGTAAAAGTATATTTTAATGAATAAAACGAAGGATTGCACAGTTGATTCAGTGCCATGATATGTCTTGGTTTTGTATGTGTTTATAGGTATAAATCTTGCAAATTTTTATTTTTAAAAGTTTTACAGGGGCATGACATTAGCATCAAACACAAGATTGTAACTCATCTACTATGTTGTTTAAGAACTAATGTAAAGAGGTGTTTGTAATCAATAATATAGTAAATATTAATGATAGGTCGTATTGAAAATGTATTCTTTTAATAAAAAGGAGATTTTTACTTTTAATTTTATCCTGCATATATACCTTTTCTCACATATTTTAGGAGAATATGTTCTATCTATTGTTGGGAGAGTTGTGTAAGACCATTCTGGTCACAATGACTGTTCAAGGATGGCAAGAATAGGGAACTAGCTGGATCCCTCAACTATACATTTCTAGATGTTTTAAATTTTAAATTTCTTTAAAACAGGAATGTCAAAGATCCAACCCATAGAGCCCTATTATTCATTTTGCAGTGCTGCCTTGTGCAGCACATACCGGCCCTGAACACCAAGAGGCTGTGTGTGGTACGCAAGGCTGGTCTGGGGGGCTTCAGCTCTTACCCATACCAGAAAGGCTGACTCCTTACTTTTCAAACTATTCTCCTTTGAGAAGACTGACAGTCTACCCAGAGTTAGTGGGTTATATGGTAGGAGCTCTGGAACTCCCTCACTGGGCCCACATGAAAAATGCCTGCTACCTTAATAAAGCTTGGCCTGCATCTCTTTCTTTGCCTTTGGTCACCTGCATGTCCAAGTCAAAGGCTGAGGACAGAGAGGATGAAGGAGTGAAGAATTATAAAATTCTCTAACAATTACTTAAATTAGGGATATCATTGGGAGTCTCAGCAGGTAGTAAGAGCAAAATATCAGAGCTACTCATTAAGGAACAGAAAGGATACATGAAACCCCAACCCAAATTCATATAACGACAAGCATATTGTCATTTTGTGACACATTTACATTCAGAAAAAAATTGCCAAAAAATTACCTATGGAAAATTCACTCAAGAATTACTGAAGCTAATAAATATGAAACATTCATGGCACTGACATACACTTACAAAAGAGCAAATTTAAGAAATGTAACAGTTAGTGGAACTCTGTGTTGATATAATTTTTTACTCCTACCCCACTTAATATGACTACTACATAAACTTAGGATCAATTAGGACTTATGCCACTTCCATCTCATACCAACTTACCTGCATGTAACTCCATAAACACTTCTATTTTTGTAATACCAATATTTTTTCCCAGCAGGCCTGCAAAGTCTATTTATCTGTGATGATTTAACTCATATGTTACAAATCCAGAGAAGTGTGTAAAGGAAAACAACGAGTTGAAGGATGTAAGAAGATAAAAGTTAAACACCAATCCCATTTTCATATAGGTAAGTTACACTTTCCTTTACTTCCTCAGCATGTAAGTTACACCAATTTATATTCACTTTGCACTTCGGTGAGCAAGAGAAAGTCAGTCAAAAGGAGTCTAATTAAATGTACAACTGAGTTGTTTCTCTTTTCTATTAAGGTGAAGCTGCACCTTAAAACAGGCAGAGATGGCCAGTGGAGAATTGCCCCTCTGCAGCTGCTATTGTGATTTGGTAGCACTGTTTTGCACTTGATGTGCCACATTTCAGTGCAGCTATGTGATTTATACCAGATAAATATCTGGTCTACCGTACACAGGAATAAATCACTAAATAGGTCAGGGATGGGCAAAATGCAGCCTGCAGGCTGTATTCAGCCCACCAGATGATTGGATCTGGCCCACAGGCAGGCACCCACCAATTGATTGGAGCTGGCCCATGGCTGCCCCTGCGGCATTTCACATAAGGCCAAACTCCACTTGCTCCCACCCAGGGCAGCCTATACCATGCTCCTGCCCACACCTGCCCAACACCCACCAGACAACACTGCCCCAGCCCCAGCCCTAGCCCTGGCCCCAGCCAGCATGCACAGCTTCCTGGAAGGGTTGCCCCCAGCGTGGCTGCAGCCACTTAGGTACTGCTTGGCTCCCCTTACTGCCAGTGGCTCCTCCTCCTCTTCCTGCCCCTGCTGCACCACTCCAGGCAGGGGAGAAGCTGCAGCTAAGTGGTTCCTGCCATAGTGCACAGGTCTCTAGCTCCAGCTCCAGTTTCCAGCCAGCTTTCACCCATTCTGCCCACCTAGGGCAATGAGCAGCCACCTGCAGGCAGCCGAGTGGGTGCAAGGTGGCTGAAAGCTGGAGCTGGAGCTCCTGGGCAGGAGCTACTAGGCTGCAGCTTTCCCCATCAGCACTGCAGGGAAGGAGGAGGAGACACTAGAGGTTGGGCAAGCCAAGCAGTACCTGGGCAGCTGCAGCCACACTGAGAGCTTCCCTGCCAGGAAGCTGTGCATGCTGGCTGAAGCTGGGGTCATCAGGCATGGGTGGAAGCACAGCGCATGCTGCCTTGGGTAGGAGCAGGAGGGGCTTGGCCTCATGTGGAGCACCACAGAGGCAGCCAAGGGCCAGATGGGAGGGGTGGAACGCACCTGCACCACCCAGGAGAGCTCTGCTGCATATGTTCCCTGTCCCCCCTCCTTCTCCTCACCTTAAGCTGGCTCACAGGACCTAGTACATGGATAGACCCCTCAGACAAGCATGCACTCCCACCCCCCACAAACACCCCATCCCCTCACACACACAATATACAAGAGTAAGGCTCTTTTTTCAGCTATTATGCAATCACCTCTATCTACACTACTCAAAAAAAATCAGGAGAAAAATTATTTTTTGAAATAAAATAAAAATATGTTAAAGTAGATGCTTGAGTTTTAGCATAGCATTTGTTTTTAATCTGTAAGTTGTGAAAAAGATAGCTTCTAAAAGATTTTATGTGTGTGGCCCTCAACAGCTCACCAAAACTCGTTAAGTAGCCCTTCAGCCAAAATAATTGCATACCCCTGAAATAGGCACTACTAACTAATTACTGCATATGTGCTACCATTAGTGAAAATTCACCAACTTTGGCATAGCACTTGAAAGATTTACAAGAAATCTTCCTGCAGATAGCTAAGTCTGAACTTGTCTCTACATGGAAAAATGCCAATTCTGCAGAAAAGATCCCAATTCCTAGGCTATAGACTCTTGCTATCTGGAATGGATCCAGAGCTAAATAAGGTCAATGTCACAATCAACTTGCGTTCAAGTTAGCAACACAGGTACGGCAATCAGGTTGATAGGTTATTTTTGGAGATTTATTTATATATATATACATAAATGCTTGAAAATGGAGTCCATTAATTGCAATCATTAGAGAAGACATTATGTTCATTTAGAAAAATTAAATGCCAGAACGCCCTTGCAATGTTGAAATCCTATTTTTTTCTTAGGCTGTATATTAACATTGTGTTATTTTCAACTTTCATTCTCACTACACGTACATTCACTGCATATATATCACTGCACGTATATGTCATTTAGGACAAGCACTGATTAAAATGCTTACAAATCAAATCCTGAAGTACTTAATCAGCTTTAACTTAACCCTTACTTATGTCGCCAAACTGCAAAGTCAGTGCACAAGCATTATACTAGTAAATGGGAATTAAAAAAGCATGCCAAGATTTAACCCAATAACAGAAGAGAGTGAAAGGTACACTAGCTGTGACTTCAGAGAAACAATGAAGCTCTTTTTTTTCAAGAATGAATTCTGCAACTGTCTGACCTACAGAGAGAAAGTCACACTTAAACACATACAAGAAGTAACCTTTGAAAGCTAATGTCCTGCTCTGAACTAGGGCAGGCCCACTGCAGTAGAATATGTGATAGTCTCCCCTGGCATTTGCAATGAAGAATCTATCATGTAGTCCCAGAATATTTTACTAACGTATGTAACGTGAAGTTGAACTTTTTGGCTATGTACAGGTGTTCAAGAAGCCCAAGGCAGAAGCACTCTAACTCTAGAGCTTTACTCTAAGTGCCCAAGATTATGTTGGAAGCAAGCAGACAACATGTTAGCTCTTGTGGGGGAGGAGTTCAGAGCTTACCTGCACAGCCCAAGTCCAGCAGGAAGCAGGGCTCTCGTACATCTCCCAATATGCCCCACAGGCTCCCTGTGCCGCCAAAGACTCTCAAATGGACCTTAATAGCCTAGCCACCCCGTGATTGGCTGGCAGGAACATCACAACCGCCCACCTGGACCTGATGCAACAATGGTTCATCATGGCATGCGCCCTCATAGCCACAAGCCAGCAGCTGGCCACCCCACACATGCCCATCCACCATGCCCTGTGCCCTCCAAGTGTGTGTGTGTGTGTGTGTGTGTGTGTGTGTGTGTGTGTGTTAGGGTGACCATCTTTTTAAAATGTAAAGGTGGGACACATGCCCATCTGCCCCTGCTCCATGTCCCCTCCTCCCTGACTCCAAGCAGACAGGGACACCTCGTTATAGTGGTGTGGGGCTCCTAAGGGAATGGCAACAGGGCAGGGAGCCCCTAGCCCTTGCCTGCATCTGCCCCACCCCGTGCACAAATTTGGGGGGGGCATGTCCCCGTCATTCTCCCCCAGGAGTGCATGCAGCTGCAGGGAGCCACCTCCCCCATGCCCCACACCCCCTGCATGAGTCTCCATTGGTTCTGTCCCACTCCACATATTGCCATGGCTGGACAGCACCCCCAGTCCCTGCCCAACTCCCTCCTTCACTGTGAGGGCCTTGATCTGCTTCCTCTCCTGCGCCCCTATGCCCTCTCCCCCCATAGACTTACATGCAGAGAGCTGCTCTGCAAGCTTCCTGGCTGTGTTCCTGACCACATGCATGTGTCTGGGCATGCACATGCCAACCCCTGCATCCCACTCCTAGCAGCCCCTTGCAGGCTAGAACACTGCCAGCCTGTGAGGGGAAACCATCCATTTCCTGTAGATCCTTGAACAACACTGTGAATCTGGGACAAATGCTGTTTCAGAGTCATGCAGCTTGGGAATGGGACTTGAGGTTCCCATTCCAGGACTGTCCTGCCCAGTTAGGACTAGGTGGTCACCCTTGTGTGTGTGTGTATGTGTCCCAGATGCTTGTATTGATGCCAAAGCCACTAGCATCACCTGGTCCTGCACAGTGCCAGGCTCTTTGGACCCATGAAGCCATGGCCAAGTAACTCCTCACCCACATGGACTGGGAGCCTTCCCTGATTGAATAGGACTGAAGGGTGTTGAGTGCACCAGATTGAATAGGACCGGAGGGTGTTGAGTGCCCCAACCCTGGCACCACAACATGGATCTCTAGGGCTGCATCCACACATTCAGGCACATGCAGTTTGTGGCACCACAAACTGCACACATTGCACATTAAACTCTGTGCAATTTCCTGGTAGCAGAAAAAAAAACTCTGGGGAAAAAAATGGTACAAAGCATGCCAAAATAGCATACACTGAGACAAATACAGAGATGAGGGAGCAGACAGCCCAGGGCAGCCTGGTCCGCCTTATCCATGTGCAGTGGAGACCCCACACTGAGACATACTGTACTGTGGCTTGCTGGGGCACAATGTGCCTTGAGACGGGGGAGCAGGGAGCCCTTGGCTGGCTGCTCCTGTCTCTGCATGCTTCAGCATGGGGGCTCCACTAAAGAGCCCAGACACTGAAGCATGTGAAGATGGGGGAGCAGGCAGCCCAGGGTTGCGTTTCCCTGTCTCCAAGTACCTCTCCCCAACTGGCTGGGGCACAGGGTGCCTTAGCACAGAGGGTGCCTGCCAACTCGTTTTGCACTGAGGCACCCTGTGCCCCAGCCAGAACCCCACCCCACCGCTCCCCACAGCATGTAGAGCCCAATCAGAGCAGCACACTGAGATCTGGGAGGAGCTGGGCACGGGCAGTTTGCCCACAGCAGAACAATGTGTCAACAAAGTGCACATGAAAGGGCATGCGCTGTGGCACAAAGTAGCAGCACAAGTGTGCACCACTACACTGCAAGCACACATCCCTGCTTGTCTGGACATGGCCTAGGACATTAAACCACATGACATAAGAAGACAGGCCCTAACTACTCCCCTGGTGCCAGGTTTCTGGGTCCATGCAGACCAGGTACTATGGCCTTGTATATTGTGCTAAATTTTGGTAGGGGGTGGGACAAATGAAAACTGAATGATCTTTCTGAGTAATCCAGTCTGAAATCTATTCCTACCGCATTTATACCAACACCAAATGAGTCCCCCATTGGGCAAGACATTGACAAAGAAGCACAGGTCAAGCTGAACAGACTGACATCTGGATACAGATGCTTCAAAACAACTTGGACAGCCCCCTGTGTGAATGCAGCGTTCATTAAACATTACAGCACGCAAGTGAAAGCTGCAGTCTTTACAAATGCCTAGACAGGGTTGATGGAATCTGCACACAGAGCAATTATACCAGATAATGGTTCATAGCTGGACGGAAGCAATCAGGAGCAGGAGAGGAAGTTAGAAATAGGGGCTTTGCTGCCTTGGGTCACTGAGAGCCCAGGGGCAGGCCCGGCCTGGTATTCAGGCAGAGGGGACGAGTTCTGGCCTAGGCAAGACTGCTGTCCCGCAAGGAGGTGAGCAGGTGCCACAATGCTCCATGGGATGTTGGTGGAATGTGACCTACTGTGATCTGGTACAGATGCTCATTGTGGCATTCTAACCTCCAGCACTGAAATCTGATACCACACCTATCCAGAGTAATCTTAGAGCAGGATTTGCCATTTTTACAGTGCTCTGTGTGTCCTGACCATCTGTTCAGTTATGACTGTAGAGTGCTTTCTGCACACTTACCACACAATAACTTCTGTACGTGGCTTTTGATCCTGGGGTACAGGGTTATCAAGACCAAACACCTGCAAGCACCTATTGGGAATCCTGAGACAGGCTCAAGTCTCATATATTGACACTTTTTGACCAGCACCTTATTTCTTGTAGCAGGTATTTTGTGTACCGGATACAAGATGATTAAATGAAACAACCCAGTGTACCATAATTTTTATTTGACTGCAATTCTACAAGGAACTGTATTAGCTTACCACAGTGGCCAAACTGAGAGAAACACCAGGACTGCCAGAATTTGTCCGCCTTATGTGCACAATAGATACCAGTTAAATCATGCCCAGATCACTGCAGCTATCAGAATATAGGAGTGCAAAAGATATTCCAGGAATTCCTCCTGCATCAGAAATTAGTGTATTTTAGTCTGTAGTGACAGAGAAAAATGCCCTGTTAGTGCAACTGTACAAAGAACAAGCAACCAAATTAATAACAGGAATAATGGAGACACAGAGAGCTCCAGGATTTCTCTCTCTTTTTAGGGGATCCCCTTTTTGCTTTTAAAGTACTAAAATACATAACAAATAAGCCGGTCTGAGATCCTAGACTTAACATGGCTTATCATTCACAAATGAATTCCCCTGAATGGGTAAAACACAGGCTGAAGCCAGCCATTAAAACACGTGTCAGTGGCAAACATAACAACTGGGATCAGTAAGCAGCAGATATAACATTCCTTTTATACACAACTAATTTCTCCTGAGAATGTTAAGGACACGTCTGAATTTGTGCTAAATGTAAGAAGACAGGCAGTGGTAATTTTAAGATTGCTGTATTATTCTTATGTCCATATGGGTCCTATTGTTTTATTAGTGCTACTAATTGGCCCAATTCTCCACCCCTTTGATGGGAGTTCTTACATTAATAAGTACCATTCAAAGAAAGAGCTTGAAATCTGGGACAACTGTGTGTAGCTATGCAAACTAATATAAAGATAAAGGGATTATTGATATTCAATATGCTTCTTCATGGGGTGAATCCTCAGGCAGTACCCTGTGCCATCTTCCTTCTGAAAGGAAAGAGCAGAGTCCACAGACCCTTAGAGTCCATGGTTTCTTTGACATTCTGTAGAGCGACACTCAAATCTCAGGTTCTCTAGACCTCCAAGAGCCCATTTAAAATTGTAATACTTAGGCCTGGTCTAGACTGAAAGCATCTGATGGTACAACAATCTTCACATGTAATTATTTAGGAGGGGGTTTTTTATACCAGAAAAAAACCTTAGTGTAGATGCAGTAATCTTCTCCCAACATACTTTATTTCAATTGAGGAATTAGTATAAGACCTACTGGCAAAAGCACACATTTGCTAGTATTAACTGCATCCCTCCTAAAAATATTGCAGATATAGCTACATTGGCAAACCTTTTTATTTTCTTTCTTCTTTATCAATGAAGCTTTAGTAACTGACCTAGAAGCACCTTTATCATTTTCTTTCTTCAAATCCCACAGTATTCTTGGTGTTACTTACCCTGGTTTCCCTTTTCCTGTTTCCAGTGAGACAGTGATTAAGGAAGGTAGCTCAAGCTATTTGGTTTCCAACTTTTAGGCTACATACAGACATTACATTTAAAGTGGTATAAGTCATCAGAAACCAATCTAACCTGTAACAGAACAGTTCAGTACACATAGACCGGTTTAAAAATGGGGGAACCCTGTCTAAGATAGATCTGGATGGATGTAGACTTAATCAGTTCAGGTTAGAGCAGTATATCAAACTTCTGTAGTGGATCCCATAGTGAATCAATTCATTCCAGGTGCCCCTTGCAGGGTGGTGTGCTAACCTTGGCTTGTGTTGAACTGCTCTGGGTGAATGCCTGACCTGCCCAGCCCAGCCCCTGAGCTGTCATAAGCAGGAGGCAGAAAAGTCTCTGTCTCCTGCCTGTACAGCTGGATGAGGAGGAGCATGAACAATATGTGCCCCCCAGAGGCTGGAGGGGCACAGAAACCGCCCACAGGTGGTGGCAGCAATGGCACCAGTGGGGGCATGGCGGTGGCAAGTGGGATGCTCCCACAGGTAGCCACAGCAGTGTCAGCAGCGGGGGGGGGGAAGGGTGGCAAGCGCTGACCGATGGTTGGCAACCACCCGCAGATCATGCCCGCAGTGTCAGCAGCAGCCAGTGGTGATCGGTGACCACCTGCAGATGCTGCCAGCAGTAACAACCCACAGGTGCCACTGTCAGCATCAGCAGTGCTTCTTTCAGGGGGTGCACATGCACCTGCATGCACCCCCTATGCATTGCCAATGAGGGGGGAGGAAGGAGCCCCCCAACCACACAGCCCCAGCCCCAAGCCAGCACAGTAGTGGAGGGGCTCCATCTCCCCAATCCTCCAACTTCATGTGGCCCTCCTGACAGCTGCAGACAGGAGCTGTGGCTCAGAGCTGCATGGCTGTCTGTGGTGCCAGAAACTGGGGGTGGGGAGAGTGGGAGCGCAGCCCCTGCCATGTGCAGCCCTCCAGCTGGCTGGCTCAGGTCTGGAAGATGCTGGGCAGAATCCACGTGGCAAAGGGCTCTGCTCTCCCCCTACCCCCAATTCCTGGTACAGCAGACAGGTACACAGCTCCTGCCTGTAGCGGTCAGGAGGGTCAGGTGGGGGGGGTGTCAGCACACCCAGGGGGACCCACACAGCAAGGGGGTCCACTCCCTCCTCACCCAACCTGCCTGACAGCTGCAGAGCTCCAAGTCATGGCTCCTGGCTGTGGCTGTCCACCAGGCCGGGAAACAGGAATTAGAGGGGCATGGAGCCCCCACCCCGCGTCCCTCCCCCTCCCCACTCTGCTGGCTAATCAGGGGTGGCCGGCTGCTTGGCTGGACTCAGAATGTCTCCAGTACCCTGCTGGGACACATGTGAGAGTGCCCCCAGCCTGCTGGCCTTGACTTTTCTCCATCCTGATAGATTTTCTTTGTTTTTCCAGCTTTACAATGAATTCCATTTCTCAAGTTCTCTCTTTCTCATGGCTGGAAACTCAGTCATGTCCTCTCTGCCTTTAAGATCAGTAGTGAAATGCTAAAATATTAAGGATAAAGATTGGGACAACAATTGAGCCCTTCCCTACTTCTTTCTCAAAGGCTTTATTAGGCTCTTTCTTTCTAATCCCACTAGAAAGCCAGTAATTTAAAGACATTATTGTATATTAAAATTGAACAGCATGAGGGGAATTTGGCAAAGTACATGATATTCTCACAAGCTTGAGATGGAGTTATAAATGGAAAATGGGAAATTAAAAGGAAAAAAGACATTAAATTTATGTAAAAAGAAGAAATAGTCAAATACTCTGGGACACAAGGAAAGAAAACAGAGAATACTAGCATCAAAACACATTCCCAAAAGTTGGTTTTAAAATTACAGTTGCATGATTTGTGAAAACACATTTTTGTGTGCCAACGATTATTTGCACACAGTTTAGGGGTTAGCTTGAATCACAAAGATTAAATCTGGATATGAAGTCAAACTAAACTTTCCTAAAGTTAAGAGTGCTTGAATTTCGGGATCAGGTCCATCCTCATAAAAAACAAACGTAAGATTTGTACACATAAACAACTGTGTCCATAAAAAGAGTACTTTGGATATCATTTTAGAAACCAAATTAGATCACAGGAAAATATGGCCATTTGGGTTCATAAAACCTTGTGCATATTTACCCTGTTTTGAGACTAACACAGCCAGCTCTCTCTCACTGTTTGAAATAGGGTACCATAAGAAGGATCATCAAAATAGGTAAAAAAAAATTATAGGGGAAAAGAGCCTACAATTTAATATGTTCCGAATAATACAGTGTATAGGGAACCAGGGATGTTCATTGTTTTGCAATTTTAGAAACAGCAGCATCATTAAATGCCAAAATAAGGGGAAATAAAACAGAAAAAAAAGAAGCTGCCAAAATGCTATTGTTATTCTCTTGATTATTACATTATATCTCAGACACAAATTTTTAGCAGATCATTTAATATGTTGCCTAAACCTGAATTAGTATCCCCTTTATCCAAAAATAGAAAGTATGCATCAAAGATTAAATCAATAGAAAACAGCCCCTAGATGTCATTGTTGTAGCTGAAATGTTCAGAACTATAGAAAAGCTAAATATTAAACAGTGACTGTATAAAGCAAAGCAGACCTAAGTAGTATCAATTCCATTCAATTTTAATCATTAAATTCCCTAGTTCAAAGGCCCCTGGTGCTGTAAGATAAAGATAACTAATTTACAACGCTGGCCTGACCTGAGGTGTATGTAGTCCACTATCCTGGTTCTGATAATGGGCAATATCAGTTGCCTCAGAGAAGGTTGTAAAATCAAATTCATACTGGAAAGCCATGGAACAATCAATTCAGGGAGGAAGAGTTTTCCCAACCCCTGCCAGTTAGTGTTTGTCTTAATGCCTAAAACATTCGGGTTATGCATCTTCATCATATTTTTAAATTCCATCTAATGTAGCTATAGATGTTCTCGTTATCCATATACAAGATTAATCCTTTTTAAAATCCTACTAAGCCCTTGGCTTCAAGGATATCTTGTAGCAACAAGTTCTAAAGGTTAATTATGTGTTGTGTAAAAAAAGCACTTACTTTTATCGGTTTTAAATATGTGCCTTTTCAATTGCATTGAATATTAATTGTTATAATACTATGAGAAAAGATAATTAAGAACTCCCAATTTATTCCTTTATCACATTTATTATTTTGTAAACCTCTATCACACACCACCTTATTCATCTCCTGTTCAAATGAAACAAACCAGCCTTAATTCCCTCTTCATACTGGAGTTTCTCTGTCTTTAATCATTTTTGTTGCCTCTCTCAGAAACTCTTGATTTCTGCCATATTTTTTTAAATAGGGTGCCAAGAACTGAACGCAGAAAACAAGTGAATGTGCATTACTGTTTTATTCAATGGCACTGTGCTATATTCAGTATTATTTGTAATCCATTCTTTATACATTCTGACATCACATGGCATCTTCCAGGCTGCAAGGTTGTATTTAGATTAGAAAATGCTGGCATGTCCACAATCCCTGTTTCTGCCGCAATAAACAAAGATCCTCAAGACGGTAGCCCAGTCAGCCTGCTTGAGCCAGGTTCCTTCAATGGATAAAGCTTCTAAAGTACCTGTAAAGATCCTGGTAGAGCAAATCCATCACTGAGAAGTCGCTTATCACAAAACCTAGACCACTCTCAGTTGTGCAACAAGGTCTGAAGCTTGATTAAAATAGATTAGAAATATATCTAGATACTGTTATGAGTGTTCAGTAACCAATTTCCTTGGCATTTTCACAACAGAATTAAAGAAATATTTAAGATAGGACATTTATCCTTACTTTAAACTAACTACCCGGTGCCAGAAAAGATATGATTTTCCTTTCTGACATTTCTGCCATACTTTGATCCATGGGGCAGCCTCTGTGAACCCAACTTAAGTTAGAGCACATCCATGTACTCTTATTTACTGAGATATTTCACTTCAGTATTGAGAATAACAATGGTGTGCATTTAATTTACAATTTGTAGGACCCCATTTATATGATACATTGTAATAAAGTGCATGTTATAAAATGTTTGGAGTGGTTCTGGAATAATCAGGATTCAAAGTGCAGAAAATTCATGGGCTAAATTAAATTTATTATCGACAGCCATATAACTTACGGCTTCTCTATTCATTAATAAAATTGAACTTTATGCCATTAATCCTAATGACTGAAAACTGTTTTGAACCAGAGGTCACAAAGAACTAAAAAACCTTACAGGCAAATTATTGCACAGGAGTTTCTCTTGTTCAAAAGTTTATACCAAAAAAAAAATCACTTTATTTAAACTTGATTTGTAGTTAATTAAAGCTAGCATCCTTGCTGAAATATCACCTCTAATTTCCAGATAATGCATTACTTTAATTTGTAAACTGAACTTATGCTTAACATCTCTCTTATATCAGTCCATCTCTCTTATACTTTGCATGTATTTAAAGTAATTACCAAAATTTACTCACACTCTTAGTTCTTTTTGCTGAAACCAAAAAGTGCCTGGTCTCTACCATGCTGGGTTATTATCCATATTTTATGATTGCAAGACTGCCTACAGCTTAAAAACAATCAGAACAAAATCATGAGAAGTAGAAGCATAAAATTAAAATCTCTCCCACTCATGGTAAAACTGTAAATGCATTAAAGAGTGAAATCATGATACTTCCAATGCAACTGAATATACCTGAGACTTAATTGCCATAAAGAATAACACAGCATGGGGAGACTGTTATCTAGCTACTACAAAGTTTACATCCAGACGCATCATATCAGATGCTACTTCATACTGACTAGATAAAGGAGTAAAAGAGTTTTATACTTACTGAAAGAGTCAATCCCACAATATGACTGGTTAATGAAATTATGACAAATAATTACAGGTAGAAAAAAAAAATTATATGGCCAGTGAAAGTTGCTTACAGCAAGCTAAGTGAGGGTGCCAAACATTGGATGAACTATAGTTTCAGGCAGTCTTAGAAGGACATCAGCAGCAGAAAAAACACATTTTTATCTAAAAAGTATGTACCTAATATGGCGGGGAGCAGGTGGCTACTGCAGCTTTCAGTGCCTTCCTATAATTTTCATAAGCCATATTTTCTGGCCTCCAGACTGGAACCACTGATATCACTTGCTATGCCCATCACCTTTCTACTGTGCACAACAGCACTGAAGTGGAATAAATGGCATTGGTGAGATCATCTTCCCAGCATATCCCAGTCAGCCAACTGCAGACAACAAGTTCTGGTGGACCTATAGTACAAAACCAGTAAGACCTGATTTTGGACCAGGACCATATCAGTACAGTGCTACAAATCACAGGGTCAAGAAGGTATAGAACCTCATGCAATTAACCACAGTATCCAATGTGGATGCAGTCAAGAGTGTACTCCACACCCAAGGGCTGGTCACTACAGTTAACTCTACAGTGAAAGAAACTGTCACATAACACTAGATCATTATAATGTCTTCAGTAGCCATGCCTACAGAGACATTGCAGAGTCCTATATTACATTCTCAACAATATTCATGTTAAGTAAAAGAAACTGGAGTTCTGGACAAGACTATTTCATTTTAGCATTGACTATGTGCTAATATTACTGTGACTCAAGTGCGCTCTTTTTCTGGATAATAAGGAACAGATAGATTCATTTTTAATTCATTCAGTCTGTGACATTGGGAGTATCATGGAAACTTGGTAGCTTTCTGTGATCCTGCTCTAGAAGTTGCATGTCTGGGGTAAGAAGCATCTCAAATGGGCATTGCAAGGTAGGCAAGACTAGAGCTGGACTTTGTACAATGATATAACAACAATCAGCCATTTTGGTTTTCTTTTTGAACTGTTACTACCATACTTACTGATTTATTCCTAATAATAAAAGCAACTGACGTCCCAGTCACGTGAGTTTGTACACTCAAGCCTACCACATGAAGTTAAAACGTTGGCTACGATGACAACTCTGAAGGCAGTTTACAGCCATGTGAAAGTTATGCAGAAGTCATAAGCACACCCTGAGGAAAATCAGGAGAAAACACCAACTTTCTGGATCACACCTATATCCCAATGCCTGCAATAACCCACTACCACTTGCTGGTTGCCATCTCACGTCATCAAATACTTCTGGTTTCACTTAATGCTTGTTTCACTTAAAGGCTTGGTTTTTCAGGAACCAATTAAGAGCGCTAAGCAGGGGTTGCCTGTACCTGATTTCACTTAGCACTCAGCAAGTTTCAGTATAACGCTCACAGTCACTTGCAGTTGCAAGTCAAATGACACAAGATCATCTGCAGTCGCCATCTCGGGTCATCAGATACTTTTGGTTTCACTTACTGCTCAGTTGCCATTGATAGTGACTTGCCGTAAAAACACTTGCAGTCACCATCTTGGTTTCACTTACTGCTCCTTTCACTGAACGCTCAGTTTTTCAGGAACCAACGAAGAGCATTAAGCTGGGGTTGCCTGTATTTCAGTTGGTCAAATAAAAGATATGCCATTTACCCAAAGAACCTCGTCACCTTTATTGTCTCCCACAAAGGGCTCAAGCTGCCTCTCAGAAAATGCACCCGTGGGCATGAGTGACTGGACAGTCAGTGACTAGGGGGAGTCCCCCTGCTCCCAATCCTGCAGGCTGGGGGGGTGCATGTCTCATCCTGCTGACCGGGGAGGGGGTCCCTGGGGCAACTGATTCTGCTGATCCTGCCGACCCACAACTGGCAGCAGCGTTGGCACTTCCAGGTTGGGGGCACCGGCTGCAGAGGGACTGCTCCCCGGTCGGCGCTTTCAGGGGGGGCACCAGCGCTCCCGGCTGCCGGGAACACTGGCTGACAGAGGGTGCACCAGCGCTCTCACGGGGTGCACGTGCACCCCCTACACATCGCCACTGCCCATGGGACATTTCAGCTGCAGGAAGGGGACATGCCCCTGCCTTCCTGGGCTCAGCACCTCGGTGGGTTTGCTCGGGAACCAGAAAGGTGAGAACCGTGTTATGCCAGCAAGCACACCACAGACTCCCGGAGCATCTCTGAAGAAGCCGCCAACCTCTGCCGCCAGGCAGTCCGGAAGGGGAGGGGGCGGGGCTCCACGGTCTCCATGGTGACGGGCAAGAGGAGCGGGGCTCTCACACTCGCCAGTCACCTGATCCCTGCCGATGTCACGTGACCCGGTCCCATCGCCGCCATCTTGAAGCGGCGACCCGAAAAGAAAAAAAAAAAAAAAAAAAAAAAGGAAAAGAAAAAAGAAAAAAATCGGGAGCGAGGAGGAAGAGGAAGAAGCGCAAGCCCAAGCCCCGCGGGAGGAGGAGGCGGCCCGCAGGTACCACCGCCCGGCGTGCGATGCGTGCCCCCGCCCCGGGGCCGCGGCTCCTCTGGGAGGCGGCTTGGGGCCGCCGCCGCCGCCTGTTGCTCGGGCGGAAACAGCC
>NW_017728998.1:22636048-22650953 GCF_001723915.1 Gavialis gangeticus | reverse complement strand
GCCGCAGGTTGCCGCGGGGCTGGAGGCGCGGGCGGGTTTTGCGGGCAGTGCTGCGTGTGGAGCGGGACGGAGACAGCCCGCGTCGGAGTCGCTGCACGTGTTGAGGCACTGCCTTGCCACCGGGCCGGCTGCATGGGCCTTTCGACCGGGCCATGCGTGGTTTTGCACGTGTGACCGGGCTGAGCGTATCGCCCGCTTGACGGGGAATGGCCTGGTCGCTGCTCTGCACGTGGGGCGGCCCGTCTGCATGGCGCGATTCACCCGGTCACTTTTTTGGGCGTGTGGCCGGTCTTACTCGGCACGCGGGGCCAGTCTGAATATATGGCACAGTTCACTAGTGAATTAGGGAAGATCTGTCTTGGGTAGCAACAGCCTCGCGTTCGGCTTGTCGCTCAGCGTCAGCAGCACCCGCCATCCTGAGAATGACAGGTAGCGATATTTTACTGTAAATGGAAAAAAGAGATGGGGGGGGAGAGGAAATCTTGTCTCTTTCTATTAATATACGTCCCGCCTTTGACTGCGTGGCCATGCGAATACTCAACACTACCTTCCCCCCACGCATGTAGTCTGTTTAGGGCCTTCTGTCCCCTTAGTTCCCATCCTGCCTTCACAGAAGAACAGAAAAATACATTTTTTTTCTTTTAAAGTGAAACCACAAAAAATAGAACATTTAAAAGTTGTTTCAAGCACTCCTGGGTTTTTTTAGCTCACTTTGATGTTGACTGTTTCAAGTTGCCATCATCTGAGAGTATTTTTGAGTTCTGAAAATTGATCTTGGCTTATGCAAAGACTGTACTAGTATTTGCTGCACCTGTTGAGGGCTACCTGACATGGATCTAAGCACAAAAGGGAGGGGGGGAGTCTGTTACAATTGCTTCTTCAGACGATAAATATCTAAAACACACACATTAGGTTTTAAAGAATGGCAAGCAGACCGTTTTATTAACTTTCTTGTCCTCGTGTCCCCCAGTTACCCGCACATGTAAGCGAAGGCACTTGTAATTGGAGCCTTTTCCATGGTTTGCAAACATAATGTGAAAAGGGTGTACTTTGTAGTTGGGGATTGTACACAGTAGTTATAGTTAGCTCTTCAAGAAAACTAAATCCACTGTGCACCCAAGTGAGTTATCCAAAGAAATGCAAATACAAAATGTAAATCAAAGTATATTTACCCTTTTGTGGTGGAATACTTGAAATACTTGGATTTTTTTCAGTTTGACACTGGTTTTCTGTAGTGTGGGTATCAAACATCTGAGCCACTCTGCTGGTGCAGCTAGCACGTAGGGAATTAAGTGTTCTCCCTGCAGTACCTGCTGTCAGATTTCTGGTCTGCAATTGCCATTCGGAGCTGTTGGAGGAGGGAAGGTGAGTGGGGGTACGTAGTGGCATTAACCCCTGTATGCTGGCCACATCAACACAGTGGCTTTAGCAGCTGCAGCAAGAAGCCAGATCTGGAAGTGAGACATCTAACCCATAAGAAACCTGACAGTCCAAATCCAGCCTGCCAGCTCGTTAGTTTGACACTCCTGATGTACATATACATTTTCTGATTTCTTTTTCAATACTTCAGAGATGCCAAACTTGATCTGCATAATCTGGCTGGGGCGGGGGGTGTATGTCTGTCCTATGAAAAAGCTTTTTTCTAACACTGCTGTATATTCAGTCTGTATTTCCTGACAGTCTTGATACTTGTGACATGCTGGGTAGATGCTAATAGTCAGTTCACACAGCTGACTGAAGACACAAGGTCTTTTTTTCCCCAATTACCCTAGAATCTGGGTTTTTGAAAACTTGTGCATTAAATTAGGGTAAACATCTACAAGTGATTTCAGTACTTATACGTTTTTCAAATTTTGTGAAAAATCACAATGTAGAAAAGTCAGTCTGTTCAAATAATTTGGATTTTAATGTACATATTTATACCACAGCCAGGCAGAAATGCTTCATGTGAGCATATAGCAAGTAAATAACATTAATATTGAAAATTTCTGTATCTTGCTTATATTTCATACATTGTGTTGCTATATTTGCATACCTGAAATGGTTCAAATTAGCAATATGGTCTATTAGGAAATAAAAAAATAAATTTTCATAGAATTCATTATTTTTTTTAGAAATGTTACTATATTTAAATAGATGTCTTGAAGACAAATATAATCTTGTTTTGGAAGTTTTGCTTTCATGTATTTGCAGAAAATTAGAAGGATTTTAATCTTCTTGTTCCCCTGAATCTTTTAACTTCAGTATTTTTCCAATAGTTAGCATAATGTTGCAATTTAAAGGAACTAATTAGATTCCAGTATAAACTCAGCACAAAACTGGAGGACAAGTAAAGATAATTTAGGTGGCTCATCTTTTCTCTCAGGACTGGTATGAATTATAAGGTCTGTATTTGAAATACTCAGAGAAAAATGTATAGATGTTGTAAATGGAATAAGCTTATGGAGTGCCTGCCTAGGTATTGTAATAGTATCCATTTCAGGTCTACCTGTGGTATATCTCCAGTTTTTCTTTAGCTGGTCATTGATTACTATGTTAAACTGTATATAAATAAATGACATCTGATTTTATGACTTGATTTAGAGAATTATCTTAAACAAAAGTGCATAAAACACAAAGACCTTTATTCTGCATATGTTTATGCTGGACTTATGCTGGCTATCAAAGCAAAATCAGTTAGAAAAACTTCAATTTTAAGTTCCATTTCTTATTCAGTTTAACCAATTTTTTTCTTCTGTACTTTAATAGATTTTCTTCTGTACTAGAGGGAGAGTAAGAAGGAACCAAGTGTATTAATAGATTTCAAGATATAGAATAGAGAGAACTTAACATGTGCCATAAATAAGTCTTCACAAATAGTTTCTTTTTAAATATAGAAGCATTGCCACAAACTGAATACTTATTGGCACAAACATCTGCATACTGGTTGAAGTCAGTACAGAGTATTGTATGTATTTTCATTTTTGATAGATCAAATGCATGCTCAGAAACAAAAAGGTAAAGAATACTTAACCATCCACCTGGGAACGTGGGGGGATGGGGAAGGAAATTGTGCTGTAACTTTTTTCAGTAAATTCCTCGTAATGAGGGAGAAGAGCATATATAAATAAAACGTAGCATGGGTTATAATAAAAGAAAAGTAATTATTCCAGGTGTTTGACAAAAACTTTTTGTAAAGTAATCAATATTAAGGTTGACTTGATTTCTCTTTTAATATATTCCAGTGATCTACAGCAGAAGGCTTAATATCAAACAGTTCCAATTAATTTAATATGCTAAATGTACTGTTATACTTCTGTTCCTGTTCTGAGGAACAGTGAGAAAAGCCCTGTCATGCCCTGTTCACTGTTCCTTTCAGCATCTGCTCTCTGCCCCTGTGTGACACGGGATACTGGGCAAAATGGACCTATGGTCCAACCCAGTAAACGGCAGTTCTTATGTACCAGAGTTACCCATTTTCGGCTCTTCTTAATAATGTAGCCACCCCTTGGTTTATGGAGATTTTCAGCATGTGCTGTTTTCCCTGTTTGCTAATGTTTGTCTACAACCTATTTTCTGTGGAGGAATTGTACCTGGAGTTACATGAGCCAGTTGTCTTTTGTTTATCTATTCGAGCAACCATTTCTCATGCATTACACCTGGATGGAAACTGTCACTTCTTTGTGGATGCTTCACATTTTTACTCTCCTCCTACATGATAAAGGAAAATCCTCTAGCTCATTTTTGAGGTTGAAGATTTAAAATTTGGTATAAATGACTTTTATTTTTACTATGAAAATATCCTCTGCAAATAAGTTTGTATAGCCCCAGTTAAATCAGCACAGCATCATGTTCCAATCTTGGAACAGGAAGCATCCTCCAGTATTAAAATAAACACCATCTTGATGATATGCTGCTTTGTGCTGTTCTCAAAGTAAAAAGTTCAGTTCAATTTTTACATGATTTAAAGCAGTATTTCTAGGTGGGTGTCTTGTTTGGCAAGTTCTAGCACTAAACAATCTCCTCTACTTAGCTGACTCTTGTGATCATATTCTGAAGAGAACAGTGTATCATTTACCCACTCTATTTTAGAATTATGTCTTTCAGCTTCATTTTGTAAATATTGTGCTGCTTATTCTGATAATATTTTCAGAGCTCACAGAAGGGTGACATACAAGAAACTTTTTTCTCCCCTTATTTCACAGTTGTATAGTGAGTGCATAATTAGGAGGGGAAGAACTTTCACAGGAATAACAGAAGATCCCTTCTGACCTGTCCACCAAGAAAAATGGAATCAATTTGATACTGGGAGCCCTGGCTGAATATGCAGAGATGCCAGATGAAAGAAAAGTCTTTCTGTGAAGTGAATATATCTAATGCAGAACTCCGAAAGGCTGTCTTTGATCGCTGTCCTGAATAGAATTCCTCGTTATGTAATCTATTTGATGCAGCAGTAAGTTCCCATTCTAGCTGCACCACCCACTCAGTCTCAAAATCTGCTTCCAGTTTATAAACTTTGGCCACTAGTACAATCTCTGCCCAACACCACAATACTGTCTGTGGTTTATGGTTAATGTTTTTAAAAGGAAGTCAAAGGGGAAATAGTTAATGTGGCTTGTGCTTCCAGAACCATATGGTTCTTTTCAAAACATAGAAAATTATTCAGAAATTTTCAGGAACGGTTAGAAACCTACATTCACTTCAGAAGGTATTATTACTATTTTTCATGGTGTACAAGTCAACGTGGTGTATAAGTCAGCCCCATTTTTCTGATCCAAAAAGTTAGGAATTTTGTAAATCTGTTGTATAAGTCAACTTAACTTTTTGGATCAGAAATACAGGGTCACCTTATACCGGTCCCTGCATGCCCTCACTGTGGGCTGGACACCCAGGGGGTAGACATGTGCCACAGCGCCGCTCACATGGGACAGGGCTGGGCTTAGTGCTCAGCTGGTGCAGGCCAGGCACTGCCGCTCGCAAGAGATGGGGGGCCGTGCCAACTGAGCACTGAGCCTGGCCCTATCCCCCGCAAGCGGTGCTCCCTAAGCTGTGCCAGCCAACTCCTGAGCCCAGCACCACTGGCAGGGGATGGGGCCAGGCTTGGTGCTTAGCTGGCGCAGCCCACGTAGCACCTTTCACAGGGGACAGGGACAGGCTCAGTGCCTGGCTGAGCAGCATCTCCACAGTAACAGCAAGGACCACAGGCCATCCTTGCCCTGGGCCTGGGCCCATGACCTCCAGCGATAGGGACCTGTCAGTAGGTGAAGACAGTCAGATCAGGGCCAGGCCAGGGTGGCACTGGGGTGGGGGTCAAAAGTATTGATATGGTGTATAAGTCAAGGTTGAATTTTAAGAGTTAAAAATTAGACTTCAAAACTTGACTTACACACTGTGAAACACAATACCTCAGCAGAAACTGACATCATTAATCTTTGTATTAAATTTAAATTTGCTGCTTTCAATTAAAATCAGTGTGTAGTATTCAGGTTTTGATGGTTATGATAGGAAATAATATTTATAATTACACAAACCAATTTATCCTTGAAAAATCATCAGGTCCCTCAGCTACTCCACACCTTTGTACTTTGACTTATGCAGTTCTAGTATTACAAGAAAAAGTGTAAAAATACTCTTTCACTATGTAACATGATACCCAAAAATCGTTTTTATAAGTGACACTACAGGTTTCTGCTTTTCTTTGCTTTAATACTGGTAGTCTTAATTATTTGTAGGGATCCAGGTTTTCTGTTTCTCATGGAAAAACTAAGTAAACCATGGATTTCCCCCTTTACTAGAGTAAAATGTGGATTTCTCATTCTAGCAGAGAAACCCACAGGTTTTGTAGTTTTGCAGTGAGCCCTCCTCTGCAGGCTTGCATTGTTCCAGCCTGCAGGGGGCTGGGAGGTAGCAGGAGGAGGGCAGTCAGGCAGGGGGCATCATCATGCACATGGCCCCAGACAGCGTGGACTGCAGGTAAGTGGGGATGGGGGGATTGAGGCCCCTATAGGAAGGGAGTTGGGCAGGGCTGGACCTGGGGCTGCTGCCCTGGTGAGCAGTGTGTGGGGCTTGGGGCCTGGAGCCACAATGTGCAGCCTCAGAGCCCCAGTGGGGAGCAGGACAAGGCTGCGGGTGGCTTGTTTGGGGTCAGGGGGTGAGGCCAGGGCTGGCTCCCTGCCGCAGTGCACACTCCCAGGGTGCAGGGGAGACCTGTGCCCCACAGATTTGTGCGGGGGAGGGGTGCATACCACAGGCTCATGCTCCCCACCCTGCTGCCCTCCCTCAGAGCCTCTGCAGCACAGCATGTGACCTGGCAGGATAGCTGCTTGCCCCTGTGAGCTCCGCACTGCCCTGGTGACACTTTGGTTGTGCATGCAGGTGGCAGCGCAGGGTTGTGTCCCTCACTGCTACCCCGTCATGCAGGTGAAGTGTCGCCACAGCAGCGCAGAGCTCACAGAGGATAACAGCATTCCTGTGCAGTCCCACTGTCCCGTGCTGCACTGGGTCTCACGCTGCACTGCAGAAGCCCCAGGGGAGGGCAGCAGGATGGGGAGTACAAGCCCACAGCACACACCCACCCGCTGCACAGATCTGAAGGGTTCAGGTCCCCCCTGCTCCCTGGGAGCGCGCACTGTGGCTGGTAGACGGCCCCACCACTGCCCCTGCCCAAGCCTGCAGCAGGCAGGAGGCAGTGGGGGAGCTGGCTCTGTGCTCCTTCTGCAGCAGCTGCTGCCTTCTATCAGGGGCAGAGGGCTGCAGACCTAGCTCCCCGGCCCTGCAGCCCTGGCAGCTGGGGGCCCCCTCTGGCAGGGCTGGTTGGGGCAAGGGCTGTAGTTGAGGAGCAAGGGGCACCAGTAAACCTGGGGGGTTGTTGTAGGGGAGTGAGGGACAACAGTAGGGCTGGGCGGGGCTGGGGGGTGAGTGAGGAGAACCAGTAGGGCTGAGTGGGATGTGTGGGGAGTAAGAGGCACCAGCAGGGCCAAAGGGCTGTTGTGGGGGGAGTGAGGGGTGCCAGGAGGGGTTGTGGGGGACCTTTAATTTTAATTACAGTTTTTGGGGGTTTTATTAGAGAATTTGCTTTTTTATCAAGGAAAACCAGGATCCTTGATTATTTGTAATGATAATGGATTTAGGCTTCTGCTTTTAGTCAAGGTAGCAAATTAAATATAACTGGTGACTAAGTTGAATTTCTCCCTTTTGCGCTTGTTACTTAAGCTCATAATACTTTCTTTTTCCAGATATTATGGAAGAGGGAAGCAATGTTGCAGTATTGGTGCCAAATATTGGAGATCAAGAAGCTGTACTAATTTCTGAAACAGTTATTAGTCCAACACTGGAAACTAGTGAAGATGAGAGAAAATGTAAAACTGATCCACTGATCCACGTTATTGAAAAACTAAGCAAAATAGTTGAAAGTGAGAAGTCCCAGAGATGCCTCTTGATAGGGAGAAAACGTTCCCATCCTGATGCTTCTGCACAGTCATTTGAAATGCAAGATCTCTGTGAGATCCCAACTAAAACAATTGAATTGTCTGTTGGCACTAAAAAGACTGAGGAGCTACAAGCAAATGACTATGAAACTGATTGTCTTCCACAAAGTAAAAGAAAGGTTATGTGCTACCAGTGTAGCTTATGTAAGTTTCTATCACCGTCTCTTTTTATACTACAAGACCACATAAAACAACATGGTCAGCAGAATGAAGTGATATTAATATGCTCAGAATGCCTCTTTGCTTCTAAAAATCAAGAGGAACTTGAAGTTCATATCCGAAATCACCATGAGAACAATGGTGAAAACCACATCCAGCCGAAAGTGCAATCGTGTGTAAATCTCTCAAGTTCATCTTTGCAAGGGCCAGTGGAAAGCAGTGTCAAAGCAGGCACTGATCCGACAATAAACCTGGAATGCAAAGACATAACTCAGTCCACTCCTGTGCGTGAAATGGGTAGGAGAAAGTGGTATACTTATGAGCAGTACGGCATGTACCGGTGTTTAATTTGTCGTTACACTTGTGGTCAGCAAAGAATGTTGAAAACCCATGCATGGAAACATGCAGGTGAGGTTGATTGCTCGTATCCTATATTTGAAGAAGAAAATGAGTCTGCTAACTTGTCAGAAGCAACTGCAACTCAAACATCTAACAGTGTGGATACCGTTGTTCTCTCTCTAGAAAATAATGAACTGGATATCCATAGTGACCATTCTCTTCAATTCCAGATTTGCAGCTCTGAACAATTGCCATGTAAATCTTCACCAGTAGTAGAAGACATTAAAGAGGAGGAAGTATTAAGTCAAGCAACAGCACTTTCACCTTGTGGAGAAGTGGTAGAAGAAACTATATCGGATACAGAGCAGGATAACTTGATAAGTGATAGTCTACTTTCATCGGCACAGAAAATCATTAATTGTAGCCCAAATGAAAAAGGCCATGTTAATGTAATTGTGGAGCGTTTGCCGAGTGCCGAAGAAACTGTCTTACAGAAACCTTTTTTGATGAACACAGACATTGAGACTGAGAAAAAATTAATCTCAGAGGAAACTCGGGTTTTGCAGGAAAGATCTGAAGCTTATCACTCCGATGAAATTGAAGAAGTAATAATAGGTTGGAGCAATGCTGATAAGAAAGATAATGATTTAAACACTAATAAAAACATAGCAACTGATGAAAACGCTCCTCCTATAAGAAGAAGAACAAATTCAGAATCTCTGCGACTGCATTCATTAGCTGCAGAAGCTCTTGTTACCATGCCTATTAGAGCCGCAGAATTAACAAGGTCTAACTTCAGGGCTTTTGCTGAAGTAAACTCTTTAGACACAGATACAGGACAGCGGCAGACTGATGGCATGTTTGCAGCCCATTCCAAGGTGGTATCTTCATTTAAAAACCCTTCAGAGGAATTAACCCCCTTAAACCAAAGTGACTGTGCAATAGTGGAGCTACAGAAGGACAAACCAGAGTTATCTGAAGCACCCATTAAAATGGGCATCAGTATGTCACTGCTCACTGTAATTGAAAAGCTGAGGGAGAGGACAGATCAAAATGCTTCTGATGATGACATTTTGAAAGAATTACAGGACAATGCACAATGCCAACCTGCAAATGATGCAAACATGCCAGGAAGCAACCTGGTGGAGTATATACCCAATGTAGACCGACCTTACCGCTGTCGTCTCTGTCATTATAGCAGTGGCAATAAGGGCTACATAAAACAACACTTGAGAGTTCATCGTCAAAGGCAACCGTATCAGTGTCCTATCTGTGAACACATAGCTGACAATAGTAAGGATTTAGAGAGCCACATGATCAACCACTGCAAAACCAGAATGTATCAATGCAAGCAATGTGAAGAATCCTTTCATTATAAGGTGAAGCTATTTCTGTTATCCTATAGCAGCTTTATAGTGTTTACTGGTATTTAATCGCTTCGTTATTTTCTTAACTGAATTAAAAGTGCCAGCAAGTGTAACAATTGCTGAGAGATGTTCTAACATAACTTTTGGAGCAGAACTAAACTGGAACTTTAACCTCGTTCATTCCACATTAAAATTAGTGCTCCTAGCTCATGTATACCATTATAAAAGAAAACAATCATATATCATAATACTATTGTTTTACAAGTGGTAGCTCTTCACTTTTAAAATGGTTTAAAGTTACAGCTGTCCACAGCCTCAGGTTAGCCCTGGGGAATATAGAATAATAGCACTTTAGCTGTAGTACCATTACAGCTGGATGCTCTGATCTGTAGCACTCATGCAATGTGTCTGCTTCAAGTCACTTGCCATGGCTTACTTACGGAAATACTCTTTTCTTGTTGCTTTTTCACAATATTTTTACTGAAGCCTGTCCCATTGATCCATTAATTTTCTTCTGTTGTCCTAACCAGTAGCTATGGTAAAAGGGAATGAAGAATTAGGAGGAAATAGCATTTACCACATAACAGGTCAGGCTTTCAAAGGATGCTCAGTGTGGCCAGTAGTTGTAAATCGGTGTCCTAGCAGTGTCAGCTGTTTTGGGCCATGACTTCTAGTAAGTTTGAGATGGAAGTTTCCTTCATGTTTCATTCCATTGCTGCTTTGGCCTTGATGTCATGCAGAAAGCCAAAACTAAATTCCATGCTAGAGCATAGGATAGAGTGCTACTGTCACATTTTCAGCCTTCCTCAGTTTAATAATTACTGCTACTGAATAATGGATTTTATATGTGATTTTAGTGCTTATAAAGGTATAGAGAGTCTTAGATGCACAGAATTTGCACCAACCCAGCAATAGTAATAGGTTTTCCCACACAGCTTGTTCAGTCTTGATTAGGATGATTACGTGCACTTTGAGAGGTTATGTCACTTCCGGATTGACTCTGGTTTTCCTCATGGCCAGTATGATCTGGAATGAGACCTTTCAACTAAGCTGTTGGACCATGTAAGAAAACATGCATGGTGCTATGCTGGGTCACACTTGAACCTGTGACCTAGAATTGATTCCTCATCTCATTAACATAATCTGAGTTTCCCATTCCCTTTTTATTTTGTTCCTTTCTTTTTTTCATCCTCCATACGTCACTTAGAAGAAACTTCTTATTAGAATATTACTATTCTTCAAGAGTGGGGTCAGGATAATATAGGATTAAAGCTGAATGTGTCAACATATTTAATCTGTTTTCTAAAGATTTTTTTTAATTGCCATCCAGTATCTTTTCCATTCTTTAAAATAATCCTGAAGGATTTCATTGATTTATTAGTGCTGTTCAGTGTGGTGCATTGCATTGTATTAGTACAGTTAATGGAGATATTCTTCATACCTATAAGTTAGCGTACATTCACACTGCCTTATATTAAAATGTTAAAAAAAACCCTTCAAATTACTGAAACACTATAGAGTGATTGCTGTATGCTTATAGTTATGTCATTAAGTGTTTTTTAACATATACATGCAAACATCGGGGGGGGGTGTACACACCTATATATATATATATATATGTACACACATACACAGGCACATTAAATGTTCCTTGGAATTTTTTTTTCCAGAGTCAGCTACGAAATCATGAAAGAGAGCAGCACAGTCTTCCAGATATTCTTTCAGCAGCAACATCCAACAAACTAATTGTTTCCAGTGAAGTAGATGAAACAGAAGGTACTGTATGTCGTTTCTGATAAAATTTTATTGCAAGATTGTCAAATTCATAATGTTATTTATAGTCTTAAAACTGTTTAAAAACTACTTTTGAGGATGAACATTTTCATCCTTGCTCTGACCCTAAATTTGTATTTTTTCAGTAGGTTAAAAACTGGTTAATTTCCACCATTTTGAGGTACCTTATCAGCACTTGAAAAATTGAAAATATTCCTTCAAATATAAAATGCCCTTAAAACATGCCTAAGTTTTCTGATTCTCAGTTTAAGAAAAATATAAAGTTATAGCTATTTGTATATAACCTCCATTATGCATGTGAGAGCTTTTATGTCTTTCCCCTTCCCACCTTACTTGAATGTGAGATAAGCTGTTTTTAGAAAAAATAAGTGGGTTTTTAAAAGTGTCTCGTATATGTTTGAAGGAATATGGTACTTTCCCATTTGAGACCATCTTATATGTTTATATATGCTAGAATATTATAAATCTATTCTTCTTTGTTAAACTTCATTATTCATAGACTTAATCATTGATGTGGACTTCTACCTTTTGAGTTTTAAGAAATACCACTTTTTGTAACGGCTTCAGTGTTTTCTAAATTGCAGAGTGGAAAGGATGCACCTTGAAAAAAACACACGAGGCTCTGAAACAGCATATATGCACAACACACACTTGAATTTCACACTTAGAAATTCTCATTATTTTCTGAAATACAGTGTGTGCTCTACAAACATATAGAAGGATTCTGAGCCTTGGGGGATTCATAATACGAAGAGACAAAATATAAACAATGAGAGGAATCATATAAAGAATGGTCAGGATTAAAATTGGGCACATGGTTTGTTAGGGAATATTTTACATTTTTTATTTATGTGATGTTTAAGGTTTGCTTGATTAGTTTAGAACTCTAAAAGAGGACAGTGCTTTGAAAGTACAGGAAAAGAGCAAGAAATAAGAGGAGTTCAGAGTAAGAATAGAGAGAAAAAGGGAGAAACAAAATGAGAAGGAGAAAGCACAGTGATCTCAATAGGGTTGGCCAGTGGAAGAGTTCAGAGTTTTAAGAGAAGGACCAACCATAAGTAATAGTAAAGCAATTTATTACATTTTTAAAAATGTATTATGTGTCTACCTAAATCATGGATAGACAAAGGGCACTGACAGAAGTGACATTTTGTCACACGACTGGCCCCCTGAATGCATTCTAGAGCCATACTGCAATAGAAGTGCACAGCTGCAGAGCACTTTAAAAGTGACAAATCGCATGACAAATTTAACCCTCATTACATAAGGGTTCAAATGAAGGCACTTCAAAGTGGAACCCCTTCATTAACTTCTGTCAGTCGCATCAGCCCAGCCCTGTCCCTGCAGTGGGGGGGCTCCAATCCACCCACCCCACCCTCCAGCACAGGTTGGGTAAACCCCAACTCCGTCCTCTCCCTTTTCCGCACTCCTGTCCTGAAGGCAACACTGGAGCTGGGACAGGGTTGGGGGTAGGACTAGATAAGAGAGGCTGCAGACACACAGCCTGCTCCAAAAGAGCTTGATTTCCACCTCTTCCCCGACCCACCAGAGAACATCTGTTGTGTCAGGGTGGTCAGTGTAACTCATAGCACTTTCTGTAAAGCGCCATGAGTTACAGTAGGGAGTTGCATGTCTGTCAGCTCTCAGAGGGTTTTCCATGGCCTGCTTATAGTGTGCAGAGCCAATTTCATGGGCATTTCACAGTGGCCCCTTACCCTCGGCGTTGATTGGTGGAGAGGCCCAATGAGGGGGTGGTGCCATGTTGACTGCTGGCTGCCCTTTGTGTCACCTTGTGTCACCCTTCGGCACTGATTGATGGAGAGGCCCCGGCAGAGGGAAGAGGGACAAGGGGGCAGCCACCATCTTGTCAGCTGACCTTTGTGCTGCCCTGCCAGCTGACACCCTCCCTCCTGGCAATGAGGACTGCTGACTCCCACTGAGAAGCCAGCATTTTATTTATTTTTTTGTTGTTGTTGATTTTTATGGATTTTAAGGACAATCTCAGATTTCTTAGTTTCAACAAAACTGCAAATTAAGTAGGCCCTATTTATTATACACTTAATGCCAAAGCAGTAAGCACATCAGGCTTAACCGTCAGTGTATATACTTTTACATGTAGTTACTGTGTCTTCATTTCTATGATGAAAGGCACAAGGGATTTTATTCAGAAGTTTGGAGTAGTTAATAATCTAAGGCCTGAGTCAGAGTAGTCCTCAAAATATATAAGTATCCCAGTTCCTTAGTATGTTGAGACAGGAATTCTCCTCACTGTGTATGTAGGTTACTTAGTAAAATGAATTCAAATTTCAGTTGAGGTCTCTAGGTGATGCTACACTACAAATCATAAAGTGGGTAAGGACTCAATTTTGTCACTTTTACCCATGCTTAGTAAGGAAATAATTAGTATTATTGAAATTGGTAGAACTTCTTGCAAAGTAAAGGACCATTCAGTTAAAGACAGTAACCCTGGACTTCAGGAGGGTGTATTTCAATGAGGTAAGGAGATTAGTCGGGGAGGGGAGCTGGGAGTCCAAGAAGAGTGGTCGTTCCTTAAGGAGACCATCCTCCAAGCTCAAAGGGTGGCAATCTCAACAAGGGTCAAAGGGAGCAAGAGTGTTCAAATGCCCCCTTGGCTAACAAAAAGCATCCAGGAATATCTCAAGGCTAAAAAGGAGGCGTACACCCAATGGAAGGGAGGGGCCATCACCAGGGAGGACTATACAGCCGTTGATCAGGTTTGTAGGGGAACTGTTAGGAAGGGTAAGGCGAAGATGGAACTAGGACTAGCAACCCGGATCAAGGACAGTTAGTCCTTTTTTAAATACATAGGGGGTAAAAAGAAGATTCTGGGTAATGTAGGGCCTCTTCAGGACACGCTAGGAAGTCTGGTGGTCACACCAGACATCAAAGCTAACTTATTTAACAGCTTCTTTGTCTCCATTTTTCTGAGCAGGGACCAGGTCATCCCCCTCATCATGATCCCTGACAGTCCCAGGGGAGGTGCAGCCAGGCCCAGGGTCGGAGTGGACCTAGTCAGGGACCTCCTTTTGGAACTGGACATGTCCAGATCAGCAGGTCCTGACGATCTCCACCCCAGAGCGCTGAGAGAATTAGCAGAGGTCATTGCGGGTCCCCTGGCACAGCTTTATGAGCACTCGTGGTGCTCTGGTGAGGTGCCAGGGGACTGGAAGAGGGCCATTGTAGTCCCCATTTTCCAAAAAAGGGAGGAGGAAGGACCCAGAAAACTATAGGCCTCTAACACTTACCTTGGTCCTGGGGAAGCTCTTTGAGAAAATTATCCAGGAGCACATCTGCAAGGGACCAGCAGGGGAGATCGTGCTTAGGGGCAACCAACATGGGCTCATCAGAGGCAGGTCCTGTCAGACCAACTTGACGGCCTTCTACGATCAGTTCACTAAATCCTTGGACACAGGCGTCGTGGTGGACATACTCTTTCTGGACTTTAGGAAGGCCTTCGACTCTGTCTCTCACCCCATTCTCATTAAAAAAATTAGGAGACTGTGGTGTTGATCCCTACACGGTCAGATGGGTCGCCAGTTGGCTGGAGGGCCGCACCCAGAGAGCAGTGGTGGGCAGGTCTTTTTCGACCTGTAAGGATGTGGGCAGTGGGGTCTCCCAGGGGTCCTTGGGCCTGCGCTGTTCAACATCTTCATCAGCGACTTGGACGAGGGGGTGAATAGCACCTTGTTCAGATTTGCAGATGACACTAAGATTTGGGGGGAGGTGGGCACGCTAGAGGGAAGGGACAAGCTGCAATCA
>NW_017728998.1:22625386-22631048 GCF_001723915.1 Gavialis gangeticus | reverse complement strand
GACAGGTTACAGGGGTGGGCAGGTGAGAATAGGATGGGATTCAACACTGACAAGTGCAAGGTACTGCACCTGGGGAGGAAGAACCAGCAGCATACCTACAGGCTGGGGAACTCCCCTTTCGCCAGCACAGAGGTAGAAAAGGATCTTGGAGTCATTATTGATTCAAAGATGAACATGGACCGCCAATGTGGGGACGCAGTCAGAAAGGCTAACCACACCTTGTCATGCATCCACAGATGCATCTCGAGCAGGTTCAAGGAGGTGATCCTCCCCCTCTATGCAACCTTGGTCAGGCCCCAGTTGGAGTACTGAGTCCAGTTCTGGGCGCCGCACTTCAGGAGGGATGTGGACAACATGGAGAGGGTCCAGAGGAGGGCCACCTGCATGATCAAGGAGCAGCAGGGCAGGTCTTATGAGAATAGGCTACGGGATCTGAACCTGTTCAGCCTCTACAAGAGGAGGCTGAGAGGGGAATCTGGTGGCTGTCTATAAACTGGCCAACGGAGACCAGCAGGCAATGGGAGCATTCCTGTTCCCCAGAGCACTACCAGGAGTAACAAGGAACAACGGCCATAAGCTGACAGAGAACAGATTCAGGCTGGATATCAGGAGGCACTACTTCGTAGTCAGGGCGGCTAGGATCTGGAACCAATTTCCAAGGGAAGTGGTCCTTGCTCCTACCCTGGGGGTCTTTAAGAGGAAGCTAGATAGACCCCTTGCCGGGGGGTCGTCTGACCCCAGCACTCTTTCCTGCCTGTGGCTGGGGGTCAGAATTGATAATCTGCTCAGGTCCCTTCCAACCCTACTAACTCTGAAAGCAGGGTAACAAGTTTGAACTTTTAATTATTTGTCTGTAACCAGAATAAAATTAGATTTCTAGTTCCTGGCTCCCAGTCGCACTATTCTGTAAATCCATTCTGCTTCTTACAAATCAGAAATTCAAAATTGTGGTATATTTAAAGTTACTTGCCTCATCAGCATTGTATAAAAATTACTCCTTCCAGCTCCTTTTTGTTCTGAAAGCGCAAGGAATTCAGACCTATATTATTTCAGGAGATTGGGCATAGTGTTTATTACTTCCTTTTCAAACCCAAAATAACCATAGAGCTTTCAAGGAAGAGCTGAATGACAGAAGAAAAAGCAGTTTTCAGGCAATCTTTATTCTTCAAAGGAAGTAACTTATCATTCTCGGGGAGGAGATGAAAAGTAAAAGTGTTCCTGGTTTTCCCTTGGATATGCATGTACATTTATGGCTGTGGTTATCAATATTGGCAATGCTTACATTTGTTTGAGTCAAGATTTATAAAAATGGTCAATGATTTTGGCTGCCCATAATAAGGAACTTGAAAGAGATCTGATTTGCAAAGGTGCTGAGTGTCTATTTTCTGCAAATTGGTATCAGTTAGGATGACTAAGCAAGGAGGAAGACTGCTAATCACTTCTGAAAAGATTTGCTTTAACAACAAAAAACCTGTTGAAGTTGTTCTTACAAACTGAGGAGCTTACATTATAAGCCCTTTCCCAGAGGAACTCCTGTTGAGGACACTGAACCTGGCTTTTATTTATGTACTTGAATGTTTTGATAAATTTTAGTCATGTTTGTCTTGTGTAAAAAGTTAAGATTCATAACCTAAGCTTTAAATGGATTTTTACCCCAAACCAAAGTTGGCAATACAACTTCAATTAAAATAGTTCTTCTAAAATTTCATTAAATTATACTTTGGAAATGCTGAAATTATTTCAGAAACAATTTACAATCAAATTGTGACACCACTGCAGTACAGAAATCCTCTTGTCAAACAGATGTCCCCCCTATAAAGCTTCCCAAAACAGAGAAGTTTATGGCGTAGCATCTGTTTATGTGAGAGATGTCTGAGCTGAAACAGTTTCTTTTCTTGTTTATGAAATAGTCAGTCTTAAATGTCTCTTTATTCATCATGGTTGTACAATAAATTTAAAGGAAGCATTATGACATTGGATATGATTGGATTGTAAATGCCTAATAATGAAGGAATACAGTAATACGCTGCATTATAGTAGCACCTGCTATTGCTGCAAGAATAAAAACCTGTTATTTTCCTCACTCATAATACACTCACACCCTTGCAAAAATAAAAAAATAAAAAGAGCCTAGGGAAGAAACAATGAGAAGAAAATATAACTCCTAGACTGGCAGGCTGACTACACCATGAGACAGTGTGATGGATTGTAACTTAACTGTGTTTTGTTAAAAGAATAAATCTTAACTAGTGACTGGTATAAATAATTGCTCCTAAGTGTGTGCTTACTAGTGGTTAGCCACTTATAACCTTGCAACAGATTACTTGTTTCTAGTGTCCTTTTATCATCTCATTAGTTACTATTTGTTTAAAGCATTCTAGCCAATAAACTATCCAGTTCATTAACAGAAAATTAAATTTGGAACCAAACTCTTTTTCCAAGAAGGAAATAGAGGCTGTGGACCCTTTGGGGTATAGTTTTACCCAAAGGTGACATGGTATTACAGAAATCACTTAGTTCTTGCTCTGTGAGGAGTGCAGCCTGGAAAATGGGTTAATAATCCACCCAAGAAATCTTCTGCACATATAGACGTATATTCACATGTAAGAATGAGCATGGCTTATGCATTATAAAAGTCTCTAAACAGCTGCCATGCTAATTTCATAGAAGAAATTTTGGAGGCAATGATAACATAAAAATAACTTGTACTGAGTGCTTTATGGAGAGAATTCTGATGTATCTGCATTCAAAAAATATAGGTTGTATATCCTACCACGTTGCTTTTTTGGCTAAGATTTCTGAAAAATGAGCAGTTTTCCATGACACGCTGTGTTTTGGGGGTAGAACAGAGTGAGTTAAGGAGGAAGGGGTCACTGCTTTTATCTGTCCACGCAGAATTTTCTCATCTTGATACCACAGTGCAAGTGCTCCTCATAGCCCGAGTGACCTGATTGTGCAAGTTGAAGTGGAATTCTGCCAGTCTACACCACCTCCATACTGAACCCTGCAGCACTGTCCATGAAGCACATCCTGCCTAGTTGTCCCCATCTCCACACACCAAACTGGGTAAATGAGGCAATATAGCTGCCTTAAACTGGTTCTGGGTGTGCTTATTATGCTCTTTGCCTCAGGAGTGCTTAATGGCTTATGCTCTGGGCAAGAGGTTTAGTGAATGGATTTCACTTGAAGGTTTAGTCCGTCATCTGGCTGAAAACCTCAAAAACACTTTCACATGACTTGTGTGCCAGACTATGATACAAACTGAAAAGATATTTAGAGAAGTGGTTTTTATGAATAATTGTAGTGGTTTATTCACTTTGAAGACATGCTTACCATAAAGAATCAAGAGATTTGAGTTCTCATATGTCCTGAAATAAAGTCCTTAATTTCATTCCATTGTTATTGGCAAGTCATGGTTTTGCTAATTTAGGTTTAAAATCTTGCACCCGGGCTAGTGTTCATTTTGATCCCTCTCTTTTAAACTATTTGTCTCGTGTTAAATACGTATCATCTTATGCCCCAAAGTCTAGGACACTTGCTTGCTTTCAACAGACATTTTAAACCCCACTTTTTTCATTGCACCTATCAGGAACAGTTGTTACATTATCAAAACTGTCAACCTGCATTTTAAAAGAATAATAGCTAATCATAGCTTTAAATGTATACAACATTGATAACTACCGCTGCATGTGTTCTGTCCATCAAATTCTGTTTTAGGAGCATTTATAATCAAATATTTTTCAGCACCTGAATCACGGGAGATTTCAGATTTTAGAGCTTAACAGGGACTTTTTTTCCTCTTCTTGTTTTGATACTGTTCTCTTGCAAATGCCACTTTTACCTTAACAAGTTTTACCTTTTGACCTCTTCTTTAGTCCAGAAAGTTTGGCCTGTGCTTTTCTTGGCAAATGCTGAAGGCAGTTCAGGCTTGTCAACAAATTTTCCTTCTTTTTATCAGATTCTGTAACTGGCAACATAAGCAGCTGAGAGGTTTAGGACTCCTGTCTTGTTTACTGCAGGTCTAGCTTTAAAGTCATATTTTAAGGTAGACAAGGTTCTTTGCATGAATCTGATATCTTTTATTAGACCAACTTAAATAGTTGGAAAACAATTAAGTAAGCTTTTGGATTCAAAAACCCTTCATCAGGCTAAGGAAGTTTCAGCAGTTGGTGTGTGCTCTTCCTGGATGGAATGAACTCATTTTCTTCATTCAGGATCTCCTATCCCAATCTCACTCCTGTATTCCAACTCTGACTATGTAAGCCTTTCTATTGAGTGGTAAACTTTAAATTGGATGCCTAGCGTAACACAGAACTTTCCTGCCCTTGGCCTTCGTGAGTCTTTTGAGGGGAAAAAGTCTTGAACAGGACTAACAGCAGAATAAAGCTTGGAAACTGGGCTTTCCTGTTTTTCTGGATTTCTGTAGCTGATCACGTGAGACTACATCAGGGTTCCTGAGGTGACCTATAAAAGCCAACAAATAAGTCTTTTTCCTCCTTGAGATCTGCTAATAGTGCTACAAGCCCTCAATATATTCAGCCTGTTGGTATTAAACTCCATTGTGGATTTTTCCTGGGTTTTTTGTTAGTTTGGGGGTAGAGAGCTGTTTCATATCAGTAACAGGAGATGCTGATGTTTTTGTTGTTACAAGATTCACCTTATTGTGTCATTCTTGAGGACAAAGTTGTTGAATCTCCTGGATTATTTTATTTTGGGAATGTGCCTCACCCCTAATCTGTTTTGCCTTGGAAGTTCTCCAGGAATCTATATCTGGGTCTCTTCAGTGCCCATGAACATATTTAACAGACTTAAGGCATTACTGTATTTAATGTAATATTAAGAATTTCATGTACAGATGGAAGGAATCTTATTGATGAATCTGAACTGCCTTTTGCTATTTGCAAGAAAAGCAGTACAGTTCAGATTTCTTGAACTAGAAGAGAGGTCACTCATACTTCTTAGGGTCATACTTTTCTAGGTAAAACTGATCAGTAGCCTTCATCTCTGCAGTCCTTAACTTCTAAAGGAGCACTTCCATTTTGGTAAAAAGGACATTCCTTGTCTACACTCATTTTTGTCCTTAGGAAAAGCTCCACAAAGCTCTTTAATAATTTATATTAGCACTCTGTGTGATTTCTAAACATCTCAAACCCTTTTGAAAGTTACTGTGGAGCACCTGGGAAGTAAAGGAGGAGGGGGGGATCTGTGAGTCTGAACTTAGAAGTTTCAGGAAGAGTTTTGTTTTTCCTTTCAATGCCTGCCTGTTTTGCTTTTCTCCGTGCCCACCGTTTTCTTTGATTTGATCCTTAGAGGTGAAAATGTTGCAATCAGCTGTCAGTCCCTCGCCTTATATTATTGCAAACGTGGGTTTATGACTTAGAGGACAACAAGCCCCCTGCCTCCGCCCGCCCCAAAAAACAAACAAAAAACAGACAAAACAGGGGAGTAGCTGAATTGTAAAAGTGAGCGCACTTTCTGTTGCATAAATTGCTGATTTTATCCCCTGGAGGCTAGTCCAATTCACCTCTAGAAGAGAGTCACACTTTCAGGCTGGATCCAACTCTATTTTATTGCTTGCAAGCAGGCCGACAGAGGAGCTTGTTGCTCAGATCAGTGTCGACCCTAAACAAAGAGCGCACGTGGCTTTTATTGAGCTAGCATT
>NW_017728998.1:22614110-22625361 GCF_001723915.1 Gavialis gangeticus | reverse complement strand
AAATTGTTGCATAAATTGCTGATTTTATCCCCTGGAGGCTAGTCCAATTCACCTCTAGAAGAGAGTCACACTTTCAGGCTGGATCCAACTCTATTTTATTGCTTGCAAGCAGGCCGACAGAGGAGCTTGTTGCTCAGATCAGTGTCGACCCTAAACAAAGAGCGCACCAGGCTTTTATTGAGCTAGCATTCTTTTCAGTTGAGGTGTTACATTTTAATTGGTCATTTCAAACCAAAACCTGAGCAACCTATAAGACATAGGTAGTGGGCCATCCTGTACCATGTGGGTGGAAAGTTACAGAATGCAGGGGTTAATACTAAAACAAGGAACAAAGAAACATAGAGAAAAGTATCTATTTTCGCTACATTTCTAAAACATTCAAAGCTCTATTGAATATCAGGAAGAATACAAAAGAACAGTGGTAAGCAACAATTACATGTATTATCCATGAAATATCCATGACTTCACTTTTGTGTTGAAGTACTTCTTAAGAGCATAGGATGGGAAGGGGCCTCCTAGGTCACTGGATCCAGTCCCCTGCACTTGCCAACTGTTGTTAACAAAAGGAGTCCCCAAAATTGTCACTTTGAAACCTCAGCCACAACTACAAGGAACAATATCCACAGCACCACCCTATATCATACCAACCGCAAAACTTGGGGAGATGAGGGCCCATGAATGCAATAGCAGGGAAGTAGTTAGTAAGTATATGCTGAGATAATCCTATGAAATCCACACTCAGTGTTGAAGCCAGAATGATTGGGATAAACTGGAGGAGTGGTCCAAAATCAATCAGATGAATGTACCAAAAACAAGTGCAAAGTCCTGGCCTTGGGATGGATTAATTGCATGCACAAACAGACTGGGGAATAACTGGCTAGGCTACAGTATTGAAGAGATGAACCTGGGGGTTACACTAGATCAGGGGTCTGCAATGTTTTTGAGCCAAGTGCCAAGAAACCCTGCAACCTGGACTTCAAAGATGTTGGCATGCCAGGGGCAGATGGCAGGGAGTCACGAGGGGCCCAGTCCTTGTTGTGGTGGCCCGTTCCCCTTGAGGTGCGCATGCAGCTACAGCCAACAATAAGCCAGGCTTGGGCTCTGGACACCAGTACAGCCACTTGCAACCTTGTGACTGCCTATTGAAAGCAGTCTGGGCTGTGTCTGGATTGCTACTTCCATGTGAGGGGAGAGGAAGCTGCTTCAGGGGCCAGCTGTCCGTTCTCCTCCCCACTCCCCAGAAAGCTAATACCGGCAGCAGCTGCAGCAGATGTCCAGTGTCCCGCATCTCCTGATCACAAGGCATTGGCTGAGCAAAGGGGCAGAGCGAACACAAAACAAATGGTATGGGGGAGGGAGGGGAGCAAGTTTGCTGCTGCTTCCTCCCACAAAGCAAAGATTTACAAACCAAAGACACCATTCAAATGAATGTAACTTCTCCTTCCCAGCCCCAAATGCACAGAGGCAGCATGCTGGGAATGGAGGGAAAGACAAGGGGACCTGCTGCTAGCTGCCAGGCATGGGCACTGCAAGGCAGGGAGTGCAGGGAACCCCTTTGCTGGGACCTGCAGAGAAGCCCTGCCACAGAGCCTAGGCTGCTTACAGCAGGGCTTGCAGCCTTCCCTGCTTACAGCCTCCCTACTTCCTGCTGAAAGCAGCCTGGGCTCTGTGGCTGGCAACAACTGACCAGAGCCCAGGCCAGCTGTGGCATGCCAAGCAAAATGGCCTCATGTGCCATGCTCTGGCATGCGTGCCGGGGGTTGCTGACCCCTGCAGTAGACCATAAGCTGAATATGAGTAAATAGTGCTCTTATTGCAAAACAAGCCAATAGCAGCATATGGAGTTGTATTAATAGGAGTGTCACTTTCAAATCAAAAGAAGAGATTTTGCAGTGGTGACCTCAGCTGCATCCAGTTTTGGGCTGCGCACTTCAAGAAGGATGTGTACAGTTTAGAAAGAGTCTAGCACAGAGCAAGAAAAATAAGGGGCCTGGGAGGCAAGACTTGTGAGGAAAGGTTGAAAGAACTAGAGTTATTTAGTGTGTACATGAAAAGATGGGGTTGGGGGTGGGGGGTGGATTTTAATCCCTAAAGGACAATTACAGTGGATGGAGATGGGCTTTTCTTTGTGGCCATCAGTGACACATCGTAGTGCACCATAGGTGTATGAGCAATGCCCTCAAGCTTCAGCAGAGGAAATTTAGGTTGGAGATTAGGAGGAACTTTCTGACTATGAAGGTGGTCAAACATTGGAACAGGTGACCTAGAGAAGTTGTGGATCTCTGTCCTTCAAAGTTTTCAAGAGTAGGTTGGACAGATGCTTGCCTGGGATGAGTTAGTCAGAGATGCTCCTGTCTTGGAGGGGGGCGTGGAATAGATGACCTTGTGAGGCCCCTTCCAGCCCTACTTTCCTGTGATCCTGTGTTACAGAGGAAAGCAAAGCCCCATCCAAAGTCTATTCCAATCTGATCCAGAGAAAAAATTCTTTCCTGACCTCAGAACTGGTAATCGGTGTGTCCCTCAGGATTTCTTGTACCAAATGGAGCATCAGTGCGAGTCAGAAACTCCCAGCCTTAATTGTGACTCAAAGGCGAAAATACCCCCAGAAGCCAGTAGCATTCATGAAGAAGAAAAAACGTTTTCCTGACCCCAGCAAAGCCCTGAGCAATGGGATTACCAGATACTTTCTGCACTGTGGCATTACCTTTATACCGTAACTTAAGGTTCACAGTTGCTTGATTCCACATCTCACATACATCGTGTGTCAGTGTAGAGTGGTGTGTCACAGCTCCCTGTCCTGTCATACCATGCCTTCCATAGACTCATCCATTAACGTCAAAACGTCAGGTTTCATAAGCCCATTCTGCGCTGAAACTATTATCCTAGAACTTCATGTACAGGAGAATGTGTATCTCTGAAATTACAAAATGTATTCTATACAGGAAATAAATCTTCAGTCCAGAAACTCTATAGATGCGATGTATGTGATTACACAAGCACAACCTATGTTGGCGTACGAAACCACAGACGGATTCATAATTCTGATAAGCCATACAGGTAAGTGTCTTTGCTTAACGTTGACTATTTCTGGCTGCTTGAACCATTGTTCTTTTTAACTAAAGGTACTAAACGTTGAACATTTTTAAGGGCATCATTGAAGAAAGAACTTAACTGTGGTAATTTAATAGTTCTCCTACAAAGCAGAAGGAACCATACCTGCTGTGGTTTGTTCAAACCACAAAATTCAGAACCATCAACTTTCCTACTCTGCTTGTTGTGTGTTTGAAATGTCACTGTGGAGTTTGCCTGGAAATACTAATGCACAACAACAAAACTCTCACAAACAAAACAGCAATAATGTGTCTTTAGAACAGGGGTGGGCAAAATGGTGGATGTGGCTGGTGGCAGGACTCCATTTCCCAGCAGCCCCTGCCTGTGTAGCTCGTGGCTGGTCTCCATGGAGACCCCAGGAGCGCAGGGCCACAGAACCTGGGCTTTGCGCTGGACAACAAGGCCCTGCGCTGTCACAGCCCATGCTGTCATGCCCCCACGCTCCTGGGGTCTCCAAGGAGACCAACAAGGCACTGCCTGCAGGGCACGAGGCTGGGTGGGGGCTGCGCCGGGGCCAGGATCTTGTGGTAATGACAGCACAGGGCAGAGCTGCAATCCGCTCCCTGCACGTCCCTGCCTGCAGAACCCTCGTTCGTCGCAGGGAAGTGCAAGCAACAGATTATGGCACTGCCCCAACCTCACCCTGTGCTGTCACCGCCACAAGATCCCGGTAGCAGCTCCCTGCCCAGCCGCATGCCCTGCTTGCGCAGCTCCTGGCCAGTCTCTATGGAGACCCAGGGAGTGCAGGGCATGACACACAGGCTGGGTTGGCAAGGTTCTACGCTGTGTGCTATCCACTGTCACACTCCCGGGGTCTCCGTGGAGACCAGCCAGGAGCTGCACGGGCAGGGGCTGCTGGGAAATGGAGTCAGTTGCAGACCCAATGCAGCCCACTGGCAGGACTTTGCCCATTTCTGCTTTAAAAGTTGAACAGAAACTTGGTTGTGGCAGGTAGGGATGTAAATATTTTTAAAATATTTGTTAAATCTCCTCTAATTATATCGTTTAAATGAGTAACCGATAACACAGCAGATTGGAGACACAGCTGCTGCTGAGAGCCACTCCTGGTCCACCCTGCCCTTTGACTAGGGGGAGGAGGCATGCCCACCCAGACAACACAGCCCACTTGAAGCCCTGGGCTGGGAGGTAGCACCTGTGAATGAGCAGCTAATTGCTTAATTGATGAGTGCTTGGGTTGCTGGGTTTTTTTCCTCTTAGGGTATGGGTACTAATCCCCCTCCACTCTTCTCCCTCCCTCCTGGCTGCCTAGCTGCCTTCTGATTTCTGCTGGGGCACCACACAGCTTCCCTTCCCCCCTCCCCTGCCAGACTGGGCCCACCCCAAGCTAAGGAGTAACTGGCAAGATAAACAGATATTACTGAGCTTATCAATTAAACCCTTTCACATCCTTAGGGACAGGAGTAAATAATGAAAAGGGAAGGAAGGGGAAGGAAAATGGATAAATAGGAATAGGTTAAAACTATAGTCCTTGTGATAAAATGTATAATGTGATAGAAAATCAACTTTAGATAGGTCAAAGGTGTCCTTACAAGTTTGTTCTATGTAAATATTTCTGGAGAAACATCAATCCCAGATGTACAGTGATTAAGGTTTATTAAATTATTCCCACATATTTACCTAGAGGCAGCATAAATTAAATAGTACTTTGTATACATTCAGAGTTTACTCTGAAGGTCTTTACAGATTCACTATAAGCCACTACCTTCCTCACTCTTTTTTCCTACATCCTGCCAAGCTTCAAGCTGCCAACTGTCCTATTTTAGAATCCATAAAAGCCTCTTCTCTGAGCAGACTATCTAAATATCCAGTGCCTTTAGTCCTACTGCTGACAAACTGGTTCACTCTTTTGATATTTAAGATAACTAAACAAATAAAGATTGTTTCAGATTTCTTATATTTTGGGGAAGTATTATCTCTTAAGGGATATTTTAAAGAGTAGTGGCAAGAAATAAATCGTATTTGCTTCTTGAGCTGTGAAAGATGCAAAGACCATAACATTTTTAAAAAGTTACATGTTGTATATAACTATAATTCAGGAAATAGGTTCCTTAGTCTTGTAGAATTTAGAAGAACGGTTTATTCTCTTCCCTGCGTTTTTGTTGTACAGGATGCCTCTTTTTGTCCTCGTCATAATGCTTATTAATATTTGAAGAACTAAAAGAAAAATCATGTAGATATGCAGGTAGATCATAGTTTGAGTTCCTATCCCAATGTAAGTATTTTATATGTATATAGGAATCACATTGGCTGTTTTTCATGGATATCTTTGCAACTTCCATGGAGGTGATATACTAATGACTTGCAGTTTCCTGTAATTACAAGTAATCAGTAATAGGTATTTTAATTATAAAGCTTTTTTGTTTTAGTTTTTTACCTTACATCATAATCATTCTGTACCTTTCTGATATTTGATCTGTCATACCTGACTTTTCAATTTATTTGAAAGAAATAACTGAATTCTTGAAAAATATACCCATATAACATTTTAGTTGTTTAAAGCATTCCAAACTGAAGCAATTCATCTTCTCTGCCTAGAAAGATTTGTAATCTTTGCCTGTCATATATTTGTATTTAAGCATCACAAATTGCTTTGCATAGAATGTATAGATTTAAGACGGGGTGGGCAATTATTTTGGCTGGAGGGCCACAAACTGAGTTTTGGTGAGCTGTCGAGGCCACACATATGAAATCTTTTAGAGGATATCATTTTAACAAATTATAGGTAAAAAAAAAATCATACACTAAAAATCAAACATCTGCTATATCATATCTTAATTTTATAGCAAAAAATAATTTTTTCCTGCTTCATGTTTTTTGAATAGTATATATAGAAGCAATTATATAATAGCTCAAAATAGTCTTACTTTTGTATATTGTGAGGGGTGGGTGTGCGTGTGGGGGGGGCTGCATATGTGCTAGGTCCTGGGAGGTGGCCGGGTGGGGGGCCGGGCAGGGGATGCATGCAGCAGAGCTGGTACAGTCTGCTGCCCAACCCCATCCCTCCACAGCTGCTCCCACAGTGTTGGATTAGCCCACGCCCACCCTGTGCCCTCCAGACAGCACCACCCTGGCCCCGGCCAGTGCACACAGCTTCTTAGCAGGGCTGCTGCTAAATTTCCCCTGCCTCCAGCAGCTACTCCTCTTCCTGCCCCAGCTGTCCTGTTCCGGGCAACAGGTAACATAGGGAAGCTGTGGGGATGTATGCCAGGCATCACATGCCAAGCCAGGAAGTCGGGAAGCTGTATCCAGGCGGCTTCTGCCCCTACATGTGGGGCGCCAGGTCCCAGCTGTTTTCCGCCCATTTGGCTGCCTTCAAGTACTCATTGCGGGCAAAGTGGATGGAAGGCAGCCAGGAGCTGCCCAGGAGCTGGACCTGGAGCCCCATGCACTGGGGCAGGAGCCACCTGGCTGCAGGTCCTCCACTGCCTGACTGGGCATCTGCTGGCCAGCACATGTCCCCACGACTTCCCTGCACTGCCTGCTGCCTGGAACGGGGAAGGAAGAGGAGCTGCGGGAGCAGGGGAGCTGAACAGTAGGACTGTGTAAAGCTTCAGTCCCTGATTCGATTCGGTGGGGATTCAGCCCGATTCAGTAGCCGAATCTCCGAATCGAATCAGGAGATGCTTTAATCCAGGGGCGGGCAATTATTTTGGGCGAAGGGCTGCTTACCCAGTTTTGGAAGGCTGTCGAGGGCCGCATGACAGGTGCCCCACGCCTTGACAGGTGCCCTGCCCCCTGGTCACCATCTTGGGACCAGTGTCCCAGGGCCAACATTGGTGGGGCCCAGAACAGGGCACAGGCCAGCAGGAGTCTGTGGAGCCAGGCTGAGGTGCACCAGCAGGGAGTGGGGAGCTGGCCCAGCGCAATAGAGCCCCTGCCAGCTGGGACCCCATGCTTCTGCTATGGGGTTGGTGAGGGGCCACTTTTCCCCGCATTCAGCACCAGTTTGTAATCCACCCCACTGCCAGCCTAGCAGTGGAGCCAGGTTACAAGCTGGTGCTGAGTGTGGGGAGTGGGGAAGAAAGCAGCCCCTCCCCGCCCCATGCCTGGTGCCCCACGTTGCAGCCACTCGCAGCTTGCCTGGGGCTGCCTGTGCCTGCTCTGGACAGCCCTGCATGGGCTGCGAGCGCCTGCAGCAGGGAGCACTGGGCATGGTGCAGGTGAAGGGCCGCTCTTCTCCGCACAAGGAAGGAGCCCAGGGAAAAGCTGAGCGCGGGGGGGGGGGGGGGAAGCAGCCCCTCCCCCATCCCATGCCCGATGCCCCGCACTTCAGGCTCTCACAGCCCGCATGGGGCTGTCCTGAGCGGGCACAGGCAGTCCCATGTGGGCTGCAAGCAGCTGCAGCACAGGGCGTGGCTGGGGAGGAGCCACTTCCCCACCCCGCACTCCTTCCTTGCCCGGGTCCTTCCCCCCCACGCTTACCTGAGCTTCCCGCGCCAGGGCAGCCATGTGCTCCCAGCCCAGAAACCCCGGCTGGGGGTCAGGGCCAGGTGGGCCCCACTGTTGTTGGAGCCTGCCAGGCTTCCCCTGGGTCCTGCTGCCCTTGGTTCCTGTCATTTTTGACAGGAACCAAGGGCAAAGAAATACTGATTTTTCTACAATTTTTTAGGGGCCCCATGGGCTGGATAGAATGGCCTTTGGCCCACAGGCCGTATTTTGCCCACCCCTGCTTAAATCTCTCCAAATTGAATCAGAACACTCCAAATCAATTCAGAGAGATTTGGAAAAATTCAGCCATTCAGATGTAGACAGAGCTTTAAATGGTTTTTCTATATACTTCAAGGTACCAGGTGGCTCACCAATGCTGTGATGGTGGGGCAGATAGACCGTCCCACAGGAGCACGGGGGGCTCTCCAGCATGCTCGGCAGCAGACCTGGAAGTGGACCAGAAGCACTTCTGGTTTACTTCTGGGTCCAGCGGGGAGTGTGTGAAGGGGCCACCCCACACCTCCTTGGCTCCATGACTGGTGCCTCCTGGGTCTGATGGGGGCACGCGGGGTCCCCCGTGGCTGATCACCGAGCCAGTGGAGCGCAGGGGCCCCCCAGCATGTACCCCAGTGGACCTGGAAATGGACCAGAAGTACTTCCAGTCCACTTCCGGGTTCACTGCCAGACACGTGGGGGGACCCCCTGTGTTCCTGTGGGACACTCCACCCCACCATCGCAGCGTTCATGAGCTGCGCCTAGTACCTCAAGGTATGTAGAAAAAGCATTTAAACTTGTGTCTGTGGCCGAATTGCTGATTCTTCAAATCAGCATCAAATCTTTAGATTCAGATTTGGCTGAATCGAATTGGGGACAGCGATCCAAATCAACGAATCGAATCACTGTCCCCGATTTTGGGCCGAATCCAAACTGAATGTGGCCCATTTCGCACACCCCTACTGATCAGTACCCAAGTGGCTGCAGCTGCACTAGGAGCAGCCCTGCCGGGAAGTCACACGCTGGCTGGGGCTGGGGTGGTGCTGTGTGACTGGCATAGGGTGGGCTGTGGCAGGAATGCCATGGGAGCAGTTGGCATTGATGCAGTCACTTGATTGGTGCCTTGCCTGTCTGCAGGCTGGATCCAATCACTTGGTCGGTCAAATTATCCTTCCCGATTAGGCTATTCAAAGGTTTGTGAGGTTTGAAGGGGTTTAGGGACCAGGGGATGGTGGTTGCTGCTGCAACTGCTGCTAATTCTTTTCACGGGATATTTTGACATTTAGATAAGTAAATAGTGCAATGTGCCATTGTCTCCCCTGGACATTTCAGGCCTGTTGATTTCATTCCCATCTTCAGTTTAAGTTGTTAAAATGTCTCATGCTTTCAGGCTAAGTCATTTTATTAACATATGAAAGGTAACACTATACATGGAAAATGTGGCTGTCTTAATGCAGGGACTTACAGAAGGGTTATATACTTGAGACAGATGTCCTATTCATAAGCATACACCACTTATAAAGTGTAAACTTTTATGGCCACATTTTACCTTTGTCTTACTTAGCCAGGCATTTACATACCATGGCCATCACTAGGGTATGCAGTCCCCTTTTACACTGAAATTTTGACTTGCGTGAAATTTCACAGGATGAAAATAAGGACCACATTTGAACCTAGAAAATTTTACTTTTACACTTTTTATGATTTTGAAAATCTATGTAGTTTCTTAAATAGAAATTAATACAGAAGTTTATAAATATGTTATTTGCTTTAATCATAGGCTTTCAAAAATACCTCTTTGACTGTATCTTAGACTTTTATTTGTGATAATTTAATATCAGGTTGTTGGGTTCATTTGTTCTTTGTTGTTTCTTCAGATGTCGAGTATGTGACTTCGCCACAACAAATATGAATAGTTTGAAGTGTCACATGAGGCGCCACCCTCAGGAGCATCAGGCAGTGCAGTTAATGGAACAGTACAAGTATGTGGAAGTTAAAACTTAAAAGGGTTTGTTACCTTCTGAAATAAAGGAGGATCTAATACCATTGCTTCCTCTGAAGCTTAAGTCAAAAATAGGTTGGGTAGTCATATTTTTTTCCTCAGATTTGTTCTCTGTTCCCAGTTGATTAATGTTTGTATGAAATACAAAAGTCAGTAATGCCAACTTTGTATCCTTGCTGTCCCACTTTGAGAACCTGAACAGTGGTTCATGTTTTGGATGTTTGATAAACAAATTCTAATGCTAAACTGTTTATATCTGCTACACACTTAAACAAAACTTTACTATAAAACATTTAATATGTTAATTTAACTGCCTAAGTCTAGTGCTAGCTTTCAGCAAAAATAAAAACCTAAAAGAGGAAACAAGAACAAAAACTGAACACCTTCTGCTACACAGCTTAGCAAGCAACTGAAATAATACAGATAAAACATAGAATTTTCCCTTCTTCCCATTCAACTTAGAAACAAACCTCTCCCACTGCATCTCTTCCCAATGTACTTTCAGCAGCACTAGGTATCAGTTGTATCAATAATAGAATATCAGATACCCTACACAGTCACTTTTTGCACACTACAGCAAAGTGTTCTACAGTGTCACCTACATTACTGCAGGCTTCTGCACCTTGGCCTCTTGTGTCCCAGAGGAACTACTCTGTTAAAGTCTGCTAGATAATTGTTTCTTCAGAAGGTCAGTTTAAAACATCTAGAACAGTGAAGTTTAATAATTCCACACAGTTTAGCCTCTAGGGCAAATTAACCTGAATTCTGTAGGATAATTTCAGGATCTGCAATCCAGGTACTAAACATAATGAAAACATGATACGACTTCTGTTGGCTGTCTTACAAGCTGAATTCAAACTGCAAAAATAAATGTTAAGTGTTATTCTCCTACCTTCATTGTCTTTTAACTTACAGTTTTAATGAAAGTACATTGTAAAAGTACATTCTGAAAAGCATCAGTCAAGATCAGCAAACTGCTTTCCCTTCATTTTCTATTCCCGTATTTTCCCTGGAATCATTGTACATTGTATCCTGGATGATGAGCAATCTGTGGCTCCCTCTGCTTTGATTGGAAATGGATAGACAATTGAAAGCAGCTAGTGGTATTTAAAGCTCATGGTGTTATAGAACTCGTAAAATTGAAGTGCTCAGTAAATAAGTCAGAGGTCCTTTTAACAAAGACAAAGTAAACATCAAACTCTTTCATATACTTGCTAGCTTTCCATCTGCACACTGAATAAGGCAAGGAGGTATTTCAGAAAAGAAATAGGCAATCATTTAATTAAGAGTATAGTAATACATGTGCATGTGAGGGTAGAAGTACAGTGGTTTGGGCAACCTTTTCCTTTTGGTATCTCCTGGCTCAGCATTTCACTTTGCACATTCTTTTTTTACCTTTGTTTTCCTGATTAAGAGGTCATTTGAGATTTTAAAGCTGTGCTTTGGGTTAACATTTATTAAATTGGCTCGATGATAATGTAGCAGTCTCATTAGGTTAGTAAAGTTTTCAATCAGACTGAGACTTCTATTGGTTCTAATTTGAGAGAGTACACTTTTTTTAAAAAAAGATCTTCAATTAAAAATAGGACAAGTAGAATAAAATACTTGATGATGGTTACTGGAGACCTTGAGCTAAAAAGAGTCTCCAGACTGACAGGATTACCTTATTACACCTGCATGTGTAGAGTATACTAA
>NW_017728998.1:22592245-22609110 GCF_001723915.1 Gavialis gangeticus | reverse complement strand
AGGATTACCTTATTACACCTGCATGTGTAGAGTATACTAAGCCTTCTTAAAGCATTGCAAAATTTGTTGTGTACAGTGGAAGAGAATATAAAGTTTTCTTTATTCATTTAACTGCAAGATCATTATTCTCCATTTGGACCTAAAGTCAGTGACAAAACTCACTGAATTAGTAGTGTGCAATATCAGCATCATATAGGACTTCTGTTGTGTTTTCATCTATCGTATTCCTAGCAAATAGTTTTTGTTCTGAAAACTACAGCTCTTTAAGTCTTGTGGCAGCTCTTTTAACAAATCCATCAAAATGTTACATGGCAAGACATTACACTATTTGGACAGGAAAGTATGGCGCTTGCTGAATGATGACGGGTATAACCTGAACTAGATGGTAGCTGAACCAAAACTGTGATTATTCAGTGTGGGAATTCTGACAGAATGTAAACCTGCCCATTATTATGATCACAATTCAATTCAGCATGCTGCCAGATAACTCAGGGCTTGACCTACCCTATAACCCCCATGCCTCACAACTCCCCAGCAATATGCGCCACAATCTTGTATCTCTTGTAGAGGCAACAGTTGATAAATTTACATCCTTAAAACTATTTTAACTACAAAACTTATAAAAAAAAAGTCCAAGAATATTTCATTGGGATTAAGCCAATATGTTTTATAGAAATATAATGGTTTCTACGTATATTTTTCAAAAAAGGTATTTGAGATTGATTAAATGAGATTTTTTTTCAAGATGTTTTGAACAATCCGATTGGTTTTTATAGCAGGAACTTCTGAACTTGTAACTAGCTTGCAGAGGAAGGGTTGATCAGTAAGGAAGTTGAGTGAAAGAAATAGCAACAAGTTGTCTTTTCTTACAAATTCTGTTCTTCCTTAACTTGCCAGCGTTTTTCATTTACTTCACTTTCTTGTTCTTGTAAGATGTAACTATGGATGCATATAGTATGGTCTTTAATCAGTTAACTATTAGGAACACAAATTAAACTTAACAGGGAAATAAATTATTGTACACCCAAAGTGGCAAACTTGCAAAACGTGTTCTTTCAAACTGTTTGTTTTGTGTTTTCCTAAAAATATCCCAGAACTGATGAACAAGTATTTCATAACACATCTTGCAGTGTATTTTGCATATAAAATAGAAGTGGAACGGTATGTTCCTACATACTGAAGAAGTATGTTCCTACAGTGATCTGAGAATGCATTTTATGTCTTTAAATAACTTTTTCAAAGTAGCCAAACTGATTATGGGCTTCTTTTTTTTAGCTGTTATTAATTTAGGTTTTGTTTAAAAGTTCCTCAGAGGCTATGATGTTCCATGCACAGTTTCATTCTTCAGCAACATTATATGGCCAAGTTATAAAAATGCAAATTATTGTGCATTATAATGGCCTGAAATTATGGTGTTGTTATTTTCCCCAAATGAAACAGAAAGGAGTTTTTCTGATATCAGTTTTGGGGGAGCAAAGGAATTATTGCACAGATGCATTATTTTGTTTTGGATTATCTTAGAAATTCACATAAAATATTTAAATTGTTGGATTTCACTTCTAAATGCCTTCTTTTTTACCTTATTTTTTCAGGTGTTCTCTTTGTGGATATGTGTGTAGTCATCCTCCTTCCCTGAAGTCCCATATGTGGAAACATGCGAGTGACCAAAATTACAATTATGAACAAGTGAACAAAGCTATTAATGATGCCATTTCACAAAGTGGCAGGTAATGTAGCTCCATACAAACTACAGTATTCAATCTAGAATGTTCATAGCTTCCATCATTGACCCCAAATAAATTCCAGTCTGGAAACTAAAAGGAAAAATATTTAATTGTTGTGTTTTTCTTGTTTTAGGTTTCAAGGGCAATTCCCAGGAAAAGCTTTATTGGAAGGCACTGAGGAAAATGCAGTACATATTCTAGGGAGTTCAGACAACCTGATGGCATTTTCAGAGACCATTCACCAGACTACTAATGAAATTGCAGGTTCTGATGAAAATCAAAAACCTAACCCAACAATGAATACCTCATGCAACCTAGAAAAGAACTCCAGTGTGTCCCATCTTGGTACAGAATACTGTGTTCTACTCTTCTGCTGTTGTATCTGTGGGTTTGAATCTACCAACAAAGAAAATCTGTTGGATCATATGAAAGAACATGAAGGTGAAATAATAAACATCATTTTAAATAAAGACCACAACACAACTCGGATCACAAACTAGATGAAGCTCTTACCTAGAACAGAGAAGGACTTTCTAACGTGCTTTTTTGCCCTATCTTTGTTAACATTGCCTGCGATATTTGCTAAAGAGAAGTAAAATTTACCAATTTCTCAAGTTGAATGGTTGATACAGTAAGAGAACATAGTTTATCTGGGAACTCATGATTTAACTAAAAATATTAAATACCCTATTTTAAGGAAACCATGGGAATGATCCACTTAATCACTTCTTCCCTGTGGTGCCAAGAGTGTGGATTTCTCAATGCCTGGTGCTAGTCCATTGTGTATCAAAGTAGGAGCTAAACAAGGTATTGGCTCAATTCAAAAGGCTTTTTTGCTCTGCAAGCATTAACAAGGTGTCAAACTTCTTTCAGACAGATTTTTTTTTGCTTGCCTGTAGTTGGCAGTAGGCCAGATACAGTTTATATAGTAGTGTTCTCCTGAAGTTTCCTGCTCAACTCTGACAGGTAAATAAGTGTATTGGGGAAGTTTCTCTTGATCAGTTTTTTATGACTACTCTCCCCAACTCAACTCCCTTTTTTTTAATAAACACTGCTGGATGGTATCCCTCTGTGACTAATAAAGGTGTTGATTCAAAGTAGCAGAAACTGAGCAGCCTGAAAGCAGTAGACATCTTTGCTACTTATTTGACAGTCCAGTTGCTAATTCAGTATCTAATGTCTTTTGTTAGGTGCATTGAGTTAATATGTAAACATGATCCATTGTTCTTTAATAGCTTTCTTTAAATATTCAGTAAGACTTCTAAAAGTAAGTAGATCATGATATGTAAGTTGCCGCTTAACTAGTAGTTTGTTTTCAGCCTGTAATGAGCACAACCACCTTCTTTGGATGGGAACAGGTAATCAGTGAAAATGTAACTGACAAACAGCCACATTTTTAAAGTTGTATAGATACCTAAAGATGTATGCAAGTGTATAGTGGGACTGTCCAAAGTGCCTACATGCTTTTGAAAATACCAATAGGTAGCTATCTTTAGGACCCTACATAACGGTAAAAATCTGGCCTTATGATTTTGCTTGTAGAAATAATTCACTCAGAGTTGAGGTAATCTTTTCAAAATATATTAAATACAAAAATTATATGGCAAATATCTTTAAGTAGAATTGATCTAATTTGGGGAAATTGCTTCTCCCACTATACTAAAATAAAAATATGGTGGTTCATACATTTTACTGATGCACATGATATGGATTTACAAAGGGAAGCTGTTTACTATATTTTTTTTAAATCCTTAGAAATCCCTCTCTTTTTAAAAATTCTTCTACTTCTAAAATTATAATCGTCATCTTTTCATGTAGTGTCAGTAACCTGCATCAGTTTGTTTATCAATTTGGAGTTACAGGATGTAGGAAAATTGCTTGGCAGCTCTGTCAAGATTATTTATGAAGCTGGCCACTAAAATGGTTTTAAATATAGACCTACTACCAAAAGGAATTGCAACGTATTCTTAAAAAGCCTTTTAGCAAGCTCTTGAAATAGTCTGGTTTGGAACACTGCATTCTCATTTTAAGGGTAGCTTCAAAACTGCATTTGCATTAAGCACATCCCATTTCTTGAATGTGAATGCAGTTACCCATGTTTTAATGGCTCATTGTTTGAAAAAGGTTTATACATTATTTTTTAAAAAGTTAATCAGAAAATAGTGTCTTTATATTTATTACCTATTTCTACATCATTTCTGAAAAAAGTGTTGCACGTGCAGTATATAGCCTTTGTGGTGCTATTTTTCTGACTTCCGTTACGGACTGTGAAGTTGGTCAAACAAAAATATTAGTAGGGTTTTTTAATATTTTCTTAATACTTTTAAGGAGCAGCCTTGGTGAAAAGGCAGGATAAAATAATACTTCAAAAATAAGGTTTCAAGTATACTGGTGATCTTTAAAAATGGGTTTAAGTTTCTTGAACTTTGTCTATCTTTTTTAAATATCCCTAGAATTTGGTTATACATTAGGTTACAAAAGAACAAATGTTTCTCTAAAAACTGGTCAAGTTATAATGTCATAAAGCCCATTACATTGTAGGTTTGATCTATCCAGCGACTAAACATAATATATTTGTATCTTTTAAAATAAAAATGTAAAACAATTTATATTCTTTACATTTTTCAATCAAAAGGAAATGTTGATATTCATACAAGTCTAATTTTGACATTTTAAAGACATGATTCATTATTATTATAATGAACAATTTCAATCCAAGGTAGAAAACATTTAATTTGGGTACTGGTATTACCCTAAGCCATTAGGGTTGTACAGTATTTGAGTATACTTAAGCCCTGTAATTTCTGGTTTTGTGTGTTCAACATCTAAGCTCCTTTTAGAGATCCAGTTTATTAGTCATTTGAAAAGCTGGTAAATTTTAAACTACCAAAGAATCCATAGTAATATGAACTTTAAATTACCATTTTAGACTCATGGAAACTACTGTTAAATTAATTTTTCCATAAGGGATCATGTATTTTAAGTTGTTACAGTAATGGAAATAAGTGAAGAACTTTTGAGACATCAACTGAAAGATGGCAGTGAGCCCAGAATAACAAAGCCAGTAAACTTTTTTTTTTAATCTAAATTAGACTTTCTATGTATGTGTGCGTGCACCATGTTAAAATACAATGCATCAAGAACCAACATTGTTAATGGGACTAGTGCCCATGGTACATCTATTTTCAGCACGTTCTTCACCATTTTGTTATCGGTATCTTTAGTTAACCTTATGTTCTATAGCAGTAGAATGTGGAGCCGCCTAAAAACTGATGAAGGGAAATACTAGAGATGCCAAGAAATAATTATTTCTAGTCTACAGAAAATAAACAATCTTCATAGGGAGAAATTTCTTATTCATTGCCCTATGCTGCTGTCAAGTCGCATTCAAAATTCCCATTGACTTTAATGGAAGTTCTGTATGTGAAGTGATTTTAGGATCAGTTCCTGAAAGCCAGCTTTTTAGTCAAGATACCTTCTTTGGGAATTGTGTGGTTTGTTTGGTTGCATGTTTTATAGTTTGTCGGGGAATGGGGGGAAATTTAAAGCACTTTTTATGGTTATGGCATTTCAGTCTCCCTGTTCTTTTAGGATTTAAAAATATTTGAGGATCTGCTGTCACAAGACTCCAGCAGACATTCAAATCTGCAGTGCTACATGCTTGATTTTCATTCAACTCTGCTCTAAGCAGGTTTTATTCAATGATATGGACTATAACTTTCAGCTATGGTTCTAGATGCCTACAATTCTACTAGAAAGAAAACTTTTCTTCAAATATGTCTGTACTGGTGAAATAGCTGGGGATATATAATGTTTCCGCTTTAACCTGGCTCAGAAGAAGAGTGGAATTCAGATGGAGTTATTGTATTCTCCTCTTTCAGAAGCACTTATTTAATCATTAAAATAAATTATACAGTGGGTGCTCAAAGTAATATTGAATAAGATATATTTAATAGAAATTTACATTTGTGTTATTCATGGACGGGGTACATGTATTTTTTTAAGAAAAGGTATTATAACACTATGGCACTGCTTTTATAGCCAAAGTATAAACACTTTTAGAAAACTGACATGTAAAAATTGCAGTTAATTCTGACACTGTATCTTATTAAAATAGGAAGACTTGCATTTTATAAAATTATCCAGCACATTAAGCTGCATGCCTTAAGCTCTCTAGGATTGTGTTCCTGATAGAACAGATTATCTGTTTGGAACTATGAAGCAAAGTCTGTAGTACTACTTTAACTACCTTCTGAAATACTGTACAATGTTAGAATAATTTATTTTGCTTTACAGGAGTTTGTCATGTATTGACTTTAATATTGTATTTTGGTAATAAACTTTTTTTGTTAAACACTTTACTTTTCTGCGTTATTTATGCAGAATTAAATTTAGGAATGTTATGAAGGGAAAGTAAATTTGTAGCCAGTAGTTATGATGCAAAAAATAGATGCTTAAATCAAAATTCAAATTACTAAAATGTTCTTGAGAAAAAAAATTTCAGTTTCACACTTATTTCAAAGAATTTCAAGAATATTTCTAAAATAGTATTAATACAAACTAGTACACTACTCTAACACATCTCTTGCAAGCTAATTATACTTCTGAAAATGCAGTATAGATGCATTTTTCCTTTCTGCCCCAGAAAGCAGCAAAAATGTTTAGCTGCATGAGGGACTGCTACTACTGATACAGCAGGAGGTCTGTGTTGAGTCTGATCCTGAGTTAAGCAGAACGGATAATACCAGTAGTGTTTGGGAAATGTAGTAGAAAGGCCCCTTTTGAAAGATGTTGCAAGTACCATTATGTATGTCCCTAGGATGGACCAGGGTCATTTTGCTTTGTGTAAGCACAATGCCTCTTTCACACAAGAGCCATAATTTATTAACACACTGAAGACAAAGGACTAGATTCATAAGTGGTTTTACATGCTGAACGGCTGAGGATTGCAACACCTATTCTAAGTGCCTGTTTCTATAGGGCCCCTCTAGATGTTCAGGTAAAGATGTGATAGGATCTGATGCAGAATCCGAATAGTGCATGGCAGGAGTCGTGATTGTGGGATCCAGCATCAGATCCAATCACATTTTATTGCCAGTGCAGGTGGAGCCCAGGATTGAGATCCCAGGCTCCCCTAGCACCCAGCTCCTGCTGCCACAAGCCCCACAGCTGACAGGTCTCATAGTGGGGACAACATTTTATGCAGTACCCCCACTGTCAGTCCTGTCAGCTGACAAGGTTCACAGGGTGGCAGTATTCCACGCGCTGCCCCACACTGTGAGCCTGGTAAGTTGATGGGGTTCACAGCCAGGGCAGCACATGGAAGACCGACCCCACTGCAAGCCTTGTCAGCTGTGGGGCTTGCAGCAAGTTGTGCACCGTGGTGGTCAGGAGCCCTGTCAGCTGATGGGTCTCGCAGCCACCTGAGCACCTGGCCACACATTCAGTTAATGGCATGATAAAAACAAGCCACAAAGTTAATACATATTGTTTTGTGGAATAACTGTGGCTTCTTCCTTGTTTTATGATTAATTGATTGAATGTGTAGCTGGCTCACAATTTAAGGCACGATTAACTGGTTAATCATGCCTTAAGTGTAATGTGGAGATGAGGCCGTGGTGATAGCCACAGCCTTGCATTAAGCACCTTAGTTCTCTAGGGGAAGAATTAGGTGTCCCAGAATGGGATATAAAACAGCCTGCATGCTAAGCAGACAGCCACCTCAACTAAAAGGGACTGTGAGGTCTGAGGTTTTTCTTGAATCCTACCTACCCCTCTGCAAAGCTCCATGAGAAGGTCAAGTCTATTCTTTTAAAAAATGGCAAAAGAAAAAAGGGGTGGTGCCACAGTAGGTAAGGTACTTACCCTGGATCTGGGAGACTGTAACAGCCCCCCACCCATGTTACCTGCCCGCAGCACAGATGCATGGACCCCATGCGGCCACGGCAGCACTGCACCGGCTGGAAGTGTGCTTCTGATTGGCCTGGAGCCCCTGGGCAATGAGCCAAAGGTGCGTGGCAGATGGGGGCAGGGGAACAGCAGCAGAGGGACTAGAGACAGCCCCAGCTGTTCTCACCCCCAGAGAAGCCCAGAACACTCTCCCCACAGCAGGGAAAGTGAGGAAGTGCAGATCAGGTGTCCCACAGGGGATAGCCAGCTGGTTGCACCCCAAGCGGCAGTTAAGGAGCCAGCTGCATCTGTCTGGGGCAGGCAAGAGGGGAAGCTGGGACCCCAGTGCCCACCAGCTACGACAGGGAGATGCCACAGCCAAGACCTGCAGCAGGAACCACTGAGCTGGATCCAAGTGGCAGCACAGCAGGGACTGAACCCTCATCTGAGAACACCTGCATGAGGACCTTAGCTCAGCCATTCTGGTTACAGGTTCCCAGGGACCACCCACAGGGGGTAACCAGGGAAAGGCTTCCCAAAGCCATGCCCACACCACATGCATCCACCAGATAAACCTGCAGATTTGCCTGCAGGTGGCTGGGAGGGAGCACAGGCCTCATATCCTGAGGCAAAGCCATACCTGGCTTCTACACTAGGAAGGTCCGCCTAGAGAGGGCACCTTCCTGGAAGCCAGAGAGGCCTGATGAGAAGAGTGAGGGGACATAGGGTCCAAAGTAGCTTGCAACCCTAAGAAAGGGGAAGAGGCTTAGGGGAGTGAGGCACCAGCCCACTGCCTGTTTTTCTAGGCCAAGCCATTTTCAGTTTGTCTGATCAGTTCGGTTAACATTATTTCTGAGCCCTACATTAGCATAAGCAAGGGAAGAGGACCCCTAAAGGACAGCAGCCTCAGCCTAACACTGTGGGATGTGTCACGTGGTGACCACCTCTGACGTCCCAACAACAGCAAATATCACCTTAGTGGAAAGGGGTAGGGTGTAGAGGAGGAGGAGCCCCACAAAAGACATGATACTGCAGTCACATCCATCCCACAAGAAACTACTGGAGCATCTCCAGGTGAGTACAGCATCATCATCTGAACATCCAGTTGTGGAAGCTGAGGGGTGAGGTGTGACGTAGCTAGCTGCAGGACATGCCTGTGATGCTGCAGCAGTAGCACCGGGCAGGAGTCTGTCACAAAGACCCAGGTTACATTTTTCCTCTGGCTAAGGGGACTCAAATTCATATCACTGACCTCCTAGGAGAGTGCCAGGACCACCAGCACTATAGGTGGTCCCTTATTGATGCAGTTTCATTTTCCATAAACTAACAGCCATTGGGTCAGAAAAAGTGAGTATGATCATTTTATTTAGACTTGTAGTTAGGACACTCTTCCAAAAGGAGACCAGGGTTCCAGTACCTACTCAAGTAAATAGCTAAATATTTTATCCAATTACTGTTTTTGTTTGAACAGGGACTGGAACCTGGATTTTGCCTCCCAGGGAGGTACTCAAACCACTAAATTTAGACAGTCCTATCTGTGCTTTTTCTTGTGCCCACACCTTATATACCATCCTAATGACTGTAGAGATTCCTTATACAGTGGAACAGTATCAATAGGACAGACTGAGTGCCCCCACCTGCCTATACTGTATTACTTATAGTAAGTAGTACACTCTCATGGGAGGTGGCAGATATGGGTTTAGGGAACCTTTTAGGGAGAGGAAAAAATTGAAACCATGTCTCTCACGTTCTGAGTGAGAACACTGAAAGCTATCTCCAACCCTGTGTTCCATATAGAGTCTGAGCTGGTAGGCATAGTCAGAATACTAAGTCCATTATGCAGAGAAATACTATGCTATAGATAGACACGTTCAAGAATTAAATAGGTATCAAACTGCTCAATGCTGTCAAGGCTAAGATGCTTCTGCCCAGAAGTTTCAGCACCTGGCAAACTTGAATGCTGAACACATTACAAGCACCTACAGCATCAGGTAGAAGTTGAACAGATGTTTGAAGGATCACAATTTTGCACTTGGGAACATAAACCCTGTAATGGGTCCATTGACTGGATTTCAAAATCCAGAAAAAACGAACATCAAATGTTGTAGAAAAAATATATAACTTGAAGTTTAACACAGCCTATTTTGTGTACACAGTGCCTTGATATAACAAGGCAGGCCTAAGTCTGCTAAGGAAGTACGGGTTGAATGAATGGATAGAAAACTAACTGGATCATCAGGCCTACAGGGTAGTAATCAATGGCTGTATGTCTAGTTGACAGCTGGTATCAAGTGGAGTGTCCCAGGGGTCAGTCCTGGGGCCAGTTTTGTTCAGTGTCTTCATCAGTGACCTGAAAGATGAGATTGAGTGCACCCTCAGCAAATTTTCAGATGGCACCAAGCTGAGGGGAGTAATAGATATGCTGGAGTGTAGGGCTAGGATTCAGAGACACCTAGACAAATTGAAGGATTGGACCAAACAAAATCTCATGATGTTCAATAAGGAGAAGTGCAGAGTCCTGCACTTAGTACAGAACAGTCCCATGCACAGCCAGTACAGGCTGGGGAGTGACTAGCTAAACAGCAGCTCTGCAGAAATGGACTAGGGGTTGCAGGAAGCAACAAACTGAATATGAACCAAGAACGTCCTCTCGTTGTGAAGAAGGCTAACAGCATACTGAGCTACATTAGAAGAACCGTTGCCAGCAGATCATGGGAAGCAATTCTTCCCCTCTATTCTTCACTGGTGAGGGAGCACTGTGCTCAATGTTGGGCCCCCCACTACAGACCTGTTGATTAAATAGGTAAAGCTAAGAGATCAGACAAGCAATTTGTTTACACGTTACTTCTAAGCAATATAAACAATCAGGTAAAGGTGAGCATTTGCCCTGTTTCAGAAACATCTTGTGTTTGCTTGCTCCCTTGACACTGGGCTAAGATTTTATTTGTTTTAATCCAAATCATCATCTCAGGTATAACTACCCAATGGGTTTTCAGCCAACATATCAGGTTGTGTTTCCTGCAGCCCCTGGCAATGATGGACAATACAGAAGAGTGGCTATAGCATACTGCTTGTTTGTGGTCGTTAGGGACTATAGTCACCTGGCTCAAGAAAGAGCAGCACGCTGTTGCTCTATTCCAGGGCTGGGCAAAATATACCCCACCCCTGTAATACAGGTGTATCTGTCCAAGCAATTGATCCTATCTGGCCTGCTGGCTGCTTCTGGGACCCTGAGGAAGCAGAGCAGAGTCCCACACTGCTCCACTCTGCTGCAGCTAGGGTTGCCTCTGTCCCCTTCCTCACTCACCTCCATTCCCCCACCACGATCCAGCTTCTGTTATTGCTGCACAGCCCACAGCCAGGCCTGTACAGGACAGGGCATGATGCAGCATGCTAAGTAGCCATTCTGCCTGCTCACCCACCACAACGAACTGCTGTTGCTCCAGCACCCCATGTCCACGCTGGCCCCAGGGGCAGGGAGCTCAGCCTGTAGTAGCCCCCTTTCAGCGGCTCATCACGGCAGGTGGGCAGGACAGCTACGCACTCAGTGCACTGCATTACGCCCCATCCTGTGCAAGCAAGCTGCCAGCGACCATGGTGCCAGGACTGCAGTGCCAACAGAAAACTGGAGGGAGCAGTGGGAGAAGGAGACTGCTCGCTGCATGGCCTGGCCTGGCCTGGCCCCGCAGAAGGGAGCAGTGAGGGGCACAGCCCTCCTCAGCCATGGCCAGCAGGCTGGATAGGATCAGTTGCCCTCCTGCCCCCAGCCCTCAACAGCTCACCAAAATTCCAGCCCAAATAATTGTCACCCCCCACAGGTCTACCCTGTGCCAGTTCTGGGACAGATCATCAAGAGAACTGTTGCCAACACCAGCTCTCTGCAGTCCCCCCAACTTTGCTGCACTCACTCATTTGGTGCAACAGAGACTTTTCCATGGGTAAAACAAATTGCTCTTGATGGTTCTAGTATTTGAGAGAAATCTGTGTATTTACATTTTCTTTGACAATTAAGTCCTCCACCAGCTCTGGGAAGCCTTTAAAGATAGGTGCTAATATTCTAAAGTGATGGCTATTGCTAATTGCTCTAAAATACTTGAAACTGACTTTAGCACTTGCCCTTAGAGGCGAGGAGCATTTTATACAAATTTCTCAGGTTTTGCCATTATACAAATTATTCCAAGTAAGTAAGTGAACACTGCATTTTGCATATCTGATTACATTACTAGTTCAGGATTGTTAGGGGAATTTGTGCTGCTGGAGCTCATGCAATATTCTTTCCATATGGAAGTTGTATGCAGATGCCTTTAATAATTTATTCATGTGTTAGGGACTTCACACCACTTTGTTTAGCAACCTGATATAACTGCTTAGTTTGAGTTCCAGAAGTTAAATATTTCAGTCACAAAATTTACACATCTTAAAACTCTAAATGTGTAACTTTTTAAAAACTGTTTTTGTAGTTTCTTACTCCATCTCGATGTCACTTTATCTAAACTAACTGAAAGTAGTGGAAAAATCCATGAATTATTTCCTGACCTACAGGTGGTATACATTTCCTGAAGTTACATTTCCATTAAAAAATAAACAAACAAAAACAAATGTTTTTCATCCCCATTTATCCATATTCTGTATATGCCTTTCATTTTTCATCACACTGGTGTGAATAAAATTACTCATCTGTGCACAATAAGTCACACTGACTAAAAGCTGACCCTTATGTGCTACATGTCCCATGGCATTTAGTGCTAAAAAGGTAAATCTAACATCTCACGTTGCAAAGTCCATAATTCCTCAGCTCCCATATTTTGCGGTCATTAACAAAGGCATTCAGTCCCCACTTGAATGCCACATGCTATACCACTTCTAAAAGGGCATAGGGTACATGCTATTTTTTTCTACTGGCTTGCAATGAAAAGCTGCATTGGCTTTCATTTAATTTGGGAGCCTTTGAGAGCAAATAAAATATGCACGTACATGTAAGCATGCATGCACACACACTCACAGATTTGTCTTAATTTTGTACCTGAACCCAAAATGTGTAAAAATGGATGCACTTTATAAATGAATAAAATTATTTGTTTAAACTGAGCAATGAGTTAATCACTGAAAGAAAACTATATTTAGGAATATAACACTGACAGTTATAGTTTATTCTTTAATATCTCCAGGCTATTATTAGACTATATTGTACTCCTGTCATGACCAATTCTAAATTATAATATGATTCTTAAAGTAATATGCTGTAGTTATAGATTTCATAGGTTTGACAAGAGTTAATTTTGAAAATGTTATGAAGCCATGTATGAAATGGATGTATTTCAACTACGTCATGTGAAGAATGTTATTTGTGAAAGAATTTGAAGAGTTTTTAAAAGAATCAAGGTATATTCAGTCTTTTGCCATATAAAAGCTGAAAAGTACAGTAATTCCTGTTACATACTACTGAAGTAATGCCTATTACTAACCTTGTCTAACCACCAGTAAAAGTTTCTAAACCATTTCCACCAACCATCAGAATTGATTTAGATATAGTTCATATTAAAACCCAACTCCATTCCATTCTTTTCATTTTGGTATACACGTGATGGCCCTAACATACATTCTACTACCTGCAATCCAGCAAGACCAAAGATAGCAAAGAAAGATTATTAGTATTGCACAGGTTAATTGCTTTTTGGAGAATCAGCAAAGTAACCTCTTGGGGTATGATCATTTCAGGCTACATAAAATTAGTTGAGATGGGGCCTGGCCACAACTCAAGCTGAAGAATTCCTAAAGAAACCCACAATCTTCAGGAGGCTGTAATAACAATTCAGAAAGTGATTCTTACCTCATAATCATGTTGAATCTATACCATTGCCTACCATTAACAGGGGCACTGAATTGCTTATACTTGTTATGGACTGGATGAGATCTATTTGTGCTTATTTGTTCTCAAAGTTTGGATGACACTTTAGACAAGCCCTGATATTTAGTCTTAATTACAATTTGAAAGTTCACAAGTCCTTTGTGATTACACCTTAAATTTCTCCAAAGCACAGGGAAAGCAAAAGGAGCAGATCAAGACATTGTCCAAGATATTGTCGACATAAGAAAACTCTACTAATTTAATTAGCATCTATACAATGGGTTACACTAATTTAATTAATTAAATTTCTGAAATCGATTTAATTAAATTGATACATTTTAATTGAATTGGCACAATTTACCAATTAAATTGGTAGACAAAGTCTTAGGATTAAGTAACTATTTCAATTTTTGCTAAGATATTATTTGGCATATGCAATTTGCCTTTACCCCTGTTACTATATATTACCAGTGAAGCTGGTAGCACTACTGATTATGAACAAGAGCTTTTTTCAGTCGCTTATAACTTTGGCAATCTTTAATCATTTGAGTTGAGTCCCCTTATGCATGTGATCTGCCTCTAGCTGAAGTTCTTTGTTTTTGTTTTCTTTAATTTTAGCCAAAACAGCCTGTATCTGAGAATAAAGTTTGGAAATATACATTTTGTCAGTGGTTTAAAAAAAAATTCTAGTGACATTTACCTTGCATAGCTAAAATACCCCTAAGCTTTTAAACAGAGGCTTACAAGGTCCTTTGTGTACAGTCGATGCGATATCTTTTAATACATCAACTCAGTTGTTGGAAAAATTGTTCTTTGCAAGCTTTTGGGCACAAATACCCTTCTTCAGGCATAGAGAGTCTGCTGGTGAAATGTGTGGCAGTGAGGATCAGAGGATACGAGACAATAGTCTATTGTCTAATGTCTATTGTCTCTTATCCCTCTGATCCTCACTGCCATAATAATAAATAATAAATATACTGTATACAGATCATGCATTTGCATTTTCACAGGCCTGCATTTTGCATTTTGCTTCTATGCTACCCAGGAGAGCATACAATTCTCCAGCAGACTCTCTCTATGCCTGAAGAAGGGTATTTGTGCCCAAAAGTTTACAAAAAACAATTTTTCCAACTATTTAGTTGGTCTAATAAAAGATATGGCATCTACCCAGAGAACCTTGTTTGTCTGTGTGCTTAGATCAACACGGCTACAAACAACAACCCTAAACAGAGGCTTAAAATTTGACCAGAACTGGTGACTGTTTTTTCAGGCATGTGCCTTTTGCAGGCCTGGGAAACCTCACCCAAAGATGGCCAGGATGTAAGGATTTGAAATATTGCAATGGCAGCATTTTAGAGTTTATCAGCTAACTTCTCCAAAGAGTCTATGTTCCTGTATGTGAACAAACTGTACTCATTCCGTTCTTAGAGTGACATAGCATGATACTTTTTTAAGGACTGGGCTACAGGGGCAAAGATAGACCTAGGTCTTGGTTGGCTTATTTGGTAGAAATGATCAGGGAAGGGAAAAAGAGGCACCCAAGAGAAAGTAAATTTAAACACAAAAGAAACAAAATCCAGATCGGGACAGTGTAGATTGGGACTTGGGGTCTGGTTAGACTGTGACTGAAGGCGGAGAGTAGTAGGACTGGATGGACAAAGACACAGGAGATGGGGAAGAGAGAGAGCTGGGACTGGCTGAACAAAAAGACTGACAGAAATGGCTCAGAATGGAAGCCAGATGGCAGGGTGAAGGACACCAAGAAAAGCTGGGGGACAGGGAAGAGACTGGATGGACCAAATGGATTGGAGACCAGTGCAGGGGGAACAGGGTAAGACACAACCTGAAATGAAGCTGGGGCAGAGGTTCTTTGTTTCCATATCTTAACTTGCATTGAAGGACAGCTAAAACTACACCACTTTTCTAACTCACTTCTCTAAACGATGTAGATGTGAGAGGGATGCCACTTGACTACAAATGGATTTTGGAGTTGGCACATTTTGCAAAGCAAACATGATGCACTTTATTTTCCTGAACCATATTTAAAAACATACACAGCAAATACAAAAATGTAAACATGATAGGAAAACAGCAATTAGACAATTTAAGACAGCAATTAGTAAAACAACAGTTTACTAATCTACTTTCCTCCATATTGAAAGTTTTTTAAATGAGTACCAATTCAAATTTACCACATTCACAGTTGCCAGACTCCAGGGGCTGACTGAATTTTATGGCGATGGTATGTTTAGCTATATTACGAAGTTTGGGTATGTCTGACCATTCAGTTACACCTACGCACTGGTTTGTTTTTAGTGTATCAAACATTAGAAATAAATTACAATAGGGGACTTTTGATATGTTCTTCTCTTGGAGGAAAAAAAATCCATACTGCAAGTCTCCATGTACTTTTGTTGGAGTGAGGCTACACAAGAACATCTGTCCAGTATTTTATTTCAGGTGACTAGCAAAGACAGAGATGACAGAAAATACAGATACAAAAGTCATCTACAGCCCAAGGATGGATGCTTGGAGAGATTCCACAGTTTGTGGTGTGAGTACATTACTATTTAAGAAAGCAATAGCTTGTATCTGGACTTTTATTTCCTTCCAAGGACGACAAGCTGACTTGTCAGCAAGATGTAAGCTGTGTTTTGTCCAAGCCCTCCGTGTGGGTTCTTAAACCCTCCACATACTGTTTCTTAAATCCTCTACAACATGGCATAATCAAAACCATGCCCTCTGACTTCCAGAAAAAGCGTCCCGCATGCTATTGCCCAAAGCAAGTAAGTCAGGCTTGTTTTCCTTCTCACGGCAGCAAGACTCACTCCTCCATGCGCTTTCACTACAGACGTCCCGAGAGCCTGATTCCTTCCTGCCTTGCGCCAACAAACCCACGTTTCGCACTCCCTCCGCTCCCCCTCCAAGAGGAAGGGCAATTCCTTCCTCCCGCGCAGCTGTCGGGCCCCACCACACAGCGCAGCCAGGGGCTGGGACTCCCCAGGGCTTAGACTGCACCAAGCAGGCCTCGAAACCATGACGAAACCTCCTCCTCTTCCTCTTAGCAGATAGCACGATAGGCTAGTCGTCTTGTTATTACAATAATAATGACCAGGATGGCCATCATCATCATCTTGTGATGACGATAATAATAAAAAGAACTATTGTTGTTATTATTAATATGAATGTTACAATAATAATCACTCATTATTATTCATAGTATGATAGTAATAATGATGACATTGCTTTTATTGCAACTATTATTAGCAGCAATTGTTATTATTATTAATATTACGGTACTAATAATGATGACTTATTGTTGTTATTACAATTATTATTATTATTATTAGCAGCAGAGGGGCCTGGCCGGGCGAGACGAGCCCCCCACCCCCGGGCAGGCGGTG
>NW_017728998.1:22558084-22587245 GCF_001723915.1 Gavialis gangeticus | reverse complement strand
GCAGGCCGCGCAGAGACAGCCGTGCCCGGGGGAGGCCCCGGCCCCTCTGCGGCTCACTCAGCCCAGCCCCGGCCTCTTTGTGCCCTCGCGGGCTTCTCCCTCGGCACCTGCCCGTCCCCTCAGCGCCGCCGGGCCTCCTCCCCTGAGGGGGTGCTGGACACAAAGTCAGCCTGCGACTTCTGTGCTGGGCACCTGAGGTGGGTCTCGCTGTTTGCATTTGTTTCCAGAGACGGGTTAAAAGAGGCGACCCTCGCTGGCGAATGGTGTCCGCGGCGGGGCGTGGGTGGGGACTTGTGTTTTGCATTCAGAGCCGGGATTCAGGTACAAAAATGACCAAAATTGCGTGGCTCGGTGTTGACACCCTCGGCAGTGAGATGTGGGGCTGTGGCCTTGCACTGACTTGAGATCTCTGACTGTTGGTCCTTACGTATTTGTCTTATTCTCTCATTTTTGTGATTTAAAAAAAAAAATACACGGTAGTCTAAACAGTACCAAAAGGTAGGGATTTGTGCAGCTAAATTAATTCTGTTTTACAAAGTTATCCATTCTCAGGTTTTCTTTGGCGTAGTCACTGTTGCATCCAGTGACCCCCTCAAAGATCAAGGACTTGAAAGTAAAGGGCTGGTTTTTCTGAGGGCTTGGCACTTCCTGAAAATTAGGCCTTGTTTTAGCTGGCTTAGGTTGGACACCCACAATCATAAATTAGGAAAATCCTGAATTTCTGGACAGCCACAGTCACAAATCCTGGAGGCGGTATATGAAGTTAAGCCTGAGCATCAGTCTTCGTAGCATTGCCACTAGCGTTTCTTTTTCACTTATTTTTTATGTGTTTGAGTTACAGAGACTGTCATTCTTGCTTTTTAATAAAACAAATGCATAAATTATATGAGAACTTTTTTAGGCCTTTATTTACAATAAAATATGCTTCTGTTTGCTTTCATGGCCTGTCACACACTTCTTAGTGGTATTTGTCATAAAATGATAAACAAGTGTTTGGATTTGAATATTTATTCTTTGGTGTATGCATGTTTTAGGAATCAGACTAAAGAATAATGTATGGAAGTTTCTGACATCATGACAACCATCAGACAGAGAAAGGGAATAAAAGTCACAGAAGTTGCAGAAGATCATCTTTCACAGAAGAAAAATGTGAAGTCTGATGGGAGAGTTCCATCTGGTGGGTAATTAAAAGGAATGTGGCATTATGGACTCTCACTAATGCTATATTTTTGGTACCTTCACTTCTACACATGAAGATTAGGTATCATATCAAAGAGTTTTCTAAGTATTGACAGAATTTAGGATAAAAACTAAAATCAAAGGGACAAAGTACCAGCATAGATTATGGCACTGTGGGGTTTTAGTCTATTTTCAAATGCTAGTTACAGTGAAATTATTTTTAACTTTGTTGTACCTGACATACACTTTAGCATCGTTTGATTGCTTGGCTTAGAATGTCATAGGACAAGATGACAGACCTACAAAACTACACAACACGGTTAAATCTGGAAACGTATCCTACAAACAGAGCAGCGGTTCCCAATCTTGGGGTCATGACCCCATTTGGGGTCACAACAATAAAAAATGGGGTCGCACATGCCTGGGAAGAGAGATGTGGGGGGCACATGCCTCCCAGATGTGAGATGCCTGAGGCAGGTTCAGGGCTCTACCCTGCTGCCCTCCCCTGAGACTTCCAGAGCAGAGCTCAATGCTACTGCCGGGAGCCACATACTGGCTGCGCTGCTGTGGTGAGGTGCCCCCTGCACACCCAGCAGCAGCGGGGGCACAACTTCCTGCTGCAGCTGCTGCTGGGCGGGCAGGAGGAGCCTCACCATGGCAGTGTGGACGATGTGGAGTTCCCAGCAGTGGCACCAGGTCCCGCCCTCTGAGCTGCAGAGGCCCTGTGGGGAGGGCAGCAGGGCGGAGAGCCCTGAACCCACATTCTCACCCTGCACACTCCTCACAGGCTCTGCTCCAACTGTGCCACCCATCTGCAAGGGAAGAGTACAAGTGGGGGGAAGAGTGAAGAGCTGGGCTCCATGCTCTGCTCCAGCTCCAGCAGCTGCCACCTGCTGCTGTGTGGGGGACTGCAGGCCACAGGCCCTGGCTCTGGTCCCATAGTCTGAGCAGCTTGGACCCTGCTGCCGACAGGGGGCTGCAAGTTGTGAGTGAGGGGCACTTGTGGGGTAGGGGACTGCAGGTTGGGAGTGAGGGGCCACGCTGTGGAAATGGCATCATATATGGGGTCATGCTGAGGGAAAGTTTGGGAAGCACGCGATAGAGGGTCTTGAGATAACATAAGCTGTGATTTTTTTAAATTTAAGAATTTGAGTGCCCCATCTGAAAGGAATTGGATTTGCAGTATAAAAGCAAACACAGGTTACATGTGGAATTGGGGCTTTAGCTGATACCTTTTTGGTTTTTGTAGACTTGCAGTGTTACCTGTAAAGCATTTTTTACTTTGTTGACCTCTGGAGATAATGAAGGACAAAATTTCAAGTTCTTGTATGAAAATACTTTGAAAATTCACACAGTCAATTTCATTGCTTTTTTATTTTTAAGGGCCAAAACTTAGTCTGCAACCTCTGATCACACCTTTGCAAAATTCTCTCTTCTCTTGTATATATATTTTGGATAGATGGGAAGCCATTTACCCAATTTATGTTGTCTACTTATGCTATGGTCTAAGTCAGGCATGGGCAAAATATGATCCGCAGGCCAGATCCAGCAAGTCGAGTAAATGTATCCAGCCTGTAAATGGGCAGGAGCTCCACCTCTGGCAGATGTGTGGTACTGGGCAGCCAGGGCTGTTTCTGGTGTGCCAGGTGTGCCCACACTCTCTCTCTCTCTCTGTCTGTCTCAGTTGGGGCTGCCACTGGCACTGAAGCATGAACCTATCTGCAGCTGTAGCACCTTCCCTTCTCCCTCCCTAAGTTCACCTGTGAATGTAGCCAGAAGCTGCGGGGTCCAGACTCCAAGGGGCAGTGGGGCGTGCTACAGCTGCAGGTGGGTGTACTCCAGCCACGGGGATGCAGTGGGGCATGCTGAACCTGTGGGTGGGTTCAGGCTTCTACACTGGTCACAGCCCTGGGAGGAAGGGATAGAGAGATAGGGAGAGGTGTGGCCCAAATAGCTGCCCACCCCTGGACTGAGTAGACAGTTCCATCAAATCACATGTCCTTGCACAATATCTGAATCTTGCTTTTTTTGTTTCTAGATCATGGAGCGGGACTGAGTCTTAAATCAACTTAAAAAAAGTCACTAATTTAAAACAAAATGTAAAACATTTAAAATGTTACACATGAACAATAAACTGATTGAATGGTTTCATTTAAAAATGTGGCTTCTCACTGCATCATTGCATCTATTATTTTGTCTTTCTGATGTCAATAGGTGTTCATTGCAATTCAGAACATGACATCATTATCAGAAGCTACTTTGATCAGTGCGCAGCCTCAGTGTGGAAACTTAATGGGATTATTAAACCTGAAATGCCATTTTTTTTAAAAACATAAAAACAGCATCTAAATTCAGAAGTTTAAAGAACAAGGTTTGATACCTTGCTTTGTGAGCTTCTAGTCACCCTCTGTATCATTAATTAAAAATGATGCCTGGGAAGATATTTCAGAGATTTTGTAATTTATATTTATACTCTAGATACGGTGTTTAACTAGATCTGTATAAGTTCACAGTGTTGTCTTATAAACTACAACTTTACATTTCCCCCGTGAAACATAGCTCATCTCATTCTGCATGTGAATAAAACATTAAGTTTCTTATACCGGAAAATTCACAAATACAGTTGCTGTCCAGGGGTCTGAAAAGAGATCTCTTAATTATCTCCAGATTGCTTTGTAAAAGTGAGCATTTAAAAGAGGTTCAGAAATCTATGTAAAACAAGAAGAATTGTGTGTTTCTCAGTCCCCAAGTCAAATATTGTGTGTCTGACTTTACACAGGTGGAAAACTATGGAAGAGATTTTCGCTTATAGTTGGTGGAATAGTTGCTGTCTCCCTTGGGCTTCTTACTTCTCTTTATGTTGCTACACTACATGAGAATGATCTTTGGTTTTCCAATATTAAGGTAATGAAATTATTTTGATAGTTTCATCTTTGCTTTCCTAGCACATGGTAACAAATACATGCAGAAAGTTATTTAAGTTTCTAATTTGTCTTATGACTCATACATATGAAATACAGAATGTTCCAGTGTAAATAGCTTTCTCATATCCCGAATATGTATAAAACAACCCCCCCATAATTTCTTATTTTAACTTTCTTCCCTACTTAGTCAAATTGATATTCTTTCAGTCATTTCTCTGTTCCTAACTATGCTGTAAGCACTTGGCTCTAATAAACCATGCTATTATTTTCATGCTATAAAAATGGTAGCTCAATTGCTTACCTACAAATTATCATCACCTAGTACAGTGTTTCAGTGATCTATTGTATCTTGCTCTGCATTCAAGCTTTCTCTACACATTACTGTCAATTAACAGCCTAAAACCCCGCTGATTTCTCAAAACCACGTGTATATATAGATACAGATATATATATCTGTATATATAGATACAGATATATATATCTATATCTATAGATATATATAAAAACGCCAGTTTTTTAAAGAAAAAAGCCTACCCAAAGTCCTGGCCTGCAACAATTTAACAATGTTATATTTTTAAGATATATACACAATTTATTTTTAAGATTAAAGTGCTTATTCTGATACAACAGGGGCACAATCTTTGGTAACCCAGAAAAAATATATTTATATTCATGTAATAGCTGCTTGTGTTTGAAAACTTCAGAGCATGTCTACATGAGACATTTACTGCAGACCTGACTGCAGTAAACATCTCTGCATCTATACATGCGCCCCTGTTAGGGCACAGGAAACTAATAAACTCTGCAACAAGGTAGTACTTGTAAATACAAGTACTACCCTGCTGCTGAGGTTTTTTGTGCCCAACAGTGTACATGTAGACACTGACTTAGCTGGTTGGGACATGATGGTGCTTCAGTGCAGAGGCTGCCTGCCAGCTAGCCCCACATTGAAGCACCCTCACAACTGCCCAGCCCCTCTACTGCTGCTGAACCTGGCTGGAGCAGCCCTGGGCTGGTAGGCTGACCCCTGGAGCTCCCTGCCAGCCAGGGCTGTTCCACCTAGGCTCCACATGCACCTGAATAAACTGCAGAGCTTACTACTCCGGAGTTAATTGCTCCCAGGTACACGTTCAAATGGCATGCCTGGGAGCAATTAATTCTGGAGCAGTGAGCTCTGCAGTTTATTCAGGTACCACAATTGTACATGTAGGTGCTCCCTCAGAGTACTTTTCACACATTAAGCCTCGCATCTTGCGAGTAAGGAAAGTATTAACTGGATTTTATAGTGGAGTAAATTGAGGCACACACAGGTTATTTAAATCAGTGGCAGAGATAAAAATTGAATTCTTAAACTCAGGTAACCTGCTCAGACTGCTAAACCAAGTATCCTTATATGTCTTCTTTTTGTTTTTTAATACAGTACCTGAAATGGGAATTAAATATGTAATAACTACCCCATTCTTCTCTCCCTTGAGGTTCTGATGGGCCCATTCTTTTCTCTGCCAGTAGGACAACCACTTTTGAAAAGATTATTTTTGGTTTATTGCCATCTGCTGTTGTATAAATCACAACTCATGGCCAAAATCCACCAGAGAAGGTTTGTGTCCTATCTGCTGGAAACTTGGCATAAAGGACTTTTGGGAAGTGTAGCTAAGGCTGCCAGAAAATACACTATTTCCTCTGCATACTCTCAGCAAGCACCACAGTAATATTTAGTGAAGCCAACAGTGGAATTAAAATAGTGTCCATGACAACTGGGTCCCCAAAGGAAGGTTAGGAATGGTAAAATCGTTTTTCAAGGGTTGAAGCTTGTTCTCCTACACACTTATGAACTCCTTAAGTGCAAAGGATGTGGCTAATGCAGAGAAATGCACACATCACTATGCCAACAGAAGCAAATTTGGCTCAGCAGTTCAGTTCTAAGAACACAGACTCTCTCCATAGGGACAATAAATAATTTATCCAGCAAACAAAACTTAACACAAACAGATTCTCTACTTAAGTAAAAATGGTTCTTGGCCAAATCCTCATTTAAAAGACTTACCTCCTCAAGCTTAAGTTTTAGGTAAGATTATTTACACAGCTGCAGATCCTCTTTTGCATGTGTGGGATTTCCTTTTCACTGGAGGATCCCATGCTGACATTTTCCCCAGAATTCTTTGCAAAGGAGGAGAAGCCAGTTGTATCCATATCTAAAATTAATCAGAAAAACAAACAGGTAATTTTCCTTTTAAAGACTTAAAAATCTCTTAGAATTTGTACTGTACTATAATACATTTTATGCAGTATAGACTGTAAGGTGACTTCCAGCTTATGCAGCACATTACCACCTTTTTATCTTTTAACATCTTGTAATGTTTCCAAAAACAAATTAAAAGTTATAACATAATGAAACAATTAATGCTGTAGGTGTAATAAGGTTGTGTGACAGTTTGCATCTTTCATTGGACATAAGTGAAGTTCCTGGGTATATACCTCAGATAAGTATTAGGTTTGCTTTTGGCTATCTTCGTTTTAGAGTAAATCTACAGACCCACAAATCTGCATATCTTAATGAATGGACAGAAATTTTCTTTTGGGAAAATTTAAGTAATTTTATGATAGTGTTAAGTATTTGAATTAGTTGAAACTGACACAAGATGGCACTAGTAACTGCAGTGATAAAGCAACTTCAGTCATCTTGCCCATACATAGAAAATGAGCATTTAATTCAAGACTTATTTTTTTGTTATAATTGCATGTATTTTCTAATGCATTTGCAAACATACATGACCTAAAAACAACATTTTATAATACATAATATTTACATGTACCTATGTGAATGCTTATGTTGTATCATTTCTAATAAAATATTTTTCCAAAACAGATGACAGCGGTCAAATTTTCAGTGAGCCTGAAAAATAACATGTACAAAACTTATACTTGCAGGTGTGCATTTACAAAGCTAATTGGTTACAATCAGTTATGATTTTTGCATGTGCAAATATATATTTGCACATGAAAAATAAGAGATTACTTCTCAAAACTTTGCTTCACATTATTAAATATGATAATTCAGTAAGCAGGGTGTCACACCAATCTGGCTGTGTGGGCCAAATGAAGGGTGTGGGGCAAGTCTGCTGGCCAGATTAGACCCATAAACCAGCCGCACTGGACCAGTCTGGTTCAGGCAGCCCACGCAGGGTGCACCCTGAACCAGCCCTGCATGCAGTGTGCACTGGCACCAGTTTAGGACTTGCATGTGAAGCTGTCACAGGGCACACCCTGCATAAGGTGTCTCTACCAAACTGACCTTGTGCACTGGCTCCAGTGCATGGGCCCAATATGGACTGGCCCTAGAGCCAGCATGTAGAGCCAGTCTTGCAGGGCGCTGCATATAGTGTGTACCCACGTATCAGCCCCTGTACCGCGTGTAGCATGTGCACCAGGTCCAGCCCCACACGCCACATGCAGCGCATGCCAGCCCCAGTCCAGGGCTTGCACTGCACATGGCACGTGTGAGGCGCACACGGCATGCAGTGCCCATACCACACCAGCCCTACATACTGATTTTGCCACTCAGGGACAGTCTGTGGACCCAGTCTGGCCCTGGAGCCAATGTAGGGCTGGGGCCAGCTCAGATGCCACATGCAACATGCACCCCACAGCCTCCTAATGCAGCTCATGCCACATGCAGCACACTAGGCCTGTCTGAGATCTTTAGGCCAGATCCTAGGGCTCCATGGGCTGGATCTGGTCTGCAGGCCATATACTGTTCTACAGAATACTTTGTCAAAATAATACATGCTTCCTGTGTCGAGGACTAACTGTCCTTTTGCTTAAGTTAACACAGACCCTCCCAAATTTAATATTTTTTAGAAAGTGTATCTTGGCACACACTTTCCTTAAGCTAGTCAAGGAAACACTGTTCTACAAATGCAAATCTTATAGGCACAAGTTCTAATACGTTTTATTTATTGTGAATGTTATGTGACGAGAAGAATAGAAATGAACCTGTTAAAGTTATGCTTCTTGATAATTGTTTTATCTCCAATAATTCTTCCTGATGTCCATCTATGCACCAGATAAGCATGTGGGCATCCATATATTCAGTAGGTTCTTTACTCTGCATATTTTTTCCTTGCTTTTTCATTGTTTTATGAAATGTCAGTATTTTCTAGATTCATAGATGCTAGGGTTGGAAGGGACCTCAACAGATCATTGAGTCTGCCCTGCTGCCTAGGCAGGAAAGAGTGCTGGGATCAGATGGCCCCTGCCAGATGCCTATCCAGCCTTCTCTTAAAGACTCCCAAGGTAGGGGAGAGCACCACCTCCCTTGGAAGCCCATTCCAAAGTTTGGCCACCTGTACTGTGAAGAAGTTTTTCCTGATATCTAGCCTAAATCTGCTCTCTGTCAGTTTACCCCAACCATACGAGTGGGCCTCCTCTGGACCCTCTCGAGTCTATCAACATCCTTCTTGAAGAACAACCCCCAAAACTGGATGCAGTACTCCAACTGCTGTCTGACCAATGCCACATAGAGGGGAAGTAGCACCTCCTTGGTTCTATTTGTCATGCATCTGCTGATGTATAGTGATAGCATATACCATGTACTTATGAAGGCAGTTAATTTTAGTGTTTAACTAAATTTAATTTAGTTTTTACCAATTTAGACCTTTAAAATTTATGTTGAAATGAAATGGAAGCTACCTGCATTTTCTCATGTATTTTATAGTTTGGGTGATGCATATATTTCTGTATTATTAACAAAATTTCCTCAATGTTGTGTAGTAATAAGCTTTATTTTATTGCATATCTCAGCATTAATTCCTTAGGGAGAAAGAGTATAATCTAATCTTTGACATACACAATTATTGTGTGGCTTGGTTAATGAAGTAGAGGGGTTATTTTGCCTTAATTTTATTAAACATGGAATACTGGAATGGGATCCATGTTTAAACACATTCACTGTTTCATTAACCCCAGTACCTACAGAATCCTGCAACATCACTGTTGTAAACAAAGAAAAATCTCCCTTAAAGCAAAGATTAATTTAGGATTCAGTTAGACATTTTATATTTTGGATCAGTGTAACTTGCATCTTTTTTTTCTGCTAACTGATCTAACTGAATAGACTGTAAAATTCTCAATATATGATTTGTGTACATGTTTGGCATTGCTAAACATCAATATAAGAATAATATAAAGGCATCTAGTTCCTCTCTGGATTGAAATACTTTTTTTTATTCTTTTCTTCCATCTTGGATGAGTTACAATTAGCCAGATGGTGCAAACTTACATAAAACAGACAGCTAATAAATTGTATTTTAATGCTTTTAAATATCAGTTTGAAAGAAAACTGTTCACTGATAGAACAGATATTGATGTAGTCTAAATGTAAAACTGTAGGAGGTGGGATAAAGAGGTACATAATGTGGTTAGCCTTGATGCAACCTTTTGCGCCTCTCCCCTGTACTATTTGCCTTGTTGCAGTTTCTCCTTTTAATCTCCTTGTAGCAGAGATCTGGGATCTCCTTGTTTTGGGATCTGTCTTTCTTCGCTCTTTTATTGGCATTTACTACCTTCCTTCAGTAGTCACTCTTTGCACACCTACATGGACAGTCAATTACAAGCTTAAATTATAGTCCAAAAGGGACCAAACTAAGATGGCTTTTTATCCTTCCTGAGTCAGCTTCCTATTCTTTCCTGGTCTCTTTCACTATACAGACTGTCAAGGCACCTCCCACCCCTGGGAAACTTCCTTTTTCTAGGGATGCAGAAGCCAACCATCCTTCTGCAGCACCTCTTCTCTTCCCCATCAAATCTAAGTTGTTTTGCTTAAAATCTGCGTGACCATGTGTCTTGGTTTATCTGGGACAGTCTCAGATTTCGGAGGCTGGTCCTGCTGGGTCTTGAATTAAAATGGATGTCCTAGAAACACAGGGGCTTTGCCCAGCATGCACCGCTGCCTTCCTGGTACACAGCCCCACCCCCATCAACTGGTAAGACCAAGTTCCATATGGTCAGCCTACTGATAGTAAATAGCTGCGACTGTTCCATAGCGGGGCTTAATAGCAAACAGGGCCCTCTTTTCCCTAGCAGGTGAGGATCATCTGGGAGGGTATCTGATTTTTCAAAAAGGAAATCTGGGCCATACTTCCTTTTAGGATACATTTATTCATAGATTGTAAGGCTTGAAAAGACCGTAGAAGATCATTGGGTCCAGCCGCTGCACCAAGCAGGAAAGATAACTGGGGGTCAGGTGACCCCAGCAAGGTGACTATCTAGTCTCCTCTTGAAGATTTCCAGGGTAGGTGATTACACCACCTCTGGAGGGAGCTTATTCCACAATCTGGACACCCTGACTGTGAAGAAATTTTTCCTAACGTTGAGCCTGAGTCAGTCTTCCAGGAGTTTGTGGCCATTACGTCTGGTTTTCCCCTCGGGTGCCCTGGTGAACAGTTGCTCACTGAGCCCTTGATGTACTCCCCTAGTGTAGTGGTAAGCTGCTACCAGGTCCCCTCTTAGCTTTCTTTTCTTCAGGCTGAAGAGTCCCAGATCCCTCAGCCTTTCCTTGTATGGCTTGCCGTGTAAGACTTGGTTCATACGGGCGGCTCTTCTTTGAACTTTCTCAAGCTTGTCCGTGTCCTTGTTAAAGTGTGGTTCCCAGAACTGGATGCAGTATTCTACTTGCGGTCTCACCAGTGCTGAATAGAGCGGAAGAATCACCTCCTTGGTTTTGCTGGAGATGCATCAGTTGATGCATGCCAGAGTATTGTTTGCCTTACTGGCTACAGCATGGGCGACTGGTGCCTCCTGACTCTGGGGGCAGGCACTGGCAGCCGATCGCCAACTGGGATTCCCCCAGTGGCCAATCGCCAACCCCAGAAGTGCTGCCGGGAAAACCGTAAGTGCCACCACCATGTCTCGGAAGCACTGGCCACAGACGGTACTCCCCTCTCCCTGGCCAACAAGGGCCAATCTCAGGGGGGACATGTGCCCCTCCCTCCCCCCAATGCATCGTCTATGGGCTACAGCATTGCACTGCCAGCTCATGTTCCTACTGTGGTCTATTATTATCCCCAGGTCCCTTTCATTCATGGTGCTAGTCAGTTTGGAGCCTATACGTGTGTTGGGGGTTGCTCATCCCAAGGTGAAACACTTCACTTTATACCACATCCCTGGCTCACCAAAGGAAGATCACTCTCATGCATGCCCTGCTTACATACACTGAATGTGGAAATGAGTTGCTGAAGTCACTTTAGACAAGAGGTGCACTGATACATCAGTCCATATCATATCAGCACCAATAAAAGGAAAACTGACATTATTAGCAATCTGCTTTTTTTGGCTGATGTGGCCAGTAATGTCACTGATAAATGTTGTGTGCATGTGTGCAGCTGCAACGTGCACATAGCCAGAAGTGCAGCCAGGCAGCTTGGAAGAGCAGCATCCATCTGGTAAGTCTGTGGGGAGGAAGGGGCATGGGGCAGGGCAGATTGAGGCCCTATGGTGAGGGAGAGAGTGGGGCTGGGGCAGAGGCAGGCACTGCCCAGCCAGGGTGGGGCTCAGGACAGAGACAGCAGCTCATCCAGGGGGTGTGAGGGTGGTAGTTCCCGCTGCTGCACTCACCCTTGGAGGTACGGGAGACATGTGCCCCCCAGATATGAGCTCAAGGCGAGGACAGGCTGCCGTTGAGCACTTGCTCTTGGGGGCTGCACCAGGCTCTTCGTGGCAGCTGAGCTGTGGCCAGGCGGGGCAAGTGGGAGCAGTGCTGGGAGGGGATGTACAGGGGGGCTACAGCAGTGGCTCTAGCCCCTTTCTCAGCACTCTTGCTGCCCTCCCCACCCCACCCAACCCAAGTACATCCACCAGGATAGAGCCTGGCATAGCCCTTGAGTGTGAACGCACAGCAGCAGCCCACCCTCAGCCTGCACACAGATTCAGGGAGCACATGCCTCCCCCAGGGGTGCACACCCTATTTCCTGTGCCCCACCAGATGTTCCATCAGCTCCATCCTGTGCCCCACCCCACCCCGGCTGGGCAGCACCTGTCCCTGTCCCAGCCCCACACCCTCCCTCACTGCAGGGGCCTCAATTTTCCCCCCTATGCTCCTTCCCTCTCCCGTGCCCTTTCCCCCCAGGAAACTTATCAGTTGAACACTGGTTTCCAAGCTGCCAGGCTGCATATTGGCAATTGGATTGGTTTTGACCAGTATGGCTGGTCAATCATCGGCCATCAGTATCGGCCCAAAAAATCTTTTATCGTGCACCCTACTTTTGACCTTTATCTCCTCTGTATCTGAAAGGCAGCAGGGTGTATTCAAGTGGGAACAGGTAAAGTAAGGTGCCCTTTAAAGAAGAAGGCAGGGTAAATTTGCACATTATAGACTAATCAGAGATGCATAAACTTTCATAAGCAGCAGATGAAGTAAGATGCTGCTTATGAACCCCGTGCATCTCTGAGTTAGTCTATAAGGTGCAAATCTACCTTGCCTTCTACCTGACTTCAGTCTAACACAGCTAACTGCCTCTCTCTGTCTTTAAAGTAATCCCTCCCCCCCCCTCCCCCCACGCTGACAGGGTAGACATACCAGTAAAAGCCAGCAAGCTGACAAGTTTAAAAGTTTCAAATGAAGTAGAACAAATGATATGCTAAAAGAGCCTGATTCATAACTGCAGTTTGCATTAGTGTCACCATTGTAATCCTGAAACTTATTCTGAAATCATCTCAGAGAGCTGAGTCAAGACTATCTTAAAGAACCACAAATTATTTATTTAAGAACTTTTTTGAAATACCTATAAGCATTTAAAAGGAGAATTTTTGAGACATTGATGCTCAGATACTTTTACCACAGTGCAGATCAAACTGCATATGAGTTTGCAGTGTAAGATAGAATCAAAATCAGTGCATTTTAAATTGACTATTTAAAACTATCATTTACTTACTTAAAGAGCTGAGAACACCTGTGTCCTCATAATTTGTGATATTGCACAAAATACTATGTCCAAATCTGGGCAACTATGTCACTCTTTTAGAGGGAATTCAAGACATAATCTAAATTGATAAATTACTCTTTTCAATCCATAAAAAGGAACAATTAAAGGAACTACATTTAGCTTCGCTAAATGACAAATAATGGGATATGTAGTTTTCCAATTCTAGAGATTTTTAAGGAGTTACTTAGGGAGTAAAGCATGAACAAAGGAAAAAAAGCTGAAAGGCACAAACATTTTTATAACAATGAACCTTAACCATTTTCTTAATGGAGAGAGTTTAGTAACCCATAACCTTGAATTTGGTTGCACATGTTTTGTAAGAATCTGACCCAGTTCCAATAATTCAGTAGTCATTTGATAATCCCTAAATCATCAAGCAACACTTTATATAAAATAATATTGAAAACTATAGTTATGTTACAAATTTGAATAAGTACAGTTGCAGTTTTTGGATGCAGTTAACATGATTTTTATTTGTCTTAACATTTCAGCAATTCAGTTATGAGGTCACTAATGAACCTAATCTAGTGGGGTCTGTTATGAACATTTATATTTTACTGTAGGTGTGCACTCTGTTCTTTTTCTGGTATACAAGGAACCTATTAGCATTTAAAATGTATCAGAAAAATCTTTTTTCAGTTATCTGTATAGGGCAGTGGTTCTCAACCTTTTTAGATGGGAGGCACCGCTTGATAGGCTTGAGGCACCCCTCATTTTTTAACTGCAGGAAAATAATGGATCAAATCTTCTGTTGCAGAGAATTCAGACTACAACAGATCAGAATGTTCTCACTGAATTCCAATTTGAAATCTCTCTGGTTAATTTTGTCATGCTTTCACATCTAACAGGGCTGACATTGCATGCCATCCTGTGGCACCACTGAAAGGATCTCAGGGCACCCCAAGATCTGTGGTACCCTGATTTGAGAATTACTGGTTTAGGGCTTGCCTCTCCAGTGTGCTGGATCTGAGCTCTGCTTGGGTACAGTGGAGAGGTGATGTTGTTAGTGAGTCATTTGTGTCTCCTGTCCATACTTGTGCAGCTTTAGCCCTAGTTCAGGTTGATGCTTCAAGGGACAACTTTAACTTAGGGGTGCTCAACCTCTGGCCTGTGGGCCAGATATGGCCTGCAGAACCATAGGTATCCGGCCCATAGAGCTTCCCATGGATTGACAAATTTGACAGCAGAGGAGTGGTGGCAGTAAATATGGCCACCCTCCCCTGCTGTTAAATTCCCAAGCTCTGTCCACCAGGTCACGCCCCCTCATCTTACCCCTGTGGCTGGCTGAAGCCAGGCCACACTCCTCCCCCTGGGCTGAACAGGGCTGGGCCACGTTGCCTTTCCCCCTGGCGCCAGGTTGGGGCTGGCTTAGCCTCTTCCCTTCTCCTGCAGGGCTGAGTCAAATCCCTTTGCCCCTGTGGGGCTGGGTCACGCCTCTTCCCGCTTCAGGGCCACATTGGGACTGGGCCACACCTCCTCCCCTATGGCACTGGGTTGGGGGTGGTCCATGATCCTTTCCCCTGTGGGGCTGGGCCATGCACCTTTCCTCCATGGGGCTGGGTCCCCTCCCACCCGTACGGCCAGGTTAGAGCTGAGATGCCCCCTGCCCCACTCTGTGCGGCTGGATGGGATTTTGCTGCAACTGCCCCTTGTCAGGACCCGTGGCTGGATTCAGCCTGCAGATGGCCTGGGCATTGCCCATCCAGCCCACCAGCCAAAAAGGTTGAGCTTCGCTGACTTACATAATTGTAGTGAGATTCTGCAGGGCACTGGGGAAGGTTGCTATGTTACTTTACCTTCTCTGTTGTCAGGCTTTCATCTCTCATACACGTACAGGAGAAATTGTCCAGTGATGGTCTTTGACCAGTTTAAGTTCATTTTGGGCCACTGAACTAGCATGAGTTTCAAGTATAAACTACTTAAGTTCATAAGATGAAAATCCAATTCTTATCCAGTGTTCCAATATAGAGCATGTATTACTATACTTCTCAATTGCTTGGTTATAGAATTGTGTAAAAGATCCACCAATTTTATTCAGTTCCCAAAACTAAAAGTGAAAAGTAGTTATCCTTTATAGCTATGTATCCTAACTCAAAATAAAGATAATCACTGCAATTGACATTTATGAACCTACCATTTGTGATGGCCTTCTTACAAAAATGAGGTGTCAGTTGTACTGTGGAAAGCTAGTCATAAAACCCAATTTCCAATATCTAGCAATAGTGATTTCACACAACAATGAGTTTGTCTGACAGTAAAGTACTACTTTGAGGATTGCTTGCTTTTAGGAGACTAGTGGTTGCAACTGCTGTGGTACAAGTGAGTCTTGTCGCATTTAGATGAGTTAAGTACATACACTAGCCTATATTTATCTGATTTTGCCATGGTCATTGGAGTAAGGGAAGACAGTTAAGAAGAAGACATATCCAAGGACTGAGATATATGCTACAAGTTAGATATGTAACAAACAATAATATTTCTGTGACCATGACCTCTTGCAATGGTTCATGAGTGAAAAACCAGAATGTAGGGCACTTTGCCAAGTACAGCTGAGGATCATGTGTATATATATCTAGCATATATATATACATATATATATAGTAGTGATCATAGGAGTATACGTTCAGTTTTCTTGGCGGGATGGTAGATGACAGATAAAACATTGGGCTTCATCCTCCTCCTGTGCACTAATTTTAGTTACACTCACCTTAAGCAACAGTGCTCTAATGCCACTGCAGTTCTGAAGGACCTCCACACAGGGATTCAACACACTCTCATTTGCATACATAAGCTTCAGAGCTGTATATAATCATTGGTTTCTCTGTATATCCAAGCTTTTAAGATTAATGATACTCTGTTTATTTCAATACAGTTTTACTAGTCAGAATCAGAGTAAAATTAAAATGTGGCCTAAAATCTTAGCCAGAAGTAGGATTTAAATCCTGAAGGCCTTCCTTGTTCTGGTTAATAAACTGCTCGTGTCTTTCACTTTCATATGCAGAATCCTAAATGGAGGTGAACAAAACCAGTTTCCTTAATACCACAAATAAATGAACAGCTATAATCCATGAGGAGGAAGAAACCTTAAGTAGAATCAATTCTTTGTTGCAGTCCTCTTGAAGTGTCACTTCCAGTGTTTAGCCACCCATATATGTAAACCTATTGCTTGGCACCTTGACTCAGTATCAAAACTCGGATCAATATTTGAGCAGGAACCCTACTATTCTAACAGATGGGTCTGAGGTTAACCAGCCAAAAGACCTTGTATGTTAACCAAATATGTTTGCTGAGGGCACAATTTGCAACCTGGAACAATAATAGCAGCTGCCTATATTGTGTGTTTACTTGTAAAGTTGAGGAGATTTGTTAATCTAACTGATCTGAATTAAATTTAAAAGTTGAAAATATAAAAATCTTTCATAATGCACAAACTATATTTGGTCATGTTGAATCAAACTAGGCTAAATAAAGGCAGACAGTATAATTAAATATATACTTTTGCTGTTTGGAGAAAGTCTCAGAGCACACTTAAGCTGTTTTCCTATATTTTGGATGATTTGGTTAAGGGAGTTGGAGTCATTGGGCATCCAGATGAGTGCACACATGCAGTATGCGATGCCGCAGACGTGTCTGTGGCACCACATGCACTGCACATGTAGGCATTCTTTGTGCTGCCAATTTGCAGTCGGGGGGGGGGGTGTTGACAACGGGAAATCTCAGTGCAAAAAAACCCACGCCTATAAGTGGGGTGGTGCACAGGGTGGCAGCATGTGCCACCCAAAACCAGAGCCTAGCCGGCCAGAGCCACATTGGCTGCCAGCCAAGCTCCCTGCTACCAAGTCACTCCAGTCGCAGCCCATGGAGACCCCCAGGACTCCAGGTGAGGCTGCCTGGGCCAGCCCAGGTACTGGCCATAGCCACCCTTACCCTACCTGGGGAAACCATATGCTAGAGTGCCCGTGTACAGGCATTCTCTGAGGACAGGTAGCAGTGGCACATATTGCTTGGACAGATGACTAGGGAGGAGTATAGTATTGCTTGGGCATGCAGGGATGAAATCAGGAAGGCCAAAGCACAATTGGAGTTGCAGCTAGCAAGGGATGTGAAGGGTAACAAAGAAGGGTTTCTCCAAGTATGTCAGCACCAAGAGGAAGTTCAGGGAAAGTGTGAGTCCTTTACTGAATGGGGGAGGCAACCTAGTGACATGATGAGGAAAAGTCTGAAGTACTCAATGCCTTTTTTTTACCTTGGTCTTCACAGGCAAGGTCAACTCCCAGACTACTGCATCAGGCAGCACAGTTTGGAGAGAAGGTGAGCAGCCTTCAGTGGTGAAAGAACAGGTTAGGAACTGTTTAGAAAGGATGGACGTGTACAAATCCATGGGGCTGGATGCAGTACATCCAAGGGTTCTGAGGGAGTTGGCTGATATGATTGCAGAGCCACTGGCCATCATCTTTGAAAATTCATGGCAACCAGGAGAGGTCCTAGGTGATGGGAAAGGGCAAACATAGTGCCCATAATTAAGAAAAGGAAAAAGGAAGATCCAGGGAACTATAGACCAGTCAGCCTCACCTTAGTCCCCAGAAAAATCATGGAGCAGGTCCTCAAAGTATCCATTTCTAAGCACTTGGAGAAGAAGAAGGTGATCAGAAACAGTCAGCATGGATTCACCAAGGGAAGGCATGCCTGACCAATCTGATTGCTTCGTATAAGATGACTGGCTCTGTGTATTCAGGGAAAGCAGTGGATGTAATATACCTTGACTTTAGCAAGGCTTTTGATACCATCTCCCATAGCATTCTTGCAAGCAAGCTGAGGTAGCATGGGTTAGATGAATGGACTGTAAGGTAGATAGAAAGATGGCTGGATTGTTGGGCTCAATGGGTAGTAACAAATTTTGGCTGGCAGCCAAAATCAAGTGCAGTGCCCCAGGGTTGGTCCTAGGGCTGTTTTTGTTCAGTATCTTCATTACTATCTGGAAGATGGGATGGATTGCACCCTCAGCAAGCTCGCAGATGGCACCAAGCTGGGGGGTGTAGTAGATGCTCTGGAGGTTAGGGCTAGGATTCAGACAAAATTAGAGGATTGGGCCAAAAGAACTCTCATGAGCTTCAACAAGGAGAAGTGCAAAGTTCTGCACTTAGGATGGAACAAATCCTATGCCCTACTGCAGGCTTGGGACCAACTGGCTAAGCAGCAGCTCTGCAGAAAAGGACCTGGAGGTTACAGTGGACAGTAAGATGGATATGAGTCAGCAGTGTGCCCTTGTTGCCAAGAAGGCTAATGGCATACTGTGCTGCATTAGTAGGAGTGTTGCCAGCAGATCGAGGGAAGTAATTTTTCCCCTTTATTCTGCACTGGTGAGGCCACACCTGGAGTACTGTGTCCAGTTTTCGACCCTGCACTATAGAAAAGGTGTGGACAAGTTGGAAAGAGTCTAACGGAGAGCAAACGAAAATGACTAGGGGCCTGGGGCATATGACTTATGAAGAGAGGCTGAGGGAACTGGGCTTAGTCTGCAAAAGAGAAGACTGAGGGTGGATTTGATAGCAGCCTTTGAGTACCTAATGGGTGATACCAAAGAGGATGGAGCTAAACTGTTCTCAGTGATGGGACATAACAAAACAAGGATCAATGGTCTCACATTGCAGCAAGGGAAGTTTAGGTTGGATATTAGGAAAAACTCTCTCACTAGAAGGGTGGTGAAGCACTGGAACAGGTTACTGAGAGAGGTGGTGGACTCTCCATCCTAGGAGGTTTTTAAGGTCTGGCTTAACAAAACCCTGGCTGGAATAATATAATTAATGCTTTGAGCAGGGGGTTGGACTAGGTGACCTCTGGAGGTCCCTTTCCAACCCTAATTTTTAATGATTCTGTATTGTACTGGGGCTGTTTGTCCGCAGGGAAATACACATTCCCACTTGTGGGGATGTGCCCATTGGTTCTAAAATTTTGTATGGAAAGCAGGATATTGACTATGAGTAGACATAGTATGTTGTGTCCTTTGTATGTTGTTTTCACTGCTTACTACAATTGTTGGAGTGTGTTTGATAGATTACTGCATAAACTGTCATGCAGATCCTCCAAAATGTCCTTTTACACTTTACTCTGCTTTCATACATTTCTGTGACAACAGGTCTTAGGCTACTCGCACATTTTTTCCTAGGAGACATGCTGGGTTCTATGATAAGCCTTTCAGCAAATCGAACATACAGTAATAGTTAAGCATGCGTTCAAATATTTACCCGTAACTCTATATGTTCTTATTTACATGGCACACTAGGAAAAATATAGATTGCTGGAGAACTGGAAAAGTATTGTGAATGAATAAAGCAGATGTTATCTTAGCATGAAACAGATGTAAAACTCACTAGTGTTTGTCTCAAAGTATAGCATTTGGTTGAATACAGCTGGTGCCAGGATTACAAATTAATCATGTTTGAATGCATTTTTGCTAATTAGATCCCCCTCTGTGATTACCCTCCCCCGCCTTAATAAATTCCAAATGTTAAAGATTTCTTCTCTTTAGCACTTACAAGCAACAGCCTTTTTTTGCTCTTAGAAAACTTTTCAGTAATGATGAATAGAAACCAGAAATCACAGCTGTACCATCCAATGACCTAGTTCAAGCCTACTCATTTTAATTTTGCTTAGTTTGTGGCTTTTAGCATTAGTACTAATGTCAGTGAATTCTACTGGTGTTGTAATATTCAAGTAAGCTGCAAAGCAGCTGGAGAAGTTAAGTGTGGGCTGACTGGTGATTTTAGATGCCTTTTTATTTGTTGCTTCATCTCAGACCAGACCTAGTATTGGATTAGTTAACTTCAGTTGACTTCAGTAAAATGTGTGCTTTTGACAAGCAGCACAACACTGAAGTTGGAAGCCTTTTTTCTGTTTTATTTTATATTGGCACTGAAATAACATTGATTCTATTCCAAGAAAAGAGGTGAAACAATCAGCTTTGCTATATAAAAGAGTTGCAAGCCTTGAAATTGTATGCAATATTGTACTAACCAGAATGGCAGCCATAAAAGATGGGGAAACAATGCCATTCCATTATTCAGCTATGCTCTTTTGTAAAGAAAGGTGAATTAATAGGATTATCTTTAGAAATCTAGTTGGGGTTTTTTCATGTTTTAATTGCTTGCTTCACATACGGCAGTCTTATTGGATTCTCAAAGCTAGAGATAAATGCCTTCTAATTTAGTGTTTAAATGAGGGCTTTTGCTGTGCTACTTTAAAAAAAATATGTATAATTTACTAAAATTCATCATTATTGGTAAAATAAATTAAGATAAAAAGCTAAATGTTTTCACCTCATGCTGTATTGTTTTAAGTAATTTATTTTGTGAAAATATAGTCATGCAAGGCTTTGAACAAGTGTTAAGCCTCTATAAGCCTGCAAGACTCATGAACTAAGTGGGGGAAATTAACTGAAATATAGGAGTCTCCTACCAAAAGCATCTTTCTACACAGAGTAAGATATTTAAGCATGTATGTCTCACTAGATCTCAGCTAATGCAGCATCATGTAAGAATACAGTCAAGTCTTGATATACTCAGAACACCATTTAAGGATTTATAGATTAAAATCATTGTCTTCATTTACACCTGAAAACAAACAGGAAACCAGTGTTGTTTTAACCTATAACTGAAGTGTAAAGTGTTGAACAGCTGGCTCCATGTAAGAAACAGCATTTAACAAGTGGGCAGATGCATTCTGCACAAGTTGACGTCTCTAAACAGTATTAAGATGTAGCCTCAGGTAGAGCATATTGGATTAACCAAGTCTCAAAGTGGCAAAGACTTGGATCACTACAGAGACACCTGCATCTGGAAAAGAAAAGGTTGCAGCCTGCTAACCAGCATTTGCACTTTGAAAAAATCCAGCTTTTAAGTACTGCAGCTACCTGACTGCCCAGAACTATAACAATAATAAATGAAGAACCAGTAGTATCCCAAGTTTTCAGTCGGAATTGCAAAGGTAGGCAAGCTGCTTCCCTCTGGTAGAGGTAGTATCACCTCTGCCACCTTTTTTGTTCCCCTGACTTAATTTGTCATTTTAGCTTCGGCTTTATCCAGATTAAATCACAGACACCGTAAACTCCAGTCATTTAGTCTTAGACAATGTACAGTCACTGTGCAGATGAATTATATCAGTTTAGCCAGAAATTCTGAGCGCCTGACATGAAAGGGAATGTTGAGACAAAAGAAAAGCTTAATTGAAGTTTGAAGAAAGTAATACAAACATTCGTATTCTAATTTGATTTTCTCGTTACAGGGTCCCTCTTACAAGTCTTTCTCATCTGAGTAATTGTTTTTCACACTAGAATCCTACTGACTTTGGTGGAGAATAAAAATATGAGAAATGACTACCCACACGAGAAAATTTACAGAATCAGGTCCAAAGTTTGCAGGTCTAAATATTTAACAAACTGATTTAGTGAAATTACTCAACTTTACACCATACCAGGATGCAAGTAGAAGCAATGGTTTATTGTTGTACTTTAAGTAGCTTGGTTTTTAAATTTTATTTGCAGGAAGTAGAACGAGAAATTTCATTCAGGACAGAATGTGGACTGTATTACTCCTACTATAAACAGATGCTGCAGGCTCCATCCATCCGACAAGGTATTTTAAGGTGTTCAAATTAACTTAAAGAAAAATTAATTTTGTGCTTAAGAAAGTGCTGGAGGCTATTTGATGCATTTACACAATGTATAGGAATAGATTAGCCAGAAGAAGGGTGTAGTGCCTCCTGTGAAGTACCTTCACAGGTACAGAAGCATTGTTATACATATTGTGTACACATAAAGCTCCTAGCAGAGCAGGGGCTCTCATGACTGGTTGAATGTTCTAGGCATTGTTACAAAATACATAATAACCTAGTATGGTGCAAGTTGGGTTATTTGTGGTAATATATTATCTTCTAGAATTTGGGGTGAGATCTCTAAGTAATTATGCTTATGTTAACCTTGTATCTGTTATAGTTGGTAGTGGCTCTATCGATATCAAACTTTGTAGTAGTGATTTAGAAGTGCACAGCTTCTCACATCATATTTAATACCCCAAGTCTGTTGCTGCAAACATAATTTATCATTGCAATTTCTAACACTTTGGGAATGTAAGTATAGCACTGAATGTTTCGTATTTACTTGCATTAGCAGTCATCCAAGAATCATTTCAACTGGGAAAATCGAAGAAGTTTTTTAGGTCTTTGTAACTCAGCCAGATAAAATAGTGTGTTTCAAATCTTTGACAAAAAAAACTTCATAAATCTTTCAAAGAAGACCTTAAAATACACTTGAAAAGTTCACACTATACCATGGATGTGGAATAAATAAAAACAACATTCCTTTACTTTTATTTATTTTTAATGTTTAGGATTACATGACCTAGTACATGACAATAAAACAGAATCTCTGAGGACAATCAACATACTTGAACGAATGAATGTTTACCAGGAGGTGTTTCTCAGCATTCTTTATAAGATTCTTCCTATTCAGGTAAGCATTTAATTATGGCTTTAAATTCCTAGGGGCATCAGAAAAAGCTCCCTAGTGAATTACAGCCTTCATTTCTCAGAAGGAATATACATCTCAAATATATTTTTACAAATTTAAAAACTACATTTTGTTTTCAGATGCAAACACACATGAAAACCTATTGAAAAATCAAATTTTATATGCACAAATGTGGCTTAAATTACTTGTTCATTCCATGTTAGATTTGCTCCTGAAAGAGGAGCAAGTATCTTTATGGTCATTTTTAGTCTTTGAACTCTTACTCTTTTTGTGTATGCTTGTGCAGGGTTTCAAGAATGAGTACTGGTTTGGCCAGGTTGATAAAAAGATTTTATGGAGTCATAGAAAAGTAGGCCTGGAAGGAGGTCATCTGGTCCTTTCCCCTACCCAAGGCAGGATTATCCCTGACTAAACCATCTCAATCATGTTTTTGTCTAATCTGCTCTTAAAAATGTCCAGGAATGGTTATTCTACAACCACTTTGGAAAGCCTCATCCAATACTTAACCACTCTGGTAGTGAGAAAGTTCTTCCTAATATCCAACCTAAATTTCCCTTGCTGCAATTTAAGACCAATGCTCTTTTCCCTGTCCCAGGTGGCCACAGAGAATAGTTTATCTCCATCCTCCTTAGAAATAGTCCTGCAAAATTCCACTTTTGTGTTCATCTTGGTCAAATACAGCATTAGAACAGTGTAATGGAATGTAACAAGGCTTAGAGCTGCCAGTTCTCCCAGTATGTCAGGACTGTAGGAGGAACTTCTATCACTCTGCCTCTGTTCACTAGATGAGCAAATATAACCTTCCTGGTTCCTGTCCCCTTGCTAAAATCCTTGTGGACATCCTGTTGCTGTTGAATTCCCTCCCAGTGGGTGCATCTACGTGTTCACTTTACTGCAGAGTAGACTGATTTGCTGCATAGTAAAGCATCACCATCTACACGTGTGGCAGCTTTAGGCTGCAATAAAACGGATTAGCGCTGCCATAAGACAGTACCGTTGAGGATGGTACAGTCTTACAGAGTAGTAAATAACTGTGATTAATTACATATGTGGATGATGACCACAGACATAAATTGCACCTGGTCATCCCAGTCAGCCAGGGTCCAGACTCCTGCCTGCCACCTAGCCACACAGCTCCACACTTTCACCCTTGTGCCCCAACCAGCCCCTCTGCCATCTGATGCTGCCACCCAGAGTCCATAGCTGACCTCCCCATGCCTCCTGTCAGCCCAGGCCTGTTCCACCTTCTCTCAGACACTGCTCTCTTGGGAGCACATGTAGATGCTGTGCCTGGGAACAGTTTACTCCAGCTCAAATTGCTCCAGAGTTTATTGCTTTGCATTAATTGCACATGTAGATGCACCCTGTGAATGGACAAGATACTGAAGTGGGACTGAGGGTATAAATTGGGATTTTAACTAGATAACTTCGTGTTTCAGTTCAGCTTTATTATGGACTTAATCTATTTTTAATGAATTATCAATTAAAATAATTGTAAAGATTTTATTTTAAGGAAATCATGTTTTTGGTGGGTTGGGTTTTTTTGGCCTTTTAATGGTTTGAATTTGTGTAGGACTATTTCTTTAAATTCAAGTCAGTTTAAAGTATTTTTCACTATTTTATACCAACTTCAATATTCCTCTGTTTTACAGCGATACTTAGAGCCTGTTTATTTTTATATCTATACTTTGTTTGGACTTCAGGCTCTTTATGTCATTGCTTTGTACATAACCAGCTGGCTTCTCAGCGGAACATGGCTTTCAGGCTTATTAGCAGCTTTCTGGTATATTATCAACAGGTTAGTATAACTAACATCTATTCTTCCTAAAGTTTAATTGTCACAGTAAAGTATGTATCAAACCATTCTCTAGACTAATTGAAGCAAGAGATAACATATAGCAGTGAGCATTTTCTTTAGATGAGCCAAAAAACATTTTAAAATAGTTAAATATAATTAGAATGGGCTGAAGCTGCAAAGTTAGAGTAAAACATTTTAGGAGGGTTGAATCCAGTGTCCTGGTTGAGATCAGGCTTGAAAAATACAGCCATATCTAGTTTCCCTGGGCTGTATCTGGTAGCCATTTAGATAGTAAGAAATGCTGGTCAGCTTTACCAGCCTAGAACCGCCAGGATGAAGTTAAAGTATCTAAGGGCTGCTCTAACATAGATGCCCCAGGGTTGGCTGTTTCAGCTGCCCATGGTTTTCACAGATTCATAGATGTTTGGGTTGGAAGGGACCTCAGTAGATCATCAAATCTGACCCCCTACCCTCGGCAGGAAAGAGCGCTGGGATTAGATGACCCCAGCCAGGTGCATGTCTAGCCTCCTTTGAAAGACCCCCAAGGTAGTGGAGAGCACCACCTCCCTTGAAAGCCCATTCCAGATTCTGGCAACCCTTACCATAAAGAAGTTCTTCCTGATGTCTAACTTAAATCTGCTCTCCATCAATTTGTGCCCGTTGTTCCTACTTACTACAAGGGGTGCCCTGGTAAACAGAGCATCTCCTATTCCTTGCTGCCACCCCCCCACCCCCGATGAATTTGTAGGCAGCCACAAAATTACCTCTCAGCCTTCGCTTGTGGTGGCTGCAGAGATCCAGGGCCCTCAATCTCTCCTTGTAGGGCTTTGCCTGCAGGCCCCTAACAAACACTTAAGTGGTAGCACATGGGGGTTGCTAGCACTTAAGTCTACCCACTTCCTTAACACAGATATGCCACGGGTTGTGTGAGACAGGAAAAATGTGGCCTTGGATCTGATGTGCTGCTGTACTACTTTAAGATTGTGAATGCGGCTGTGTCCAGAGCTTGTGGTTGTTTTCTGTAACTTAAGTACAATGTCAGTCCTATCACAATTGTTTAATATATTAATTAGCAATAAGCATGCCAGTTACAGAATGATACTTTATATGTATGTAGTAGTGTGATTAGTTTTCTTAGTGCTTTGCAGATTAAATAATTTTAAGCAAACATTTTGGCTACATAAGGAAAAATGGACGTTGGATGTATTTTTTTACATTTGCTTAGAGATCCAGAAATAACTGCTGAGTGAGGACTCCTGACTTTCGTTAGTAGTTCCTAAAATGTTGAAATGTTATAAGAATGGCCGGAAGTCTGTCCAGATCAGTGTCATTCAGTTACACCATTAATACAAACCAACTGAATTACAGTTAGATTATAGAAAAGGAAATGACAGCTACCTATTCCCACAAGTGCCTGATGCAAACCAAACTGCAGAAGAACATTTGCCATTGATCTGAAAATTGCCAACCTTCTCCTGCTTGCTCTGTTGCCTAAGGGAACACTGGGCTCCATGGTAGCAGCACTCTGACAACAAAGAAAGTTAGTTACAAGAGAGAAATGATGTCACAAAAAACCAAGAAATGAATTCTGGAACATTATTTTGACAGCTTTTAAGGGACTTGCTAGTCAGCTACGTAATGGAAAATAATGTTTCTCAATATCCTGAAAGTTGTCCATTTTAATTGTAACATTATTTGCAGGAGATATAGTTTTGGTTGTGTATTTGTGGCTCTTCATTTGTTTTGTATAGAATAGATACTACAAGAGTAGAATTCACCATTCCGTTAAGAGAGAATTGGGCACTGCCATTCTTTGCAGTTCAAATAGCAGCAATCACACACCTCCTCAGACCTCATTTACAACCTCTTCATGAAGTAAGTATTTCTAACATTTTGACATAGCAACACTAATATGAGAAATAACAGGCAGGTTGTTGAAAAGAACATATGCAGATAACCAACTATAAATCAGAACAAAAGCACCTACTTTTATTAAACCATTATAATAATAGAAATGTACAAGGAACTATATAGATAGAAGAAGAAATTGTTGCCTAGAAAAACCTAGACTTAATTTGGAAATAGCTGAAATAAGACTTCACTAATAATAGTAGTGTTGAAAAGAGTTACAAATGAAATTGTTCTAACAGGAGATTTTATAGTTAGAAACAGTGTTACAAAGGAAGTGGAAATAGTTTTAAGTCTTTGAGGTAATGTTAGTGGCTGTCAGAATCATTTAAGAAAAAGCCTTTTGGAGACTTAAGCATTAAAGAATGCCTTCCCCACTGATTATATTTTACTTTACTAATTAAAAAGGTATATCTGAGCTTTTGGATTAAAATATGTCCATGACACTTTTTTTTCCTCCAAGTGCAAAACTGCAGTGTCTAATTTTGAATAGTCACAAATGTTCTATGTCAATCTGGGTATCATCCAGCAATCAACTATTGTAGTAAGAGTGACCTCTGTTAACACTTTTCAATGGAATGCTTTAAAGATACATTTTTTTTTAATCTAAACTTTTTTTTTATAGCTTTAAATCGGAAGTAACATCATTCGAATAAAAGTTTTCTTTTTTCCAGAGGCTGACACTTCTGGTGGTGTTTTTATCAACATTCCTCTTTAGCCTGACTTGGCAATTTAATCAGTTTATGATGTTGATACAAGCATTAGTATTATTTATATTGGACTCTCTTGACATGCTTCCCACAGCAAAGGTAAGATTACTCCTGAAAATAAGCAGTCTTTCCCCATTTCCAATCTGTGAAGTGTTCCTTTTATAAGATGGTATCGTCTCAGAAGTAGTATAACATGTATTGCACTTTAATGTACCATTAAGCAATTAGTTTTGTAAACTATAGGGGGCTAGAACTGAGTAAGTTAAATGTGTATGAGTTTCTTCCCCATTGTCCACTTGGAATGTTTTTGTGTTCACTTCTGACAATTAAGAGCAATAGTAGAAAAGCTCTGTCCAAAGTTATCCATTGATAAGCTACACAAAAGTTAAACTGCATGAGCGTCTTAATGGATGTTTATCATCTTAAAACAATCAAGATTCCAAGGACAATTAGAAGAAGAATGTATAAAGTATTGATATACTATATTTAGCTGAATCCAAAACTACCTTGAATTTAAGACAATCCCCTAATAATTAGATTCTAGACATGGAAAATATATAAATTTGTTATAATTTTCCTTGTTTAGAATCTGATTAGCGGAGGGTCATCTTAATTTTGTCCCCTGCACTGATACAGTGGGGAAAGCAACTGCAGAGAGCTGGTAGCAGTGGGTGCAGCTGGCCCCCTTTCCCCCTACCCCCCACTACTTGCCACCCTTGCAGCCTGCCCCCCTCCCCGCAGTACCTTTCATTCCCATCCCCTGCCCTCTGCAGTCTCTGTTTCTTGCAGGCTCTGCCCTCAACAGCCTGCTACCCATAGCCTCTGCCTCTCTCAGTCCCTGCAGCCCCCCCCATGTAATATGTAAATATTGCATTAACACCCTGTCCTTCCAATAAATTCATAGTTCAGACGTCAGTCATCTGATTTATAAGCATTAATAATTATCACATGTAGCAACAGTGCTTTTTCACATGGATTCAAGATAAACTGTTAAGAATGTCTTAGTCAGACAAATGTTGCTCACTCTCCAATTTAATTCCCAACATAATGGTGTACCAATAGTGACTCTTAAGTAACAATCTACAGAGACTAAGAAATGCATTATGCTGTTAGATTCCTGTACAAGTAATTAAATTAATCCCTGGTTTCCCACTTAATATAGGGAAATAACTTGATCATCATTTTAAAATCTTTGAAAGAAGTTGTTAATATAAAAATGTAGGTTTGAAATTATAGCTATTTTGAAAAGATATTAATGGAGTGCCCTTTCAACACAAGACATTTGAAACTCTTAATATTCATAACTAACAGGTGTGAATGATTTAGTCATATATTATCATGGTGTTAGCTGAAGAGACTCAGGACATTTTTTTTTTACTTAATTGTTGCATATTTGTTTCCATTTGTACACACACGCAAGATTTTACACTAGTGGGAGCTGCTGGTTGCATAGCATTTTTGAAAATAGGAACATGATTACATTTCCAAATTAAAACTTACGAGCCTTTAGGAATCCACTTTTGAAAATGCTCTCTTTACACATCCTAAGTGACAGGACAGTCTGTTTTATATTGCCATTACTTTCTGGTTATGCAGTTTTATAGTGCCCCATTTTTGTCATGCTTTAAATGGTATCAACAGAATCTTTAAGAAACCATAAAATGGACACATTTCTTACTCGAGTTGCACCCATGCACTCCTCCTTAAGTGACTTGGAGGCAGAACTGGATCAAAGGTATTTGAGTGGGATTTTTTTGTTTGCTTTATTTATATTTATAGTATGAGTTTCTGCAGGTCCTAATAAGGATCAGGTCCCTGTAGTGCCAGGTGCTGCATAAATGCATAAGAAGGCACTCTCTCTGCCACAAATAGTTTACAGCATCATAAATAATTAGGTGGCCCATAGGCTGTAGCGGCACCCAGAGCCCAAAAAATTGACAATAAAAAAGTCTTAAAGAGGAAATCTCTGCGGTATTGATTTCCACAAGCACCTGTCATAGTGATGAATCTGTCACATAAACTGTGTAGACGTGATAACAGTTTTGCTAGGTAAAGTCATAAGAATGTATAAATGTTGTCTTGACAACCTTACATCCTTGTTTGAAAGACAGATATAGACACTGCACCATACATGAAAAGGA